>NC_030383.2:21438696-22053413 GCF_001625215.2 Daucus carota subsp. sativus
TGCCTTGTTGGTGCTTGGAAAAGGTCTTGGCACATTGTTGACAGGAACTTTGTTTTGCAATCCCTCGAAATATGACCCACTTTTCCACACTTGAAGCAAGTGGTTCCCCTGGGTCTATTATCCTGGCACTCACTAGCATAGTGCCCCCTTTGCTGACACTTAAAACATGTTACATTTGTTCAGGAACATATTCCCTGATGCTTCTTCCCACAGATTCTGCAATCAGGAATGGGTGGTCTAAATTGCCCCTGACGGTTGCCTTGCTGGGGCTGACTACTTTGACCTACGAACCCCTGCTCGGGCTTCTAGAACCCCATATTCCTATTCTGACATAAATCTGGCCTTCGGGTTAAAACGGTTTTGAAAGTTTACCGGCCTTTGACTAACTTCTGGGGTTTCCACCTTTCTTTTCTTACGTCCCTTTCCTTTTGGGACATATCACTTTTCCCCTCAATAATCATGGCCTTCTGAACAACAGCCGTATACGAAGTTAAACACAAAAGCAGCTACCCTGCTCCGCAACCAGGGCTTTAGTCCTTGTTGGAGCCTCTTAGCCCTTTGCTCATCAGTATTGACGTACTCAAGAACAAACCTTGCTAGCTCAGTAAACTTAGCCTCATATTCAGAAACACTCAGGTTTTCCTGCTTCAGTTCCAAGAACTTTAGCTCCATCTGATTTTGCATATACCTGGGAAAGTACTTTTCCAAGAACAATCCGTAACCTTTCCCATGGAACAACTTCTACTATCTCAAGCGCCCGCTTGGACTCCCACCAGTAGTTGGCTTCCTCCTTCAGGAAGTAGCTGGCAAATTCGGTCTTCTGATCTGCCCCTACCTTAGCAAAGGAGAATGCCTTCTCAGTCTCCTTCAGCCAAGCTCTGGCTTTAATCGGGTCGGAAGATCCCAAGAACTCTGGAGGTTTAACTGACTGGAAAGTCTTAAAAGTAACAGCAGGCACTTGCTGATGTTGTTGCTGCCTCTCCTGATTAGCAGCTTGCTGACGCAGAATTTCCAAAATCTGAGCGATTGTTGGATCTGTCTGGCCTGCATTTGCGGTCTCTACACGAACAGTTTTCTTTGGCAGCATGATTTCTGGTGATAAAACAAGCAACTTATTAAGTAACATTTTCAAATAGTTTCATAAGTCGAGTTATCGAAGAATATCTGAAATGGTTTAGATATCTCCGAAAATACTAATATTTTACTATATAATTTGCTCTTGATTTCACAGATTAAGAATAAACTATGATAATGAAGAAAGAATCATGACTGAATAAGGATTAAGCAGTTTATATAGTGATTAGTAAAGACAATGTGGGTAATGGAAACAAGCACTATATAATATCAAGCTATAAGCGTATAATCGCTTTAAAACCGTACAAACGTACTATACGGAAAAAGAAAGTGCAAGAAAAGAAATGCATCGGGTCACCAGCAGAAAGGGTGGGGTATGGTACACAAAAACCCTACAAAACTATGGTTGTCTCAGTGGCACCATCTCTGCAATAGGTGACTACCCATAGTATGCATCTAGCACACACTACATTCCTTATGTACAGCAAGCTCCTCCAACCCAGGTCACCAACCTCGTGGAGTCTACTCAGAACATAGCGCATTACGCGCTCCACTCCCTCTGGATAACGGACCCCACTACTCGAAGAAAGAAGGACCCTCAACCACTTCTCGGCAATAGCAAGGATGGCCCTCACCTCTCTCGCCGTATCCCCAGCTAGGTGCCCGCCCACAGCTGGAACCTCAACTCCCAAACCAACTCTCTCCGAAAAGACTGAACCAAAGCCCTGAGCTCCTGGTTTTGGCCTTGCATGAACTCGCACGTCTGCCTTAGCTGCGCAAACTGACGAAAATGTACATACTGGCTAGCTTCCACCGGAGTAGGTGATGTCGCTGACGTGGCGATAGGAGCTCTAGTACGTGCCGAGGGACCCACTGGTGGCATCTCTGGAACCCTCACTGGTTCACTATTGTTAGGTCCTAGAACGATTGTAGAAGGGGGGGTTGAATACAATCGTCCCTTAAAATAATCGCGGCGGAAATCTGATTGAATATAATTTGTTAATCAGATTTAATTAATTAATATAACATGTGAAAGTCGTTATATAATTAATATGGTTCGTTTTTAATGTCCACTAGTTCGAGAATAAATTTGACAGAAAGTATTCTAGCTCAGCGGACAAAAACAACCGAATGATCAAAGCACAGTAAACTGTGGATTTAACGAATAGCAAGTTTAGCACAACTTGAAAGCTTTACAATACTTTGAACACTAAAATGAATGAGAATGAGCCATATTTATAGGCAAATCTCAAGAACAAGGCAGACAATGGGTGGCAAAGACAATCTATATGTTTCTAAGACAATTAAGCACTTTGTCTTGCTGAAAAACTCAAGGCAAGACAATCTTAAGCATTGTCTATAGCTTAATAAGACAATCTGGAGTGGTAAGACAATCCATTAGGCATGTAAGACATTAAGACACGGTAAGACAATCTTCAAGATTGTCTTACAAGCGATTCGCAAAGACAATCTTAAAGATTGTCTTGGAAGAAACAAACGGCAAGACAATGGAGGGACGGTAAGACAATCTTCCAGATTGGTCTTACCGTGTGTTTGGAAGTGTATAACACGGTAAGACAATCTGGAGGATTGTCTTACCTTGTTGTTTATTGCAAGACAATCGTTCAGATTGTCTTACCTTGTATCCAACAAGACAATTGCTCATTTCCTTTAATTAATTAACCAATTAATATCCACTTAATTATATTAATGCATAAATTCATGAATTAAATTAATTCGAGATAGAATTATTTAATAAATTAATTACCCATCCTATATAATTAAATTGAGAAGTGGATTAAAATAATTAGATAATCAACTATCCTTTTTCTTCTTCTTCAGAGTCTTCAGTCTTCTGTGTACAATTAAGATCTTCGACTTGATTGAACGGCCACTTTCTTTGACGTAGAATATTTATCTGATAAGCTGATACACAAATGTAATGTCTGGTTCAATCTGTAACTAGCTCAATTAATATTCCTTGTCATTTAAACAATTAAGCTGTGGCTTGTTCGTCGATTCTTCGTCTTCTGAGTTCTTCTTCATTTGTAGACACAATAATGGAATCTTCTGAATAAATAAAGTATTGAAACTTTATACCTTCTGATCTTCTGGACGTGCTGCAAAAGATTATTTGTACACTGAGGCTTGATCATATTAATGAACTTCTTCTAGTGGTTTGCAGCAGCATCCTGAAATTCTTCTGACATAAAATCTTCAATAAATCATTTGACGTTCTTCGTACGGATTCCAGATAACAGTACTTGCTATTTACTTGCTTTCTTATCAGAGTTGAGTTGATTCCTCTTAAATACAAATAGGCTTAACATATGCCTTTCAATCTCCCCCTATTTGTTTGTTAACATAACATGCAAATTATCGAGATGATAACTCAACTAACTGATAAGACAAAGGATTAAACATTGAAAGATAAATAGCAAAGTTTCTGGTATTCATTAAACATTCACCAGATTCAAACATAAACAATAGATTACAAAAGGGGTGTTCATTTAGAACATATATTACAATACCCTATATAATCAAAGGATCAACTTCTCCTTCTTCAGTATCAGACCAGTGAAGAACAGGAGTTGAAGATTCATTCCTGGTTGGCTGTTCTGCAGTAGTGGCTTCACCACATTTCTTCCTTTCATTAGCCAGAGCCAGTTGGTGCATAACTTCCAAATCCACCGGGTCCTCCTGAAAGTCAGCAGGCTGAGTCTTCGTGACTTCCTTCATCTTCCTCGTGTATTTAGAAATACCATTCCGAAGACAGTAGTCAGCTATAACACTATCAGCATCAGCCTTCTCTTTCGAAGCGAATCCCTTGGTTCTCAGGAGAGTAGATGCAAGGATCAGTTGGTTCACAGGGTACTTGGGGAAGGACTCATCATTCAGATACAAGGTGTTTATGACGTCGTCATTGATGAACTTCAGACCATAAGGATTCTTGACAATCTGAGGGCTATTGAAATCAGCATGTTCCATCAGCTTGTCTCGTAGGAGTTCATTCAAATTAGAGCTTCGTTTGACTTTGTTACGAAGCACCCAGAGCTCAGTCACAGTGAATGACTTTAGAAATTCAACTGAGAGTCTGAATGTTCCGTTTCTCCTTGTGTATATGATGAGCTCCCATTCATCTAGCAGATTCCTGACTGCAGCTGTAATGTACCACAATTCAAGAGAAAGGGCATGCATAAATAAATCCTCATCAGGGTTTACCTCCCTTAGATCATAGATCAGAGACATGAACTTCTTGTCATCGAAGGGTTCCCTCTGAGGTCCATCGAAAATTCTGCGTGCAATGTCCCAACTCTTACCAACTTTATGCTTAATATCAAGATTCTTCTAAACACAGGCAGCATCATAGATCTTCTGCTTTTCCTTCTTGATTTCCTCCTCAGTTATTAGCTTGTCCTCCAGAAGCTTTTGAAAGTCCTTGAGCTTTCTCTTTCTAGCTTCATTCTCCAACTTAAACTTTCTCACAAGCTCCTCATGTTCTAGATCTATAGCCTCCTCCTCAGTCTGGAACAAATAACTTCATCGAATGCACCATCTTCTTGATTCTGGCAGTAAGTGGCATCAAACACATCATCATCATCCATTTCCTTAGGAAAGGCATCATAATTGTCTTCTGTTGATGCATGGGTTGCTTGCCTTTAGACTTTTCAGTTTCTCTGCCAGGTGCAGAATCAAAAGTATTGGTGTTTGTGTTCCCTTTGTTACTTTGGTTGGAGCTGTTTCCTTTGTCTTCTCCTCCCTTGTCTCTATTCTCCCCCTTAGTTGAGGGATCCTCTCTGGAGTTTGGATTATCAGACTTGGAGTTCCTGAGAAGTTGAGCCAGTTTGCTATCGATTTCATCAAATTTAGCCATATAAAGCTCATGGTTGGATCTCATCTCGACAGCCAAACCATGGATATCAGCTTTGAGCTCATCCCTGTAAGAACTGGATGGCTCCTCCTCTACTTTCTTCTCTAAGGTGACCAGTTGTGCACCTTTCAATCTTTCATTCTCCACAATCATTCGGGCAAGTTCAGCTTGTAACTTAGCAATTTGTTCCTCAAAAAGAGCGTGTTAGTGTGTGCACTCACCTCACGTACACTCAGAGCTGTTTCACTAGCCTCACGTGCATGTGTATCGCTCGGTGTTTGCCTTTCATCACTCGATTCACTCAGAGCTCCAACTGCACCTATGTATACTACCAATGTTCCCTGAAATGGGTTCAAAGGTAGTGGAGGAACAAATTGTCCTCCGGAAGCCAGTGACGGTAAATCTACTTGCACATTGCAAGCAGTTCCTGTTCATGAAAGAAAGAGTGATCAGCAAAGTTTTCATACATAGTAACTTTATTTTGAAAAACTGTGCTCTCAGAAAGTGTAGTAACCTGTGTATTGGGTTGATTTTGCACTAGCGTGAGTGCTAGAGCAGTGCTAGACTCAGTACAGGATACCGTGGCTGGACGGTCAACTTCAATGGCTTCATTCTGTTGAGAGAATGAATCTAGAGACTGTATTGCCATATCAGAATCCAAGCCCTTTTAGGAAGGCGATGATGTGGCTGCAGTTGTCTCCGAGGCTTCTATTCTTTGTTTCTTATGGGAAGACAGAGCTGCGGGTTGACTCATCAAACTACTCGTACTCCATTTCTTGGCAATTTTCCTAGTTGGTTGCACAGTAGTGTTGATTGAAGTGTTTGGAGAAGAGATAGTTCATTGAAATGAATCATCAGCTTGGTTATGAACCTGTGTGTTGTCAGGTTCATTGCTGGCAGGCTGGCAAAACATGTCAAAGTTACAACCATAATCAGAGATATCAACATTAAAGTTAGATGATAAGTCAGAAAGTACCTGAGCTACCTGTAAGTCATCTCTGAATGCCTGATGATCAGGGTTGATAGCTGAATCTGATGGCAGTGGTTGTGAGGTTGATTGAATTGGTGGAGAGTATTGTTGTTGAGTGGTAGGTTGTATGGGTGCAGATAAAGATGGTTGAGCTTCGAAGAAGTCAAATGGTAGAGGCTCATCTTCAAATGATGGATATTGCTGTTGGGGGATAGGTGATTGAACTGGTGATGGTTCAGGGGTGTGATGTGGTGATTGTTGTGTTAGGGTTATACTGAAATATTCGTTTGAAGTATATAACAATTATTTGAGAATCTTGAATGCATGTTTTCACATTGTCTGTATATTATATATTGTAGACAATCTAGTATCAAATGGGATAGCAGAAGATTAGATTGTCGAGTTCCTTATATAATATAATAAAGGTTCATAGTCTAAATGGTGTTAGACAAACCATTGGAACGACTGAAGTATTATTTGGAAATAGTTTATCTTGACTATTGAATAATACTTATATACTTTGTGTATATTGAACGGGATCAAAATAGTAGAATAATTGTTTCTTTAATTCTGAGAATAAAGAACTAAGATTCTATGATGTTATTAATGCTTAAGTTCTTAATCCGGATATAGTGATTGACACTTGTATTTAATGCACATGCCTTGACTCATAAGTTAAGTGAAAGGCATATGTTTAGCCTATTTGTAATTAAAGAGGTACCAACTCAACTCTGATAAGAAAGCAAGGTAAATAGCAAGTACTGTTGAAGGAATCCGTACGAAGAACGTCAAGTGATTTATTGAAATTATATGTCTGAAGAATTTCAGGATGCTGCTGCACACCACTGGAAGAAGTTCATTAATATGTTCAAGCCTCAGTGTACAAATAATCTTTTGTAGCACGTCCAGAAGTCCAGAAGGTATAAAGTTTTAATACTTTATTTATTCAGAAGATTCCATACTATTATTACTAATGAAGAAGAACTACAAAGACAAAGAATCGACGAACAAGCCACGTCTCAAATGTTTATTTGATAAAGAATATTTAATTCAGCTAGATACAGATGAACCAGACAGTACATTTGTGTGTCAGCTACTCAGATTAAATGTTCTGCATCAACTATAAGTGGCCGTTCAATCAAGACGAAGATCTACAGCGTTTAAACATGTCTGGAGTCCCTGCTGCTTGAAGAAAAGAATTATATAAATATTTCTTTAATCACTTCACTTATCAAAATAATTAAATTAGTTGTATAATTTATTTATTAAATTGATTCACCTTCGAATTAATTTAATTTATGAATTTATATGATTAATATAATTAATTAAATGATTATTGAATATTTATTTAATTAAAAAACAAGTGTTTATATACATATAGCAGTCAGTATGACATTATTCAATAATGTCATACCGTGTCACTCATCATGGCTTTCCTCCCATGTCTTTAAAATGTCATTCTGATGAGCTTAGCATGGTTTAATCAGTTGATATGACTTTCTGATAGAAAGTCATACCGTTTGCTTGCTTCTGACATTCGGTTGTATGACTTAAGAAAGTCATACCGTGTCAATCAGTATGACATTCTTAGTAAATGTGTATGACTTGTGTTGTATGACTTAGAATGTCATACCCTTTGATGCTCTATGTCTTATTAAGTCATACCTCTTGATTCCTTATGACTTTGGCTAGTTATGTCATGCCAAATGACCCTTGAAGGCCAAGGAATTAATGTCATACCGTGTATGGCAGTATGACATTCCTTTTAAATGTCATTCCTTCCTTCCTTTTGGCATGGCTTTGCTTTGTAATGTCATTCCTAAGCTACTAAGTCATTCCTTTCAATGTCATACCTAGTTCCAAGTGATTTGCCTATATATATGGCTTCACTTCTTCATTTCAAAGTTGTTCAAGCATTGTAAAAGCTTTCAAGTTGTTTGTAACTTGCAATTGTTATATCCACAGTTTTCTGTGCTTTGATCACTCGGTTGTTTTAATCACTAAACTAGAATACATCCTGTCGAATTTATTCTACGAACTTTAGTGGACATTAAAACGAACCTTATTAATTATATAACGACTTAAAACATTGTTATATTAATTAATTAAAATCTGATTAACAAGTTTAATTCAAATCAGATTATTCCGCCGCGATTTTTAGTGACGATTGTATTCAACCCCCCCCTTCTACAATCGTTTCAGGACCTAACAATTGGCATCAGAGCGGTTGATACCATTTTTCCGTATCAGATCCTATACACACTCTGTAACGTCCAAATATTTTTTATTCGAATTAATTTTATTTCAAAAATTAATTCTGATTTAAAATATTTTTCTTTCAAAAATCCAAATCTCATCCAAACACTATTCACTTCAAATCCTTAAACATGAGTACACAAAAGATCAGTAGCATTAAAATCCCACCGTTCAGCAAGGAACACTTTGGCCTATGGAAGAGGCACATGTTATTATTCCTCCGCACAGCCAACAGAAAATATATCGGGATATTAAACAAAGGTGTTTCTATTCCGATTAAAGTCATATTAGCACACGAAGAAGAAGGTGTGTTAATACCTCATCAGACCATTCCGAAAGAACTTCATGAGTATACAGATGAAGAGGGTGAACAGATGAACTTAGATGACGCTCTTCAACTAATTTTGGTGGAATCTCTAGATCCAGTAATGTACAATGCTGTTGTTAATTGTACAAACGCCAAGCAAATCTGGGATACGTTAGAGATCATCAATGAAGGCTCAGATGAAGTTAGAGAAAACAAGAAAGAGATACTGATGGCTCAGTAT
Source organism: Daucus carota subsp. sativus (assembly GCF_001625215.2). Taxonomy (NCBI): domain Eukaryota; kingdom Viridiplantae; phylum Streptophyta; class Magnoliopsida; order Apiales; family Apiaceae; genus Daucus; species Daucus carota. The sequence continues at coordinate 21,447,416 of NC_030383.2, forward strand.
GAACAGTTTGGTTCCAATCCCGGAGAAGGGATTTCAGAAGTGTTTATCAGACTTAATAATCTGATTAATAATCTAAATTTAAATGGGATATACTACGACAAGAAAGAGGTCAACATGAAATTTCTCTTAACACTTCCTGAACATCTGGAACACAGAATCACTGCCATCAGGGAAAGCAGAGATCTGAATGAGATATCTCTGGAAAGACTCTACGGAGTGTTGAAAACTTATGAACTTGAACAAGTTCAAAGTAAACAGAGATATGGCTGGGGTAAAACACTGAACCATTCGAGAGCTCTAGTTGTTGAGTCACCTGTACCGGAAGAGAAGAAGGATGTTGTTGTTCCTTCTAAAACCACTCAGGAATTTGTTGTACCTGAGATGGGTCAGACTGCTTCTTCCAGTGGTGACGAAGAGTTCTATACAATGGAAGAGCTAGAACAATTAGAAGATCAATCTCTATCACTGTTTGCCAAGAAGTTTGGAAACATGAGATTCAGGAAGAATCCCTCCTACAAGTACAAACCTACTGTGAACAGGTTTCAGAAAGGAGGTTATTCATCTTCTACAAGCAAAGGAGGATACAAGACTGGGATGGTGGATAGAAGCAAGTTCAAATGCTTCAACTGTGGTGAACCAGGACACTTTGCAACTGAATGCAAACAGCCCAAGGTTCAAGGAAAAAGAAAAGATTCCTACGATGAGCTGAAGCAGAAGTATGATGCACTTGTGAGAAAGCATCAGGGTACTTCTGGAAATCAGAATTATAAAAGCAAGTCTTATCTGGCAGAAGGGAAAAGCTGGGATGATACAGATAGTGATGAAGAGGAGCAGCTAGGGAATGTTGCTCTTATGGCTAATGCTGGATCATCTTCACCTCCTCCTGCTGGAAGCTTTCAGGTAGATCCTACATGCCCTAAACTTTTTATGCAATTAGGACTCGAAAGAGATGATGCTATTAAAAAGTTGAAAGCTGCCAATCTTAAAATTGATACACTAGTCTTAGATATTCATGCTTATAAAATGAATGAGATGAACTTATTAAAACCTAAAATAGAACAACTGACTATGGATTTAGGATTACAATGTGCTAAAGTCAGAGTTCTAGAGAAAGGTGAGATTGCTTTAAGACTTCAGCTAGATGAAGAGAAAGTGAAATGTAAAGCCTTTAAGGATGCCTCCACTATAGTCAAAGAACTTAATGATAAACAAGAGATCAAGAGAACTGTTGGAATAGGTTTTGACTATAACAAATCCGTAGGTAAGGCTAGTAACATTACTCCTTTTAAGAAGAGTGCTGAGGAGAGAGGAATTCCTTTTGTTTTGAAAGATTCCCCTCAACCCCTTTTTAAATCCTCAGAAGCTGAACCTCTTTTAGAAACTCCTGTTGTCATCAGATATGAACTCAAACAGGAAGACCTTAAAATGAAAGAGAGTAATGAGAAGAGAGATGAGATCCTGACATCACTGAAACCAATCAAAGTGAAAGGCAATGTTAGGTTGCCTAAAGCTGGTTTAGGTGTCAACTCTGAGAGAACTAAATTCAACAAGCCCAATAATTTTGTGAATAGTAAGAACAAAAACAATAGATGTCATTCTACTGAGAACTTTAAATCTGGTAACAAGGTTAGAGTAGAATCTATTGATGTTCCTACTGCAGTGACTGATATTCCTGTTGTTCCTGTGTTTGATGCATGTCATAAATGTTGTGGTGTTGATAATTGCATGACTTGTGCTTTCAATATGATGTCTGCTTATTTTAGAAATTTGCATGCTAAAAATGAAAACACATCTCCTAGACAACACACAAACAATAAGCATGCTAGATCAAAGACTGCTAGTCCTCCTCGTGTGAGGAAGGAGACTTATGTTCCAAAGCCTAAAACCAAGGTTTATAAGGCTGTTGTTAAGGAAGGAAGTTCAGTCAAATCAGAACCTAGTATCAGTCCAAGAGGCTCTGTTGTATTACCTGATAGAAATCAATTCTTTAAGTTTGCTGGACCCAATCAAGTGTGGGTCCCAAAGAAGGTTTAATCAGTATGTCTTTTGCAGGGTGCCAGTGGAATTGTTTGTGTTACCTGGGTGCTTGACAGTGGAGCGTCAATGCACATGACTGGCAATAAAACCCTGCTGGAAGACATAAGAGAAGGAGCTGGCCCTACAGTCAGTTTTGCTGATAATAGCAAAGGTCGTACTGTGGGATATGGCAAGTACAAAATTGGAAGGATTATCATAGAAGATATTGCAATAGTTGAAGGACTTCAACATAATCTCCTAAGTGTCAGTCAATTCTGTGACAAAGGATATTATGTTCATTTTGAAAAGGAGATATGTATCATTAAACATATCAAGGATAAGCGTCCTTCACTATGTGGCATAAGGAAATGCAATATATTCGTAGCTGATTTGTCTTCAGGACCAGGAAACGAAGTTCACTGTTTCTACGCCAAAGCGTCTGCTGAAGATAGTTGGTTATGGCATAAGAAGCTCTCACACCTCAACTTCAAAACCATGAACTCTCTAGTCAAGAGAGATTTAGTGAGAGGTTTGCCTTCCCTGGAATTCTCAACTGATGACCTCTGTGAAGCTTGTCAGAAAGGAAAAGCGAAGAGAGCATCTCACAAAGGCAAAACCATCAATACCATTACAGATCCACTTCATTTGTTGCATATGGATTTGTTTGGCCCTGTGAATGTTGCATCCATTGATGGAGGAAGATATGCCTTGGTTATTGTGGATGACTTCTCAAAATTTACTTGGGTTTACTTCCTGGCTTCTAAGGATGAAACCCCGTTAACAGTGATTGATCATATAAAGTTAGTTGAATTGGATAAAGGTGTGCCAGTCAAAGCTGTAAGGTCAGACAATGGCACAGAATTCAAGAATCAAACTCTAATCAATTTCTACTCTGAAAAGGGAATTAGAAGGCAGTATTCAGCACCAAGGACTCCTCAGCAGAATGGAGTCGTCGAAAGAAAGAATCGTACACTGATTGAAGCTGCAAGAACTATGATTGCTGAATCAAAGCTTCCACTGTACTTTTGGGCTGAAGCTGTGTCTACTGCCTGCTATACCCAGAATAGAACTTTGATCAATAAGGATCATATGAAAACTCCATTTCATCTGTATAACAACAAGAAGCCTTATGTCAAACATCTTCATGTATTTGGAGCCAAGTGTTATGTTCTCAAGGATGGTGAAGAGAACTTGAACAAGTTTGAGCCAAAGGCATCTGAAGCAATTTTTGTTGGTTATACAAATAATGCTTATAGAGTTTTTGTAATTGATACTCTGTCAGTGAAAGTTAGTGTCAATGTAACATTTGATGACACTAAACTACCAAGTTTACAATCTGCTGATCCATCTGAATCTCTGAAGTTTGACAACTATCCAGATTCTGATTCAGATGATGATGTGCCACCTGAGGTTGCAACAGGTGATGACAACAATGATAATGATCCAGGCAATGGTGGAGGAAATGGCAATAATGCTGGAGATTCCACTGATGCTAGTGGTGGATCGTCAAGTCAACCTGGCAACAGCTCAGGGGGAGCTGGTGGATCAACTAGTCATACACATCAGCCTAATGATAATACTGCTGAATCATCAAGGACACAACTTCCAAGGGAAAGGATTTGGAGCAGAGATCATCCCTTTGATCTGATTATTGGTGATCCTGATGTTGGTGTAAGGACTAGAAGTGCTACGACAAATGAATGTCTATTCTCTGGTTTTCTTTCACAATTAGAACCAAAGAAAATAGATGAAGCACTTGCTGATCCTGATTGGGTTCTTGCCATGCAAGAAGAACTCAATCAATTTGAGAGACAAGAAGTCTGGGCCCTGGTTCCAAGACCAAAAGGAAAGTCTACAATTGGATCTAGATGGGTCTTCCGTAACAAGTTAGATGGTGATGGCATTGTTGTAAGAAACAAAGCCAGACTGGTTGCAAAAGGTTATTCTCAGGAAGAAGGAATTGACTACGATGAAACCTATGCTCCAGTTGCTCGTCTTGAAGCCATCAGAATATTTCTTGCATTTGCTGCACACTCCAACTTCAAGGTTTATCAGATGGATGTGAAAAGTGCATTTCTGAATGGAAAGCTAGAAGAAGAAGTATATCTGGAACAGCCCCTGGCTTTGAAAATCCAGAATTTGATGATTTTGTGTACTTCCTATTCAAAGCTGTCTATGGGCTTAAGCAATCACCAAGGACATGGTATGACACCGTCTCTGAGCTTTTAATTGAAAATAAATTTACTAGAGGTGTCATAGACAAAACTCTCTTTTACAAATTGCATGATAATAATATGATATTTGTTCAAATATATGTTGATGATATTATATTTGGTTCTACTAACGACAACTTGTGCAAGAGATTTGCTAAGTTAATGCAGAGTAATTATGAAATGAGTATGATGGGTGAGCTGTCCTACTTCCTTGGTCTTCAAGTAAGCCAAAAGGAAGATGGAATATTCATTTGCCAATCCAAGTATGTCAGAGATCTTCTTCGAAAGTACAATTTAGAAGACTCTTCCCCGGCAAAGACACCCATGGCCACTGCCACAAAGCTTGACCAGGAAAAATCTGGTAAGAAAGTTGATATCACAAGCTATCGAGGTATGATTGGCTCTTTACTTTATCTTACTGCAAGTAGACCAGATATCATGTTTGCAACATGTTTATGTGCTAGGTTTCAGGCTGATCCTAAGGAATCACATCTTATAGCCGTCAAAAGAATCTTTAGATATCTTAAGGGTACACCTGGTTTAGGTATTTGGTACCCTAAGAATACTGGTTTTGACTTAACCGGCTATACAGATTCTGATTATGCAGGTTGCAGGATTGATAGAAAGAGTACGTCTGGAAGCTGTCAATTTCTAGGACGTCGGTTGGTTTCCTGGTACAGCAAGAAGCAACACTCAGTGTCCACTTCTACTGCTGAAGCTGAGTACATAGCTGCTGGAAGTTGCTGTGCTCAGATTCTCTGGATCAGGAATCAATTAAATGATTATGGTATTTCTGTCGACAAAATTCCTATATTTTGTGACAACACCAGTGCCATAGCCATTTCAAACAATCCAGTGCAACACTCCAGGACCAAGCACATAGATATCAGGTATCATTTCATTCGAGAACATGTCATGAATGGTACTGTGGTGTTACATTTCGTACCCACAGCTGATCAGATTGCAGACATCTTCACTAAACCACTTGATGAATCCACTTTCTCTAAGTTGGTTTGTGAGCTAGGGATGTTAAATATGCCATGATTCTCTTTGTATATATTTTATATGTATTTTATATATTATTATATATTTTTGTGAATTTTCTGTGTAATTATATCCTTTTTTATTAGATATTATATAATTGTCTGCATATTATTTGATAATTATCTGTGTAATTATGCATGTCTATATATTTATCTGTAGTTTTCTAAATGCCTGCATACTCCCCTGTATTATTCTCTATGCATTTAGATAATTATATGTATTTATTTTGTATTTGTCAAAATTAATTAAGCATAAATATTTGATTTTAAGTTAATTCATTTTAATGAATTAAAGTTAAATTCATAAATATTTATATTTAATTAAAGTTGAATTTTACAAATTATATGTGTAATATATTATATATTATGTGTATTAGATTTTTGATTATATGTGCAAAAGGTTTTATTGCTTTTAAATAATCAAAAATCATAATATTCATTTGTTTTTTCTTTTAAAATTCTGTTTTGTCAGTCGGTATGACATTTTTAGACAATGTCATACCGCTTTATGCGTGTATTGTATGTTTCCTGAGTGCGGCATGAGTTTTCTAAGAAAAGTCATACCGAGGTCTTGTTGTATCTTTCAGACTTCGGTATGACATTTCAAGGAAAAGCCATACCGACCTGCTAAACCCTGTATGACTTCCCTTGAAAGCCATACCGCTTGCTCGAGTATGACTTATACAAGAGCTCGGTATGACATTTTCTTAAAATGTCATACCGACCCGTGAAATCACTGTATGACTTATGTTTGAAATCCCATGCCATATCTTCACTTCATCTTCTCCGCTACTCACACACAGACACTGTTCTTGATCGGATTTTTTCAAGTTTTTGCAATAAAACTTGCTGGTTACGTTTTTCAAGCCCTTAAAGCTTGCTTGTTACTGATTAATCACGAAAACAAGCCGAATTGCTGCCCGATTTTTCACCGATTTCAACCGAGTCGACCGAGTTGCACGAGTCTTCATCGATTCAAACGAGTTTGACCGAGTTCTCACCGGTTCTGTGATCTTTTGGCCGTGTTATATCAGTATAGGACGTTTTGTGGTGGTGTTGTTTGAACTGATTTCAAAACCCTTGTTTTTGGATTTCGAAGTTAGGTTTTTTTTTTTAAAAGTCTAATTGGGGATTTTTGGACTTAGTGGAGATTAAGGCATTGTTTGAAGACCAATTTGAGCCATTTTAAGATTAATTAAGTTTTAATTCGAATTTACTCAATTAATTCGAATTATTAATTAATTAATTGATTAATATTTAATTATTAATTGAAATTTGTGAGAAATTTGAAAATTAATATTTTATTTGAAAAATTCACACTTAATTCAATTTTTAATTTTAAAAAATGGCCGGTCGCTTTGTAATTGAGGAGACGAACTTGAATGGATTCTTCGACCCCGAGGCAAGTTTGGCACGTTTTAGGCCGTGGGTCCATTTTCTGAATAGTCAGTCGCTCGTCAGCACTGCTATTACAGCCTCTGCAGAACTCCAAATTCAACCGATACAGGATTTCTACTCTTCAGCGTTAAATACTACGTTGTTGGATAATTATCGAATGTCTGGAGAAGTACATAGAGGACGTACCATTCATATCAACTCTGACGATGTGAATAGGATACTGGGATTTCCGAGGGAGAATTTTGCTGAGCTACCTACTGAAACTGAGATCACCCAATTCTTTCAGACTATATTATATCAGGGTGAAATAAATTTGCCTCGGATGTTGAAAAGCAATCTGAAGCCCGAGTGGGACCTTTTCTTCGACACTTTGGCTAAAGTGTTTGCCCCCACCACTCGCAAGAACTTCAACGTTATAACTTCCTTGCTTCAGAAGATTGGATTCTGCATTGCTTTTAATCGACCGATCAACTTTGGTAAGCTTATACTCCAATCCATTCTTACCAAGTTGGGACCACTGAGAAACAGATCTGTTGAGCAGAATGCCAAAGTCTCTTGCTTTTATCCAAGGTTTATTATGCTGTTTCTGAATGACAAATTGACTGACGCTGAGAAGGAACACTACTCTAATTCTCCTGTGGCACCAGTTCCTCGTGCCTGTTCCAAGTTGATGACTCAGTTGGACAACAAGAATAAATTTGCCAGTGTTCCACTAATCACCACTCCTCACATGCTCCAGATGTTCAATGCTCCTCTTCAACCGTATCAACTTCAAGTGGCTCCTCCACCTCAACCTCAACAACAACAACAGCAGCAGCAACCTCAAGAACCTCAACCCCTGCAGATTCAACAACCTGCACAACACCATCATCAACAACTTCTACAACAACAACAACAGCAGCATTCACCTCAACAATCCCAAGAAGCACAATCTTCACACCATTCATCCAACCAATCATCATATCACTCCCCTATCCATCAACACCAACAATCTGACCCTTCATTTGAAGATCAAAATTTGGATTATGATCTCTTCGAGCATCAACCATCTTCATCTGAACCTCTCCCACACCAAACACAATCCCAAATCATCCCACAAACACAATCTACCTCACAACCCCTTCCCTCTGACTCTCCTATCAACCCGGAGCTGCAGTCCTTTCGTCAGGACCTACAGGTAGCTCAGGTACTTTCTAACTTATCATCTAATTTTAATGTTGATACGTCAGATTATGGTTGTGATCTTGTTTGTGACCTTGATTTTGTTTTCCAGCCTACCAGCAATGAACCTGACAACACACAGGTTCATAACCTAGCTGACAATTCAATTCAACAAACTCTCGTTTCTCCAAACACATCAACCAACACTTCAATGCAACCTGTTCGTAAAGTTGCGAGGAAACGGAGTTCGAGTAGTTTAATGAGTCAACCCACAGCTCTGTCTCCCTCAAAGAAGCAAAGGGTGGAAACCTTGGAGACAACTGTAGCCTCATCTGTACCTTCCCAACAAGGCTCAGATTTTGAAATGGCAGATAAACAGTCTCTGGACCCATTCTCTCTACAGGATGTGGCCATTGAAATTGACCGTCCGGCCGCGGTAACTTGTACAGAGTCAAGCACTGCGCTAGCACTCACGCTAGTGCCAGCCCAAACAGATACACAGGTTACTATGTTTACTGAGTGCACAGATTTTCAAAATCAATGTATTATTTATGAAAACTTTGCTGATCACCCTTTCTTTTCTGATCAGGCGGAACTTGGCAGCATGCAAGTTAATCTGCCCTCACAGGCGTCCAGAGGACAATTTGTTCCTCCACTACCTTTGAACCCATCTCAGGGGACATTGGTAGTATATACAGGTACAACAGGAAGAGTCACTGAACAGAGTGATGTAAGGCAAACACCGAGCGATACACATGCACGTGAGGCTAGTGAAACAGCTTTGAGTGTACGTGAGGTGAGTGCACACACTAACCCTGCTCTGTTTGAGGAACAAATGGCAAAGCTAAGAGCTGAGCTTGCCAGAATGATTGCTGAGAACGAGAAGCTCAAGGGTGCATAGTTGGTGACCCTGGAACAGAAAGCTGAGGAGAGGCCATCAAGTTCTTACAGGGATGAGCTTAAAGAGGAAATCCATGAGTTAGCTGTTGAGATGAGATCTAATCATGAGCTTTACATGTCCAAATTTGAGACCATCGACAGTAAACTAGATCAACTCCTCAGGAACTCCAACAAGTCTGATGATCAACCCTCTGGAGAGGATCCCTCAACTAAGGGGGAGAATAGAGACAAAGGTGACAGGGATGATAGAGGCAATAGCTCAAATCAAAGCAACAAAGATAATACCACTTCTGGATCTGCCCCTGACAAAGAAACTCATAAGTCTAAAGGCAAAGAACCGTTACATCAGTCCGACAATGTTTTCAATTCTGATAGTTATGATGACTATCCACAGGATATGGATGATGATGACATCTTCGATGCTACCTATCGTCAAGCAGAAGAAGAAGAAGGTAAATTTGATGAGGGTTATTTGTTTAAGGATGATGAACCTGTTGACCTAGAACATGAGGAGAATGTCCGGAAGTTCAAAGCTGAAAATGAAGCTAGGAAGCGTAAGCTTCGTGATTTCCAAAAACTTCTAGAGGACAAATTGATCACAGAAGAACAAATCAAGATCGAGAAACAGAAAATCTATGATGCTGCAATCAAGCAGAAGAATCTTGATATAAGGAGGAAAGAAGGAAAAAGCTGGGACATTGCAAGAAGAATCTTTAATGGACCTCAAAGGGAGCCTTTCGACGACAAAAAGTTCTTATCTCTGATCTATGATCTTAGAGAGGTAAACCCTGACGAGGATGTCTTTATGCATGCCTTTGCTTTGTAATTAAATTATGTGACTGTGGGGGTCAACAATTTGCTAGAGCAATGGGAGCTAATTGTCTATACACAGAGGAATGGTTCTTTCAGACTATCTGTCGAATCTCTGAAATCATTCTCTGTATCTGAGCTCTGGGTGCTTCGAAACAAGGTTAGGCGAAGCTCCAACCTGAATGAACTCCTTCGTGACAAACTGCTGGAACAAGCTGTATTCAACAGTCCTCAGGTTGTCAGGAATCCTTACTGTGTTAAGTTCGTTCACAAGGAGATCTTCAGCACTGTCTATCTCAACGAAGAAGCCTTGCCAAAGTATCCAGCTAAACAACTTGCTCTTGCCTCCACTCTTTTAAGAACCAAGGGCTTTGCTTCTAAAGCTAAGTCTGATGCTGATGATGTGATTCTTGCTTACTGCACTCGAAAGAATGTTGCTCAGTACTTTCGAAGGATGAAAAATGTTACAAAATCTCAGCCATCAGACTTCCGCGAAGACCCTGTGGATTTGGAAGTACTTCATCAACTGGCTCTGGCAAAGGAACGAAAGAAGCATGGTGAATCCACTACATCTGAAGTGCCAACCAGGGAAGAACCGTCAACTCTTATCCTTCATACTTCTGATATCGAAGAAGGAGAAGTTGATCTTTAGATTCATTAGGGATTTGTAATATATGTTCAATAAGAACATCCTTTTGTAATCTAATGTAATCTTTTGAATTCTGGTGAATGTTTAATGAAATACCAGAAACTTTTTGCTATTTACAATTCATGTTTAATCCTTTGTCTTATCAGTTAGTTGAGTTATCCTCTCGATAATTTGCATGTTATGTTAACAAACAAATAGGGGGAGATTGAAAGGCATATGTTTAGCCTATTTGTAATTAAAGAGGTACCAACTCAACTCTGATAAGAAAGCAAGGTAAATAGCAAGTACTGTTGAAGGAATCCGTACGAAGAACGTCAAGTGATTTATTGAAATTATATGTCTGAAGAATTTCAGGATGCTGCTGCACACCACTGGAAGAAGTTCATTAATATGTTCAAGCCTCAGTGTACAAATAATCTTTTGTAGCACGTCCAGAAGTCCAGAAGGTATAAAGTTTTAATACTTTATTTATTCAGAAGATTCCATACTATTGTTACTAATGAAGAAGAACTACAAAGACAAAGAATCGACGAACAAGCCACGTCTCAAATGTTTATTTGATAAAGAATATTTAATTCAGCTAGATACAGATGAACTAGACAGTACATTTGTGTGTCAGCTACTCAGATTAAATGTTCTGCATCAACTTTAAGTGGCCGTTCAATCAAGACGAAGATCTACAGCGTTTAAACATGTCTGGAGTCCCTGCTGCTTGAAGAAAAGAATTATATAAATATTTCTTTAATCACTTCACTTATCAAAATAATTAAATTAGTTGTATAATTTATTTATTAAATTGATTCACCTTCGAATTAATTTAATTTATGAATTTATATGATTAATATAATTAATTAAGTGATTATTGAATATTTATTTAATTAAAAAACAAGTGTTTATATACATATAGCAGTCAGTATGACATTATTCAATAATGTCATACCGTGTCACTCATCATGGCTTTCCTCCCATGTCTTTAAAATGTCATTCTGATGAGCTTAGCATGGTTTAATCAGTTGATATGACTTTCTGATAGAAAGTCATACCGTTTGCTTGCTTCTGACATTCGGTTGTATGACTTAATAAAGTCATACCGTGTCAATCAGTATGACATTCTTAGTAAATGTGTATGACTTGTGTTGTATGACTTAGAATGTCATACCCTTTGATGCTCTATGTCTTATTAAGTCATACCTCTTGATTCCTTATGACTTTGGCTAGTTATGTCATGCCAAATGACCCTTGAAGGCCAAGGAATTAATGTCATACCGTGTATGGCAGTATGACATTCCTTTTAAATGTCATTCCTTCCTTCCTTTTGGCATGGCTTTGCTTTGTAATGTCATTCCTAAGCTACTAAGTCATTCCTTTCAATGTCATACCTAGTTCCAAGTGATTTGCCTATATATATGGCTTCACTTCTTCATTTCAAAGTTGTTCAAGCATTGTAAAAGCTTTCAAGTTGTTTGTAACTTGCAATTGTTATATCCACAGTTTTCTGTGCTTTGATCACTCGGTTGTTTTAATCACTAAACTAGAATACATCCTGTCGAATTTATTCTACGAACTTTAGTGGACATTAAAACGAACCTTATTAATTATATAACGACTTAAAACATTGTTATATTAATTAATTAAAATCTGATTAACAAGTTTAATTCAAATCAGATTATTCCGCCGCGATTTTTAGTGACGATTGTATTCAACCCCCCCTTCTACAATAGAGAGGCACACCCTGGGAGATCGAAGGCCGCACTTCGTTCAAGGAGAATCAGGGAATACAGTAGAAGACGTGGATTTGAATCGCTTGCGCCGTAGCGATTAAGGTTAATATTCTGTTCGAACTTTCAATTAATATCATAAAACGCAGGGCCAAGGTCCGATTGTTCCTACATGTTGTGGTTGAACTTGAGGTTGAGGTGGTTGTTGGAGTTGAAGTTACAGTTGCTGGTCTTGCTGCTGTTGTTGTTGATGTTGTTGTGGTTGAGCTACTTGAACTTGATAAGGAACAAGTTGAGCATTGAACCTTTCTGACATAAAGAGAGTAACAATGAGTGGAACCTCGTTGTACTTGGTGCCTTTAGCAAGTTTGTTGATCAGCTTGAGACTTGTTTGTTTGACATGTACTCTTTCAGCATTGAAGTAAAAGTTCTTGTCGGCTTCCGTCATCTTATCATTTAATAGCAACATAAGGAATCGTGGATAAAAGCATTCAACTTTTTCATTTGTTTCCACGTTCCGACTTCCAAGTGGTCCCATCTTTCTCAAAATCTCCTTCAGAATAGTTGTACCAAAGTCAATTTGACGATTGAAATCAATACATACTCCAAATACTTGCAGTATGTTGGATATGTTGTGAAAATTCCTCCTGTCAGTGGGAGAGAACACCTTAGCAAGCGTGTCGAAGAAAATCTCCCATTCTGGCTTTAGTTTCTCTTTCGTCATCTTTGACAAGTGAATTTCCCCCTGATAGTAAATAGTTTCGAAGAACTGTATCAACTCAGGTTCTTCAGGAGCATCAACAAAGTTTGCTCGGGGGAAACCCAAAACACTATTCACATCATCAGCAGAAATTGTGATTGTCCGGCGTCCATTAACATCACCCACCTTTATATCTCCCGTAATCCTGTGATTGTCCAGAAGGGTAGTGTTCAGAGCAGTGGAGTAGAAGTCGTACAATGGTTGAATTTGTAAATCAGCTGAAGCAGTGATAGCAGTACTAGCAAGGCATTTCTCGTTCAGAAATTTGACCCAGGGTCTGAACCGGGCAGCAACATCTTCAGGGTCCTGGAATCCATTGTAGTTCGTCTCCATAATTTTGAATTTTCCAACCATTTTGTTAATTAAAAGGTGAATTAAGCGAGAATTTTTCAAATAAAATGATTAATTTAACGATTAATTAATTAATTAATTAATAATTCGAAATATTAAATAATTCCGAATTAAAATTTAATTAATTTTAACGGTTGTAAATTCAAATCCAAAAACCAAGCAAGGGTTCAAAATAGTCCAATAATCTCCCACAACTCCACAAAATTCGAAACCCAAATCAAGCTCAAGAACCCTAATTTCGAAAGCCCCAAAAATCAAAATCGAGGGTTTGAAATCTTAATTCGAACTCCAAATAGCAGTTAAGTCCCCTTAAATCGACTATAAACACACGAATCATCAGTTCGATTGCGTTTCCACAGCTTCGAGAAAAACCCAGTTCGATTTCAAGAAATCGAGTCGAAAAATCGGTAGAAAAAAGAGCAGCACTTCGACTTATTTCAGAGAAAAAACGTAACCAGCAAGTTGTATGACGCTTGAAAACAAGGAACCGCAAGTTTATGATGCAAAACTTGAAAAACCGAAGTGAATGCGTGTATATGTGTGTAAGCAAAGTGAAGAAGATGATAATGGAGGGGGTAAGACAATATAAGATATTGTCTTGCCGTTTTGAATCTCGGTAAGACAATCCGGCTGATTGTCTTGCCGTTTCAAAACGCGGTAAGACAATCAGCGAGATTGTCTTGCCGAAAATCAGTAGAGGGGTGCTGAAAGGGACGGTAAGACAATCAGTGAGATTGTCTTGCCGTTTCGTTTGTAGCGTACGCAAGAAGGAACGCGGTAAGACAATTTGTGAAATTGTCTTGCCGCTGTCAGAGATTGAAAATAAAAGAAAAAATGAATAAAATTTCGGTAAGACAATGAAGTAGATTGTCTTGCCGCGAATTTTATCCAGAAAACTCAACGAAAAAATATTAAAATTTTGATTTTTGATTTATTTTAAAAGATAAAATGTTTTGCACATTAAATCAAAAATCTAATATTAGAACAATATTATATAATACACATATATTTTGTAAAATTCAACTTTAATTAAATATAAATACTTATGAACTTCACTTTAATTCATAAAAATGAATTAACTTAAATTCAAATATTTATGCTTAATTAATTTTGAAAAATACAAAATAAATACAAATAATTATCTAAATGCTTAGTGAATAATACAGGGGAGAAAGTAGGCATTTAGAAAATTACAGGTAAACATATGAACATGCATAATTACACAGATAATTATGATATAATATACAGACAATCATATAAAATCTAATAAAATACCTATAATTACACAGAAAATTTACAAAAAATATATAAATATATATAAAAATATATAAAGCATATTAAAAATATATATAATGAGAATCATGTCATATTTAACATCCCTAGCTCACAAACCAACTTAGAGAAAGTGGATTCATCAAGTGGTTTAGTGAAGATGTCAGCGATTTGATCAACCGTGGGTACAAAATGTAACACCACCGTACCACTCATGACATGTTCTCGAATAAAATGATACCTGATATCTATGTGCTTGGTTCTGGAATGTTGAACCGGATTGTTGGAAATGGCTATGGCACTTGTGTTGTCACAAAATATTGGAATTTTGTCGACAGAAATCCCATAATCATTTAGTTGGTTTCTGATCCACAGTATCTGAGCACAGCAGCTTCCAACGGCTATATACTCAGCTTCAGCAGTAGAAGTAGACACGGAGTGCTGCTTCTTGCTATACCAGGAAACCAATCGACGTCCTAGAAATTGACAGCTTCCAAACGTACTTTTCCTATCAATCCTGCATCCTGCATAATCAGAATCTGTATAGCCGATTAAGTCAAAACCAATATTCTTAGGGTACCAAATACCTAAACCAGGTGTACCCTTAAGATATCTAAAGATTCTTTTGACGGCTATAAGATGTGATTCTTTAGGATCAGCTTGGAACCTAGCACACAAACATGTTGCAAACATAATATCTGGTCTACTAGTAGTGAAATAGAGTAAAGAGCCAATCATACCTCGATAGCTTGAGATATCAACTTTCTTACCAGATTTATCCTGGTCAAGCTTTGTGGCAGTGGCCATGGGTGTCTTTGCCGGAGAAGAGTCTTCCAGATTGTACTTTCGTAGAAGATCTCTGACATACTTTGATTGGCAAATGAAGATGCCATCTTCCTTTTGGCTTACTTGAAGACCAAGAAAGTAGGATAGCTCACCCATCATACTCATTTCGTAATTGCTCTGCATTAACTTAGCAAATTTCTTGCACAAGTTTTCGTTAGTAGAACCAAATATAATATCATCAACATATATTTGAACAAATATCATATTATTATCATGCAATTTGTAAAAGAGAGTTTTGTCTATGACACCTCTAGTGAAATTGTTTTCAATTAAAAACTCAGAGAGAGTGTCATACCATGTCCTTGGTGACTGCTTGAGCCCATAGACAGCTTTGAATAAGAAGTAAACAAAATCAGCAAATTCTGGATTTTCAAAGCCAGGGGGCTGTTCCAGATATACTTCTTCTTCTAGCTTTCCATTCAGAAATGCACTTTTCACATCCATCTGATAAACTTTGAAGTTGGAATGTGCAACAAATGCAAGAAATATTCTGATGGCTTCAAGACGAGCAACTGGAGCATAGGTTTCATCATAATCAATTCCTTTGTCTTGAGAATAACCTTTTTGCGACTAGTCTGGCTTTGTTTCTTACAACAATGCCATCACCATCTAACTTGTTATGGAAGACCCATCTAGTTCCAATTGTAGATTTTCCTTTTGGCCTTGGAACCAGGGCCCAAACTTCTTGTCTCTCAAATTGATTGAGTTCTTCTTGCATGGCAAGAACCCAATCAGGATCAGCAAGTGCTTCATCTACTTTCTTTGGTTCTACTTGTGATAGAAAACCAGAGAATAGACATTCATTTGTCGTATCACTTCTAGTCCTTACACCAACATCAGGATCACCAATAATAAGATCAAAGGGATGATCTCTGCTCCAGATCCTTTCCCATGGAAGTTGTGTCCTTGATGATTCAGCTGTATTGTTAGTAAGCTGATGTGTATGACTAGTTGATCCACCAGCTCCTCCTCAGTTGTTGCCAGGTTGACTTGATGATCCCCCACTAGCATCAGTGGAATCTTCAGCATTATTGCCATTTCCTCCACCATTGCCTGGATCATTATCATCATTGTTGTCATCACCTGTTGCAACCTCAGGTGGCACATCATCATCTGAATCTGAATCTGGATAGTTGTCAAACTTCAGAGACTCAGATGGATTAGCAGATTATAGACTTGGGAGTTTAGTGTCATCAAATGTAACATTGACACTAACTTTCACTGACAGAGTATCAATTACAAAAACTCTATAAGCATTATTAGTATAACCAACAAAAATTGCTTCAGATGCCTTTGGTTCAAACTTGTTCAAGTTCTCTTCACCATCCTTGAGAACATAGCACTTGGCTCCAAAGACATGAAGATGTTTGACATACGGTTTCTTGTTGTTATACAACTGAAATGGAGTTTTCATATGATCCTTATTGATCAAAGTTCGATTCTGGGTATAGCAGGCAGTAGACACAGCTTCAGCCCAAAAGTACAGAGGAAGCTTTGCTTCAGCAATCATTGTCCTTGCAGCTTCAATCAATGTACGATTCTTTCTTTCGAAGACTCCATTCTGCTGTGGAATCCTTGGTGCTGAATACTTCCTTCTAATTCCCTTTTCAGAGTAAAAGTTGATTAGGGTTTGATTCTTGAATTCCGTGCCATTATCTGACCTTACAGCTTCCACTGGCACACCCTTATCTAATTCAACTAACTTTATATGATCAATCACTGTCAACGGAGTTTCATCCATAGAAGTAAGGAA
The DNA here is from genome assembly GCF_001625215.2 of Daucus carota subsp. sativus. Taxonomy (NCBI): domain Eukaryota; kingdom Viridiplantae; phylum Streptophyta; class Magnoliopsida; order Apiales; family Apiaceae; genus Daucus; species Daucus carota. The sequence goes on from NC_030383.2 coordinate 21,464,306, forward strand.
GTAAACCCAAGTAAATTTCGAGAAGTCATCCACAATGACCAAGGCATATCTTCCTCCATCAATTGATCCAACATTCACGGGGCCAAACAGATCCATATGCAATAAGTGGAGTGAATTTGTAATGGTATCGATGGTCTCGCCTTTGTGAGATGCTCTCTTCGCTTTTCCTTTCTGACAAGCTTCACATAGATCATCAGTTGACAATTTCAGGGAAGGCAAACCTCTCATTAGATCTCTCTTGACTAGAGAGTTTATGGTTTTGAAGTTGAGATGTGAGAGCTTCTTGTGCCATAACCAACTATCTTCAGCGGACGCTTTGGCGTAGAAACAGTGAACTTTGTTTCCTGGTCCTGAAGACAAATCAGCTACGTATATGTTGCCTTTCCTTACGCCATATAGTGAAGGACGCTTATCCTTGATATGTTTGATGATACATATCTCCTTTTCAAAGTGAACATAATAACCCTTGTCACAAAACTGGCTGACACTAAGGAGATTATGTTGAAGTCCTTCAACTAAAGCAACATCCTCTATGATGATCCTTCCAATTTTGTACTTGCCATATCCCACAGTACGACCTTTGCTATTATCAGCAAAACTGACTGTTGGGCCAGCTCCTTCTCTTATGTCTTCCAGCAGGGATCTTGTGCCAGTCATGTGCATTGACGCTCCACTGTCAAGCACCCAAGTAACTCGAACAACTCCACTGGCACCCTGCACAAGACAACTTGATTAAACATTCTTTAGGACCCACACTTGATTGGGTCCAGCAGACTTAAAGAATTGATTTCTATCAGGTAATACAACAGAGCCTCTTGGACTGATATTTGGCTCACTCTTGACTGAACTTACTTCCTTAACAACAGCCTTGTAAACCTTGGTTTTAGGTTTTGGAAAATAAGTCTCCTTCCTAACACGAGGAGGACTAGCAGTCTTTGATCTAGCATGCTTATTGTTTGTGTGTTGTCTAGGTGATGTGTTTTCATTTTTAGCATGCAAATTTCTAAAAAAAGCAGACATAGTATTGAAAGCACAAAGCATACAGTTATCAACACCACAACATTTATGACATTCACTGTTTTAATATTTAAGATTCGTTCCAAGGACTAAATTTATTTTCGCGAAAACTTAATTTTTAACTTAATCAAATTAGACCAAAAGATTTTGAGGAAAATTTGAGTACTTATCTAAAATCTAATTTGAAATCTGAAATATAGTTTGATAATTAAAAACAGATTATTAAAACCTAAGATTTAATATTATTAATTGAAATGATAACTAACAAATAAGATTATATATAAGTAAACAAAAAGAAAAAACCAAAACCACGACGGTGCGAGAGAAACAGAAACGGAAAATGGAAAAAAAAAATAAACAACTACTACTGTAACTTACGCGCGCGACGGTAAGAAAACTAATTATAATAATTGAAAATTGTGACACGCAGTTAACACTAAACAACCAGACAGCAGCGTAACAAACAGCGAAAGTGTATCATCGGAAACAATGGAGGTGCCCGGAATAGCTTAAATCTCGCCGGAAAATTAGTTTGACCGGAAAATAAAGCCATTCCAAATATAAAAAATAAAAACCCACTAACCTCTAAACCAAATCTAACACTAAATTCTACACTAAATGACCCCTAAACTACCCATTTTTTATCAAAATAAGACCCAAATCAAGTCAAAACAACTCCAAATTATACCAAACTTTAAATCTAGCCTATATAAAATATAACTAACCAAAACCCACTAAACTCAAGTCAAAATCATAAACCAAAATTTACACCTAAAAGCCCACAAAAATACCAAAACCAAGAACAACCCCAAAGCATACCAAACTAACTCCAAATCAAGCCAAACTTCAAAACTAGCTTATCTACCATGTTTCTAACAAAACCCCATCAAAATACAAACCAAAATATCAACTAAATCATTGAACCCACTAATAATATTGAGAATTAAAAGGGGCTCAAGCTAAATACCAAAAATGTAAGCTTAAAACATAAACTAAAGGCTCTTTCAACCCACAAGTGGTTGGTATAAATGCCACTTTATCCACTTGTTGAAGGGAAAGTTTGTCATAGCCATAAATTTCAACAAGGTAAAAATACAAGAGATAAAGAAACCAAACTTGAACTTATATAAATGAAAGTGTTTACAATATTTGAGAGATTACAATTTGAAAAAGAAAGCTAGAAAATGATGAAGGAGGCTACCAACAACTAGGTAAAAACTAAGCTAGACTAGGTTAGACTAAGTTGGTGGCTAATGAGAGATAAGGATGTTTATATAGGCTTAGATTAGGGTTTTAGGGGTAGAAGGGTCTTTGTGTCTTGATTTTCTTTTCCTTCTTTCTTTTTCTTTTCTTTTTCTTCCTCTTTTTCCCTTCTTGCACCATTTTGTTCCTTTTTCTCTTGAATTCTCGATTTCTCTAAAAATTCCTGAATACAAAACAATTAACTAATAAAAATACGAAAACAAGCAATAAATAGGTAGTTAAAATGTGCAAAATAATGGCCCTATCAGACATGCATCAAAAACAGGAGCAACAGGCATATCAGTCATAGTGGTAGGAACATCAATAGATTCTACTCTAACCTTGTTAACAGATCTAAAGTTCTCAGTAGAATGACATCTATTGTCTCTTTTCTTACTATTTACAAAGTTATTAGGCTTGTTGAATTTAGTTCTCTCAGAGTTGACACCTAAACCAGCTTTAGGCAACCTTACATTGCCTTTCACTTTGATTGGTTTCAGTGATGTCAGGATCTCATCTCTCTTCTCATTACTCTTTTGCATTTTAAGGTCTTCCTGTTTGAGTTCATATCTAACGACAACATGAGTTTCTAACAGAGGTTCAGCTTCTGAGGATTTAAACAATGGTTGAGGGGAATCTTTCAAAACAAAAGGAATTCCTCTCTCCTCGGCACTCTTCTTAAAGGGAGTAATGTTACTAGCCTTACCTACAGATTTGTTATAGTCAAAACATATTCCAACAGCTCTCTTGATCTCTTGTTTATCATTAAGTTCTTTGACTATAGTGGACGCATCCTTAAAGGCTTTACATTTCACTTTCTCTTCGTCTAGCTAAAGTCTTAAAGCGATCTCACCTTTCTCTAGAACTCTGACTTTAGCACATTGTAATCCTAAATCCATGGTCAGTTGTTCAATTTTAGGTTTTAATACTTTCATCTCATTCATCTTATAAGCATGAATATCTAAGACTAAAGTATCAATCCTAAGATTGGCCTTTCAACTTTTTAATAGCATCATCTCTTTCAAGTCCTAATTGCATAAAAAGTTTAGGGCATGTAGGATCTACCATGAGAGCAACATTCCCTATCTACTCTTCTTCGTCACTGTCTGTATCATCCCAGCTTTTCCCTTCTACCAGATAAGACTTGCTTCTGAAACTTTGACTTCCAGAAGTACCCTGATGCTTTCTCACTAGTGCATCATACTTCTGCTTCAGCTCGTCGTACGAATCCTTTCTCTTTCCTTGAATCTTGGGCTGTTTGCATTCAGTTGCAAAGTGTCCCGGTTCACCACAATTGAAACATTTAAACTTGCTTTGATCCACCATCCCAGTCTTGTATCCTCCTTTACTTGTAGAAGATGAGTAACCTCCTGTTTGAAACCTGTTAGCAGTAGGTTTGTACTTGTAGGAGGGGTTCTTCTTGAATCTCATGTTTCCAAGTTTCTTGGCAAACAGTGATAGAGATTGATCTTCTAAGTGTTCTAGCTCTTCCATTGTATAGAACTCTTCATCACCACTGGAAGAAGCAGTCTGACCCATCTCAGGTACAACAAATTCCTGAATGGCCTTAGAAGGAACAACAACATCCTTCTTCTTTTCTTCCGGTGTAGGTGATTCAACAACTAGAGCTCTTGAATGGTTCAGTGTTTTACCCCAGCCATATCTCTGCTTACTTTGAACTTGCTCGAGTTCATAAGTTTTCAAAACTCCGTAGAGTTTCTCCAGAGAAGTCTCATTCAGATCTCTACTTTCCCTGATAGCAGTGATTCTGTGTTCCAGATGTTCGGGAAGGGTTAAGAGAAACTTCATGTTGACCTCTTTCTTTTCATTGTATTTCCCATTCAGATTTAAATTATTTATCAAATTATTAAGTCTGATAAATACTTCTGAAATCTCCGGGATTGGAACCAAATTGTTCATACTGAGCCATCAGTATCTCTTTCTTATTTTCCCTAACCTCTTCTGAGCCTTCGTTTATAATCTCTAGTGTATCCCAGATTTGCTTTGCGTTCGTACAATTTACAACAGCATTGTACATGACCGGATCTAGAGATTCAACCAAAATCAGTTGAAGAGTATCATCTAAGTTCATCTGTTCATTCTCTTCATCTGTATACTCAGAAGGTTCTTTTGGAAATGTCTGATGAGGTATTAACACACCATCTTCTTCGTGTGCTAATATGACATTCATCAGAGTAGAAACACCTTTGTTTAAAATCCCGATATATTTTCTGTTGGCGGTGCGAAGGAACAACAACATATGCCTCTTCCATAGGCCAAAGTGTTCTTTGCTGAACGGTGGGATTTTAATGCTACTAATATTTTGTGTACTCATTTTTAAGGATTTAAAGTGAATAGTGTTTGGATGAGAAATGGATTTTTGAAAGAAAAATATTTTAAATCAAAATAATTTTTTTAAAAAAAAAATAATTCGAATTAAAAATATTTGAATTTGAAGTGAATAGTGTTTGGATGAGATTTGGATTTTTGAAAGAATAATATTTTAAATCAAAATTAATTTTTTTGAATAAAAAATATTTGGATGTTACAGAGTGTGTATAGGATCTGATACGGTAAAATGGTATCAACCGCTCTGATGCCAATTGTTAGGTCCTGGAACGATTGTAGAAGAGCGGGGTTGAATACAATCGTCACTTAAAAATAATCGTGGCGGAATAATCTGATTGAATATAAATTTGTTAATCAGATTTTAATTAATTAATATAACAATGTGAAAGTCGTTATATAATTAATATGGTTCGTTTTAATGTCCACTAGTTCGTAGAATAAATTTGACAGAAAGTATTCTAACTCAGCGGAACAAAACAACCGAATGATCAAAGCACAATAAACAGTGGATTTAACGAATAGCAAGTTTAGCACAACTTGAAAGCTTTACAATACTTTGAACACTTACAAATGAATGAGAATGAGCCATATTTATAGGCAAATCTCAAGAACAAGGCAAAACAATGGCGGCAAAGACAATCTATAGGTTGCTAAGACAATTAAGCACTTTGTCTTGCTGAAAAACTCAAGGCAAGACAATCTTAAGCATTGTCTATAGCTTAGTAAGACAATCTGGAGTGGTAAGACAATCCATTAGGCATGGTAAGACAATTAGGACAGGGTAAGACAATCTTGGAGATTGTCTTACAAGCCATTCGGCAAGACAATCTTGAAGATTGTCTTGGAAGAAACAAACGGCAAGACAATGGAGGGGACGGTAAGACAATCTTCCTGATTGTCTTACCGTGTGTTGGAAGTGTAATAACACGGTAAGACAATCTGGAGGATTGTCTTACCTTGTTGTTATTGCAAGACAATCGTTCAGATTGTCTTACCTTGTATTCCAACAAGACAATTGCTCATTTCCCTTTAATTAATTAACCAATTAATATCCACTTAATTATATTAAATGCATAAATTCATGAATTAAATTAATTCGAGATAGAATTAATTTAATAAATAAATTACCCATCCTATATAATTAAATTGAGAAGTGGATTAAATAATTAGATAATCAACTATCCTTTTTCTTCTTCTTCAGAGTCTTCAGTCTTCTGTAAACAATTTAGATCTTCGACTTGATTGAACGACCACTTTCTTTTGACGTATAATATTTAATCTGATAAGCTGATACACAAATGTACTGTCTGGTTAATCTGTAACTAGCTCAATTAAATATTCCTTGTCATTTAAACAATTAAGTTGTGGCTTGTTCGTCGATTCTTCATCTTCTTAGTTCTTCTTCATTTGTAGACACAATAATGGAATCTTCTGAATAAATAAAGTATTGAAACTTTATACCTTCTGATCTTCTGGACGTGCTACAAAAGATTATTTGTACACTGAGGCTTGATCATATTAATGAACTTCTTCCAGTGGTTTGCAGCAGCATCCTGAAATTCTTCTGACATAAAATCTTCAATAAATCATTTGACGTTCTTCGTACGGATTCCGGATAACAGTACTTGCTATTTACTTGCTTTCTTATCAGAGTTGAGTTGATTCCTCTTAAATACAAATAGGCTTAACATATGCCTTTCAACTATCCTTTGAAGGGTCTGACTCATAGCTACTCATGGTTGCTGGACGTGCAACCACATCTCTATGGGGTGAACGTGACCCCTGCCCCTCTAGCTCTGTATCAGACTCGGAATGCTGCAAAAATTATTATATATATATATATATATATATATATATATATATATATATATTATTTATTTATCGTCAAAATACTTGACGGAATAACTAAGGCTACCCTATCTCATTAATCAAGACTATATCCGATAGCCTCGAGTCAAACTCTAGATGAGTCTGAACAAGTGATCTTATCTTAAACTATCCTAACTATTCTTGTTTCAGTGACTGATAACCTGTAACTCTAATACCAACTTGTGACAGCCCAAAATTCAGGGGTCAGGAATTTGGTGCCACGAAAGTAAAATAACTTGTAAATAAATAAAAGCATGCAAACGACCCCTCAAACCGAGATCCAAACAGGTTATAGTGTGAAACAAGAACCAAACAAAATTATAAAGTTATTACACCATCCTGATGTCATTAGGATAACTTCGACGAGAAGCTATGCTAATGACTAAATGTCTAGATAAGTTTTACACTCTAATAATATTGTATTACAAACTTATTTACTCTCACTCCAAACTATCTATGCCAAAACCCACCTGGTTAGGTAGATGGAACCTAAATACCAAAGGATGATGCACTGGCACACTCTTACGTGCGGTGTGAAGACGAGGCATCTTCAGTTTTCACTGAAAGAATGAACACATGAAAGCAAGAATGAGCAAAGCATGCTCAGCAATAATATCATAATAATGCATGGCTCACCTTGTTCTGGAAATAAAACTATCATCGCTGAAAGAATTAGCAATAATTCAACTTCCCTGAAATTATAAATCCTCAAACTTTTTGCATGCCCTTTTTACACCCCCTACCCCAAGACTTCATATATAATTACACAAATTGCCATTCATTTCATTTCAAACTTTCAATAATTGATTGATTTATTCAACATATTTAATTGTCCACGCTCATTACACCCATTCTGGAAAAACATACAAAACAAAAAGCTGCACTTGCCTATTTCATATGCTCTAGCGCCTCTTACATTGTTTCCTACTGTACTATTCTTTCTGATATTTTGAATCTACCATCACACTGGCCTCGTCCCATTTCTATCCATTTTGGTCTATCATTTCAAATTCAAAATTTATATATCTGTTTTTAGTTCTCATCTACCGTCATTTTTATGGCCGTATTTGTTTACATTTTTGAAGAACTATGAAAAGGTGATTCCGGTTGTTTTATTTTGATTTTCCTTTTTTGTGTTTCAATTAGGTTATAGTTTCTTACATGTTACTAAAAAATTTGCTTTATTTTCTTCTCCACATATGTATGTTATGTGTTTGTGTTATTATCCTAACCAATACCACAACATTTTTTTCAAGGTTTATTATTTCCTAGCTTCATGTTCGAATATGATACTACTTGGGTTTTTTTGGTGATGATATTAGTTTCTTTTTGCAGGGACTGCCAAATAATCCGTCAAACTATTTTAATTTATGATGTTAAGTTGTATTTGTTTTTTTTTTTGTCAGTACTGGACCTATTGGCTATTGGTGTTGAGCTTCCTCGGTATGCTTCGAAATCTGAAGACTACAACATGGTAATGCTTATATATTTTATAATCTAAGTGTGACATGTGCATTTTGCATATTTGGCAGTCCGAAAATACATGTCAAATGTTATCTATATGTGTATGTACTTAGTGAACATGAATCGATAGATATATGATTTACATGAGGCTTATGAGGTGGATGATAGTGATGAAGATGATATGGATGAAGTGGAGGAGGTTGGATAGGCAAAGCACCTAAAGGTTTACGAAGACGAGAATGATGAAATAGATGAATTTGATTTTGAGGTCGAAGGTGGCAGTGTTGAGCCTGATAATGATCCTCCGCAGAAGGTATTTTATTTATGACATTATGTTTCTTATTGCTGAGTGAAATTTATGGATGTTGAGATTGTTGTTTTTGTTGTAGATGGGAGATCTTTCTGTTAAGTTTAGCAAGGGGAATCATGTTGCTGCTCAGGAGGCCAAGGGGAAGGTTGTAGAAGCAATTTTCGAAGGTATTCTGCTTTCGGTTTTGTGTTTGGGTGAGAGTGTGTTGTGTGGAGTGGAGTGTTTTACATGATAATTTTATGAGCAGAGAAGATTCAGATGCTGTATGAGAATTATTTCTGTAATATGAGAATTTAATTTGTTTAATTGTTATAGAATATTGTAGGCGGGAGTTATAGGAGATTTGTTTTTTTTAAGACTTGCGGTTATAAAATGTATCCGAAGAGCAAGTAATTAATTAGTGTAAGTATTATAATGGCTGCTATGGCTATATGTGATTTTCCAGAAAGTGCATTAGAACAGATTGATAAGTATGTGTAGAAAAAATGAACACAACTATATATACACTAGCAAAGTTTCCTATTGTAGTTCTTTGACGCTATTACAAATGAAATTTGATGGTCAAACTATTTCAAGCTAATTTCCTCTTTTATTTTGTATGATAAGGCTGTGAAAAACTGAGGGATGTTGTTTAATAATTTAGAAGATGAATATCCCCAGAAATCGGTGCGGCTAGGTAGTCATACAAGCCTGTGGATTTCAGTTTACAATGCTATTACACCCCCTATCCTCTGTGGCTTAGTTCTCCTCTCTAATTTACAATGATATTTGAAGAACCCGTGATTATTTGAATTCTAATACTGGACTAGAGTGTTCTGCTATATTTCTACTAGAGATTCATTTGTCCCTGTGCGTGTTGCAGTTTTCGAGGAATTTTACTACCAATGCTCCTCCCAAGGAAAATAAAGTTAAGGTGATTTGCTTTCTTCAATTTCTGGGTTTTTGACTCTTCTTTTTCACTTTTAGGATTGTTATCTTGAGATTTTGTATCAAGTTTTTGGAGGATAAACTAATTAAATTGTGTAATGTTTTTGTGATATATATTTGTAGTTTTAAGCGTGTGCGTGTTCTTATGTATACGACAAAAACGTAAAAAAGACCTGTGTTGTAGTGTCGTCATCAAGAACAGTGGGGGAATTTCAGGAGCTATAGGATGATGACATTGTTTGGGATATAGAATGTACTGGAAGTTTAAATTCCGGTGGTTAATGGGAGAGTACTTAAAAACTATAAGCGGAATAAAGAGATTTGTTTGGTCAGTGTTATTCAACCTATACATTGTCATTTATAATAGTTAGTTTGAGTTTGTTGGAAGTTCTTGGGTCAGCATCAATGCAGATAGAAATCTTAGCATATTGATTTGTTTCAGAAGTTTTGGGTTGGCTTAGCAACTTATACCCTCAGTTGTCTCTTTTACTAAAAGTAAACAAGGCTTTATCTGACTCTTGCACACGAATCACAGGCAAACACAATTATACTATAATTTTAAGTTCACTTTTCCCGGTGGTTTGGTTTACACAGCATAGAAGGCTCCCGAGGAGGGTTGGACAATGCAGGATTGAACTCCATGGCCCGAAAACAACATCCATGACAATCCTGCAATGATATAGGTGAAGCATATGTTAATCTTTATATTAATCATATAATATGGTAATGTAGTGCTTATGTTGTCAATAACAGACTCCTTTTCACCGACCAAACCCTTTTCACCAACAACTTGAGATTTCTTTCAAGTTGGCACGCATTGTACTGAATAGTTCTTTAAATCCATGGACAATTCCGTTGCATATATAAATGCTTGCTCCTGCTGGCCTCTCAAGTCCCAATAGCTAGTTGGCCAAGCACATGTGAATATTTAAAATTGCTTAAACTTCAGTAGGCTTCCCATTTCCTAAGCCATTTTAACTGGTATAATAACAACAGAATTTCCGGTGATCGAGCAGGTCTATAAATTAATATTTTTTTTCCCTGCAACATTTTCCAAGTTGGCATTACGAAGCTCCCTGTCTTATTTTTTCCATCTTTCAACTTTGCATGAAGCCCCTCATCCATCCCCTCAAAATTGGCTCAGACAAGCTGCCCATCATCCGTCTGTCATTGTGGTCCATGTAAAGCTTATGTTGTCAATAAAAGATTCCCAACCAATCCATACATCATCCAATACCAACAATATAGGACTTGGTCCTTTTTGCTTGAGCAAGAACTCCATGTAGGGAACACTTGACCATTTTCCTTTAAAGTAAGTTACCAATTTAAATGCAATTAGGTATCAATGTTTATCCTTCCATTGCATCACTGTTAAGATGACAACTCCAATGTTGTTGTACTAAAGAAAGTGAAATGCATACTATTGAATTAATAACGAGCTTATTAAAATTTTTGTTATGTAAGTGCAAAATAAGCATTTTTTGCTCAGGTCGTGTTAAAGTTGCTACAAACAATCTTTGCTTAAAAATAGAGATTTTAATGAAAATGTTATCCATAACTAATTTAGTTCACGTGACACTTTGGGGGATTGAGGTAATACATTTTTTTTGTGTTTGGATGGGTTAAGAGGATTAATTGTGTACTGATATGAATGTTTATAGTTTTCATTCCTTTCTCTGTCCTACCCAGTTTCATTTCTGCAGTTCAGTCTTGCTACAGAAACACAGGTTCCTCATTTCCGCGATGAAGAAATTATTATCTGGATACTTTTCCTTACTATCGATATTTATCAAGTTCAAGGCCTGGCGGTTGCAATGCCACCACAACAGGCAGACAATGTTGGGATCACATAAGAACCTCTGCAGCCCCAAGAAGTCTTGATGGTGTGGAAATGTTTGGTTTGACTTCGGCAGCTGTTGTGCAAGTAAAAACTTCTGTTGGAACTCTTATAACATGAAAACTGGATATTGTTGCTTGATCTTAAACAAAAAATTGTAATTTAGTTGGGCTACTTTCTGCTTAACATGAGAGCTGTTGTGGCTAGCAGATGCATTTGTTTCATAAATCAGGCAGCAGAATCACAACTCATGTTGATAGCATTTTATGTGACTACCCATAAGATAGGATGATTTTCATGGAGTGATTTTATTGCTTCCTTTCCCTCCCTATTCTTTGGTTTATAATTTATGATGTTTCTCTTTCATTGTTCTCACCCAAACTCCTTTCTCTGGTTGGCAGGTTATACAGAAAATGGCCCTTAACCGAGTTTACAAAGTTTGGTACCGTTATGAAGATTCCAGGTTGTGACGATTCCAGGACATTCACAGCCACCATCAAGGTGACTGCTGGGTGTGCCCTGTGATAGGAGAGTATTTCTGGAGTTTAGTTGAGTTATCAATTACATTGCATGAGATTAATTGTGTATTAGAGACATTACAAACTTAACTGGAGATTTTAGTGAGCTATTATAGAAAATTGGTTCAGGCTTCTTGCACTATTTTGCTGGCAAATATTTATTAATTACATTCTTAACATTATTCAGACTCAATAATATGTTCACGTTTCTAAATTTATTTACTATTTTTTGTCTTATACAAATTTTGTTTATAATTTTCAATATTTAAAATTAACATAAATTGAATTTTAATAAATTACACATTTATATACAAAAAGTGCAAAATCAATGTATATCTCACTAAAAACACATCATTATAAGAAAAATTATATAAAAATATCTTTTAATATAAAAAATTAAAAGAAAAACTAAATTGTAATTAGAAAAATCATAAGAAATACAACTAACATTTACAAATATAAATATTTTTGTTTAAACTTTTCTAATAAACATAAAAGAGTTATTTTTTAAATTTTATATAATATATTGCTGGTCTAACATATTATAAACAAAATAAAATAAATTTAAATATAAAATGAAGGAACCAACGTTGTGATGAGATAATTTGTAAAAGATTTATTCACAGAATTTTTTAATTATAAAATGAGACATGAATTTTTTTGAAAATTAACGCCCATGCGTAGCGGGGAAAATTACCAGTTATCAATATAACTTAATGCTTCAAAGAAAGGCATTAAATCATAAACAATCTCATAAAAATTTCAAAATCCTTCTCGCAAATCTTTTTCAAAAATCTCTTTGTATATAATTGGAATTATTAACGTTGTGCTATAGCCGATGATTAGTCGCGAGATAGCACCGGATCATGCAAGAAGCATGTCACCAGATCTGAGGAATTCCAGGCACACATTGGCCTATTCGCTGGACCGGCGTCGGTCTCTTACGCGTACGTTCCAATTACAAAATAATTTGATTTAAATAGAAAGCAAATCTAAGTCAAACCCATACTATCATAATAAATCAACCACCACAAAGTGGTTGTCATTTGTAAATCTTTTTCTCAATAATTGCTTTGAAAATTTTGAATAAAAGAACTATTCAGATAACAGTATTTAATAACACAATCGACAATATTTATATTAAACCACTAAAGAAAAGATATCAGGTAGTGGACAAAAATTGAATAGTGAAAATTGGTAAGGTGGATACAATTAATTAAAGAGTATAACTGATTCCAAATAACGAATCAATTATTGGTAAAAAGGAGATGAGACTGTTTAGGTTCAGATAATTCAAAAGTCACGGTAAAATATTGTATGAATATTCGATTCTGGTTAGTGGTGTAAAAAGGGTTAGTGTTGTTATGGTTATACTGAAATATTCATATGAAGTATATAACAATTATTTGAGAATCTTGAATGCATGTTTTCACATTGTCTGTATATTATATATTATAGACAATCTAGTATCAAATGGGATAGCAGAAGATTAGATTGTCAGACTCCTTATATAATATAATAAAGGTTCACAGTCGAGGTGGTGTTAGACAAACCACTGGAACGGCTGAAGTATTATTTGGAAATAGTTTATCTTGACTATTGAATAATACTTATATACTTTGTGTATATTGAACGGGATCAAAATAGTAGAATAATTGTTTCTTTAATTCTGACAATAAAGAACTAAGATTCTATGATGTTATTAATGCTTAAGTTCTTAATCCGGATATAGTGATTGACACTTGTATTTAATGCACATGCCTTGACTCATAAATTAAGTAATTTATTTTAAATTACGAATTTATGTATTGGGAAATGACATTATATACAGAGTGGGATATTGACTATAGAAGGAAACCGTGTCCGAAAAATATATTTGGGTGATGATGTCCTCTTGAAAGCTGATAAAGATAATTATGCTTTAGTCCTGCAGGCAGATTTGTTCTTGCATAATTATAAGGTTGAGTGGATGATCAAGGATAAAAGATATTGATTAAATTAATTGTCAGAAATTAATTTAATTAATGGACATGTCATATCTTAAACATGGGGAATTTATAAGCAATTAATATGGGAGCCGAATTAAATAATTAATTTACGGAATTACGAAAGGTAGTGCAAATATTAATTCTTTAGTGGATTGAATTAATATTTAATGACATTGGGCCTGGCCCGGAATGTCATTGGAAGGCCAGACCTAATGGTCCATGATCCCTACTATAGCTTATATATATATTCTCGTTCTCCTAAAGCTGAGAGACACACCAAAACGAATTCATCCTAGAGTCAGAGAGAGGCAGACGTTTTTCTCAAGGAGACAGCTAGGGTTTTGGTTTTCAGAGCTTTAAGGAGAGGCACACCTTGGGAGATCGAAGGCCACACTTCATCCAAGGAGGATCAGGGAATACAGTAGAAGACGTGGATTTGAATCGCTTGCGCCGTAGCGATTAAGGTTAATATTCTATTCGAACTTTTAATTAGTATCATAAAACGCAGGGCCAAGGTCCGATTGTTCCTATGATACCAATCTCCCACTTATACTCAAGATATTCTTTGAGTATATCAGTGTCTATTACAAGCAATCCACTACCAACTATAATAACTATGTGACCAAGTATCTGACTCCTATCGCTTCAACGTACTCTTGAAAAGCCTTAGCTGGTAAGCTCTTCGTGAAAGGATCTGCCCGGTTATCCTTCGATGCTATGTCAGCCACAATGATATCTCCTCGCTTAACGAACTGTCGTATGAGGTGATACTTACGCTCTATATGTTTCGCTGCCTTATGGGCCCGTGGTTCCTTGGTATTCGCCATAGCACCAGGGTTATCACAATAAATCGTGATTCGTTGTGGCAGATTAGGAACCACATCCAAATCCAATAGGAAGTTTCGGAACCATATAGCCTCTTTGGCTGCCTCAGAGGCTGCCACATATTCGGCTTCCATGGTTGAGTCTGCGATGCATTTATGCTTCACACTCCTCCATATTACGGCTCCACCTCCCAAAGTAAAAACACATCCTTATCTGTCTGGAAATCCGAATCGGTATATCCCAAAGGCAATAAATCAGAGGACTTGTAAACCAACATGTACTCCTTAGTGCTTCGCGGGTACTTGATTATTGCTTTTACAACACTCCAATGTTCCTGTCCAGGGTTTGACTGGTATCTGCTAACCATGCCCACGGCAAAGCAGATATCAGGCCTCGTACATAACATTGCATACATTAGGCTCCCACATGCCAAGCATAAGGAACTGCCTTCATGTTCTCTATCTCCTTAGGTGTCGAAAGACACTGCCTCTTTGATAGAGTAACTCCATGTCTGAAGGGTAAATTACCCTTCTTGGAGTCCTGCATGTTAAAACGAGCTAATACGTCATCTATGTAGGGCTCCTGAGATAAAGCCAACATCCTTTTCTTGCGATCCCTTATAAGTTTGATCCCAAGGATGTATGCTGCTTCACCTAAGTCCTTCATTTCAAATTGTTTGAACAACCATGCCTTTATTGAAGACAACATCTTAACATTGTTTCCAATGAGTAAAATGTCATCAACATAAAGCACTAGAAAAACCACTGCATTTCCCTCACATCTCTTATACACGCATGCTTCGCTTGGACATTGATCAAATCCATACGATTGGACTGCCTGATCAAAGCGAATGTTCCAATACGTTGAAGCTTGTTTAAGTCCATAAATAGACCTCTTCAGCTTACATACAAGATGCTCTTGGCCTTCTTTAATGAATCCCTCTGGTTGCTGCATATAGATGGTTTCCTCAATATTTACATTAAGGAAAGCTGTCCTGACATCCATTTGCCAAATCTCATAATCGAGATGAGCTGCTATAGATAAAAGAATACGGATTGACTTAAGCATGACTACTGGCGAAAAGGTTTCCTCATAATCGATACCTTCTTTCTGAGTATACCCTTTCGCAACAAGTCTTGCTTTCCAGGCTTTCACCTTTTTGTTTGATCCCCTCTTTTTCTTGTAGACCCACTTACATCCAATAGGTTTTACACCTTTGGGTGGTTCCACGAGCTCCCAGACCTGATTAGAATACATTGACACCATCTCAGAATCCATTGTGTTACATATTTGATGATGTCACAGGTATCTAACTTGTTTAGTGTGCAGAAGCAAATATCAGAGTTTAACTGTAAATCAGAGTTTGACGACTGCCAGCTGGATCAGAGTTTGTCGAAGATCAGAGTTTGCAGGCGGCTGATTTTCAGGAGCAGATCTGGATAAAGAAGGAAGATAAAGATCAAGGAAGATTGTGCAGATCAGGACAGCAGAAGGATAGCTACTGATTAGATTATATTAAATAGCAGATAATTATAAATCAATCAGTAGATATCATGTAACTGTATATATAAACACATATTAGGGTTTACTCTAAAAGAGTTAGAACATCGAGCATATTATTCATATAACCCAGCAGCTCTTAGTGATAAGTTATAAATCACTAAGAGAGTTTTTGTAACCTATTGAGTTTTGTGAATAAGAGTTTACTTTGATAATTCTCTTGTTTGAGTATTTTGTTATTGATTGTGTTCACTATATTAATTCATATAGTCAGTTAATTCGGCCTAACAAGTGGTATCAGAGCCAGCTCTGTGGATATACCTACAGTGAGATCTTAATCACACAATCATGTCTGAAAAATCACAAACTTCAAACAGTAGATATGAGTCACTTAGGGTTCCGGTCCTCAGGGCATCTGAATATCCTATCTGGAATGTTAGGATGGTTATGTTTCTGGAGTCCACAGATCCAGAATACCTGGACAGGATTTATGATGGCCCACACATGCCAACAAAGCTCTCTGTTGCAGTTGGAGATGAACCCCATAAGATGATTCCCAAAGAAAAGAAAGACTATACTCCTGAGGACATCTCATCAATCAATAAGGATGCAAAAGTAAAACACCTGTTGCACAGTGCTCAAGACAATGCTATGTCTAACAGAGTGATTGGGTGCAAAACTGCAAAAGAAATTTGGGATGCTTTGGAAATCAGATGCCAAGGAACCAAAGCCATCAAGAAGAACAGAAGAACCATACTTACCCAAGAGTATGAACACTTTGATTCAAAAACTGGTGAATCATTGACTGATCTTTATGACAGGTTTGTCAAGCTGCTGAATGATCTATCTCTAGTGGATAAAGAATATGATCTGGAAGACTCAAATCTCAAATTTCTACTTGCTCTTCCTGAAAAGTGGGATTTGAAAGTAACCACTATTAGAGATAATCATGATCTTGAAGAGATGTCTCTGGATGATATCTTTGGGAGATTGAAAACCTATGAACTTGAAATGGAACAAAGGAGCAAACGACATGGAGGGAAACCCAAACCAGTTGGTCTAAAAGTTCAAGGAGAAACAGCTGTGAAAAACAAAGGAAAAGCACATGTCACGAAGTCTGATACTGAGTCATCAAACTCTGATGATGACTCAGACACTGTTAGGTCCGGAAACGATTGTAGAAGGGGGGGTTGAATACAATCGTCACTAGAAATCACGGCGGAATAATCTGATTTGAATTAAAGTTGTTAATCAGATTTTAATTAATTAATATAACAATGTTTTAAGTCGTTATATAATTAATAAGGTTCGTTTTAATGTCCACTAAAGTTCGTAGAATAAATTCGACAGGATGTATTCTAGTTTAGTGATTAAAACAACCGAGTGATCAGAGCACAGAAAACTGTGGATATAACAATTGCAAGTTACAAACAACTTGAAAGCTTTTACAATGCTTGAACACTTGGAAATGAAGAAGTGAAGCCATATATATAGGCAAATCACTTGGATCTAGGTATGACAAAGAAAGGAATGACTTTCTAGCTTAGGAATGACATTACGAAGCAAAGCCATGCCAAACACTAAGAAGGAATGACATTAAAACGCAAAGTCATGCTAAACCAAGGGAAGGAATGACTTTTTAATGGAAAGCCATACTGAAAAACTCGGTATGACTTAATCAAACTTGGCCATCAAGGTCATTCGATATGACATGAACAACAAAAGCCATACGGTTCACTCGGTATAACTTTTCTAAGTCATAACCATGCAAGACATACACACAAATCAGAAAGCCTGATAAAGGGACACGGTATGACATTTTAATGTCATACCAGATGAAGTCAGATGCGTGCAAACGGTATGACTTTCAATCAGAAAGTCATACCGAATGAAATAAGCATTAAAGCAATATCAGAATGACTTTCTTAAGTCATTCCTGGGAAAGTCATAAGGCAGGGCATGGTATGACATTATTAAATAATGTCATACCGAGCTATGTGATGCATAAAACAGTTTAATTAATTTATATAAATATTAGGTAATTACCCACTTAATTATATTAATTATATAAATTCATAAATTAAATTAATTCGAAGGTGAATCAATTTAATAAATAAATTATACAACCAATTTAATTATTTTGATTAGTGAGATATTTAAATAAATACTTATAAAATTGTATATCTTCATCAGCAGAGACTTCAGGCTTGATTAAACTTTGTAGATCTTTGTCTTGATCGAACGGCCACTTGTAGTTGATGCAGAACACTTAATCTGAGCAGCTGACACACAAATGTACTGTCTGGTTCATCTGTATCTAGCTGAATTAAATATTCTTCATCAAATAAACACTTGAAACGAGGCCTGTTCGTCGAGTCTATGTCTTCGTAGATCTTCTTCATAAGTAGTATGGAATCTTCTGAATAAATAAAGTATTAAAACTTTATACCTTCTGGACTTCTGGACGTGCTACAAAAGATTATTTGTACACTGAGGCTTAAACATATTAATGAACTTCTTCCAGTGGTGTGCAGCAGCATCCTGAAATTCTTCAGACATATAATTTCAATAAATCACTTGACGTTCTTCGTACGGATTCCTTCAACAGTACTTGCTATTTACCTTGCTTTCTTATCAGTGTTGAGTTGGTACCTCTTTAATTACAAATAGGCTAAACATATGCCTTTCAATCTCCCCCTATTTGTTTGTTAACATAACATGCAAATTATCGAGAGGATAACTCAACTAACTGATAAGACAAAGGATTAAACATGAATTGTAAATAGCAAAAAGTTTCTGGTATTTCATTAAACATTCACCAGAATTCATAAAATTACATTAGATTACAAAAGGATGTTCTCACTGAACATATATTACAAGTCCCTAATGAATCTAAAGATCAACTTCTCCTTCTTCGATATCAGAAGTGTGAAGGATAGGAGTTGATGGTTCTTTCCTGGATGGCACTTCAGATGTAGTGGATTCACCACGCTTCTTTCGTTCCCTTGCCAGAGCCAGTTGGTGAAGTACTTCTAATTCCACAGGGTCTTCGCGGAAGTCTGATGGCTGAGATTTTGTAACATTTTTCATCCTTCGAAAGTATTGAGCAACATTCTTCCGAGTACAGTAAGCAAGAATCACATCATCAGCATCAGACTTAGCTTTAGAAGCGAAGCCCTTGGTTCTTAAAAGAGTGGAGGCAAGAGCAAGTTGCTTAGCGGGATACTTTGGCAAGGCTTCTTCGTTGAGATATACAGTGCTGAAGATCTCCTTGTGAACGAACTTAACACAGTACGGATTCCTGACAACCTGAGGACTGTTGAATACAGCACATTCCAGCAGTTTGTCACGAAGGAGTTCGTTCAGGTTGGAGCTGCACTTTACCTTATTCCGAAGCACCCAGAGCTCAGATACAGAGAATGATTTCAGAGATTCGACAGATAGTCAGAAAGAACCATTCCTCTGTGTATAGACAATTAGCTCCCATTCTTCTAACAAGTTATTGACTCCCACAGTCAAATAATTCAATTCCAAAGCAAAGGCATGCATAAAGACATCCTCGTCAGGGTTTACCTCTCGAAGATCATAGATCAGAGATAAGAACTTTTTGTCGTTGAAAGGTTGCCTTTGAGGTCCATTGAATATTCTCTTTGCAATGTCCCAGCTTTTTCCGACTTTCCTTATAATATCAAGATTCTTCTGCTTGCACGCAGCATCATAGATTTTCTGTTTCTCAATCTTGATTTGCTCTTCTGTATTCAATTTGTCCTCTAGAAGTTTTTGGAAATCACGAAGCTTACGCTATCTAGCTTCATTTTCAGCTTTGAACTTCCGGACATTCTCCTCATGCTCTAGGTCAACAGGCTCTTCATCCTGAAACAAATAACCCTCATCAAATTTACCTTCTTCTTCTGCCTGACGATAGGTAGCATCGAAGATGTCATCATCATCCATATCATTTGGATAGTCATCATAACTATCAGAGTTGAAGACATTATCGGATTGATGTAATGGTTTTTTGCCTTTAGATTTATCAGATTCTTTGTCAAGGGCAGATCCAGAAGTGGTATTTCCCTTGTTGCTTTGATTTGAGCTATTGCCTCTATCATCCCTGTCACCTTTGTCTTCTCTACTCTCCCCCTTAGTTGAAGGATCCTCTCCGGAGGGTTGATCATCAGACTTGTTGGAGTTCCTGAGGAGTTGATCTAGTTTGTTGTCGATTGTCTTAAATTTAGACATGTAAAGTTCATGATTGGATCTCATCTCAACAGCTAACTCATGAATTTCCTCTTTAAGCTCATCCCTGTAAGAGCTGGATGGCCTCTCCTCAGCTTTTTCTGCTAGGGTCACCAACTGTGCACCCTTGAGCTTCTCATTCTCAGCATTCATTCTGGCAAGCTCAGCTCTTAGCTTAGCCATTTGTTCCTCAAACAGAGCAGGGTCAGTGTGTGCACTCACCTCACGTACACTCAAAGCTGTTTCACTAGCCTCACGTGCATGTGTATCGCTCGGTGTTTGCCTTACATCACTCTGTTCATTCACTCTGCCAGCTGTACCTGTATATACTACCAATGTCCCCTGAGATGGGTTCAAAGGTAGTAAAGGAACAAATTGTCCTCCGGACGCCTGTGAGGGCAGATTAACTTGCACGCTGCCAAGTTCCTCTTGATCAGAAAAGAAAGTGTGATCAGCAAAGTTTTCATATATAATACATTGATTTTGAAAATCTGTGCACTCAGTAAACATAGTAACCTGTGTATCTGTTTGGGCTTGCACTAGCGTGAGTGCTAGCGCAGTGCTTGACTCTGTACAAGTTACCGCGGCCGGACGGTCAATTTTAATGGCCTCATCCTGTAGAGAGAATGGGTCCAGAGACTGTTTATTTGCCATTTCAAAATCTGAGCCTCTTTGGGAAGGCAAAGATGAAGCTACAGGTGTCTCTAAGGCTTCCACCCTTTGCTTCTTGGAGGGAGACAGAGCTGTGGGTTGACTCATTAAAGTACTCGTACTCCGTTTCCGTGCAAATTTACGAACAGGTTGCATTGTAGTGTTGGTTGATGTGTTTGGAGAAACGAGAGTTTGTTGAAGTGAATCATCAGCTAGGTTATGAACCTGTGTGTTTTCAGGTTCATTGCTGGTAGGCTGGAAAACAAAATCAAGGTCACAAACAAGATCACAACAATAATCTGACGTATTAACATTAAAATTAGATGATAAGTTAGAAAGTACCTGAGCTACCTGAAGGTCCTGATAGAAGGACTGCAGCTCCTGGTTGACAGGAGAGTCAGAGCGAAGGGGTTGTGAGGTAGATTGTGTTTGTGGTATGATTTGGGATTGTGTTTGGTATGGGAGAGGTTCAGATGAAGATGCGTGATTCTCGAAGAGATCATAGTCCATTGTTTGATCTTCAAATGAGGGGAAAGATTGTTGTTGTTGATGAGTAGGGGAGTGATATGATGATTGGTTGGATGAATGGTGTGAAGATTGTGATTCTTCAGATTGTTGAGGTGAATGCTGCTGTTGTTGTTGGTGTAGAAGTTGTTGTTGATGGTGTTGTGCAGGTTGTTGAATCTGCAGGGGTTGAGGTTCTTGTGGTTGCTGTTGCTGTTGCTGTTGTTGTTGTTGTTGAGGTGGAGGAGCCACTTGAAGTTGATACGGCTGCAGTGGAGTGTTGAACATCTGTAGCATGTGAGGAGTGGTGATTAGTGGGACAGCTGCAAATTTGTTCTTATTGTCCAACTGAGTCATCAACTTGGAACAGGCACGAGGAACTGGTGCCACAGGAGAGTTGGAGTAATGTTCCTTCTCAGCGTCAGTCAATTTGTCATTCAGAAACAGCATGATAAACCTTGGATAAAAGCATGAGACTTTGGCATTCTGCTCAACGGATCTGTTCTTTAGTGGTCCCAACTTGGTAAGAATGGATTTAAGTATGAACTTACCAAAGTTGATCGGACGATTGAAAGCAATGCATAATCCAATCTTGTGAAGCAAGGAAGTAATAACATTGAAGTTCTTGCGAGTGGTAGGAGCAAACACTCTAGCCAAAGTGTCGAAGAAAAGGTCCCACTCGGGCTTCAGATTTCCTTTCAACATCCTAGGCAAGTTTATTTCACCCTGATATAATATCGTCTGAAAGAATTGGGTGATCTCATCTTCAGTAGGGAGTTCAGCAAAATTCTCCCTCGGAAATCCAAGTATCCTATTCACATCATCAGAGTTGATGTGAATGGTACGTCCTCCATGTATATCTCCAGAAACCCGATAATTATCCAACAAAGTAGTATTCAGGGCTGTCGAGTAGAAGTCCTGAATTGGCTGTATCTGGAGTTCTGCATGAGCTGTAATAGCAGTGCTGACGAGCGACTGACTATTCAGAAAACGGACCCACGGTCTAAAACGAGCCAGACTTGCTTCCGGGTCGAAGAATCCATTCAAATTAGTCTCCTCGATAACAAAGCGACCGACCATTTTTAAAATTAAAAATTGAATTAAGTGAGAATTTTTCAAATAAACTATTAATTTTCAAATTTCTCACAAATTTCAATTAATAATTAAATATTAATTAATTAATTAATTAATTAATTAATAATTCGATTTAAATGTGTAAAATCGAATTAAAACTTTATTAATCGGAAAATGGCCCAATTTAAGTCTAAACAAGGTCTTAATCTCCAATTAGTCCACAAAAATCACCAATTATGCCTCACAAACCCTAACTTTCGAAAGCAACAAACAAGGGTTTTGAAATCAGTATGCACAAACCACCACAAATCGCTCAAAACGGTTAGAACACGGTCAAAGGGTCACAGAATCGCCGCAAACTCGTTCAAACTCGGCGGGAATCGGTCCAACTCGGCAACTCAGTCGAACTCGGTTCGAATTCAATCAAAAAATCGGCAGCAATTCAACTTAAATCAAGAGTTTAAGCAGTAACCAGCAAGTGTTAACACTTGATAATCGAAACCAGCAAGTTTTGTTGCAAAAACTTGAAAAACGAGAGCAAGAACAATGGCAGGCGAGTTGTGTGTATTGAGGGAGATGAAGTGAAATGATATGGCATTACTAAGTTAAGTCATACCAAACTGCGTTGGTCGGTATGACTTTCCAAAGTAATGTCATACCGAGATTATGAGTATGACTAATTGAGTAGTGCGGTATGACATTAATATGTAAGGTCATACCGAGATACGCAGGTGGTATTCACTCAAACACGGTATGACATTTTCGTAATGTCATACCGACGCAGTGAAGATTGTGGAAAACGTTACAGCCGGTATGACTTTCTTTTGAAAAGTCATACCGAGCTTTTAAAACAGAATATTAATAAAATAAAATAGAATATTATGATATTTGATTAATTAAAAACAATAAAACCTCTTGCACATTTAATCAAAAAATCTAATACACATAATATATAATATATTACACATATATTTTGTAAAATTCAACTTTAATTAAATATAAATACTTATGAATTTAACTTTAATTCATTAAAATGAATTAACTTAAAATCAAATATTTATGCCTAATTAATTTTGAAAAATACAAAATAAATACATATAATTATCTAAATGCACAGAGAATATAACAGGGGAGTATGCAGCACTTAGAGAATTATAGAAACAGTTATGAACATGCATAATTACATAGAAAATTATCAGATAATTTACAAATAATTATATAAAATCTAATAAAATAGATATAATTACACAGAAAATTCACAACAATATATAATAATATATAAAATACATATAAAATATATACAAAGTGAATTATGGCATATTTAACATACCTAGCTCACAAACCAACTTGGAGAAAGTGGATTCATCAAGTGGTTTAGTGCAGATGTCTGCAATTTGATCAGCTATGGGTACGGAATGTAACACCACAGTACCATTCATAACATGTTCTCGAATGAAATGATACCTGATATCTATGTGCTTGGTCCTGGAGTGTTGCACTGGATTGTTTGAAATGGCTATGGCACTGGTGTTGTCACAAAATATTGAAATTTTGTCGACAGAAATACCATAATCATTTAATTGATTCCTGATCCAGAGAATATGAGCACAGCAACTGCCAGCAGCTATGTACTCAGCTTCAGCAGTAGAAGTGGACACTGAGTGTTGCTTCTTGCTGTACCAGGAAACCAACCGTCGTCCTAGAAATTGACAGCTTCCAGACGTACTCTTTCTATCAATCCTGCAACCTGCATAATCAGAATCTGTATAGCCGGTTAAGTCAAAACCAGTATTCTTAGGGTACCAAATACCTAAACCAGGTGTACCTTTAAGATATCTAAAGTGTTGCATATTTGATGATGTCACAGGTATCTAACTTGTTTAGTGTGCAGAAGCAAATATCAGAGTTTAGCTGGAAATCAGAGTTTAACGACTGCCAGCTGGATCAGAGTTTAGCGATGATCAGAGTTTGCAAGCGGCTGATTTTCAGGATCGGATCTGGCTAAATAAGGAAGATAAAGATCAAGGAAGATTGTGCAAATCAGGACAGAAGAAGGTTAGCTACTGATTAGATTATTTTAGGAAGCAGATAATTATAAATCAATCAGTAGATATCATGTAACTGTGTATATAAACACAGATTAGGGTACTCTATAAGAGTTAAAACATCAAGAACATTATTCTTGTAACCCAGCAGCTCTTAGTGATAAGTGATAAGTGGTATGTATACACACTTATAGGCCTTCATTTCCACTTAAATTGGTTGATTGTACTTAAGTGTTTAGTGTCTTTTGATGTGTTTTTATTGTTTTTCTGTGCAGGTCACGAGTTAAGGTGATGAAGTGATTTTCTATCATTTTAGGTTGGTTTTGGTGCATTATTTGCAAGAATAGAGAATTGTTGATTCACCGCGACTTGGGATTTTGTGGGTATATCTTCTACAAACCCTCACGAGAGCACACTCGTCCACTAGAGCTATCTAGGGGTTTAAAGGGCTTGTTGCATATGCTAAATGCAACCGTGATCACCTACGGAAGTGGTACTAGAAGCGAGGAAGGACATGCACGCGAGAACGAGCGAGAAACGAAGAAACGAGGCTGCCATGACAGACAGTAGCGCGCCCGCGCTAACTTCTAGCGCGCCCGCGCTACAGACTGCTGCAACTAGCGCGCCTGCGCTAGTTTAGCGCGGCCGCGCCCAGCAGAACTTTCCCGGGCCGATTTTTCCAGCTTTTCTGATGGATTTTCGCAGCGGTCGAGGCCCGGTTGACTTGGTCAATGTATTTTAATTTCTCGTGTGTAAAACCCTAGCCTCGGAGAAGTAGTTGAGTAGAGAGAACAATATCGTAGTTAAGTATTATTCATTCAAGCATATTATCAGTTTGTATTAGATCGTTCTTCGCGAGGAAGTGACAGTTTCGAGCGAGATCGTGAACATCAAATCTGTAACGTGTGATCTTTATTATTAATTCAAGCATTTTTATTCCATTTAATTCTTGTCTTTATTCTATAATGTTTTCATTAGATACCATGATGTCGATTGGTTCGATTATGAACTAACCGCCTTCATGGGATTCTAATGGATTTATCGATGTAATCTAGTATCGAATATTAATTACTTGATTGTGTGACGTACGTTGATTTCTTTGCATGAGCCGTGCTTATTCTTCTTAGGAGAGTAGCTAACTTCTAAGTTGTTTGTTAATTCTCTCTGAAGCGAGAGTGGATGATTGAATTTAGAACTATGCCATGTAAACATAGGATTATGTGAATGAAACATAATTTGTGGTAGACTTGAACTATTTTTATCACCCTGTGTAATCACGATAGATGACTTGCTAATTAAACCTCTCTGCTTACACTACCGCTATAGAGATATAGGGTCTGAGCTTTGTTGGTGTCCATGAGATTTCTATCTTTATTGTGGATTTTGATTGGTATGATATGTGTGCAACGAGAGTTGGCATGTATTACTTTCGTGTTGTCTGATTAGGATCAACAGTCGCATGTTAATCAGTAATTTCAATTCTAGATGAATTCGATAATGAAGTTAGAATCCCATGTGTTTTCCTATTCTGAATTTGATTAGTAATTTTAGTTATTAGTATAAAAGAAACCATCCTTGTTAATTGTCTTAGCAGTGATAATTGATCATACATTGTTGCATAGGTGCGTATTCTTAATTCACCAGTCTCTGTGGGATCGAACTTAATATATTACTTGTGATCACGTGCGCTTGCGTGTAGATTTCACCGAACAAGTTTTTGGCGCCGCTGCCGGGGACTCGGTGTTAATTAATTAGTTTACGTACTTGTCATCAGTGTGCATTAAAATTCACTGACTAGGATTCTAATCTCTTCTCACTTTTCTTCTTTTCTTTATTTCAGGTACTTGGGTCGCGTTTATACTAACGAGTTCTCAAACCCGTAAGAAAGCAATGGATTCATCTTTTTCTTCTGATTCTGAAACAAGAGATTATGCGAGGACAGCAGTTGGTGAGGCGACACGTGGATTTTCTCGGTTGAAAATCAATGATAATCGGGCTGACACAATTGAGCCAGCGATATCAGCCAGTGGTATTCGCATCAAGCCATCAATCATTCTTAAGCTGCAAGATACTATTCAATTCGGGGGGTCTGTTCTTGAGGACCCAAACCTACATCTAAGGAATTTCGAGAAATTCATTACTGCATTGGATTTCAATATCGGACCTAAGGATCTGGTGAAGCTGAGACTCTTTCCATTCACGCTACGTGATGTAGCACGATCGTGGTTTCTAACTCTCTCGGCAAGCACTACTAATAGCTGGAACCAGTTGGAGAAAATATTCTGTACCAGGTTTTATCCTCTAATTAAAGTATCAGCTATTAGAAACACCGAAAGTAAATTCTCTCAATTCTCTGGAGAATATCTTTGTTTAGCTTGGGACCGATTCAAGAAGATTCTCGAAAACCTCAATGAAGATGACATGCCTCCTGGAATGGCAATTCATTATTTCTACAGGGGTCTTAATGATCAATGTAGAGCAGAGTTAGATGTGGCAGCTGGAGGAAGCTTGTGGAGCAAAAGCTTTGATGATGCGTACGAACTGATAGAGAACCTGACTGCTGCTGAGCACAGAGACCTAAAGTGGAAAATTCCAAAAGAGGAAGAATCAGAGAATGATGAAGCGGTCGAAGTCACTCAGGAAATTCAGATGACTAACTGGCATAGAATTAGAGCTCACTCAAACTCAATTCCTAATGCATGTGGAGACACTTGTCCTCTACTCTCTAGCAGTGCGAGTAGCCAATCTGTAATTCAATCACCTACTGATTCAACATTGAATGAAGTACAGTACCGAAGGATAATCCGGCGTATTGACGCGGTGGAAGAACGAATTGGTCGCTTTGCTGATATATTAACAGACTCTCTTGCTGAAGCATTCCTGGCACTAGATGTTAATGTCACTTGGGATTCGTTTGGTTATGGAACGAGGTATCCTCCACAGGATACTTCATCGGAATCGGATTAATTCTGGACTTCACGTCGAGCTAACGACGTTAAACAAGCGCTTCGTGGGAGGCAACCCACGCATTGGAACCACATTGTACCATTGTAAACCTCAAAAACACAAAAATCGAAAAAAATTCAGCCCCCGGTGTCAGACACTAGCGCGCCCGCGCTAGTGTCCAGCGCGCCCGCGCTAAGTTGCACAGCGCGCCCGCGCTACACTTAGCGCGGCCGCGCTACTGACTGCCGAGTCAGGCGATTTTTCTCCCAAAAATATTTTCTTTTCGTTTTTAAAAGCCCACAATCCTAATTTTGCATGCCTAGCCCGAAATACATCCCATAAAACCCTAACTCAACTCTCCAATCCTTATATAAACACAAAACCCATCTCCAAATCCCATTATAATTCTCTAAACCCTAATTATATATACACATCCATACACACAACTACCTCCAATTCTCTCAAACCCACTACACACAAATCTCTTGCAACTCTAACTCTCTACCAATGGCACCCAAAAGAGCCCGAAGATCACAAGGAACTAGCTCACAAGCCCCTGCATCTAGCGATTCTTCCTCGATGGGTGAGGTTGAGTTCACCTCCGATGGAGCACGAACCGAATTTCAACGGCTTATGAATAAGTCGTTAGTTAAGGAGAGGGGATTCTTACCCACGGCGGAAGATGGTGAGCTATTGAACATGGTTCAAGAACGAGGTTGGGAGTCTTTTTGCGAGGCTCCGGAGGCGGTTCCCTTGGCTATTATTCGAGAGTTTTATGCTAATGCCAAGGAGAATCGCGATGGATTCACGGTGGTGCGGGGAATCCGAGTTGATTATAGTGCGGAGGCGATCCGTAGAGTTATTGGGGGGCGTGCCAAGCGCCGTAATGAAGAAGATTGGGTTGTTGAGAGGATTGGGCGTGCCAAACTCCGGTTTGATGATGATCCGATTGATCTTGAGCGGTTGGTGTATGACATGTGTGTACCGGACACGCATTGGAAGATGACTGCACCTCCTTTGCCGGCACATGTTTCTTTTCCTGCAGCCGCTTTGAACCGGTATGCGAAGGCGTGGAATGCCTTCATCTGTGCTAACATCATGCCATCTTCACATGGGCATGAGGTGACAGTGGATAGAGCTATTCTGCTCTTTGGGATTGTCTCAGGCAAGTATATTGATCTGGGACATGTTATTCATCAGGGGATGCTGAGGTTCTTACGGGGAGGAACCACTGGTGCCATTCCATATGGCACAATTGTTACGAAGCTCTGTCGATCAAGCGGTGTTCGTTGGCCAGCCAACGAGCAACTACAGTTGCCGGGAACACCTATTGATCATTCGGCGATCAGTCGGATGACGGAGTGGGATGGAGGAGTTCCCCACCCTCGAGGCCTCGGGTACATATATGATGAGGTGCCAGGGGGACGTCCAGCATTTGTGAGGAGGGAGCAGACTAGAGCTTCTGGAGCTGGCACTTCTCAGACGGAGAGGAGCTCCGAACCGATGGGAGATGTTCATTATCGCCGCCTAGCGAGACGGATGGACACCATGCACGACATCCACCAGAGGTTTGCTTTTGACTTGACACAGGCTCTAGGTAGTGCTTTCCAGGCACAGGGGGTCACAGTTCAGTGGCCAGTATTCGGAGCAGGGATGCAGTATCCTCCACCTGATTCACCTCCAGCAGAGGAGGGGGAGGACTCGGACTCCGAGTAGGTATGTGGGCGCTCTAGCCTTTTTATCACTTTCAATGGGGACATTGAAAATTTTAAGTTTGGGGGTGGTAATCTAAGGAAGAGCATATTATTGTGTAGTTTATTGCATGTGTAGTTAGTTCATGTAGTTCACGTTTTTTTTATTTTATTTTGTTTTATTTCTCACGTTTTTTTTTCTCATATTTTGTCGTAGCTAGTATCACGAGCATTTGCATGAATTATGAAGTTAAGCCAAGTTAATTGCCTATGATGAGTTATGTGCGTAGTTCCTGATTAGTAATTTCAATTACAATGCTAGGTCAGTACTTGGAAATTGTAATTCACATATGTTCTTGAGATAGGATTTAGACGAAATTCCATGAATTCTAGGATTGAATTGAACACCCTTCAGCTTAGCTCTGTAAATCTTAAGTTTGGGGGAACTGAGGAGTAGATATACCTTTCTAAAAAAAAAATAGAAAAAAAAAAGAAAAAGAAAAAAGAAATAGTAGTAAATAAATTCACTAGAAAAAAAATAAGTGGTAGAATTAACTAGGTTGAGCTCATTAGTACTCGAGTAATTAAGTCTGAGGGGACTTTGTGCCTAACAACCTAAAGCCCTTCGTGGTTTGGGATTGTCCCAACGCTCGCTACATGGGTACTAGTGCATAAATCTTTAGGGATCTCAACCATTGCACGGTTAAATAAACCACTAGAATAAAGTGAATAATTGGTGTGTGAAGTCTTGTGGTGTTCGTAACGCATTTACACTGCGAAGCGCTCTGACCTTAGACCGAGCAATTAATCACCAATGAAAAGAAAAAAAAAATAGTGAATAAAATAGAAGGGTGTGGACATTCTTTGGGACCTTGGCTTTTAGTTGGACTTGAGTGACGGGGTGTTAGTTTTGAACTTTTACGATTCTTGATTGGGATTCTGTGGGAGTAGTAGTTTTTGTCTTGTCTCAATAAAAGAGCATGCTTGCACACACTGGCACTCCACACTTGTATATAGAAGAGTAATTGACTTGGTCGCGAGAGAGATGAAATTCAAGAACATTAGCACAATCTGAGGTATTATAATTGACAAGGCAATTACTTCATAGTTTACTCATTCATCACGTAGTTGCATTCATGCATTGCATTGTATTATTGTATAGTGTCGTTGACGCTTGAGGACAAGCATCAGTTTAAGTTTGGGGGTGTGATAAGTGGTATTTATACACACTTATAGGCCTTCATTTCCACTTAAATTGGTTGATTGTACTTAAGTGTTTAGTGTCTTTTGATGTGTTTTTATTGTTTTTCTGTGCAGGTCACGAGTTGAGGTGATGAAGTGATTTTCTATCATTTTAGGTTGGTTTTGGTGCATTATTTGCAAGAATAGAGAATTGTTGATTCACCGCGACTTGGGATTTTGTGGGTATATCTTCTACAAACCCTCACGAGAGCACACTCGTCCACTAGAGCTATCTAGGGGTTTAAAGGGCTTGTTGCATATGCTAAATGCAACCGTGATCACCTACGGAAGTGGTACTAGAAGCGAGGAAGGACATGCACGCGAGAACGAGCGAGAAACGAAGAAACGAGGCTGCCATGACAGACAGTAGCGCGCCCGCGCTAACTTCTAGCGCGCCCGCGCTACAGACTGCTGCAACTAGCGCGCCTGCGCTAGTTTAGCGCGGCCGCGCCCAGCAGAACTTTCCCGGGCCGATTTTTACAGCTTTTCTGATGGATTTTCGCAGCGGTCGAGGCCCGGTTGACTTGGTCAATGTATTTTAATTTCTCGTGTGTAAAACCCTAGCCTCGGAGAAGTAGTTGAGTAGAGAGAACAATATCGTAGTTAAGTATTATTCATTCAAGCATATTATCAGTTTGTATTAGATCGTTCTTCGCGAGGAAGTGACAGTTTCGAGCGAGATCGTGAACATCAAATCTGTAACGTGTGATCTTTATTATTAATTCAAGCATTTTTATTCCATTTAATTCTTGTCTTTATTCTATAATGTTTTCATTAGAACCCATGATGTCGATTGGTTCCATTATGAACTAACCGCCTTCATGGGATTCTAATGGATTTATCGATGTAATCTAGTATCGAATATTAATTACTTGATTGTGTGACGTACGTTGATTTCTTTGCATGAGCCGTGCTTATTCTTCTTAGGAGAGTAGCTAACTTCTAAGTTGTTTGTTAATTCTCTCTGAAGCGAGAGTGGATGATTGAATTTAGAACTATGCCATGTAAACATAGGATTATGTGAATGAAACATAATTTGTGGTAGACTTGAACTATTTTTATCACCCTGTGTAATCACGATAGATGACTTGCTAATTAAACCTCTCTGCTTACACTACCGCTATAGAGATATAGGGTCTGAGCTTTGTTGGTGTCCATGAGATTTCTATCTTTATTGTGGATTTTGATTGGTATGATATGTGTGCAACGAGAGTTGGCATGTATTACTTTCGTGTTGTCTGATTAGGATCAACAGTCGCATGTTAATCAGTAATTTCAATTCTAGATGAATTCGATAATGAAGTTAGAATCCCATGTGTTTTCCTATTCTGAATTTGATTAGTAATTTTAGTTATTAGTATAAAAGAAACCATCCTTGTTAATTGTCTTAGCAGTGATAATTGATCATACATTGTTGCATAGGTGCGTATTCTTAATTCACCAGTCTCTGTGGGATCGAACTTAATATATTACTTGTGATCACGTGCGCTTGCGTGTAGATTTCACCGAACAATAAGTTATAAATCACTAAGAGAGTTTTGTAACCTACTGAGTTTACTTTGTTAATTCTCTTATTTGAGTATTCTATTGTTGATTGTGTTCACTATATTAATTCATATAGTGATTAATTTCGGCCTAACAAGTGGTATCAGAGCCAGGTTTGTTGATATATCTACAGTGAGATCTTAATCACACAATCATGTCTGAAAAATCACAAGCTTCAAACAGTAGATATGAATCACTTAGGGTTCCGGTCCTCAGGGCATCTGAATATCCTATCTGGAAGGTTAGGATGGTTATGTTTTTGGAATCCACAGATCCAGAGTACCTGGACAGGATTTATGATGGTCCACACATGCCAACAAAGCTCTCTGTTGCAGTTGGAGATGAACCCCAGAAGATGATCCCCAAAGAAAAGAAAGACTATACTCCTGAGGACATCTCATCAATCAGTAAGGATGCAAATGTAAAACACTTGTTGCATAGTGCTTTAGACAATGCTATGTCAAATAGGGTGATTGGATGCAAAACTGCAAAAGAAATATGGGATGCTTTGGAAATCAGATGTCAAGGAACCAAAGCCATCAAAAAGAACAGAAGGACCATACTTACTCAAGAGTATGAACACTTTGATTCAAAAACTGGTGAATCATTGACTGATCTTTATGACATGTTTGTCAAGCTGCTGAATGACTTATCTCTAGTGGATAAAGAATATGACTTAGAAGATTCAAATCTCAAATTTCTGCTTGCTCTTCCTGAAAAGTGGGATTTGAAGGTAACCACTATAAGAGATAATCATGGTCTTGAAGAGATGTCTCTGGATGATATCTTTGGAAGATTGAAAACTTATGAACTTGAGATGGAGCAAAGGAGCAAACGACATGGTGGGAAACCCAAACCAGTTGCTCTAAAAGTTCAAGGAGAAACAGCTGTGAAAAGCAAGGGAAAACCACATGTCACAAAGTCTGATGCTGAGTCATCAAACTCTGATGATGACTCAGACACTGATATACCTTCAGACTCTGATGACAGTGATACTGAGATGATGCAGCTAGCAGCATTGATGGTTAAAAGTTTCAAGAAGATGGCTTACAAGAACTTCAATAAAAGGAAGAAGTTCTCAAGGAAAGATAGAAACTCTGATAAGAAGGTCTTCAAAAGGAATGAAGGCAAAGAAGAAAAATCTGGAAAAGCTGATAAGTCTAAGTACACCTGCTTCAATTGTGGTGAGAAAGGTTATTTTGGAACTGAGTGCAAGAAAGCAAAGAAAGAAAAGGAACAAGCCTTTATCACTAAGAAAGGAAGCTGGGCAGACTCATCAGAATCAGAGGAAGAAGTCAACTATGCCTTGATGGCTTACGTGGACAACAGCACTGAGGCTGTTGAATCTAAGGTACCTCATTCCACTCTTGCTTTTGACACTGAAGATATAATTGAGTTAAGATTGTTTCTCAAAAATATGCATGTTAGTTATAGAGATCAAACTTTAGAAAATGAGAGACTAAAATCTGAGATCTTAGAAGTTAAGAAAAGGAATGATTATCTTGAGAAACAACTAGTTCAGATGCTAGAAGTTCAGAAGGAAAGAGATGACTCTGTCTTTGTTAAAAATGAACTCTTAAAGAAAAGTGCTTCTCTTGAATCAGAACTTGCTAAGGAAAGAGAGATAATCAGAACTTGGACTAACTCAGGAAAGACCACTCAGAATATCTTAGAAAGTGGAAACTGGAAGAAAGGTTTAGGATACTCTGATAAAAATGAAGCTGAATCACAAAAACAAGAAACCATTAAAATTGATATCGTAACTATTGATTTCGAAAGCAATGATAAGGGGGCTAATGAGAATGTCATTAAGAGAAGAGATAATAAGGAGGTGATCACGTAAAAACAAAAGAAGGACTCAACAGGAGGTATTTAAATTTATGATGCATTAAGTATTGAGTATTGAGTATTTCCATTACTTATGAGTATTTTTTTAATAATTAATTTATGATGCAGTGAAAAATGTTGCTAAAACTACCTCTGACGATGATTTTGAAACTCCACCTCGAAATTCGTTAAAAATAGTTATGCAAAAGAGATTGGCAAACAAAGTTGATGAACGGCCGAAAAAAAATCAAAAAGAGAACAATGATAAAGGTAAAAACAAAGGAGGCCGAAAAACAGAAAATAGAGCATAGGGACAAGATCATAAAGAAGGTACGATTATTTTACACTCCAAGTGTCATTCTTGTTGTATATTCTAATCTTTTATTCTCCACTGAATAATATTGGTGCTCTCATGCACAATAGTCACTAGTATAATGTTGCACAGTCACATTCATATTCATAATTTTTGTAACTTCTACAGGAAGATGAAATAGCAAAGATTAGAAACTCTCCAAGACTTTTATGTGATATGATTTCTGCATTTCTGACGAACAAGAGGAGTGGGTGAAGAGTGCAGGTTTCGGGAGTTTAGTAGACTTTGAATTGTGGGAGATACCTCAGAGATTGGCCTATAAAGTCCTAGAGGCTTTCAATGAAAAAAAATGCATGTTAGTACTCCAAAGCGGCAACATAAAGATAACTGATCATCTTGTGCATGAGATACTTGGACTCCCTTGTCGTGGACATGAAGTTAAGCTGGCGCAAGGTGATTCGAGGTATGATAGACTGCTGGAATGGAGAGAACAATGATCAATTTCTGAAGGACAAAGCCTGATTAAAGCAAGTGATGTGGTGGAAAAGATGAGGCAGAGTGGGGCAGTTGATGACCTATTTAAGATCAACTTTCTAGTGGTGATGGCAAATGTTCTAATCAGATCAAACACAAACAACTTTGT
This sequence comes from Daucus carota subsp. sativus, assembly GCF_001625215.2. Lineage (NCBI taxonomy): Eukaryota > Viridiplantae > Streptophyta > Magnoliopsida > Apiales > Apiaceae > Daucus > Daucus carota. The sequence continues at coordinate 21,498,869 of NC_030383.2, forward strand.
GGCCCAGTCCATAATTTCGTTTGATGATGATCTTGATAATTCTGCAAAATATAACTGGCCTTCATATTTGAAACGGAGTTTGGTGATTACAAAGCAAAGGTGGAAGCGCACATCATCACTTTTCTATACCGGACCAATGATATTTCTACTTGTAAGTCAACTTTTAATTTCCTTCTGCTTGTTTATTTATATGTGTGTGTACTATTATAATCACTTGTTATGTTACTTATATTGCAGATTTTGTATGTTGACCGAGTTGTGTTCAACATAAACACAAAAGTGCCAAGGAAACAACCAGCTTTCAGAGGTTGGACAAAGGAGAAACTAAAAAGAAAGGGAAGTCATGGAATTGGAACCAGGTGCTTTTGGTTCTAGGACAATATGAAGAGATGCAACTCCTCAACAATCAAACCAAACACATAAATCTGCGGAGGAACGGGTAAACACGCTTTCATATCTCACGAGTTTGCTAAATTTTTGCCATAATGCCGGTTTACTCGAGTTATGTTCTTCAAACTATTTTCTACTCGCACATGGGCATTGTTTTTCACACCCATGATTGGTTTCTAACTTTTTGCCATAATTGGTTTCTAACAACTCATAATTTCACATAATAGGTGGAAGATGATAGACAAGCTGAAAATGGAGAAATTTTTGCAGAACAAAATAATAATGGAGATGATCATCCGGGTGTAGATAATCATCCGTGTGGAGATGATCAGCCGGGTGGAGATAATCACCCAGACGACATAACAGAGGTACAACTCATATTTTTAATCACCACATAATCACCACATATATGTGATTATTATGTGGTGCTTTAAGTTTATGCACCATAAACTATCTGAACCACTCATCAAATTTTGCATAGTCACCCTATTTTAATAAACTACAGTAAATGATAGTGGAATGTAGATATTGCTTGTTTTGGTTTTTGTAAATGAAAGAGTAGTAGTATGTGTAAGTCAGAGAATTGATAGTGGTTTAAGAGAAATTAGTGATTGTTAGTTGAGGTTGATTCTAGATTGTGACTTTCATAATAGAGGTACAACTCACATTTTAATCACCACATAATCATCACATATATGTGATGATTATGGGGTGATTTTTATTTATACACCATAACCATGTTCAAACTGAAAGCGGAATTGAATTTCATATTTCTATCCTCTGTTTTTTATTATATTCAGTAGCTTACCATTTTCAAAATCATTATTTAATCACCACAAAATTTCACCTATAGTGATAAACTTATCTATATTTGTAAGACATTATTGTACAGTCTTATCACTTTTGTATGTAATGTTTTTTTATTAGGATTGGTGGGAAACTCTTAGTGTGAAGGCTGCTTTGTTAATGGATGCAAACATCCAACTGATGGATGCAAAAAATGAATATGATGCTGAGTTGGCAATTGCAAAGAACTTATATCTAGATGACGAGAGGATTGTTGATATGGTGGCAAAGGTGAACATTGCAATGAAGACAAAACAAAAATTGGATGGAAAGCGCAAGTAATCCAGAAGATTTGGGCGATGATGAACATGTCTCACTAGGGGAAGTAAGAGATGAGCCAATAGAGCTAGTTGATTTACCTCCCGATGCTGATGATCATCTTGACATCATTGCTTGGTTGAAATCCCCAGAAGGAATAAAAGAGTTTGAAAAAGACTTCGACTTCGATGTACCGTCGTTCTCATTGGGCATAAGTCAGATTTGCCAACAAGTGCAGGGGGAGCATGGAGAGGTTGTTGAAACAAAAAAAGAGCATATGGAACCTGAAAAGAAAACAAAGAGGGACATCAAAGTGAGACCAGCTTACCGGTCGCCATATGTGCAGCGAAACACAAATATCATCTCCCATTACTCAAGACAAGAAATTGCTGTCTAGAGGTGGATGATTCAAGAAGGCAAAGATGAGCTGTAAGTTCTTTAAATCACCGCTTATCACTCACTAAATAATTGCATCCCAACTCTTATACTACTGAACATATATATATATATATATAGACATATATATATATATATATATATATATATATATTTCAAGGAAAATATTTTTGTGTGTAAAGAACAAAAATTCCTCCGAAAAGTGATTCGAACAATCAGGCCTGGGAAAAAATTGTCATATTCGGTTATAGATATATGGTCAATTTTGATGAACGACAAGGAGAACTATAAGTCCCTAGATTCCCCAATGCGCCTCTATTTCTACATTGCTTTTTCGGTAAATTCTTTCTTTATTGTAACTATTAATACTGTAATTTAGTAAAACAAAATTCATATTTATAATGTACTAATTTCTTGACCTCATATTTTTCAGCTAGGACCATTGGATGAGAAGAATAGTGAAGAGGCTCAATATCAGATGTTTAAAAGTGAAATGGAGCACTTCTTTAATAGATATCCAAATAACAGATTTGAAGGAAGTGATTTGGTAAAATGTTTATTTGCCTACTAACATATAAAAAAAATGTTTAGTTAAAGAATAGATAATTATACGATTAGGACTATTTATGCATGACATTTCCAAAACTTCATGACTTGTAGCTGTTCTTCCCATATGCAAATAGACATTTTTACTTGGTCTGCTTCAACTTAAAGAAGCAAGCATTCGAAGTTATAGACAACATCCGCCAGGGGAAAAATGCAGCAAAATATTATGGGCCAAGAATTAGACTTTTGGTACGTTTTTTGTTTTTGCAACCACTTAGCTAATAATCATCACTATAATTACATTATACATTTTGTTTTTGATCATGTTCGAACTGCTCAGTGTACCATATATATCAACTATGCTTTTGACTGATAGATGATTGAGTAGACAACGGAAGCAAAATCAATTGTTTTAGTTTTACAAGTTACAATAATGATGCTTTTTCTACGAACCCGAATTAATTTTTTCTCTTGATGTCAGTTTAATGTAAGAAAACACAAGCTTAACTACATTGAACTAATCTGGTGATCAGTAGGTCTAGGGATCCAGCAGGTAATGTACTGGCAACATGATCACTGATGTTTTCTTACTGTCAAAAACTTTCTTTAACAGGTTTATGGTGTATAAATTTAAATCACCACATAATCATCACATATGTGATGATTATGTGGTTGTTAAAACGTGCCAGATCTCTTTTCTCACTGAAAGGATATCTTCGATATATAATTATTTATATATTTGTTTCGGTATTTGTGACAAACATTAAAATTAAATTCACCTAGTAATCCTCCCAAATAGGACATTAATTTATTTGATTAATTAAAAGAGGAAAGTTATTTTTGGCAAGTAATTTTAAATCTCAAAATGCTCCTTCACATCAAAATACATTTATCTTAAAAGGAATTTTTTCTGATTACGCAATAGTGGCGCTGAGACATATCGTGAGTCTACGATTATCTCTTTCTTGCTACTGCAACAGTAAAATACATGAAGCTCGAAAAAGGACTATCAATATTTGGTATTCTCTAGAGTACTCATGTTACATTATTTACAAAATTTATATTTAAAGTAATTTATTCCATATTTATACATTTATTATCTCTCGGAATAAATTAGTTTAAATCTTTCAAAAATTATTAAATCCTTCATTCCTCAAGGTTTATTTTATTCAAGGAAGGATTTATTTTCTCCATATTAATATTTTGTTAGGTCCTATAAATTCACTATATAATCTGATATAGCTATCACAATCTGTAACACAGTAAGACAATATAAGAGATTGAAAGCAGTAAACTCTTATATTCACAAAGCTTTGAAGGTTACAAACACTCTCTCAGTGATTTATATTGTATCACTAAGAGCTGCTAGGGTTCTTAACAATATACTCGATAACTCAACTCCTATAGAGTAACCCTAATCTGTGTTTATATAGACACAGTTACAAAATCAATCTCTGATTTGATATCCTATAAATCAGCTATGAATTCTATCAATCAAAGATTGCTCCAGTTTTCTGTTTAGTTTCCATAGTCAGCAAATCACTCCTCAGCTTCTATCCTTCCTTGAAGTATATCCGCTTCTGAGCTCTTTCCACGTGTAAACTCTGTCGAGTCTTGACTATGTAAACTCTGATCAGACTTTATTAAACTCTGTCAGACTTTGCTAAACTCTGTCAGACTTTGCTAAACTCTGATCAGCTTCCAGTTTAAACTCTGATGATTCCTGTTCTAAAACAAACCTTAAGAACATCAGTAATCATCAATTATATCTAACAATCTCCCCCAACTTGTGCATGAGTAAATTATGTGCAAGTTAACAGATAATTGATGATGTCAAAACATTTAAGTCAAATGCAACAGAGTTTAACTATATAACAGAAAACTTTTAAAACTTACAGATACTTTACTCCTTAGCTGCATAGACACCATTTGCTGTCTTTAGATACTCTCTGAGGAGTTCTTTTTCAGCATCATCAAGCACTGTAATCATTTGTCTCTTGATCTCTCTCAACTCTGGATCTGAAACTCCAGTTTGATAAATTGCAGCTCTGAGATCATAGATCTTGTTCTTCTTCAAGTCTCTATCCAGCCTTATATTGTAAGCTTTATCAGACTCTTCATTAAATGCAAGAGTTCTGATTCCACCTATCGTTTCAATCTTTGCTGAATTTTTCTTCATCTCCACCAGCTGTCCTTTATGATTGAGATATTTAGGAATGAAAGGTCCAGCATTTTTATTTCCTGTAATCCCCATCTTTCTTCTGATTTGATCTTTCAGCAGGTTAGAGATGTGTTGTCCTGACTTGTTCTTTACTTGAAATATGTATGATACATATCTCAATTCTTCCCAGTGTTTAGCATATAGATCTGCTTCAAGCACTCTAAACACTGTTCCATCAGACATGAAGTAGATAAGGATATTATCTCCTCTGTCATTCTTTACCAACTGGACTGAATCAAGTTTGTCCATTTTGTCTTGCAATACCCCAGTCTTGGGAGCACAGAGAGATGAGGGGTCATCTGGTCTTGATCCTATACTCTGATCAAATTTTTCATATTTGGATCCCAGCCCTCCTTTATCTCTTCCTGCCTTTTGATGAGAAAATGGTTTAATTGAGCCTTTTTCAAAACTTATTTCAGTCATCAGAGTAGGTTTTGCAAATCCAGCCAGTGGTGTAGTTGTTGGTTTGAACACAGCTTGAGCTTTGTCAGAGACTGTGTCTTTCTTTGCTTCTTTATTGACTTGAGCTGTGTCAGAGGTCAATCTTTCTTTTTGAGGTTCTGCAACATGAGCTCTGTCAGAGATTGCAGCTTCTGTTTTCTTTTCCTTCACAACTTGATCCTTGTCAGAGGTTGTAGGCTTCTTCTTTTCCCAGCCTTTCTCCAGATTTTCATCTACTTTGCTTTTACCCTTGGAAGTATATTCATCTTCAGAGTATACCTTTTTGACTGGTAAACTCTGATCAGCAACAGTAGCTTCTTTGATCAATATTCCCTTTTCTTTTGGCTTGGTAGTTGACTTTGCAGGCTTTTGGATTTTTCCTGACTTTACTGCTTCAGCATGTTCTTTCTTTAGTTCTTCTTCTTCTGCAGCAATCAACTCCAAATCCAAATTTGCTTCTGGATTTTCTTGTTCAAAAACCAATCTAGCAAGCTCTTCATCAGTCATGGGTTTGTCTGATCCAGTCACTGGTCTTTGATTAGATCCAGATGTGATGTTGTGAGTTGGACCAGACTTTGTGCTTTGCTTAGATGATTTCTGACTGTCAGAGTTTGAAACTCTTCCACCAGTCCCTGCTTGAAATCTTTTGTGCTTTGTAAAATCATCAGCATCATCATCATCATCCTTTTTCTTCCTTTTCAGAGATTGAGTAGTAGACTTGCATTTGACTTGAGCTACTCTCTCCCCCTTTTTGACATCATCCTCATCAGGAATCAGAATGGATGTGATCAGAGAAAGTGAAGTTTGGATAGCTTCAAGCTGTTTGGACATCTTTTCTTGATTGGATTCAATCAAGGTCATCCTTTGGTTAAGAGATTCATTTGTAGTGACCAGCTTCTGTACACTTTCTTTCATAGGATTGATGGTCCTTTTCTTTTCCAGGTCATTTGTCTCCTTGACCTTTGCCACCTCTGTTCTTAGACTATCAATGGATTTAGATGTCTGGGCATGAGCAGGATGAAATGTCTTCAGATATAGAATTGTGCCCTTGAGGCTTGACATAACATCAGAGTTTGTAATTTTCTTCTCTGCCATAGCTAAGAACTCTTCAGCTTTAGGTGTTTCCAAGGAGTGCTGGTGACTCAACCAGAGTTTATCCCAGACTTCATTTGGTGGATCAACCTGAAGATCCCTTGGGAGTGGCTCAGAGGCTGTATTCAGAGTTTGTAGCCTTGCATTGAACTGGCTAGTAGACTCCCATTTCTGTTGTGACAAAGGGATTTCAGCATTGTCATCCTTGTCAGTATCTGAACTGGTATCATCCTCAGTATCAGAGTTTGCTTTTTCATCTGCAGGAACAGGATCTGCAACTTTCTCCACATTTTCCTGAGCAGATTTTCCTTTATCTTCAGACTGTGACTTGATGGGCTCTTCACCAGTCTGAGCCAGAGATTGTAAGGCTTCCACAGCTACTTTGTCAGTTTCATCAACTACATCAGACCTGTAGTTCTCTGGAGCTGTATCATGAACAATGGCATCCTCAGGAATTTTCATTGGAGATTGAGGAATTGGACCATGATCAGATAATGGAGTTTGAGAATCAGACAAATTTGCTCCAGCTTCAGTTGTAGCTTGTGCATCACACTCTATTTCTTCATCTACTGCAGATGCTGTAGAAGTTGCTTTAGGAGATGTTGTAGGAGATAATGGTGTGGCATCAGTGATAGGAACAGCTTGAAGAGGTTCCACCATCAGAGCTTGAGAAGGATCAACAGGAATTGGACTTGATGGTGTTTGCTCTTTTTGGATAGTGAAATCAGTAATTTCAGATTCTGGAATCTTGGCTCTCTGTGGCTTGTGTGCCCTTCTTTTGAATCTAGCTGGTTTTTGTTGAGGACTAGGCTGAGCAGGTTCATTGGTTGTTGTAGGTGTAGGTTCAGAGTTTACATCTTGTGCAGGTTCAAGATCATCAAAGTCATATGCTGCAACAAGCCTTCTTCTTTTCTTCTGCTTTGGAGGAGAAGCAGCTTCAGAGTTTACTAGAACATCAGAGTTTGGGGCTTCAGAGTTTGTTGGTTTATCAGACTTTGTCTGTAGAACTTGTGTATCAACAGAGGTTCTTGTTTTTGTTGTAGAGGGTTGGTCATCAGACTTTGTTGATTTGGATGGTTTTGTAGTTGATGATCTGGATTTTCTAGTGACTGTGGGAGAGGTTGGATGTTGTGGTTGAGGTTGTGGTTGTGGTTGGGGTTGGTGAGGCTGTGGTTGTGGTTCCTGAGGAAGATTCAGCCTTGCCCTGAATGGAGCTGGGATTTGCAGAGGCCTGAGAACTGGTCTCTTCTCATCTTTAGATATGAGATCCTTAAAAGCCCTTTTATGAAGTTTAAAAGGCTTGATCTCATCTGCAGCATCAAAATCCACTTCTCCAACAGTGGCATTAAACAACAATTGACAAAATCTTGAGAAATAAATGACTTTTCTGTTCTCAAGCATTCTTTCACCAATATTTCTAAGAACTAATCTACCAAAATCAAAAGCAGTAGAATAGATCAGAGAATACCCGATTTGGAGCATGTCCATTGGAATAGCATCCCAGTTGGTAGATTTCTTCTGGAAAGCTCTAGTAATGCAATCAAAGAAAAAACTCCACTCCTTATTGAGCCATGGACGCTTCAACTGACCCAGTTTATCCAGAGATTCGTAGTACCCCAAATCAAGCATCATCGTTCTGAGATTTGCATCTCCATTCGTAATGTATGCAGGATGTTCCGGCAAGTTGAGTGCCTGACGAACAGTTGCTGGAGTAACTGCATACTCCTCCCCGTCATAGGAAAACACAATTGATGGTGATCCATCTGCACCACCATTGTCATATGTACCCGTCCTCCAAAAGCTGATGATTTGGCTTCCTGAAAGTCTTGCAGGAGCGGTGAGAGCTGTACCGATGACACTCTGTGCCAAGAATCGCTGAAAGGGATGATAATCCCTTGGAGCTTCAGCAGTGTCAAGAATGGCTGCATAGTTATTTGGAACAAATTCAACACCTGCCAAGATAAAAGCTGTAGTGGCCATTAGATCAGAGATTATGAGAAGAAGATGTTTGAGGAAGTGTGTAGATGAAGATTTGAATTTGCAGAGAACAGAGTGTAAGAGTGTTGGTTAGAAAGTGAAAGTAGAGAGTAAGTGTAAAATTGAATAATAAAATCTGATCTGAAAAACTCTTCAGATTTTGTTGAACTGAGTACGCATGGGCTTTTTGTTCAATTAGACACCTGTCAAAATGTAACTGGTAGATGAATGTTAGTGGTATAGAGAAACGAGAGTAATCATCATGAGTGCAGTAAAACATGCGCAGTAATAAATGCTGATTACACGTTCTCCTATTAAAAAGTTGTGCATGTAAACCCACTAATAATACATCCGTTTGAAACATATTCTCTTCACATTCTCTGAATATTTGAAATAAAAATCAAGATCAAATCTCTCGAATTTTAAACTCTGAGATTTAAGTCAAAGAAAATAAATTTCTACAAACCTCAGAATAAAGACATAATTTTCAGAATATTCATCAATAAATCAGAGTTTGTTCTAAAATCCATAGCTCAATAATGTGCCTGTGAAATGTGTGTGTTGTCATGTTAAATCAGAGAATATAAAATTTCACAATTTCGTAATTATAAGGTAGACAAAAATAATTTATGCAAACTCTCAAAATTTAGACTGAGACATACTCTGATGATTCAGATAAAATAATATAACCCCCTTTTTTTTTTTTTTTTTTTTTTTTTTTTTTTTTTTTTTTTTTTTTTTTTTACATCAAGGACGCTTCTCAGTGTAAGTGAGGCACGACCTTTAAATATACTATTGCATTAGTATTTCTCCAGTAATCAGAGATTGTGACTGGTCACCATAGATTATAAAATCTAAGCAATTACTTAATACCAGCAAATGTTTGGTTCTTCCCAGTCACTGTCATATTAACATCTAAGATCTCAAAGGAGTACCATGCTTATTTTTCAGGGGGTTTTGTCTCAAGTAATAAAAAAAATCAGAGTTTATAGTCACTGTCTAGTATATGAGAGAAAATTTAAATTAATCAGTCTCACTTATAATTAAGATATGTGAAGTAGTAGAGTCTCAATGATATCAGCATGCATAGTGTGAACTAGTGTAGCACAAAATTGAGATCAGGATTAAGGAACTTAGCTGAGATTCATGATTACTCATTCAGAACATGCTTCATGGTATCTTCATAGGTGTTTTGTCTCAGAGAAGATAAAAATGAGATCATTTATCAAGATTTAGAGAATGTTATCAGAGAATGTTATCAGAGTAAAGCAATCAGAGTATATCATCAGAGAATATCAATCAGAGTTTATCAATCAGAGTATATCATGGCAGATGTGTGAGTAATACATATGGTAAATTTAACAATTTAAATTTTAAAGATCTAACCAATATGTTTACTCAGTTCCTGATATCATTCCTAGCTCATTCACCAGCCTAGTAAAAGTTACTTCACTTAATGGCTTGGTGAAGATGTCTGCTAGCTGCTGTTCAGTAGGAACAAAGTGAAGTTCAATGGTTCCTTCCTCCACATGCTCCCTTATAAAATGATATCTTATACTGATGTGCTTTGTCAGAGAATGTTGAACTGGATTTCCTGTCATAGCAATAGCACTTTGGTTATCACAATAAATAGGAATTTTAGAGAAGGATAACCCATAGTCCAACAGCTGATTCTTCATCCAAAGAATTTGAGCACAACAGCTGCCTGCAGCAATATACTCTGATTCTGCTGTTGATGTTGAGATGGACTTCTGCTTCTTACTGTACCAAGAAACTAGTCTTCCACCCAGAAATTGACAACTCCCACTTGTGCTTTTCCTGTCAATTTTGCAACCTGCAAAATCTGCATCAGAGTATCCAATTAGACTAAAATCTGATTCTCTAGGATACCATAATCCCAATGATGTTGTTCCCTTGAGATATCTGAATATCCTTTTTACTGCAATCAGATGAGGCTCTCTTGGATCTGCCTGAAATCTTGCACATAGACATGTGGCATACATGATGTCTGGTCTACTTGCAGTCAGATAAAGCAGAGATCCAATCATGCCTCTATAGTTTGTGATATCCACTGATGCACCAGTGTCTTTGTCTAGTTTGGTTGCTGTTGCCATAGGGGTAGTTGCAGCAGAACTGTCTTGCATACCAAATTTCTTCAAAAGATTTCTGGTATACTTGGCTTGATTTATAAAAATCCCATCTTCAGTCTGTTCAACTTGTAAACCCAGAAAATAACTGAGTTCCCCCATCATGCTCATTTGGTACCTAGACTGCATGAGCTTGGCAAATCTTTGACAGAGTTTAGCATTAGTGGAGCCAAAAATTATGTCATCAACATAGATTTGAACTAAAAGCAGATCATTACCATGATTCAAATAAAACAGAGTTTTATCTATGGTACCTCTAGTAAATCCACTTTCAAGAAGAAATTGAGCTAGAGTTTCATACCATGCCCTTGGAGCCTGCTTTAGTCCATAAAGTGCTTTGTCCAACCTGTAGACATAGTCTGGATGTTTTGGATCCACAAAACCTGGAGGTTGTTCAACATATACCTCTTCATCCAGTTTCCCATTTAGAAAAGCACTTTTGACATCCATCTGAAATACTTTGAATTTCTTGTGTGCAGCATAGGCCAGAAAGATTCTAATTGCCTCCAATCTTGCAACTGGAGCAAATGTCTCATCATAATCAATACCTTCCTGTTGTGAATACCCTTTTGCCACAAGCCTTGCTTTATTCCTTGTAATGACACCCTCACTGTCAGTTTTGTTTCTGAACACCCATTTTGCACCAACTATTGATCTGTCTTTAGGTCTTGGTACTAGGGTCCAGACTTTATTTCTCTCAAATTCATTTAACTCTTCTTGCATTGCTTGAATCCAATCAGGATCTTGAAGAGCTTCCTCCACCTTTTTGGGTTCTGTTTGTGACAGAAAGCAATGATGTAAACACTCATTGGCTGTAGCTGTCCTTGTTTGTACACCTGCTTCTGGATTTCCAATAATCAAATCAGGTGTATGAGATTTTGTCCACTTCCTTGCATGTGGAAGTTGACCATTTTCATCATTGGATCCTCCCCCTTGATCCATGCTCTCCTGATTCTGATGATTATTCTCTGTAGCTCCCCCTACAATTGTGCTATCAGAGTTTGAATCAGTATTCTCTGATGAGTTTGAGTCAGCATTCTCTGATGAATCTTGAGTAGAGTCTGAAACATTCTGATGCTCCCCCTCAGCAAGTGCTTCATCATCATGAACTTGTAAATTTTCATCAGAGTTTGCTGTATCTTTTTCACAGTCAGAGTTTGACTGCTCATTAGAGTTTATCGAATCAGAGAATATTTCTTCATTTTCAAAATGCAGTTCTTCATGATTATCCATATCAGTTAAGCCCATGATTTTCTTGTCATCAAATGACACATGTATGGATTCCATGATCACCTTGGTTCTTAGATTGTAGACTCTGAAGGCCTTTGTTATCAGAGGATATCCTACAAAGATGCCTTCATCAGCTTTTAGATCAAACTTGGTAAGCTGTTCTGGATGAGTCTTCAAGACAAAGCATTTGCACCCAAATATATGAAAATACTTTAGATTTGGCTTCTTCTTCTTCACCATCTCATATGGGGTCTTGCCATGCTTATTAATCAAGGTTGCATTTTGAGTGAAACAAGCTGTTTGAACAGCTTCTGCCCAGAAATAAGTAGGCAATTTAGCCTCATCAAGCATAGTTCTGGCAGCTTCTATAAGAGTCCTGTTTTTCCTTTCAACTACACCATTTTGCTGTGGTGTACCAGGTGCAGAGAATTGTTGCACTACACCTCTTTCTTTGCAGAACTCTTCCATTGTTGAATTTCTGAACTCAGTTCCATTATCACTTCTAATGATCTTCACTTTGTCTTCAGATCCATGGTCCAGTTGTGTCACATGATCCATCAGATGCAAGGCTGTTTCATCTTTAGAGTGAAGAAAATATACCCATGTGTATCTAGTATACTCATCAACAATGACAAGAGCATATTTCTTCCTTGCAATGGATGGTACATTGACTGGTCCAAATAGATCAACATGTAGAAGATGATATGGTTTATTTATTGAGAATTCAGTCTTACTCTTGAAAGATGTCTTTCTCTGCTTGGCTTTTTGACATGAATCACACAATCCATCAGATGTCAGTAGTGATTCAGGGAGTCCTCTCACAAGCTTTTTCTTTATAAGCTCATTTATGGAATTGAAATTTAGATGTGAAAGCTTCTTGTGCCATTTCCAACTTTCTTCTGCAGAGATCCTTGTAGACAAGCAAATTGCTTTTCCTTCAGAGTTTGTAGGCAAGTGGATTTCATAAATATTTCCATGTCTGTGAGCAGTTACTGCCACTTTGCCTGTTGACTTGCTTACTATCTCACTGTGTTCTTCATAGAAATCAACATGATATCCTCTGTCACAGATCTGACTGACAGAGAGTAAATTGTGTTTCAGCCCTTGAACAAGAGCTACATTTGATATGATGACATTTCCAAGATTGATGTTGCCATATCCCAGAGTCCTTCCTATGTTGCCATCTCCATAAGAAACACTTGGGCCAGCCTTCTCCACAAACTCTGACAGCAGGGCCTTATTTCCAGTCATGTGTCCTGAACATCCACTGTCCAAGACTAGAATATTCTTCCTGTTGCCCTGCAATCACAAAGACCACTAATTGTTAGTTTTAAGGACCCAGACTTGCTTGGATCCCTTGGCCTTATTAAGTTTGTTAGCTTTTGCAGCGGTATTATTATCAGAGTTTGAGCTAACAGACTTTGCAACAGAGTTTGTACTAGAAACAGATTTTGTACTTGCAGAGCTTTTATTAAACTTCTTCAAAGAAGGTTTCAATTGATAATAATCATAATACAAACTATGATATTCTTTGCAAGTATAAATAGAATGCCATAAACTACCACAATGAAAACATGGATCTTGTGGTTTATATCTAATACTACTTTTTCTAACTCCAGACTTTGTAGGTAAAGAGTTAATGTCCTTGTTCTTCCTGCAAAAATTAGCAAGATGATTAGTATTACCACAGTTATGGCATGTCTTCCTAGGTGCATTTGGAACAGGCATGTAGTTATTACTCTTGTCTATTCCAATCTTGCCATTTCTATTTTTCCTAGGCTCCTTGTTTTTGTCATCAGACTTTACCTCTTTAAGCTTATGTTTAAGCTGTTTCTGAGTCATCAGTCCTATGTTAACCTGTTTGGGCTTTTCAGATTTTAAATTGTTGTTAATCTCTGATTTTGGTCTACTCTGTTTAGACTTAGAGGATTCAACAACAAATTTGACAGGTTTAACCTTAGGTTTTTGAGTTTTAACAAACTCTGTTTTTGATGACTCAGCTTCTGTGTTATCAGTGTAACCTAGTCCCTTCTTCCAGTTTCCACTACCTAAGATATCCTGAGTAGTTTTGCCTGAATTAGTCCATGTTTTAATAATTTCCCTTTCCTTAGCAAGTTCTGATTGAAGAGATGCATACCTCTTTAATAATTCATCTTTGACAATGACAGCATCATCTCTTTCTTTCTGAACTTCCAACATCTGAACTAATTCTTTTTCTAGATAATCATTCCTTTTCTTTACACTTAGAGTTTCAGATTTTAATCTTTCATTTTCTAAAGTCTGATCTCTAAAGCTGGTATGCAAAGTTTTAAGAAACAATCTTAACTCAGTTATATCTTCAGTATCAAAGGCAAGAGTAGAATGAGGTACCTTAGCAGGAGATTCAGAGTTGTTGTCAGTGTTTGCCATCAGAGCATAATTGACTTCTTCTTCTGAATCAGATGTATCTGTCCAGTTTCCTTTCTTGGTGATAAAGGCTTTTTCTTTTTCCTTCTTGGCTTTCTTGCATTCAGATGCAAAGTGTCCCTTTTCACCACAGTTGAAACAGGTATACTTGTCAGCTTTTCCAGCTTTTCCTTCTTTGCCCTCATTCTTTTTAAAGTTCTTCTTGTCATAAACTCTGTCAGAGTTTCTGTCTTTTCTTGAAAAACTTTTGCCTTTGTTGAACTTTTTGTAGGCCAACTTCTTGAAGCTTTTCACCATCAATGCTGCTAACTGCATCATCTCATCGTCACTTTCTTCAGAGTCTGAGGGAACATCAGAGTTTGAGTCATCAGAGTTTGATGACTCAATGTCAGACTTTGTGATATGAGCTTTTCCTTTGCTCTTAGCAGCTTCCTCTTGAACTTTCAGAGCAACAGACTTTGATTTTCCTCCATGACGTTTGCTCCTTTGCTCCATTTCAAGTTCATGGGTCTTCAATCTTCCATAAACATCATCAAGAGACATTTCTCCAAGATCAAGATTGTCTCTTATTGTAGTGACTTTCAAATCCCATTTTTCAGGAAGAGCTAGAAGGAATTTGAGGTTTGAGTCTTCAAGATCATATTCCTTGTCCACCAGAGATAAGTCATTCAGCAGTTTGACAAATCTGTCATACAGATCTGTCAGGGACTCACCAGATTTTGAGTCAAAGTGTTCATACTCCTGTGTAAGGATTGTTTTTCTGTTTTTCTTAATGGCCTGAGTTCCTTGACATCTGGTTTCCAGAGCATCCCAGATTTGTTTAGCAGTTTTGCACCCAATTACCCTATTAGACATTGCATTGTCAAGAGCACTGTGCAAAAGGTGTTTCACCTTTGAGTCTTTACTAATTGACAGGATGTCCTCAGGGGTATAATCTTTCTTTTCTTTTGGGACCATCTTCTGAGGTTCATCAGCAAGCCCAACAGAGAGCTTGGTGGGCATATGTGGTCCATCAAAGATCCTGTCAAGGTATTCTGGATCAACAGAGTCTAAGAATATTATCATTCTCTCTTTCCAGACTGGATATTCAGATGCCTTAAGGATTGGAACTCTAAAGGATGAAGCTTGTGATTTTTCAGACATGATTGTGATTAAGATCTCACTGTAGTAATCTTAACAGAGCTGGCTCTGATACCACTTGTTAGGTCCTATAAATTCACTATATAATCTGATATAGCTATCACAATCTGTAACACAGTAAGACAATATAAGAGATTGAAAGCAGTAAACTCTTATATTCACAAAGCTTTGAAGGTTACAAACACTCTCTCAGTGATTTATATTGTATCACTAAGAGCTGCTAGGGTTCTTAACAATATACTCGATAACTCAACTCCTATAGAGTAACCCTAATCTGTGTTTATATAGACACAGTTACAAAATCAATCTCTGATTTGATATCCTATAAATCAGCTATGAATTCTATCAATCAAAGATTGCTCCAGTTTTCTGTTTAGTTTCCATAGTCAGCAAATCACTCCTCAGCTTCTATCCTTCCTTGAAGTATATCCGCTTCTGAGCTCTTTCCACGTGTAAACTCTGTCGAGTCTTGACTATGTAAACTCTGATCAGACTTTATTAAACTCTGTCAGACTTTGCTAAACTCTGTCAGACTTTGCTAAACTCTGATCAGCTTCCAGTTTAAACTCTGATGATTCCTGTTCTAAAACAAACCTTAAGAACATCAGTAATCATCAATTATATCTAACATATTTGTCTCTAAAAATATTAATATCACTTTTATACCTCTTCTGGAATATTTTCTCTCGGTCTCTCAAATTCATTATTTTTCGGAGAAAAATATTCGCAATACTTAGAAAGCTCTTTCAACGTATCAAATTCATGATTTATCATGAACAATATTTTTTCTAAGTATTTTGGTATCAAAACCTTCGTCAAGTATCCTTCTCTGTTTTCCAAAAGACGAAGTGTTTCGGTTTTTCATAAAACGGCTTTTATCTTAGAAAATCGGTTTAAATATCTTAAGATTATTCCCGTCCCTCAAAAGTATTTTATCTTTATGGGAATATATTTTAAGTATTTATTCAAGTTTTAAGTTTGGCCATAATCCCTCTCTGATAATTTTTAAAGAAATATCGTATTTTATTTGAAACCCGGAAACCTGATTTATCGTTTTAAATCCAAATAAAATACTTCCACTTGCCAAAATGACTTGAAACTTGAGATTAGCCAATTAAATATTATTCTTAGTGCATGGTTAAATTTTCGTAATTTTCCGAGAACTTTCATTTCGGAGCGTTTTCTGTCTGCCGACCCGATCACTGGCTGAACGTTTGACCAAGCTAGGGTTGACCAAAAATTACCAAAATTTCCAGAATGCCATTTTGTAATATTCTAAGATTTATCATATTTTTTCCGTAATTTATTTCGCACGTTCGAAATATCGCGTTTTTATTGTAACGGTTTTTATCGGTATCTCGTAAAGCGTGTCTGTCTTCTAGTGCAATAAATGCCCTGCATTTTTAGTCCAAGATGCTGGTCAAGAACACCTTTTTAGGTGTGGGGGACAAGGGGACAAAGTGGAGTAGTGACCAAGGTTTGGTAAATTACCATTTGCATTTTTACTTCTACTTTTCTTACATTTACTCCACCCATTCTTGCCTATAAATACACCCCTCCACCCATTCATTTTTCCTAAGCTAATAGCCAAACATATGCTGAGATTTTGAAGAACAAACACTCTCCCAAAGTTTATTCAAGTGCCTACTTCTTCTACTTCATCTTTAAAACCTTCGATTCTCCATATATTCCGATATATACAAGGTTTTAAACCCCGAAGCTTCGTTCCACCCAACCAAGCTCCGCTCATCTTAGCATTTTCATAAACCACTCTTTTCAACCTCCCGAAGGGCTGCCCAAATTCGTTCGTGTGCTTAAAGTCGTATCGAACCTCCGACGAATTTCTCCGGCGAACTTTCGTGGAATAATCGTGTAAGTGGTTTCTTTTAGCTTCAATTATCCGAGTCTTAATCGACCATTTTCAAAGGGCTTTTCAAACAAATTTCTCTTCATCTTAAGCTCTCTTGATTTCAAAATACTCGAGTTGGCCACTCGTTATTATCGGGAATATTGTGCACTAACCTTACTTGCTCACTAACTCATAATTTGTGCTCCCATTCCCATCACTCCCATACCCTTCTTGTTTTAGTGAGAAACCCATTTTTCAGCCCTGTGCTCGGTGGGGATATCATTAAAGATAAGATACGTGGTATTACGTGTTTATTTTCCGAACGTGTGTGACGTGAGTGATTTTACTTGATTCGGTGGTAAACCCCGTTTGGGCCTTTTCGCTATCGCGGGGTGTTATCCGAACAAGCTACTTGGTTCGATTGCGTTCGTGAGAGTGTGTGCGATAAATCTTGCTCGACATCGACTCCGTCTTTTCAAAACTCACTCATCACTCGATCTTATTAAAATCAACAACTTATATTTCTCCGCGCGATATAATTTGTTAAAATTGAACCAACGACTTAACCACCATACTAAAACGTTATAATCGACTAATTTCAACGTGGTTAAAATCGGACTAAAACTTGCGGAACCAAAACTTTTATAAAACAAGGATATATTTGCTTGTGGATATTGTGTTCTAACTTTTGCAGTGAGGTGAAGTGAAGTGAGGTGATCTTCGTTCTAAGACCCAAGTCTTTGACGTATTGACGGGGAGTTGATAGTCATCGCACCGTGAAGAAGAGGAAAGACCCAAGACCTAATACCTAAGATCCAAGACCGGCGAAAGGTTTAGAAGTACAAAGACCACTGGAGGTGCAACGACTTTGAGGAAGTAACGAGGATAGTTACGTTCCGAGACAAGTCTTGTTATTTACATTTATAGTGAGGAGGTAACGAAGAGTTGCGCTCCAAGATATATATTTGTAAAGGCTTCTCCGCCTACTGTAAAGGAGTTCTTTATAGTAGAGAAAATCTCGAGTCCGGGCAGGAGCTCGGGGACTGGACTAGGGGTGAGTGGACTCCAAGGGTTGAGTTAGCCACCGCGAACCAGGATAAAATCGCTCGTGTGATATTTTCCTTTTCTTTTCTTACACTTCCGCACGTAACTGCCAATACTCTCGATACAAGTTCTAAAGAAGGGGTGAAAACTTTTTAAAACGACATAAATATTTTTATTTGGTGATTAAGCTATTCAACCCCCCCTTCTAGCTTAATTAAACCATCTATCGGGACCTAACAGTTGGTATCAGAGCAGTTACTTTTTTAAGTGCTACGGTTATAAAAGCACTCTGTAAAGTAGATCCGATATGGCCTTTATTAATGCTATCGGTTGTGAAAGGCATATGTTAAGCCTATTTGTATTTAAGAGTATCAACTCAACTCTGATAAGAAAGAAAGTAAATTAGCAAGCACTATTGAAGGAATCCGTACGAAGAACGTCAAGTGATTTATTAAAATCATATATCTGAAGAATTTCAGGATGCTGCTGCACACCACTGAAAGAAGTTCATTAATATGTTCAAGCCTCAGTGTACAAATAATATTTTGTAGCACGTCCAGAAGTCCAGAAGGTATAAAGTTTTAATACTTTATTTATTCAGAAGATTCCAAACTATTTCTACTGATGAAGATGAACTACGAAGACAAAGACTCGATGAACAAGCCACTTCTCAAATGTTTATTTGATAAAGAATATTTGATTCAGCTAGATACAGATGAACCAGACAGTACATTTGTGTGTCAGCTACTCCGATTAAATATTCTGCATCAACAATAGGTGGTCGTTCAATCAAGACAAAGAATCAGATCTTTTAAAGGAAGTCAGAAGACCTGCTGCTGAAGACTATGCTCAATATAATTATTCTTTTAATTTATTCACATCTCTAATTAATTATATAAGTTATATAATTTATTTATTAAATTGATTCACACTTGAATTAATTTAATTTATGAATTTATATGATTAATATAATTAAGTGAATAATTATTGAATTAATTATATTAAAGAAAATCAATTTATATTGATTTTGGGCACGGTATGACAATCATATAGATTGTCATACCGCCCCTGGAAGGTTCCATTTCAGCTGGCATGACATTATTCTGTTTGTCATACCGAATTAGACTTGGCATGACAATACCCTGCATTGTCATACCGAATTCATATGGTATGACATTGTTAGGCATTGTCATACCGATTCTAACTTAGCCCCCAAGTCTTACAGATTGTCATACCGAATTTTTTCAGTATGACAATGCTTCAGATTGTCATACCGAATTTTGTATGGCATGACATTAGCACCTTTTGTCATACTGATTTCAATTTTAGTATGACATTAGCTCACATTGTCATTCTGATCTTTGTAGCATGGTCATACCAGCTTTGTCATACAAGTTCAAGTGATTTGCCTATAAATAGGCCTTCACCTCTTCATTTGTAATTGTTCAAAGCTTTGTAAACTTTCAAGTTGTTTGTAACTTGCTATTCGTTATATCCACAGTTTTCTGTGCTTTGATCACTCGGTTGTTTTATTCACTAAACTAGAATACATCCTGTCGAATTTATTCTACGATATTTAGTGAACATTAAAACGAACCACATTAATTATATAACGACTTAAAAATTGTTATATTAATTAATTTAAATCTGATTAACAAGTTAAACTCCGATCAGATTATTCCGCCGCGATTATTTTGTGACGATTGTATTCAACCCCCCCTTCTACAATCGTTTCTGGACCTAACAATTGGTATCAGAGCGAGGTTACCATTTTCAGTATCAGATCCTATACACACTCTGTAACGTCCAAATATTTTTTATTCGAATTAATTTTATTCCAAAAATTAATTTTGATTTAAAATATTTTTCTTTCAAAAATCCAAATCTCATCCAAACACTATTCACTTCAAATCCTTAAATATGAGTACACAAAAAATCAGTAGCATCAAAATCCCACCGTTCAGCCAGGAACACTTTGGCCTATGGAAGAGGCACATGTTCCTATTCCTCCGCACCGCGAACAGAAAATACATTGGGATTTTAGACAAGGGTGTTACTACTCCGATGAAGGTCATATTAGCACACGAAGAGGATGGTGTGTTGATACCTCATCAGGTCATTCCGAAAGAACTTTCTGAGTACACAGATGAAGAGAGTGATCAGATGAACTTAGATGATGCTCTTCAACTGATCTTGGTTGAATCTCTAAATCCAGTGATGTACAATGCTGTTGTAAATTGTACGAACGCCAAGCAAATCTGGGATACATTAGAGATTATCAATGAAGGCTCAGAGGAAGTTAGGGAAAACAAGAAAGAGATACTGATGGCTCAGTATGAACAGTTTGGTTCCCATCCCGGTGAAGGGATTTCAGAAGTATTTATCAGACTTAATAATTTGATAAATAATTTAAATCTGAATGGGAAATTCTACGACAAGAAAGAAGTCAACTTGAAGTTTCTCTTGACCCTTCCCGAACATCTGGAACACAGAATCACTGCCATCAGGGAAAGCAGAGATCTGCATGAGATTTCTCTGGAAAGACTCTACGGAGTTTTGAAAACGTATGAACTGGAGCAAGTTCAGAGTAAACAGAGATATGGCTGGGGTAAAACACTGAACCATTCGAGAGCTCTAGTTGTTGAGTCACCTATACCGGAAGAAAAGAAGGATGTTGTTGTTCCTTCTAAAACCACTCAGGAGTTTGTTGTACTTGAGATGGGTCAGACTGCTTCTTCCAGTGGTGACGAAGAGTTCTATACAATGGAAGAGCTTGAACTGTTAGAAGATCAATCTCTATCACTGTTTGCCAAGAAGTTTGGAAACATGAGATTCCGGAAGAACCCTTCCTATAAATACAAACCTACTGTTAGTAAGTTTCAGAAGGGAGGCTATTCATCTTCTACAAGCAAAGGAGGATACAAGACTGGGATGGTGGACAGAAGCAAGTTCAAATGCTTCAATTGTGGTGAACCTGGACACTTTGCAACTGAATGCAAGCAGCCCAAGGTTCAAGGAAAGAGAAAGGATCATGGAACTTCTGGAAGTCAAAGCTTCAAGAGCAAATCATTTCTAGCAGAAGGGAAAAGCTGGGATGATACAGATAGTGATGAAGAAGAGCAGATTGGGAATGTTGCTCTCATGGCTAATGCTGGATCATCTTCACCTCCTCCTGCTGGAAGCTTTCAGGTAGATCCTACATGCCCTAAACTGTTTATGCAATTAGGACTCGAAAGAGATGATGCTATTAAAAGGTTGAAAGCTGCCAATCTTAAAATTGATACTTTAGTCTTGGATATTCATGCTTATAAAATGAATGAGATGAAAGTATTAAAACCTAAAATAGAACAATTGACTATGGATTTAGGATTACAATGTGCTAAAGTCAAAGTTCTAGAGAAAGGTGAGATTGCTTTAAGACTTCAGCTAGACGAAGAGAAAGTGAAATGTAAAGCCTTTAAGGATGCCTCCATGATAGTCAAAGAACTTAATGATAAACAAGAGATCAAGAGAACTGTTGGAATAGGCTTTGACTATAACAAATCTGTAGGTAAGGCTAGTAACATTACTCCCTTTAAGAAGAGTGCAAAGGAGAGAGGAATTCCTTTTGTTTTGAAAGATTCCCCTCAACCTTTGTTTAAGGCCTCAGAAGCTGAACCTCTGTTAGAAACTCCTGTTGTCATTAAATATGAACTCAAACAGGAAGACCTTAAAATGAAAGAGAGTAATGAGAAGAAAGATGAGATCCCGACATCACTGAAACCAATCAAAGTGAAAGGCAATGTTAGGTTGCCTAAAGCTGGTTTAGGTGTCAACTCTGAGAGAACTAAATTCAACAAGCCTAATAGTTTCGTGAATAGTAAGAACAAGAACAATAGATGTCATTCTACTGAGAACTTTAAATCTGATAACAAGGTTAGAGTAGAATCTATTGATGTTCCTACTACTATGACTGATACTCCTGTTGTTCCTGCTTTTGATGCATGTCATAAATACTGTGGTGTTGATAATTGTATGACTTGTGCTTTCAATTTGATGTCTGCATATTTTAAAAATTTGCATGCTAAAAATGAAAACACATCACCTAGACAACACACAAACAACAAGCATGCTAGATCAAAGACTGCTAGTCCCTCTCACAAGAGAAAGGAGACTTATGTTCCGAAGCCTAAAACCAAGGTTTATAAGGCTGTTGTTAAGGAAGTAAGTTCAGTCAAGAGTGAACCAAGTATCAGTCCAAGGGGCTCTGTTGTTACACCTGATAGAAATCAGTTCTTTAAGTTTGCTGGACCCAATCAAGTGTGGGTCCCAAAGAATGTTTAATCAAGTATGTCTTTTGCAGGGTGCCAGTGGATTTGTTCGTGTTACATGGGTGCTTGACAGTGGAGCGTCAATGCACATGACTGGCAACAAATCCCTGCTGAAGGACATAAGAGAAGGAGCTGGCCCTACAGTCAGTTTTGCTGATAATAGCAAAGGTCGTACTGTGGGATATGGCAAGTACAAAATTGGAAGGATCATCATAGAAGATATTGCAATAGTTGAAGGACTTCAACATAATCTCCTGAGTGTCAGTCAATTCTGTGACAAAGGATATTATGTTCATTTTGAAAAGGAGATATGTATCATTAAACATATCAAGGATAAGCGTCCTTCGCTATGTGGCATAAGGAAAGGCAATATATTCGTAGCTGATTTATCTTCAGGACCAGGAAACGAAGTTCACTGTTTCTACGCCAAAGCGTCGGCTGAAGATAGTTGGTTATGGCATAAGAAGCTCTCACACCTCAACTTCAAAACCATGAACTCTCTAGTCAAGAGAGATCTAGTGAGAGGTTTGCCTTCCCTGGAATTCTCAACTGATGATCTGTGTGAAGCTTGTCAGAAAGGAAAAGCGAAGAGAGCATCTCACAAAGGCAAAACCATCAATACCATTACAGATCCACTTCATTTGTTGCATATGGATCTGTTTGGCCCTGTGAATGTTGCATCCATTGATGGAGAAAGATATGCCTTGGTTATTGTGGATGACTTCTCAAAATATACTTGGGTTTACTTCCTGGCTTCTAAGGATGAAACCCCGTTGACAGTGATTGATCATATAAAGTCAGTTGAATTAGAAAAGGGTGTGCCAGTAAAAGCTGTAAGGTCAGATAATGGCACTGAATTCAAGAATCAAACTCTAATCAACTATTACTCTGAAAAGGGAATTAGAAGGCAGTATTCAGCACCAAGGACTCCACAACAGAATGGAGTCGTCGAAAGAAAGAATCGTACACTGATTGAAGCTGCAAGGACTATGATTGCTGAATCAAAGCTTCCACTGTACTTTTGGGCTGAAGCTGTGTCTACTGCCTGCTATACCCAGAATAGGACCTTGATCAACAAAGATCATATGAAAACTCCATTTCATTTGTATAAAGACAAGAAACCATATGTCAAACATCTTCATGTCTTTGGAGCCAAGTGTTTTGTTCTCAAGGATAGTGAAGAGAACTTGAACAAGTTTGAACCAAAGGCATCTGAAGCAATTTTTGTTGGTTATACAAATAATGCTTATAGAGTTTTTGTAATTGATTCTCTGTCAGTGAAAGTTAGTGTCAATGTCACATTTGATGACACTAAACTTCCAAGTATACAATCTGCTGATCCATCTGAATCTCTGAAGTTTGATAACTATCCAGATTCAGATTCAGATGATGATGTGCCACCTGAGGTTGCAACAGGTGATGACAACAATGATGATGATCCAGGCAATGGTGGAGGAAATGGCAATAATGCTGGAGATTCCACTGATGCTAGTGGTGGATCATCAAGTCAACCTGGCAACAACTCAGGGGGAGCTGGTGGATCAACTAGTCATACACATCAGCCTAATGATAATACTGCTGAATCGTCAAGGACACAACTTCCAAGGGAAAGGATTTGGAGTAGAGATCATCCCTTTGATCTGATTATTGGTGATCCTGATGTTGGTGTAAGGACTAGAAGTGCTACGACAAATGAATGTCTATTCTCTGGTTTTCTATCACAATTAGAACCAAAGAAAGTTGATGAAGCACTTGCTGATCCTGATTGGGTTCTTGCCATGCAAGAAGAACTCAATCAATTTGAGAGACAAGAAGTCTGGGCCCTGGTTCCAAGACCAAAAGGAAAGTCTACAATTGGATCTAGATGGGTCTTCCGTAACAAGTTAGATGGTGATGGCATTGTTGTAAGAAACAAAGCCAGATTGGTTGCAAAAGGTTATTCTCAGGAAGAAGGAATTGATTACGATGAAACCTATGCTCCAGTTGCTCGTCTTGAAGCCATCAGAATATTTCTTGCATTTGCTGCACATTCCAACTTCAAGGTTTATCAGATGGATGTGAAAAGTGCATTTCTGAATGGAAAGCTAGAAGAAGAAGTATATCTGGAACAGCCCCCTGGCTTTGAAAATCCAGAATTTGCTGATTTTGTGTACTTCTTATTCAAAGCTGTCTATGGGCTCAAGCAGTCACCAAGAACATGGTATGACACCATCTCTGAATTTTTAATTGAAAATAAATTTACTAGAGGTGTCATAGACAAAACTCTCTTTTACAAATTGCATGATAATGATATGATATTTGTTCAAATATATGTTGATGATATTATATTTGGTTCTACTAACGATAACTTGTGCAAGAAGTTTGCTAAGTTAATGCAGAGTAATTATGAGATGAGTATGATGGGTGAACTATCCTACTTCCTTGGTCTTCAAGTAAGCCAAAAGGAAGATGGAATATTCATTTGCCAGTCAAAGTATGTCAGAGATCTTCTAAGAAAGTACAATCTAGAAGACTCTTCTCCGGCAAAGACACCCATGGCCACTGCCACAAAGCTTGACCAGGATAAATCTGGTAAGAAAGTTGATATTACAAGCTATCGAGGTATGATTGGCTCATTACTTTATCTTACTGCAAGTAGACCAGATATCATGTTTGCAACATGTTTATGTGCTAGGTTTCAAGCTGATCCTAAGGAATCACATCTTATAGCCGTCAAAAGAATCTTTAGATATCTTAAGGGTACACCTGGTTTAGGTATTTGGTACCCTAAGAATACTGGTTTTGACTTAACCGGCTATACAGATTCTGATTAGGCAGGTTGCAGGATTGATAGAAAGAGTACGTCTGGAAGCTGTCAATTTCTAGGACGTCGGTTGGTTTCCTGGTACAGCAAGAAGCAACACTCTGTGTCCACTTCTACTGCTGAAGCTGAGTACATTGCGGCTGGCAGTTGCTGTGCTCAGATTCTCTGGATCAGAAATCAATTAAATGATTATGGTATTTCTGTCGACAAAATTCCTATATTTTGTGACAACACCAGTGCCATAGCCATTTCAAACAATCCAGTGCAACACTCCAGAACCAAGCACATAGATATCAGGTATCATTTCATTCGAGAACATGTCATGAATGGTACTGTGGTGTTACATTTCGTACCCACAGCTGATCAGATTGCTGACATCTTCACTAAACCACTTGATGAATCCACTTTCTCTAAGTTGGTTTGTGAACTAGGGATGTTAAATATGCCATGATTCTCTGTGTATATATTATATATTTGTTTTATATATATTATCATATTTTTGTGAATTTTCTGTGTAATTAGATGTATTTTATTAGATTTTATATAATTGTTTGTAAATTATCTGATAATTTTCTGTGTATTTATGCATGTCTCTGTAATTTTCTAAGTGCTGCATACTCCCCTGTAATATTCTCCATGCATTTAGATAATTATATGTATTTATTTTGTATTTTTCAAATTTAATTAAGCATAAATATTAGTTTTTAAGTTAATTCATTTTAATGAATTAAAGTTAAATTCATAAATATTTATATTTAATTAAAGTTGAATTTTACAAAATATATGTGTAATATATTAAATCTTATTTGAATTAGGTTTTTGATTTTATATGTAAAAGGTTCTATTTCAAAAGAAAATCAAAAATCATAATATTTATATATATATATTTCTGTTTTTAATTTTATTAAACTCGGTATGACAATCTCTAGTATTGTCATACCAAGTCTGTTTGGCTGATTTGTTTCTCGGTATGACAATTAGCATTGTCATATTAAGGTTATAACGCGTGTCGCATACTCTTTATATCAGATCTCGGTATGACAATGTCTTATATTGTCATACCGAGCGATTCTCTCAACTGTTCAAACCTCGGTATGACAATTGATGCAATTGTCATACCGAAGCTTAAAACCCGTATGACATTTCCGTATATTGTCATACCGAATTTTTCTTTTAAATTCGTATGACATAAACAGACTTTGTCATACTGTTACTTCATCTTCTCCGTTTACACACAACTTCATTGTTTTTCCCTCGGTTTTTCAAGTTTTCTCTTCAAAAACTTGCTGATTACTTGATTTCAAGCACGATTTTGCTTGCTGGTTACTAATTTATCGATTTCTAAGCCGTTACTCTGCCCGTTTTTGCACTGATTTCACCGAGTTTGACTGGGTTAACTGGGTTCCCCGAGTTCGAACGAGTTCGACCGATTCTTGACCGAGTTTGTGGCTGGGACGTCGTGCATTACTTGTGTAACTCAGCTTTGGGATTGATTATTGGTGGATTTATTTGAAGTTCTTAAAACCCTAACTTGGATTTCGAAATTTTAGGGTTTTTAAAGCAATTTTGAGATTTGTTGGAGTTAATTGGAGCTTTTTGGGACTTTGTTGGTTTATTGTGGATTTAAATTGGCTATTCACAATTTAATTAATTTTTAATTCGAGTTTAATCAATTAATTCGAATTATTAATTAATTGGTTAATTGTTAGTTAATTATTAATTGAAATTTACGAGAAATTTGAGAATTCACATTTTATTTGAAAAATTCTCGTTTAATTCAATTTTTAATTATAAAATGGCTGGCCAATTTGTGATCGGGGAGACGAACTACAACGGGTACTTAGACCCTGATATCAGTTTAGTGAGATTCCGACCGTGGGTGAGATTCCTGAATAGTCAAAGTTTAGTCAGCACGGCGATCACCGCTCATGCTGATTTACAGATTCGACCACTCCAGGACTTTTACTCTTCTGCCATCAACACGACATTGCTGGAGAGCTTCCGAGTCTCGGGAAATATTGGTGCTGGACGAAGTATCACTATATCTGTGGATGATGTAAATAGGATTCTTGGATTTCCACGCGACAACTTTGCTGAGATTCCTACAGATGCTGAGATTGTCCAATTCTTTCAGACCATTCACTATCAAGGAGAGATTCATCTACCGAGAATGCTGAAAGGGAATCTTAAACCAGAGTGGGACTTGTTCTTCGATACGCTGGCAAAAGTCTTTTCACCTACCACTCGAAGCAACTACAACATCATATCTTCCCTTCTTCAGATCATTGGGTTCTGTATTGTTCACAATCGACGAATCAACTTTGGCAAGTTGCTTCTTCAGTCGATTTTAAAGAAGTTGGGACCACTCAGCAGCCGATCAGTTGCACAGAATCCCAAAGTGGTGTGCTTTTTCCCTCGGTTCTTAATGCTCTTTCTGAATGATAAGATGACAGACGCGGAAAAGAACTCTTATTTCAATTCTCCAATTGCACCAACTCTCCGTGTCTGTACCAAACTGATGAAATCTCTAACCAACAAGAGAAAGCATGAAAATGTACCCCTGGTCATAACTCCATACTTGTTTGAACAGTTCAACGCTCAACAACTACTGCATCCGTTTCAAGTGGCTCAGGAACAGCAACAGCAACAACCTCAACCACAACCAGAACACCTACAACCTGAACCCCACCAATCACCACATCAATCTCCACATCAGTCACCACACCAATCACCACATCATTCCCCTCTACATCAAACACACACAGTTGAAGACGAACGTCAGGAATACAACTTCTTCGAAACCCAACCGTCTTCATCTGAACCACTACCGCAACAACAACACACCCACTTTTACCCACAAACACAATCAACCTCACAACCACTACCTGCTGACTCTACCTCAAATCCAGAGTTGCAGTCCTTTCGAAAGGACCTACAGGTAGCTCAGGTACTTTCTGACTTCTCTTCTAACTTTAATATTGATATGTCAGATTATGTTTGTGACCTTGATTTTGTTTTCCAGCCTACCAGCAATGAACCTGACAACACACAGGTTCATAACCTAGCTGAAGATTCTCTTCAACAAATATTCGTTTCTCCAAACACATCAACCAACACTTCAATGCAACCTGTTCGTAAAGTTGCGAGGAAACGGAGTTCGAGTAGTTTATTGAGTCAACCCGCAGCTCTGTCTTCCATTAAGAAGCCAAGGTTGGAAGCCCTAGAGACATCTGCAGCCTCATCCTTGCCTTCCCAAAAAGGCTTGGACTTGGAACAGGCAATGAAACAGTCTCTGGACTCATTCTCTCAACAGAATGATGCCATTGAAGTTGACCGTCCTGCCACGGTACCCTGTACAGAGTCAAGCACTGCGCTAGCACTCACGCTAGTGCAAGACCAAACAGATACACAGGTTACTATGTTTACTGATTGCACAGATTTTCAAAATCCAATTAGTATGTATGAAAACTTTACTGATCGCACTTTCTTTGATGATCAGGAGGAACTTGGCAGCTTGCAAGTAAATCTGCCCTCGCAGGCATTCGGAGGACAATTTGTTCCTCCACTACCTTTGAACCCATCTCAGGGGACATTGGTAGTTTACACAGGTACAGCTGGAAGAGTGAATACTATGAGTGAAGAAAGGCAAACACCGAGCGATACACATGCACGTGAGGCTAGTGAAACAGCTTTGAGTGTACGTGAGGTGAGTGCACACACTGACCCGGCTCTATTTGAGGAACAAATGTCTAAGCTGAGAGCTGAATTAGCCCGAATGATTGCTGAAAATGAGAGGCTAAAGGGTGCACAGTTGGTGACCCTAGAGAAGAAAGCTGATGAAAGGCCATCCAGTTCTTCCAGGGATGAGCTTAAGGGAGAAATTCATGGTTTGACTGTCGAGATGAGATCTAATCATGCACTGTATATGTCAAAATTTGAAGATATCGACAGGAAACTGGATCAACTCCTCAGGAACTCAAAGTCAGATGCTGATACCTCCAGAGAGGATCCCTCAACTAAGGGGGAGAATAGAAGAGATAGAGGAGGAGATGGAGACAAAGGTGACAGGGGCAATAGTTCGAATCAAAGTAACAAAGGGAATACTTCTGAATCTGCTCCTGACAATTCTGGAAAGTCTAAGGGCAAAGAGCCGGCACATCAATCTGAGAATGTCTTTGATTCTGATAACTATGATGATTTTCCACAAGACATGGATGATGATGACGTCTTCGATGCTACCTACCGTCAAGCAGAGGAAGAAGGCAAATTTGAGGAGAGCTATCTGTTTCAGGATGAAGAACCTGTTGACCCTGAACATGAAGAGAATGTCCGGAAGTTTAAAGCTGAGAATGAAGCTAGGAAGCGTAAGCTTCGTGATTACCAGAAACTTCTAGAGGACAAGCTGATAACTGAAGAGCAAATCAAGATAGAGAAGCAGAAAATCTATGATGCTGCGTGCAAGCAGAAGAATCTTGATATAAGAAGGAAAGTTGGAAAAAGCTGGGACATCGCAAAGAGGATTTTCAATGGACCTCAAAGGGAGTCTTTCAATGACAGAAAGTTCCTATCTCTGATCTACGATCTTCGAGAGGTAAACCCTGACGAGGATATCTTTATGCATGCCTTCGCTTTAGAAATTGATTACTTGACTGTGGGAGTCAATAACTTGCTAGAACAGTGGGAGCTGATTGTATATACACGGAGAAATGGTTCATTTAGATTATCTGTTGAATTTCTTAAATCATTCTCTGTGTCTGAGCTTTGGGTACTTCGCAATAAGGTAAAGCGATGCTCCAACCTGAACGAACTCCTTCGTGATAAGCTGTTGGATTGTGCTGTCTTCAACAGTCCACAGGTTGTCAAAAACCCATACAGTATAAAGTTCATTCACAAGAAGCTCTTATGCACTGTCAATCTAAATGAGGAGGCTTTACCTAAGTATCCTGCTAAGCGACTGGCTCTAGCATCCACTCTACTACGAACCAAGGGCTTCGCTTCTAAAGCCAAGTCTGATGCTGATGATGTGATTCTAGCTTACTGCACCCGAAGGAATATTTCTCAATATTTCCGGAGGATGAAGAATGTTACAAAGGCTCAGCCATCAGACTTCCGGGAAGACCCTGTAGAGATGGAAGTGTTACATCAACTGGCTCTGGCACGAGAACGTAAGAAGCGTGGTGAGTCCACTACATCAGAAGTGCCATCCAGAGAAGAACCGTCAACTCCTGTCCTTCACAGTTCAGATATCGAAGAAGGAGAAGTTGATCTTTAGATTTGTTAAGGAATTTGTAATATATGTTCAGTAAGAACATCCTTATGTAATCTAATGTACTTGTTTGAATTCTGGTGAATGTTTAATGAAATACCAGAAACTTTTTGCTATTTACAATTCATGTTTAATCCTTTGTCTTATCAGTTAGTTGAGTTATCCTCTCGATAATTTGCATGTTATGATAACAAACAAATAGGGGGAGATTGAAAGGCATATGTTAAGCCTATTTGTATTTAAGAGTATCAACTCAACTCTGATAAGAAAGAAAGTAAATTAGCAAGCACTATTGAAGGAATCCGTACGAAGAACGTCAAGTGATTTATTAAAATCATATATCTGAAGAATTTCAGGATGCTGCTGCACACCACTGAAAGAAGTTCATTAATATGTTCAAGCCTCAGTGTACAAATAATATTTTGTAGCACGTCCAGAAGTCCAGAAGGTATAAAGTTTTAATACTTTATTTATTCAGAAGATTCCAAACTATTTCTACTGATGAAGATGAACTACGAAGACAAAGACTCGATGAACAAGCCACTTCTCAAATGTTTATTTGATAAAGAATATTTGATTCAGCTAGATACAGATGAACCAGACAGTACATTTGTGTGTCAGCTACTCCGATTAAATATTCTGCATCAACAATAGGTGGTCGTTCAATCAAGACAAAGAATCAGATCTTTTAAAGGAAGTCAGAAGACCTGCTGCTGAAGACTATGCTCAATATAATTATTCTTTTAATTTATTCACATCTCTAATTAATTATATAAGTTATATAATTTATTTATTAAATTGATTCACACTTGAATTAATTTAATTTATGAATTTATATGATTAATATAATTAAGTGAATAATTATTGAATTAATTATATTAAAGAAAATCAATTTATATTGATTTTGGGCACGGTATGACAATCATATAGATTGTCATACCGCCCCTGGAAGGTTCCATTTCAGCTGGCATGACATTATTCTGTTTGTCATACCGAATTAGACTTGGCATGACAATACCCTGCATTGTCATACCGAATTCATATGGTATGACATTGTTAGGCATTGTCATACCGATTCTAACTTAGCCCCCAAGTCTTACAGATTGTCATACCGAATTTTTTCAGTATGACAATGCTTCAGATTGTCATACCGAATTTTGTATGGCATGACATTAGCACCTTTTGTCATACTGATTTCAATTTTAGTATGACATTAGCTCACATTGTCATTCTGATCTTTGTAGCATGGTCATACCAGCTTTGTCATACAAGTTCAAGTGATTTGCCTATAAATAGGCCTTCACCTCTTCATTTGTAATTGTTCAAAGCTTTGTAAACTTTCAAGTTGTTTGTAACTTGCTATTCGTTATATCCACAGTTTTCTGTGCTTTGATCACTCGGTTGTTTTATTCACTAAACTAGAATACATCCTGTCGAATTTATTCTACGATATTTAGTGAACATTAAAACGAACCACATTAATTATATAACGACTTAAAAATTGTTATATTAATTAATTTAAATCTGATTAACAAGTTAAACTCCGATCAGATTATTCCGCCGCGATTATTTTGTGACGATTGTATTCAACCCCCCCCCCTTCTACAATCGTTTCTGGACCTAACAGGTTGTAGTGAAGGTCTCTCAAATTCTAGACCTCCTTTGTTTGATGGCACAAACTTTGCCACATGGAAAACTAGATTTCGCATTTATGCTAGAAGTCAAGGTGTCAAAGTTTGGATGGCCATAGAAGATGGTACAATACTTCCGACTAAAATTGTCGACGATATTATCATCGAAAAGAAAGTAAGTGAATATACTCACGATGAAGAAGATAGAATGAATATCGCTGCTAAAGCGGAAATGGTTCTCACAAGTGCACTTGCAGAAAAAGAGTATAAACGAGTAAACAATTGCAAGTCCGCACAAGAAATGTGGAACAAGTTAGTAGTTACCTATGAAGGAACTACCGACATAAAAGATTCTCGAATGGATACTTTGATCCAAGAATACGAGAACTTTAAACTCCAAGATGGAGAAAATATCATCGATATGGAAACAAGATTTACGCGTATAATCGATGAATTAACTCAACTCGGAAAGAACTATACTCAAAACGAAAAGAATCGTCGGGTTCTTAAATCTTTGCCTCCGAGTTGGAAAGTTAAAGTTACTACGATCAAAGAGATGCACAATCTCAATGATTATCACATCGATAACTTATTCGGGAACCTTCGTGCTTACGAAGAAGATAATGTTCCGGATAAGGTCATTCCTAAAGTGGAAGACAAAAAGAAAAATATGGCTTTGAAGTCCATCTTAATCGATGAAGATGAAAACGACGAAGAGTTGAACGAAGAACTCCAAAATCTCGACGAAAGTGAGATAGCTCTTTTAACGAGACAACTCCGTCGTGTACTTCAAAGTAAAGCTCAACGGTATGGAAAAGGCTTCCTTAAATCGAATAATCAACAAAGAGTTTTTAACTCTAATGGAAGGCCAAATTACTCTCAAAACTATACTCCTAACAATAAGAGTAATTATCCTACCACGGGCTACAACAAGGGCAAAATCAATCAAAGTCCCAATGGTTATAATAATGCCAATAACAATGGTATTTACACTCCTCCTAAGCCAAAAGAACAAAATCCGGAGGAAACACCTAATGTGTGTTTTGAGTGTAAGCAACCCGGTCACTTTAAACGGGAATGTCCTAAACTCTCTAAGGGACGAATTCTCGTGGCCGAAAATGGTTGGGATTTAAGTGAAGATGAAGAAACTTCGGAAGCTACGGAAGAAGTGGTTAACTTATGCTTAATGGCTCTCGAGGATGATTCTTCGTCATCGGACATCTCCACTTCAAATGATGAGGTAAGCTCTCGTACTAAACTTTTGCATAATATGCATCTTTTTAATGACTCTTCGTTAAACTTGCTAGATATGAGTAAAAGTGATTTGATTGATTTGTTGGTTGAAATGAATGAAAGAAATAATAGTGTAAATCAACATACCCTCTCTCGGATTAGTGAATTAAATCTTAAACACGAGGAGGAAATCTCATCTTTATGTGAACAAAACGATTTCTTGAAAAATGAAAACAACAAGTATAAGGATGTTGTTACAAAGCTAGAAATCGAAAATATATCCTTAGTTTTGAACACCGAAGAATTAGAAAACGAGAAGTTACAATTAAATGAAAATACTCGTATGCTTCATGTTGACTTACTAAACTTAAAAATTCAAAATGAGTCATTGGCTCAAGGTAAGTCAAATTCGGTTGTTCAAAAGGATAATGATGAATTGGTTCATGCCTTAAGTGAGAAAGATGAAATATTCGAGTTGGAAACTCAAAGGCTTAAAGATGAACACTCCAAGATCTTAGCTCAAGTTATGGATCAAGAAAGGATTCTTAACGACAAAATTAATATTTTGAGCAAAGAAAAAGATGATCTTGAGAGAACAATTCAAAAGTTCACAAAAGGGAATGAGTTGTTAGATAAAATGGTACATACGAAAATATCATATAACCATGAAGGTTTAGGATATGATAAAAATGCTCAACCTAAGAAGTTTGTACAAGGAAAGAAACAAACTACTTTTGTCCCCGCTACACCAAAGTATAAATGCTCTTATTGCAATAAAGATGGACATACGGTTGAATATTGCAAGATAAAGAATGGTGAGATTAAGGGGAAGTATATATGGGTTCGTAAAGGAACTAAACCATATACAAAGGTTGATCGTTGTGTACCAAATAACTATGTTGATGGCACTCAAAGAAAACCAAAGTTTAGTTATGTTCAAAAACCCATTGCTTATCAAAATAGAAATTCGGGGTATAAGACATATACTAATGGTCAATCGTCTAGAAGTCATTTTGTTCCTAATCATCGTTTCTATCCTCAAAATACCATGTATTATTCAATTGATAGAAACAACATGTATCAAGGTGGCAACTCTCAAAGAAATAATTCGCAAAAACCAAGATACTATGATTATTCTAGGAACAATGCATCTAGAAACTCCTATATGCCTACTCATGCTTATACCATGCCTAGTTTCTATAATGCAAATGTTTATCATGATACTCTAACCCGAGGACCCTCAAGACAAAAGGGTACCTATAAATTCTATTGATTTGTTTTGTAGGTGTGCCTTGTTACTAAACGAGACATGTGGTATCTTGATAGTGGTTGTTCGAGACATATGACCGGTAACAAGTCACTCTTGAAAAGCATTAGAAAGGTCACCGCTGGAAGTGTCACGTTTGGAGATAGTAGCAAGGGGAGTATCATTGGTATTGGTGATATCGGGAATGAACATTTCAAGATTGCTAATGTACAACTAGTTACGGGACTTAAGTATAATCTTCTCTCCATTAGTCAACTTTGCGATAATGGATATAAGGTGATTTTCTATCCTACTCATTGTTCTATCTTAAATAAGGATGGAAAATTAATGCTTACTTGTCCTCGTAGCAAAAATGTGTACACTTGCGATATTAGTAAACATTCTAATGTATGCCTAATTACTACACAAGATGACCCTTGGTTATGGCATCGTAGATTAGGTCATGCGAATATGAAGTTAATAAAGAATATCTCTATGAATGATCATGTTAGGGGTATACCAAAGTTAAACTATCAAAAAGATCATACTTGTGAAGCTTGTGAAATTGGAAAGCAAATACGAGCTTCTCACAAAGCTAAGTTTATGGTATCAACCTCTAGACCTCTCGAGTTATTACACATGGATTTAATCGGACCGGTTCCGGTACTAAGTCTCGGAGGTTGTTCGTATACATTGGTCATTGTTGATGATTTTTCACGGTTTACGTGGACGGAATTTCTCAAATCTAAAAGTGATGCTTTTGAATCATTTGCTTCTTTATGTAAGAAGATTCAAAATCAACAAAGTAATACCATTGTCTATATAAGGACTGACCATGGTAAGGAATTTGAGAATTCTAGTTTCACTACTTTTTGTGAGGATAATGGAATAACTCACAACTTCTCGGCTCCATACACACCTCAATCTAATGGAGTTGTAGAAA
This sequence comes from Daucus carota subsp. sativus, assembly GCF_001625215.2. Lineage (NCBI taxonomy): Eukaryota > Viridiplantae > Streptophyta > Magnoliopsida > Apiales > Apiaceae > Daucus > Daucus carota. Next base: position 21,534,284 of record NC_030383.2, read on the forward strand.
GGAAAAATAGGACTTTACAAGAAATGGCAAGTACTATGCTTAATGAATATCGTCGTCCTAAATATTTTTGGGCCGAAGCTATGTCTACTGCTTGTCATATTCTAAATCGAGTCTTATTACGTCCTATGACACAAAAGACTCCCTATGAGATTTATTTTGGAAAAACTCCTAAGGTTAGTTATTTTAGAGTTTTCGGGAGTAAATGCTTTATCTTAAATTCGAAAGATTACCTTACTAAATTTGACCCTAAGTCAAGTGAAGGTATATTTCTTGGTTATTCTACCAATAGTAAAGCATATCGTGTATTTAATCTTAAAACTCTTGTGGTGGAAGAATCTATGAATGTTGCTTTTGATGAATCAAAACCACCCTCGAAGTATATTGATCTTGTTGATAAAGAAGACGCCGAAACGGATGGCGTTGAAGATGTTATTCGACAATTCGAAAATATGGATATGGGTATTTCCCCTCCTAATAATCCATTAGAATTGTTGCAAACCGAAGATGAACTTCCTAAAGAGATTCCTTTGATAAGAAGTCATCCCTTAGATAATGTTTTAGGGGATTTGACGAAAGGAGTTCAAACCCGGTCACAAGTTCAAAATGTAGTAAATCATCTTAGTTTTCTTTCGCAAATTGAGCCTAAAACTGCTAAAGAGGCTTTGCTAGACGAGGATTGGATTTCCGCAATGCAAGATGAATTAACGCAATTCACTCGTAGCAAAGTTTGGGAACTCGTTCCTCCACCCGAAGATACTTCCATTATTGGAACTAAATGGGTGTTTAGAAATAAATTAGATGAGAATGGAACGGTTGTTCGCAATAAAGCAAGATTAGTTGCTCAAGGATATACTCAAATGGAAGGAATTGATTTTGATGAAACTTATGCACCGGTAGCTAGAATTGAGTCTATTCGTATGTTTCTAGCTTTCGCGTGTCATAAAGATTTCAAAGTATATCAAATGGATGTGAAATCTGCCTTCTTAAACGGGATATTGGAAGAAGAAGTTTATGTTAAGCAACCTCCCGGTTTTGAAGATGCAGTTAATCCAGAATATGTGTATAAGCTATATAAGGCTTTATACGGATTAAAACAAGCTCCAAGAGCTTGGTATGAAAGGCTTAGTAAGTTCCTATTAGAGAATAATTTTAAGATGGGAACGGCCGATAAAACTTTATTTACTCGACAAGAAAAAGATGATATACTACTTGTCCAAATTTACGTAGATGACATTATTTTCGGTTCAACAAATAATGATCTATGTAAAGAATTCTCTGAAAATATGAGTAAGGAATTCGAAATGAGTATGATGGGAGAATTAAATTTCTTTTTGGGTTTGCAAATTAGGCAATCCGATGAGGGCATACATATTTCACAATCTAAGTATTGTAAGGAAATGCTCAAGAAATTTGATATGGAGAATGCTAGACCCATATCATCTCCTATGTCAACTTCTGACAAATTAACAGAAGATCCGAAAGGAATTCCTGTTGACACTAAGAAATATCGTGGCATGATTGGTAGTTTGCTATATATTACCGCTAGTAGACCCGATATTCAATATAGTGTTTGTAAGTGTGCTAGATTCCAAGTTGCTCCAAAGGAATCGCACCTATCCGCTGTTAAACGGATATTAAGATACTTAAAAGGCACGATGGATCTTGGCCTTTGGTATCCTAAAGGTGTACCTTTTGAACTAGTATGTTTTTCTGATTCTGATTATGCCGGACATTTGGTAGACAGAAAAAGTACTAGTGGTACGTGTCAATTCCTTGGTGGATGTTTAGTTTCGTGGTTTTCCAAGAAACAAAATTCTGTATCCATATCCACTACGGAAGCTGAATATATATCCGCTGCTAAATGTTGTGCACAAATATTATGGATGAAGCAAACATTAGCAGATTATAATATTAATTTTAATGTCATATCTATTTTATGCGATAACACGAGTGCAATTGACTTAAGTAAAAATCCTGTGTTGCACTCAAGATCAAAGCATATAGATATACGACATCACTTCCTACGTGATCATGTCAATAAAGGTGATATCAAAATGACTCATGTGGAAACTGAGCATAATGTCGCTGACATTTTCACTAAACCTTTAAGTTCCGAAAGATTCGCTAAACTCCGTTTGGATTTAGGAATGCTGGAATATACAAAGTAATTAATTTTGGCCAAATATATTTTTAAATAGAATTTTTATCATATATACTAGTCATCTTACGTGTAAGAAATAATATCAAACGGAATTCTTCTTGTGTGTACTCTTAAAGTTCAGATTTGTCAATAAGAATTTATTGATCGGACTTTTATGAGTTAGAGCACTGATTTATTTCGTATACAATTGATAACATTTCTTAGGCGAGCGAATATTTTCTTAAGAAATATTTCTAAGATACTACATATATGGCATTAATCCTATTTACAATACACACATTTTTATTGCCAAAATTAATATTATTATATTTTAATATCCACCTATTTTATGTGGTTGATAATTATACATAATTTTATCCAATATAATTTTAAAATACCTTTTTCTCAAAAATTGGATAAAGTTATGAAATTATCAATTTGTGGATTATATTTATTTACCCTAAATTTGGTAAATATAATTACTTTATATTTATCTCCTAAATTACTTTTCATTAAAATTTTGTCCAAATACACTCGAAATTATTTTTATAATTTGGACAATAATATTTTAAGGGAGATATATATTTTTGAATTATTTTTATGATTTTTATACTATTTAATATCTGATTTTCGGAAAACTGATTTATTATATTTCAAATAAAAGTGTTAAATATCACGGATCCTGATCCCTACCCATTTTTGCTCCAACCCGACCCAACAGCCACTTTTAATCTGATCCGCTCGATAAAACCCTACATTCAATCCTCACCGTTCGAGCTGTCTATATATATACTTGTACAGTGTTGTGAAGCCTCAGCCGCACACTGTTCAATCCGTGTTTATTTCGTGAGTTCTCTCGAACTCTCTCCTGAGTTCTCGAGCTCACTTCCCATGGCGATTCATCCTCATCTTTTCATCGCCTTCTTCTCTTACCTTCTTCAAACACTTTCTACACTTCAAATATGATTTATTCACTAAAGCTTGTGTTTGATTCATGCGCTGTTAAGGGTTGGGTAAAAGAAAAGGATTTCGATCTCTAAATCTCGTTGTTGTTCTAATTAACAACGAGAATCGATCGTTTATCCTACATTTATATACATATATCTCTCAATCTCTTTCAATTTTGCTCCGATTTTCAAAACCCTGATTTTAGGGTTTCATAAATCGTCACCTCTGACTATTTCTTAAGATGTTTTTGCAGGCTCTATGGCGATTCTAGTACTAATCGGAGTTATTCGTCAACTTTCAGATCTGTGCGATGTGTTGACTATTACCAGTCATCCTCGACGAAGCCCCTTCCTACTCTCCTTCGCTGATTCAAAGCCAAATCTCTTCTAATCCCTTTAATTTTATCTTAATAATTGAAACCCTGATTTTAGGGTTTGTGTTTTACAATGAATACTGACTTTGTGTGTTGAGAATTTTGCAGGAATTGGTGAATCAAGGAGAGTGTCGACTATTTCAAGTCGATTTGTGTGATTTCGGCGATTTGAGCTTCAGAACTTCAAAACCCTAACTCGCCTTTAAGGGCCACTGAGCTGGTTGATGAATTCAAGGACTAATCTGTATGTCCCCGAACCTCTCAAGAGCGATTCACATCGCATCGAGAGCTAGGGCTTTTCAACCCCACTCGATCTTGAGAGTTCTGGGAAGCACAGATGACTCCTCGTGTCTAGCTGATTTAAAGACTTCAGAATCTCCATCTTTTTCGTGTTAATTGAGAAGAGGTAAGGATTTCAAGTGTTCAAAACCTTGAAACTCTGGTGAGGGGTCCTACGGCCTAAGCCGCCCTTGTTTATTTACGATTTTGTTAACTGTTAAGACTGTTTGGTACTTGCTATTATATGCCTGATCTATGAGATGATTGAATAACATGCTTCACATGTCTAAAATTCATGAAATATATATATGTGTGTATCCTGAATGCTGTAGTGCCTATGTTGAAATATGCCCTGTTTGACTGGTTGATTATATACGTTAACTTGAGCTATTATCATGACTCTGGACTGACCTTATGTGAAAATACGGATGTTTACCATATATGTAAGTTTGGTAATGATGCATGATCTTGGCTAGGACTTGAGTTACTGTGTTGAAATCTGGTTTGCTGACTTAAAATGTTTGTTTTAAAAATATATATAAAAAAATTTGGTACTCTTGACATGTTGATATGGTCTAATCTGGTTAAATTCCTTAATTTACTAAGAATCATGTCTGGTATGCTCTGTTTGTTATTGTAAAACTGGCTTCCTGAAGAATTGAAATACTGATGACTTGAATGTATAAATCTTGGTGTAAGTGATCTGTTAAACTGAATTGTGAAAATACACTATCATGTAAAATGTTTTGCTTAAAACCTATGGGGCTGGATTTATCTAATTAGGTGCAACTGGTTTTGAAACAATCCGTTAGCTGTTGGTAACACTTTCTTTGAAAACTTTAAGGACCCAAAGTGTTTTGTGACTTGAATAAAAACTTGTTGTCCTATAACCCTTGTAAAACTGTTATTTGCTTAAATTCTGAATACTGTAAGGTTGATTGAATATTATTTGATCAAATTTTGATGGCCATGCTTAACTGATTAACTCAGAATAATGTGTACTTATTGCTGAATATAATCTGACTAAATTAAGCTCATGTCATTTGATAGCAAAACCCTACTTGTACTGGAGTTTAAAATGCCTCATCCATGCTTATCTTAAAATGTCTAAGCATGTATGGCTTCTTGTAAAATTAATTGTTATCTGTCTCTTGATGCATATGAATACTCTTGGAACTTGAAACCTTGACTTTGTGCTTGCTTAAACTAAACTCTCTAGATCATGTCAGTTGTGTGAATTAAAATGAATATACATGCAGTCTGACTTCTTGGTGTATGTGAACTACTTGATGCCAGTTAATATATCTATTTGTGTGGTATGAGACAATAGTGCTTCCTTGACTTATTCTTATTCTGCCAGCTGTGTAAATAAGTGATGCCTTGGTAATAGATAGGTTGTTAGATAAATTAGGACTCCTTACAATTATCTAATTCCTTAATTAATAAAATTGGCACACTCACACACTTGCCCACACACAAAGACATGGCTGGGGATCCCTTTGAGAGCCCTAGTATCTTGACACTGGTGTGTTTAACGGCCACTTAGAATTAGGAATCACCTTAATTACCTATTAGAGTGATTTATTTTAATATAGGTTATTCTGGGTTGTAATAATTCAGGTATTCAGTTCTCCTTAAGCCTTGTGTTTTGAGTACTACTTGTGATATATGCTCTGCCAGTTATATGCTTGATCATGTGTCTTATATGCTTGGTTAAAAATGGATTTAATGCATCTGCTTGCCTTGTTTGTTTCGAATTTACCATATGTCGATTTCACTCGAATGATTTTCTAATTAACACAAAGTTTCTTAAACTAAAAAAAAAAGTATTGTTTTTAATCACACTTGTAAAATTTGGACTAATTGACTTTCGAGACTTAATAAAAATGAAATCTTTTGTAACTCGGATTGAAACGATCTCGACTCGATTTCTTTACTTAAGAATTTCAGATTTCTTAAAATCGAATTGGTTTGAAAAAGACAAAACTCGAATACTTTTAAAATTTGGGAGTTTTTAACAATTAAAACTTGTACTATTTTTCTTGGAACTCAAAATTCTTGTCGATTTTCACTTGACTGATGTGTATGATATGTATGCTTGCTTAGCTGTATGTGTTATGTATGCTTATTTGATAGTTTGTGCTTGAATTACAATGTCAAATAAAATCAGTCCTTTAAACAGTGAATGGTCCCCTGTTTTTAAAACATATGTACCTGACCCATTTTTTAAATAAGTCTATGCTCAACTTATCTTTAATTTTAAAAGAAAATAACCTTTCAAAAAGTCCTGTGACAAAACGGATTTCAAAAAGTGTCATGTCTCATTTAAGGTGGTATCTTACAAAATCCCTTGATTTTTCAAACAAATCTGTGAACTGATGTCACTTGTGGGGTCCCTTCATTTACTATGATAGAGAACTTAGTACCATTCCTTTATTCCCTAGAAACCCACAAACTTCCCCTGGCCAAACAGATCCTAACCACTTTACTATATATACCACTGTCCCTTTCACTCACTTTACACCAACATCACTTAAACACAAAACACCCAAACATGAATTTTCAGTTACTTCCTTCCAACCCGAATCCCGACCCTAACACCCAACAATTCGACCCTAACCTCCTTGACACCATGGAAACCAAACAGCTTGTCCACTCCCAACAAGCCTCTTCGTTCAAATACTACACCCCTAAACAAAACAACTCCACTGCCACCTCCCTACTCCGAAAACCACAACATTACTACCATCCCTACCTTCCGAACCAAATTCCCTTTGCCACCAACTATAACCTTGACCCATCCCAAACCCAAACCAAAATTTACTCAAACACCATTTCCCCTCCCATCACCTTGCCACCTGTTCTCTATAGTAGGAGAAGGAAGAGCTCCACAAGTGCTCGGGTTCCACGAGTTATCAACCTTTCAAATGTTGGTAAGTTGAGCAAGATGATGAAAAATTTTCAAACGGGAATGATGGTTTTTATTCAACAAAAAGGGGATGTTCATTCGTTTTTAATGACTGCCCGATGGGACAATCTGATTTTTTATCGTGGTCAAAATTACCACACTTACCTAATGGGTGAGTTCTACGGTAATTTAGTCACGAAAACAAATCAGGCTGGTTTGTTTGTGTTTGACAGTGTTGTTCAAGGTCAGACTATCCATGTCAATATGGATGTTATTTTTCGGGCCTTAAGGATCGACCCAGCCCATATCCCTCAGCCTTGTATAAATATTTACGAGGCTTACAAGTTTAATCAACGGGATTTCGAAATCCATATCGGATTTTTCTGTGGGACAGACGCTCCCATTGGGTTGTGTCATGAGAATTGCGGGATTAGCTTCAAGCACTTTCTGCCTAAATTTCAACAATTAGCTATCATACTTAGGGCTAATCTGCTGCCTAAACCCCAAGGTGACCAATACTTTGATTTCATTGATTTAAAAATCATGTACCAACTAGTCACCAATAGGCTCGAGTTTAACATTGTTTATGTGATAATACTGAACATGTTTCTTGCTTTTCAACTGGATTACATGCCTTATGGACTACTGCTCACTGCTGTGTTTGACTTGTTTAAAATTCCTACCCCACGTGTATTTGCTCAACGTGTAGAATACTGTAGGATAGAGAATTTAGTAGTTGAACAAGTTCCCCTTAAGAAAATAGTGCCTTATAAGTATGGTCCCCCTACCCCTCCTGAAGAATCTGCTAATAGGGATTATGCTAGAGAAAATGTGATTTTAAGATCTGTCATTGATGAGCTTAAGATTAAAAATGAGAATAATATACATGAGATTAAAGCTCTTAAAAATGAAATCTTAGAAAATTCCTCTAAGATTACAGATCTAGAAGGCAAGCTGGGGATTGAGCAGGTAGAAAATGGGAAAAAGGCTGTGATAGAGTTAGATGATGATGTGGACTTTGACTCTGTGTGTGCTGGTACTGTTTCTGTGACTTCGAATCTGCCAAATCTGACAGACTTTAATGCTGTGCTGGGAATCGTGACTGCTGAACCGAATGCTTAAATCGGTTGACTTTTATGTTCTGATATTATCTAATGTGTGTTGTAAGGATGTTTTGCTGTGGGGCCAGTAAAGTTTGTTTCTACTGGCGTATAAAAATAAACTTGTTGCAGGTTTCTATTCCGCAATAATCAGTGAACCACACTGATTACAAGGAATATTTTGGTTGTAATATAAAACCGGCAATATTTCGGATACATTTGTCTCGTTTATTTTTCTGCAAACACGAGAACACACACGATTTATTTATATCTCGAAATTAATTTTGATAGATTAAAATCTCAAAATTAATATTCCGAATACAATATTTAATTCACGATCGAATGATTATCTCGACTTGAATTTATAATATTAAAAGAGTAACGATTTTAATACTACTCTTGAATTTGATAAAATTCGTATCAACACAGCAAGGAAAAGTAAAACTTGACTGAGATTTATAAAATCAATTCGTTTTTACTCGTAAAATAAAGAGAAAATCGAATTAGATAAATAATTCGAGGATAATTTATCTCGAGTTGAATTGACTATGGATACACGTATAAAATCCTAACTTAAACTCAGCTATGGGAACGAAAACTTTCTCTCTCCCATCACACTTATTCGATATGAATCGACTTGAAAGATCTTTAAATAGAAATCTTTTTGGTTTTTATCAACCAAAGGGGAAGAAGACGTTATATAAACTTACTATTTGTTTACCAAAGGGGAAGAGAATACGTTATATAAACTTTAAAGTCTTACTCCAAAAAGGAAGAAAAACGTATGAAAATTAACGGGAAGAAGACGTTATTATATAACGTACAAAATTTAAAATTTTAAGACCTTCCCAAAATAAAATGCAAAAATCACTTTCTAACAATCTCTTGTCTATTTCAGGATCTCGGAAGGATTATGTGCTAAGTGCTTCGTGTGAGAAAATTATTTTTCAAACTCATGCATACACATAGAGGAAGCACACACTTTAAAATTTAATTTTGTGTTTGTTTGACAAATACCAAAAAGGGGAAGATTGAAAGGATATCTTCGATATATAATTATTTATATATTTGTTTCGGTATTTGTGACAAACATTAAAATTAAATTCACCTAGTAATCCTCCCAAATAGGACATTAATTTATTTGATTAATTAAAAGAGGAAAGTTATTTTTGGCAAGTAATTTTAAATCTCAAAATGCTCCTTCACATCAAAATACATTTATCTTAAAAGGAATTTTTTCTGATTACGCAATAGTGGCGCTGAGACATATCGTGAGTCTACGATTATCTCTTTCTTGCTACTGCAACAGTAAAATACATGAAGCTCGAAAAAGGACTATCAATATTTGGTATTCTCTAGAGTACTCATGTTACATTATTTACAAAATTTATATTTAAAGTAATTTATTCCATATTTATACATTTATTATCTCTCGGAATAAATTAGTTTAAATCTTTCAAAAATTATTAAATCCTTCATTCCTCAAGGTTTATTTTATTCAAGGAAGGATTTATTTTCTCCATATTAATATTTGTCTCTAAAAATATTAATATCACTTTTATACCTCTTCTGCAATATTTTCTCTCGGTCTCTCAAATTCATTATTTTTCGGAGAAAAATATTCGCAATACTTAGAAAGCTCTTTCAACGTATCAAATTCATGATTTATCATGAACAATATTTTTTCTAAGTATTTTGGTATCAAAACCTTCGTCAAGTATCCTTCTCTGTTTTCCAAAAGACGAAGTGTTTCGGTTTTTCATAAAACGGCTTTTATCTTAGAAAATCGGTTTAAATATCTTAAGATTATTCCCGTCCCTCAAAAGTATTTTATCTTTATGGGAATATATTTTAAGTATTTATTCAAGTTTTAAGTTTGGCCATAATCCCTCTCTGATAATTTTTAAAGAATTATCGTATTTTATTTGAAACCCGGAAACCTGATTTATCGTTTTAAATCCAAATAAAATACTTCCACTTGCCAAAATGACTTGAAACTTGAGATTAGCCAATTAAATATTATTCTTAGTGCATGGTTAAATTTTCGTAATTTTCCGAGAACTTTCATTTCGGAGCGTTTTCTGTCTGCCGACCCGATCACTGGCTGAACGTTTGACCAAGCTAGGGTTGACCAAAAATTACCAAAATTTCCAGAATGCCATTTTGTAATATTCTAAGATTTATCATATTTTTTCCGTAATTTATTTCGCACGTTCGAAATATCGCGTTTTTATTGTAACGGTTTTTATCGGTATCTCGTAAAGCGTGTCTGTCTTCTAGTGCAGTAAATGCCCTGCATTTTTAGTCCAAGATGCTGGTCAAGAACACCTTTTTAGGTGTGGGGGACAAGGGGACAAAGTGGAGTAGTGACCAAGGTTTGGTAAATTACCATTTGCATTTTTACTTCTACTTTTCTTACATTTACTCCACCCATTCTTGCCTATAAATACACCCCTCCACCCATTCATTTTTCCTAAGCTAATAGCCAAACATATGCTGAGATTTTGAAGAACAAACACTCTCCCAAAGTTTATTCAAGTGCCTACTTCTTCTACTTCATCTTTAAAACCTTCGATTCTCCATATATTCCGATATATACAAGGTTTTAAACCCCGAAGCTTCGTTCCGCCCAACCAAGCTCCGCTCATCTTAGCATTTTCATAAACCACTCTTTTCAACCTCCCGAAGGGCTGCCCAAATTCGTTCGTGTGCTTAAAGTCGTATCGAACCTCCGACGAATTTCTCCGGCGAACTTTCGTGGAATAATCGTGTAAGTGGTTTCTTTTAGCTTCAATTATCCGAGTCTTAATCGACCATTTTCAAAGGGCTTTTCAAACAAATTTCTCTTCATCTTAAGCTCTCTTGATTTCAAAATACTCGAGTTGGCCACTCGTTATTATCGGGAATATTGTGCACTAACCTTACTTGCTCACTAACTCATAATTTGTGCTCCCATTCCCATCACTCCCATACCCTTCTTGTTTTAGTGAGAAACCCATTTTTCAGCCCTGTGCTCGGTGGGGATATCATTAAAGATAAGATACGTGGTATTACGTGTTTATTTTCCGAACGTGTGTGACGTGAGTGATTTTACTTGATTCGGTGGTAAACCCCGTTTGGGCCTTTTCGCTATCGCGGGGTGTTATCCGAACAAGCTACTTGGTTCGATTGCGTTCGTGAGAGTGTGTGCGATAAATCTTGCTCGACTTCGACTCCGTCTTTTCAAAACTCACTCATCACTCGATCTTATTAAAATCAACAACTTATATTTCTCCGCGCGATATAATTTGTTAAAATTGAACCACCATACTAAAACGTTATAATCGACTAATTTCAACGTGGTTAAAATCGGACTAAAACTTGCGGAACCAAAACTTTTATAAAACAAGGATATATTTGCTTGTGGATATTGTGTTCTAACTTTTGCAGTGAGGTGAAGTGAAGTGAGGTGATCTTCGTTCTAAGACCCAAGTCTTTGACGTATTGACGGGGAGTTGATAGTCATCGCACCGTGAAGAAGAGGAAAGACCCAAGACCTAATACCTAAGATCCAAGACCGGCGAAAGGTTTAGAAGTACAAAGACCACTGGAGGTGCAACGACTTTGAGGAAGTAACGAGGATAGTTACGTTCCGAGACAAGTCTTGTTATTTACATTTATAGTGAGGAGGTAACGAAGAGTTGCGCTCCAAGATATATATTTGTAAAGGCTTCTCCGCCTACTGTAAAGGAGTTCTTTATAGTAGAGAAAATCTCGAGTCCGGGGAGGAGCTCGGGGACTGGACTAGGGGTGAGTGGACTCCAAGGGTTGAGTTAGCCACCGCGAACCAGGATAAAATCGCTCGTGTGATATTTTCCTTTTCTTTTCTTACACTTCCGCACGTAACTGCCAATACTCTCGATACAAGTTCTAAAGAAGGGGTGAAAACTTTTTAAAACGACATAAATATTTTTAATTGGTGATTAAGCTATTCAACCCCCCCTTCTAGCTTAATTAAACCATCTATCGGGACCTAACACTCACTTTTGTAATTTGCAGTCACTTTTTCTTGGTTAAACGTATGTTGTACTGGCAACATGATCACTGATGTTTTCTTCCTGTCACAAACTTTCTTTAACAGGTTTATGGTGTATAAATTTTAATCACCACATAATCATCACACATATGTGATGATTATGTGGTGATTAAAATGTGCCAGATCTCTTCCGATTTGGTTCTTGAACGTAAATGACTTCACCACATAGCAATATTCGTATTTGAGAGAAATTTATTAGATGACCACTTTTCTTTGTTAGTGTTAGACTTTTGGAACATTTTTTTTTGTTTTTGCAAACACATAGCTAATAATCATCACTATAATTGCATTATACATTTTAATGACAGTAAATATTTATATATTGCAGCGTCGACACTTTGAGAAATACTTCTTGGAGAACAACTTAAATTTGTTGGCTAATTTGGTGAAAAATTTAAAACCATCTTACTTGGTAATGCTTTGGCAAACAATTAGAAATGACACGCATTGTGGATTGTTTTTGATGAGGCACATGGAGACCTAAATGGGGGATGCGAAGACCTGGAAAAGTGATTTGAAAGCCGAAAATGTGAGTAAACTTTAACATGTACTTTCACATAATCATGCTATATACTGTCATCTCTCTAATTCAATTTGAATGTGCCTTTTTTAATTACAGTATGGACAAACAGCACAGTTGGATAAGATTCGTGCAAAGTATTGTCATGTTATTTTGGCTTCTCCGCTGAATGAGATAAGACAAAAAATCCTCGATGAAGCAAAACTTTTATACAACAAGATGGCATCCGAGACAGTCATGAGTATAGTGATTGAATCAAGTAAAGGCAAGGGTGCATGTTACATATTTGATGATGTCACAGGTATCTAACTTGTTTAGTGTGCAGAAGCAAATATCAGAGTTTAGCTGGAAATCAGAGTTTAACGCCTGCCAGCTGGATCAGAGTTTATCGATGATCAGAGTTTGCAGGCGGCTGATTTTCAGGAGCTGATCTGGCTAAATAAGGAAGATAAAGATCAAGGAAGATTGTGCAAATTAGGACAGCAGAAGGATAGCTACTGATTAGATTATTTTAGGAAGCAGATAATTATAAATCAATCAGTAGATATCATGTAACTGTGTATATAAACACAGATTAGGGTTTACTCTATAAGAGTTAGAACATCGAGAACATTATTCTTGTAACCCAGCAGCTCTTAGTGATAAGTTATAAATCACTAAGAGAGTTTTTGTAACCTACTGAGTTTTGTGAATAAGAGTTTACTTTGTTAATTCTCTTATTTGAGTATTCTTTTATTGATTGTGTTCACTATATTAATTCATATAGTGATTAATTTCGGCCTAACAAGAGGTATCAGAGCGAGCTCTGTTGATATACCTACAGTGAGATCTTAATCACACAATCATGTCTGAAAAATCACAAGCTTCAAACAGTAGATATGAATCACTTAGGGTTCCAGTCCTCAGGGCATCTGAATATCCTATCTGGAGGGTTAGGATGGTTATGTTTCTGGAATCCACAGATCTAGAGTACCTGGACGGGATTTATGATGGTCCACACATGCCAACAAAGCTCTCTGTTGCAGTTGGAGATGAACCCCAGAAGATGATCCCCAAAGAAAAGAAAGACTATACTCCTGAGGACATCTCATCAATCAGTAAGGATGCAAAAGTAAAACACTTGTTGCATAGTGCTTTAGACAATGCTATGTCAAATAGGGTGATTGGATGCAAAACTGCAAAAGAAATATGGGATGCTTTGGAAATCAGATGTCAAGGAACCAAAGCCATCAAAAAGAACAGAAGGACCATACTTACTCAAGAGTATGAACACTTTGATTCAAAAACTGGTGAATCATTGACTGATCTTTATGATAGGTTTGTCAAGCTGCTGAATGACTTATCTTTAGTGGACAAAGAATATGACTTGGAAGATTCAAATCTAAAATTCCTACTGGCACTTCCTGAAAAGTGGGATTTGAAAGTAACCACTATAAGAGACAATCATGATCTTGAAGAGATGTCTCTTGATGATATCTTTGGAAGATTGAAAACCTATGAACTTAAGATGGAAAAGCAAGGGAAAAGCACATGTCACAAAGTCTGATGCTGAGTCATCAAACTCTGATGATGACTCAGACACTGATGACAGTGATACTGAGATGATGCAGCTGGCAGCATTGATGGTTAAAAGTTTCAAGAAGATGGCTTACAAGAACTTCAATAAAGGGAAGAAGTTCTTAAGGAAAGATAGAAACTCTGATAAGAAGGTCTTCAAAAGGAATGAAGGCAAAGAAGAAAAATTTGAAAAAGCTGATAAGTCTAAGTACACCTGCTTCAATTATGGTGAGAAAGGTCATTTTGCAACTGAGTGCAAGAAAGCAAAGAAAGAAAAGGAACAAGCCTTTATCACTAAGAAAGGAAGCTGGGCAGACTCATCAGAATCAGAGGAAGAAGTCAACTATGCGTTGATGGCAAACATGGACAACAGCACTGAGGCTGTTGAATCTAAGGTACCTCATTCCACTCTTGCTTTTGACACTGAAGATATAAGTGAGTTAAGATTGTTTCTCAAAAATATGCATGTTAGTTATAGAGATCAAACTTTAGAAAATGAGAGACTAAAATCTGAGATCTTAGAAGTTAAGAAAAGGAATGATTATCTTGAGAAAGAACTAGTTCAGATGCTAGAAGTTCAGAAGGAAAGAGATGACTCTGTTTTTGTTAAAAATGAACTCTTAAAGAAAACTGCTTATCTTGAATCAGAACTTTCTAAGGAAAGAGAGATAATCAGAACTTGGACTAACTCAGGAAAGACCACTCAGAATATCTTAGAAAGTGGAAACTGGAAGAAAGGTTAAGGATACTCTGATAAAAATGAAGCTGAATCACAAAAACAAGAAACCATTAAAATTGAGAGACCTAAGGTAGCTCCAGTAAGATTTGTTGCAGAATCAAAGGCTCAGGACAAATCAAAGACTGATAAACCTAAACAGGTCAATATTGGTTTAATGACTCAGAAACAACTTAAGCATAAGCTCAAGGAGGTTAAGAAAGAAAACAGGATTAAGGAACCTAGGAAAAATAGAAATGGGAAGGTAGGAATAAACAAAAGCAATAATTATATGCCTATTCCAAATGCTCCTAGGAAAACTTGTCATAATTGTGGTAATCCTAATCATCTTGCTTCTTTTTGCAGGAAGAATAAGGACATAAATGCTATGTCTCCCAAATCAGAAGTTAAGACTAGGAATACTAGATTTAGACCAGAAAATCCTTGTTTTCATTGTGGTAGTTTATGGCATTCCATCTACACTTGTAAGGAATACCATAGTTTATACTATGATTATTATGAATTGAAACCTTCTTTGAAGAAAAAGATTGATTCTCCTGGTTTAAACGCTGTTAAAAAGTCTGTTAGCACAAACTCTGATTTAAACTCTGATAAGTCTTCCGCTGCTAGTGTTAACAAACTTAACAAGAACAAAGGATCGAAGCAAGTCTGGGTCCTTAAAACTAATCATTAGTTGTGAATGTGATTGCAGGGCAACAGGAAAAACATCCTAGTTCTGGACAGTGGATGCTCAGGACATATGACAGGAAATAAAGCCCTGCAATCAGACTTTGTGGAGAAGGCTGGCGCAAATGTTTCTTATGGAGATGGCAACATAGGAAAAACTTTGGGATATGGCAATATCAATCTTGGAAATGTCATCATTCAATCTGTAGCTCTGGTCTCAGGACTTAAGCACAATCTGCTCATCATAAGTCAAATCTGTGACAGAGGATATCATGTTGATTTCTTTGAAGAACACTGTGAAGTGGTTAGCAAAAGCACTGGGAAAGTTGTTCTGAAAGGATATAGACATGGAAACATCTATGAAGCCAAGCTCTCTTTAAACTCTGAAAGCTCTGCAATCTGTCTACTTGGCAGAGCCAGTATTGAAGAAAGCTGGAACTGGCACAAGAAACTCTCTCACCTGAACTTCAACAATATAAATGAGTTAGTGAAGAAAGATCTTGTGAGAGGACTTCCCATATCAGTTTTCACTCCAGATGGACTCTGTGACTCCTGTCAGAAGGCAAAACAGAGGAAATCCTCATTCAAAAGTAAAATTGAGTCCTCAATTCTTGAGCCATATCATTTGCTTCATGTTGATCTTTTTGGACCAGTAAATATAATGTCCATTGCAAAGAAAAGATATACTCTGGTTATTGTTGATGAATTTACCAGATATACTTGGGTATATTTTCTACACAGCAAGGATGAGACATCATCTCTTTTAATTGAGCATGTCAGACAACTGGACAAAATTTCTAAAGATGCAGTCAAGATCATCAGAAGTGATAATGGCACTGAGTTCAAGAATTTTAAGATGAAAGAGTTCTGTAAAGCAAATGGAATTAAGCAAGAATTTTCAGCACCTGGAACACCTCAGCAAAATGGTGTTGTGGAACGAAAGAACAGAACTCTGATTGAAGCTGCTAGAACCATGTTGGAGGAAGCAAAACTGCCAACTTACTTCTGGGCTCAAGCTGTGCAAACAGCTTGTTTCACACAGAATGCAACTCTGATTAATAAGCATGGGAAAACTCCATTTGAGATGGTCAAAGGCAGAAAACCAAGTCTCAAATACTTCCACATATTTGGGTGTAAATGCTTTATTCTGAAAAATCATCCTGAACAGTTGACCAAATTTGATTTAAAAGCTGATGAAGGAATCTTTGTTGGTTATCCTCTGTCAACAAAAGCCTTCAGAGTTTACAATCTGAGAACAAGGGTAGTCATGGAATCCATTCATGTATCCTTTGATGATAAGAAAATTACTGGAATGGAAGATTTTGCTGACCATGAACAACTGAGATTTTAAGATGAAGATGAATTCTCTGACTCCATAAACTCTAACTCTGAAATCATATCAGAGTATGTCACTCCAACTCACCTACCTCAAGCACATGTTGAGGGGGACCACTTTCACAATGAAAATCTGGGTGAAAATGTTAAAGACTCAGCAGAAAACACAAACTCTGATACTGACTTCTCTAACTCTGATCATTCTACATCAGAGAATCAAGAGAACACATCTTCAGGGGGAGCATCAGAAACTCAGAATACTCATGGAGATAGCATGAATAATGGGGGAGAGGCATCAGAGAATCAGAATCAGAATGACACTGGAGACAGCATGGATTATGGGGGAGGATCTAGTTCCAGAAGTCAACTGCCACATGAAAGGAAATGGACAAAGTCTCATACACCAGATCTGATAATTGGAGATCCAGATGCCGGAGTATAAACCAGAACTGTAACAACAAATGAATGCTTATTTCACTCATTTTTATCTCAGACAGAACCAAAGAAAGTGGAAGAAGCTCTTAAGGATGTTGATTGGGTAACAGCAATGTAGGAGGAGTTAAATGAATTTGAGAGAAATAAAGTCTGGACACTAGTACCAAGACCAAAGAACAGATCAATAGTTGGTACCAAATGGGTGTTCAGAAACAAGACAGACAGTGATGGAATAATCACCAGAAATAAAGCCAGACTGGTAGCCAAGGGATACTCTCAACAAGAAGGAATTGACTATGATGAGACCTTTGCCCCAGTTGCCAGATTAGAAGCAATCAGAATTTTCTTGGCCTATGCAGCACATAAGAAATTCAAGATTTTTCAAATGGATGTGAAAAGTGCCTTTCTAAATGGAGAGCTGGAGGAAGAAGTATATGTTGAACAACCTCCAGGTTTTGTAGACACAAAATTTCCAGATCATGTCTACAGACTGGATAAGGCACTGTATGGACTAAAGCAAGCACCAAGAGCATGGTATGAAACTCTGGCTCAATTCCTCTTGGACAGTGGTTTCAACAGAGGTACAATAGACAAAACTCTGTTTTATCTCAACCATGGTAATGACCTGCTTTTAGTTCAAGTTTATGTAGATGATATCATTTTTGGATCTACTAATCCTAAACTCTGTGAAAGATTCTCAAAGCTTATGCAGTCTAGATATCAGATGAGCATGATGGGAGAGATGAGCTATTTTCTGGGGCTGCAAGTTAAGCAGACTGATGAGGGAATTTTCATTAATCACTCTAAGTACACCAGAAACCTGCTAATGAAATTTGGTATGCAGGATAGTTCAGCTGCCACTACTCCCATGGCAACAGCCACTAAGTTAGATAAAGATACTGGATCACCAGTAGAAATTACTAACTATAGAGGTATGATAGGCTCCCTTCTATATCTAACTGCTAGTAGACCTGATATCATGTTTGCTACATGTCTCTGTGCAAGATTTCAAGCAGATCCAAGAGAACCACATCTGATAGCAGTCAAAAGGATTTTCAAATATCTCAAGGGTACAGTTGAGATGGGACTCTGGTATCCCAGAGAATCTGACTTTACACTGATTGGTTACTCTGATGCAGATTTTGCAGGGTGCAAAATAGACAGAAAAAGCACAAGTGGGAGTTGTCAATTTCTTGGAGGAAGACTGGTGTCTTGGTTCAGTAAGAAAAAAAATCAATTTCCACATCTACTGCAGAGGCAGAGTATATTGCTGCAGGAAGCTGCTGTGCTCAGATTTTATGGATGAAAAATCAACTGTTGGACTATGGGTTATCTCTTACTCAAATCCCTATTTACTGTGATAACCAAAGTGCTATTGCCATGACAGGAAATCCAGTACAGCATTCCATGACCAAGCACATCAGCATAAGATATCATTTCATCAGAGAACATGTGATGGAAGGAACAGTAGAACTTCACTTTGTTCCAACAGATCAGCAGTTAGCAGATATCTTCACCAAACCTTTGGCTGAAGCAACATTTACAAGACTTGTAAATGAATTAGGGATGATCTCTGGTCCTCTCTAAACTCTGCTACATTTCGTAATAAAATATCTGTTATTAATCACTTTTATATACCTGATCTACATCTGCATCTGTTATTCTCTGATCTAAACTCTGATGATTATGCTCTGATTTGACAAACTCTGATGTTTATACTCTGACCTGACAAACTCTGATGACATGAATTTTCACTGATAAGAGAATTTCCTGTGAAGAATATGTTGCAAATACTTGAATTAAGTCATGAACATCTCTAAAGTCTGATTTTTGTGATATTACATATGTGGAAATCTATGATACACAAAACATGATTTAAAGCTGTTACCTAGACTACCTTACTTCTTAAATATTAGACATGTACTCAGTGAAGAATTTGCTTTACTCCCCTTATGAGTTAAGAGTGAATAAGTCTCAGATATGGATCAACAAAAATGTGTTTCTTCTCAGAAAAAAAAAAGGTTATCTCAGGTACTCCTTTGAGATCTTAGAAATTCTGTGAAAGGAAAGATCCAAGTGCACTGCTGGTATTAAGCAAAATGCATCAGAAAAATCGTATTTTTCTTGGAGACCTTTCGCATTCTCTGATTACTGGAGAAATACACTGAGAAATAAAAATCTGATGAAGGATATGACTCACTTACCATGAGAAGTTTCCTTTCAAAAGATAAATGTCTTACAAAAGAGAAGAAAACTTATACTCTGATCCATATTGTGAGAAACTCGGCTTATGAGGTGGTTAACACATTTTCTATTAATCTGATTCTTTCTAATGCTTTTTAAGAAATTTGTCAATCTCTGTGACAATAGAGGAATAATGCCAACACACACCTTTCACTCCGCATTTGTGATTAACAAATTTTATGACATCGAGTGATTTTTGATTAAATTCAAATAATCGTTTGCAAACTCTGAGGAAAAATTGTTATTCAGACTTTCAATGTCTATCTCTCATCAGTACGAAATTTTATGAACAATCTCTGATTTGTCTCATAGTATGCCATTTAATTAAACTCTGGTCAATGGTCAAACATCTAATCAAAGTCGGAGTTTAAAATAAATGATTTTTGGTCAGGTGAATATTAGATTTAATTGTCAAACGGTACAAAATCCATTTGAATTCCTGAGTGGAGAAAAACACGGTGAATAATTGTGTTTCCTCGGAAATTGTTACACAAACATGCAGATTTACACGCCAGTAATAATTACCGTCCCACTATCTTTCTTGTTACCGTTAGACACATGACACGTGTCCCACTACTGTCTCCTCTCGGTGAATCGTGCACACACAGATATATATCAGTTTTTAAAAAGTTTTTTACTTTTTATCACACGATTTTTACCCTCTCTCTCTCTCTCTCAAACTTTACTCTCATTTTCTCCTACGCATTTCATCAAACACCTTACATACACTCTCTCAAACTCTCATTTTCTTTCAGAAATTATGTCGACTACAGCATTTGAGTTCAATGGGGCGAAGTTTGTCACCAACAATTATGCTGCTATCCTTGATAATGATGAAGCTCCCAAGGAATTTCATCTGATTCAAGATTTTCTGGCTCACAGCGAACTAATGTACGCTCTGACTCAACCAGAGTCTATTTCTCCCTCACAGGTCCTCACATTCTGGAGGACGGCACGTTATGATGATTGAGGTGACCATGGCTCTCCATCCTTGACCTGTGATTATGAGGGTCAAGAATATTTTGTCTCACCAGCTACAATTAGGAAGGCTCTTCATCTTCCTGAACACAATAAGTTCGATTCCGCAGTACCCACTCAAACTCTGAGAGATATGATGATCTTTCTTGGGTACTCAGCTAGTACAGACAAGATAGGGGAACTCAAGCGTCCACATCTCTGCAAGGAGTGGAGCTTCTTCTATGACTGCATCACCAGGGCCTTCGGAAACAAATGCAGCAACTTTGATGCCATTCCTAGTTTCAGCCAACAGATTGGGTATTCTCTGATCCACAATCTTAAATTTGATATTGCTACTTCAATCTTAAGATTTATGGGTGATAGGAGACAAGAGAATATGAATGTTATTTATTATGCTAGATTCTGTTAGCTCATATTTTCTTACTGCTTCCCTAATGTTCCTATGCCTGAATCTGGGAATCAGTAGCCATTTAAAATTACTAAGCGTGCCTATACTGATCTCATTAAAAAGGATAGCAAGAAACCCAATGCACCAGTGTTTGCTATTCCTGTAACAGTACAGGATAAGTTAAGGGTAGCTATGCCAGATAAGTATGAACCATTATTCTCTGATGAGAATATACCACAGCCTCCCTCTTCATCTGCTCAACCAGATGCTCATCCAACCTCTGGTCCTTCTCAGCAAGGGCTAGTTGTAAAATCTGATCAAACCTTAACCTCTGGTCCTTCCCAAAAAGGGCCAGTTGAAACATCTCCACCTAAGAGGGTTCTCAGGTCCTCAAAATCACCAACCAAACCCTCTCCTCCTCCCAGAAAAAGAAGATTCTTGCAGAAAATATCAGACTCTGACTCTGATGAAGAAGGTAATAGGGAGATGGCTGACAAGCAGCTAAAGCTGCTACAAATCAAAGAGAAGGAAATGAGTGATAAGGAAGCAAACTCTGATAGACCCAGAGATTCTCAACAAAAACACAAGTCTATGGAGTTGACTGTTATGTCTCAAGTTCAGAGCATAAGTGAAGCAGTCAGAATTTCTAATGTTATATCTAAAGAACTTGCAGTTGTGAACTCTGAGGTTGAGAAGAAGGAAGAAGATCTGATTCCTGAATCAGATAAGCTGATTGAAGCTGGAGATCCTGAATCTCAGAAGTTCTGCCAAACTCTGAAGTTCAGAGGCAGAGAAACCACCCTATTCTACAAATCTCCTTCGTTGCAAGCTATTGATGAAGCTGTAGCAAGGAAAATATTTGAAAAAGAAAATCCAGGAGTGGATATAGAAGCCATCAGGCTTGAGGAAGAAAGACTAGCTGCTGAGAAGAAGAAGATCAGCAGGTCAAAGTCTGATGAGCAAAAACAAGTTACTGATCCCTCACAGAAACAGAAGAATCCAAAGCAAAAAGGGATAGTAATTAGTGAGGTGAACTACACTGATATCAACAGACCAAGAACCAGGTCTCAAACTCAATCTGAGTCTGATTCAAAAGACAAAGGGAAGAAACCTGTTGATGGAGTTCCTCCTGTGATAAAGAAGTCAATGATCAAGATAGCATCAGAGAATCCTTCTCAAAGGATGATAGAGCTAAGCAGGAATGCAAATATAACACTGATGTATCTGATCAAACAGAAGAGGAAGAAGCTGGATTAACCAGAAGAAGAATGGGTGAAGTGAAACAAATCTCTGATATAACTTTAACCTCTGACAATGCTCAAGTTAAAGCTCCAGTAACAGAAGAAAAGACTGAAGATGCTAAAGTCTCTTGGCTGAAGATAAACTCGGAGAAAACTCAAGATCAGAAAAAGAAGAGTCTCTTTGGAAGCCTTGGTACAAGTCTGTACAAGGAAAGCCCAATGCTCACCAGGATCAGAACTCATGGAACCAGAGGAAAGGAAGCTTATGATACTACTGGTCTAGGTCACAGAAAGGAGAAGATACAAACAAGTTCAGCAACCACCTTCAGAGATCCCTATCCTCTGACTGAGAAAGTGGGGGAAGCTGTCACTCAGAAGGACTTAGACAAAGTAGAATCAGTGCAGATTCTCATGGATACTCATGATGGCCCAGGAGATAAAGAGAAGATTGCCATATTTCTGGAGTCTGGCAGAGTTTACAGAGTCTCAGAAGCTGATCTATTGCTGAAATCTCTGAGAGAGCTTGAACACTTTCACTATATGCTGGAAATCGAGAATGAAGCTACTCAGAGATGGTCTGATCTGATGAAGAGGACTATTAATGAGAAAAGAAGATTCTATGGGATAAAGTCTGATGAAGAATACATTCCAAAGATAGCTCAAGATGATGGTTCTGAAATATGTATGGAGAAGAATAGCTCTGTGATGGAGACTATTGCAAACACCAGAAACTTGGGTTACAACAATGATGCAGACAGACCAAGGGTAATTCAGCTGGGAGAGGCAATGGAAAGAAGCAAGGTGAATGCCTTGAGAGCAGCTATCTATCAGACTGGGGATGAAACTGAAGAACTCAGAAATGTTAAAGCCCAGATGATACAGACCTTAAAGATGAAGGAAGAAAATCTGATCAACCAGTTTGTCAGAGAAAGCTATGGATATAGGTTGATTTGATAGATAGTTCTGCTGGTTCTGTAAGTTGTAATTAATTTTGTAAATTGATTATCTTATGCATTTGTCCTTGATAGTTTTTGACATCATCCGTGTATATATATATATATATATATATATATATATATATATATATATATATATATATATATATATATATATATATATATATATATTATATATATATATAACTTGTTCATTCTGTCTAATGTACAAGTTGGGGGAGATTGTTGCATATTTGATAATGTCACAGGTATCTAACTTGTTTAGTGTGCAGAAGCAAATATCAGAGTTTAGCTGGAAATCAGAGTTTAACGACTGCCAGCTGGATCAGAGTTTAGCGATGATCAGAGTTTGCAAGCGGCTGATTTTCAGGAGCGGATCTGGCTAAATAAGGAAGATAAAGATCAAGGAAGATTTTGCAAATCAGGACAGCAGAAGAATAGCTACTGATTAGATTATTTTAGGAAGCAGATAATTATAAATCAATGAGTAGATATCATGTAACTGCAGATTAGGGTTTACTCTATAAGAGTTAGAACATCGAGAACATTATTCTTGTAACCCAGCAGCTCTTAGTGATAAGTTATAAATCAATAAGAGAGTTTTTGTAACCTACTGAGTTTTGTGAATAAGAGTTTACTTTGTTAATTCTCTTATTTGAGTATTCTGTTATTGATTGTGTTCACTATATTAATTCATATAGTGATTAATTTCGGCCTAACATAAAGATTCTTTTGACGGCTATAAGATGTGATTCTTTAGGATCAGCCTGAAACCTAGCAGACAAACATGTTGCAAACATAATATCTGGTCTACTAGCAGTGAGATAGAGTAATGAGCCAATCATACCTCGATAGCTTGAGATATTAACTTTCTTACCAGATTTATCCTGGTCAAGCTTAGTGGCAGTGGCCATGGGTGTCTTTGCCGGTGAACAGTCTTCTAGATTGTACTTTCTTAGAAGATCTCTGACATACTTTGATTGGCAAATAAAGATTCCATCTTCCTTTTGGCTTACTTGAAGACCAAGAAAGTAGGATAGCTCACCCATCATACTCATTTCATAATTACTCTGCATTAACTTAGCAAATCTCTTGCACAAGTTATCGTTAGTAGAACCAAATATAATATCATCAACATATATTTGTACAAATATCATATCACTATCATGCAATTTGTAAAAGAGAATTTTGTCTATGACACCTCTAGTAAATTTATTTTCAATTAAAAACTCAGAGAGAGTGTCATACCAAGTCCTTGGTGACTGCTTGAGCCCATAGATAGCTTTGAATAGGAAGTATACAAAATCAGCAAATTCTGGATTTTCAAAGCCAGGGGGCTGTTCCAGATATACTTCTTCTTCCAGCTTCCCATTCAGAAATGCACTTTTCACATCCATTTGATAAACTTTGAAGTTGGAGTGTGCAGCAAATGCAAGAAATATTCTGATGGCTTCAAGACGAGCAACTGGAGCATAAGTTTCATCGTAGTCAATTCCTTCTTCCTGAGATAACCTTTTGCAACCAGTCTGGCTTTGTTTCTCACAACAATGCCATCACCATCTAACTTGTTACGGAAGACCCATCTAGCTCCAATTGTAGACTTTCGTTTTGGTCTTGGAAGCAGGGCCCATACTTATTGTCTCTCAAATTGATTAAGTTCTTCTTGCATGGCAAGAACCCAATCAGGATCAGCAAGTGCTTCATCTATTTTCTTTGGTTCTAGTTGAGATAGAAATCCAGAAAATAAACATTCGTTAGACGTAGCACTTCTAGTCCTTACACCAACATCAGGATCACCAATAATCAGATCAAAGGGATGATCTCTGCTCCAAATCCTTTCCCTTGGAAGTTGTGTCCTTGATGATTCAGCAGCATTATCATTAAGCTGATGTGTATGACTAGTTGATCCACCAGCTCCCCCTGAGTTGTTGCTAGGATGACTTGATGATCCACCACTAGCATCAGTGGAATCTCCAGCATTATTGCCATTTCATCCACCATTTCCTGGATCATTATCATTGTTGTCATCACCTGTTGCAACCTCAGGTGGCACATCATCATCTGAATCAGAATCTGGATAGTTGTCAAACTTCAGAGATTCAGATGGATCAGCAGATTGTAAACTAGGTAGTTTAGTGTCATCAAATGTTACATTGACACTAACTTTCACTGATAGAGTATCAATTACAAAAACTCTATAAGCATTATTTGTATAACCAACAAAAATTGCTTCAGATGCCTTTGGCTCAAACTTGTTCAAGTTCTCTTCACCATCCTTGAGAACATAACACTTGGCTCCAAAGACATGAAGATGTTTGACATAAGGTTTCTTGTTGTTATACAGATAAATTGGAGTTTTCATATGATCCTTGTTGATCAAAGTTCTATTCTGGGTATAGCAGGCAGTAGACACATCTTCAGCCCAAAAGTACAGTGGAAGCTTTGATTCAGCAATCATAGTCCTTGCAGCTTCAATCAGTGTACGATTCTTTCTTTCGACGACTCCATTCTGCTGTGGAGTCCTTGGTGCTGAATACTGCCTTCTAATTCCCTTTTCAGAGTAATAGTTAATTAGAGTTTGATTCTTGAATTCAGTGCCATTATCTGACCTTACAGCTTTCACTGGCACACCTTTATCCAATTCAACTGACTTAATATGATCAATCACTGTCATCGGGGTTTCATCCTTAGAAGCCAGGAAATAAACCCAAGTAAATTTTGAGAAGTCGTCCACAATAACCAAGGCATATCTTTCTCCATCAATAGATGCAACATTCACGGGGCCAAACAAATCCATATGTAGTAAGTGAAGTGGACTTGTAATGATATTGATGGTCTTGCCTTTGTGAGATGCTCTCTTCGCTTTTCCTTTCTGACAAGCTTCACAGAGATCATCAATTGAGAATTCCAGGGAAGGCAAACCTCTCACTAGAT
Source organism: Daucus carota subsp. sativus (assembly GCF_001625215.2). NCBI lineage: Eukaryota > Viridiplantae > Streptophyta > Magnoliopsida > Apiales > Apiaceae > Daucus > Daucus carota. The sequence continues at coordinate 21,560,097 of NC_030383.2, forward strand.
CTCTCTTGACTAGAGAGTTCATGGTTTTGAAGTTGAGGTGTGAGAGCTTCTTATGCCATAACCAACTATCTTCAGCAGACGCTTTGGCGTAGAAACGGTGAACTTCGTTTCCTGGTCCTGAAGACAAATCAGCTACGAATATATTGCCTTTCCTTATGCCACATAGTGAAGGACGCTTATCCTTGATATGTTTAATAATACATATCTCCTTTTCAAAATGAACATAATATCCCTTGTCACAAAATTGACTGACACTCAGGAGATTATGTTGAAGTCCTTCAACTATAGCAATATCTTCTATGATGATCCTTCCAATTTTGTACTTGCCATATCCCACAGTACGACCTTTGCTATTATCAGCAAAACTGACTGTTGGGCCAGCTCCTTCTCTTATGTCTTCTAGCAGGGATCTGTTGCCAGTCATGTGCATCGACGCTCCACTGTCAAGCACCCAGGTAACTCGTACAATTCCACTGGCACCCTGCAAAAGACAACTTGATTAAACCTTCTTTGGGACCCACACTTGATTGGGTCCAGCAAACTTAAAGAATTGATTTCTATCAGGTAATACAACAGAGCCTCTTTGATTGATATTTGGTTCTGATTTGACTGAACTTACTTCCTTAACAACAGCCTTATAAACCTTGGTTTTAGGCTTTGGAACATAAGTCTCCTTCCTAACACGAGGAGGACTAGCAGTCTTTGATCTAGCATGCTTATTGTTTGTGTGTTGCCTAGGTGATGTGTTTTCATTTTTAGCATGCAAATTTCTAAAATAAGCAGACATCATATTGAAAGCACAAGTCATGCAATTATCAACACCACAACATTTATGACATGCATCAAAAACAGGAACAACAGGAATATCAGTCACAGTAGTAGGAACATCAATAGATTCTACTCTAACCTTGTTAACAGATTTAAAGTTCTCAGTAGAATGAAATCTATTGTTCTTGTTCTTACTATTCACAAAATTATTAGGCTTGTTGAATTTAGTTCTCTCAGAGTTGACACCTAAACCAGCTTTAGGCCACCTAACATTGCCTTTCACTTTGATTGGTTTCAGTGATGTCATGATCTTATCTCTCTTTTCATTACTCTCTTTCATTTTAAGGTCTTCCTGTTTAAGTTCATATTTAATGACAACAGGAGTTTCTAACAGAGGTTCAGCTTCTGAGGATTTGAACAGAGATTGAGGGGAATCTTTCAAAACAAAAGGAATTCCTCTCTCCTCAGCACTCTTCTTAAAGGGAATAATGTTACTAGCCTTACCTACAGATTTGTTATAGTCAAAACCTATTCCAACAGTTCTCTTGATCTCTTGTTTATCATTAAGTTCTTTGACTATAGTGGAGGCATCCTTAAAGGCTTTACATTTCACTTTCTCTTCGTCTAGCTGAAGTCTTAAAGCAATCTCACCTTTCTCTAGAACTCTGACTTTAGCAACTTGTAATCCTAAATCCATTGTCAGTTGTTCAATTTTAGGTTTCAATACGTTCATCTCATTCATCTTATAAGCATGAATATCTAAGACTAACGTATCAATTTTAAGATTGGCAGCTTTCAACTTTTTAATAGCATCATCTCTTTCGAGTCCTAATTGCATAAAAAGTTTAGGGCATGTAGGATCTACCTGAAAGCTTCCAGCAGGAGGAGGTGAAGATGATCCAGCATTAGCTATAAGAGCAACATTCCCTAGATGCTCCTCTTCATCACTATCTGTATCATCCCAGCTTTTCTCTTCTTCCAGATAAGATTTGCTTTTGAAACTTTGATTTCCAGAATTACCCTGATGCTTTCTCACTAGTGCATCATACTTCTGCTTCAGCTCGTCGTAGGAATCTTTTCTCTTTCCTTGAACCTTGGGCTGTTTGCATTCAGTTGCAAAGTGTCCTGGTTCACCACAGTTAAAGCATTTGAACTTGCTTCTATCCACCATCCCAGTCTTGTATCCTCCTTTGATCGTAGAAGATGAATGTCCTCCTTTTTGAAACCTGTTGACAGTAGGTTTGTACTTGTAGGAGGGGTTCTTTCTGAATCTCATGTTTCCAAACTTCTTGGCAAACAGTGATAGAGATTGATCTTCTAATTGTTCTAACTCTTCCATTGTATAGAACTCTTCATCACCACTGGAAGAAGCAGTCTGACCCATCTCAGGTAGAACAAATTCCTGAGTGGTTTTAGAAGGAACAACAACATCCTTCTTCTCTTCCGGTACAGGTGACCCAACAACTAGAGCTCTCGAATGGTTCAGTGTTTTTCCCCAGCCATATCTCTGTTTACTTTGAACTTGTTCAAGTTCATAAGTTTTCAACACTCCGTAGAGTCTCTCCAGAGATATCTCATTCAGATCTCTGCTTTCCCTGATGGCAGTGATTCTGTGTTCCAAATGTTCAGGATGTGTTAAGAGAAATTTCATGTTGACCTCTTTCTTGTCGTAGTATTTCCCATTTAAATTTAGATTATTAATCAGATTATTATGTCTGATAAACACTTCTGAAATCCCTTCTTCGGGATTGGAACCAAACTGTTCATACTGAGCCATCAGTATCTCTTTCTTGTTTTCTCTGACTTCATCTGAGCCTTCATTGATAATCTCTAACGTATCCAGATTTGCTTGGCGTTCTTACAATTAACAACAGCATTGTACATTACTGGATCTAGAGATTCTACCAAAATCAGTTGAAGAGCGTCATCTAAGTTCATCTGTTCACCCTCTTCATCTGTGTACTCATGAAGTTCTTTCGGAATGGTCTGATGAGGTATTAACACACCTTCTTCTTCGTGTGCTAATATGACTTTCATCGGAATAGAAACACCTTTGTTTAATATCCCGATATATTTTCTGTTGGTTGTGCGGAGGAATAATAACATGTGCCTCTTCCATAGGCTAAAGTGTTCCTTGCTGAACGGTGGGATTTTGATGCTACTGATCTTTTGTGTACTCATGTTTAAGGATTTGAAGTGAATAGTGTTTGGATGAGATTTGGATTTTTGAAAGAAAAATATTTTAAATCAGAATTAATTTTTGGAATAAATTAATTCGAATAAAAAATATTTGGACGTTATAGAGTGTGTATAGGATCTGATACGGAAAAATGGTATCAACCGCTCTGATGCCAATTGTTAGGTCCTGAAACGATTGTAGAAGGGGGGGTTGAATACAATCGTCAATAAAAATCGCGGCGAAATAATCTGATTTGAATCAAACTTGTTAATCAGATTTTAATTAATTAATATAACAATGTTTTAAGTCGTTATATAATTAATAAGGTTCGTTTTAATGTCCACTAAAGTTCGTAGAATAAATTCGACAGAATGTATTCTAGTTTAGTGATTAAAACAACCTAGTGATCAAAGCACAGAAAAATGTGGATATAACAATTGCAAGTTACAAACAACTTGAAAGCTTTTACAATGCTTGAACACTTGGAAATGAAGAAGTGAAGCCATATATATAGGCAAATCACTTGGATCTAGGTATGACAAAGAAAGGAATGACTTTCTAGCTTAGGAATGACATTACAAAGCAAAGCCATGCCAAACACTAAGAAGGAATGACATTAAAACACAAAGTCATGCTAAACCAAGGGAAGGAATGACTTTTTAATGGAAAGCCATACTGAAAAACTCGGTATGACTTAATCAAACTTGGCCATCTAGGTCATTCGGTATGACATGAACAACAAAAGCCATACGGTTCACTCGGTATGACTTTTCTAAGTCATAACCATGCAAGACATACACACAAATCAGAAAGCCTGATAAAGGGACACGGTATGACATTTTAATGTCATACCAGATGAAGTCAGATGCGTGCAAACGGTATGACTTTCAATCAGAAAGTCATACCGAATGAAATAAGCATTAAAACAATATCAGAATGACTTTCTTAAGTCATTCCTGGGAAAGTCATAAGGCAGGGCACGGTATGACATTATTAAATAATGTCATACCGAGCTATGTGATGCATAAAACAGTTTAATTAATTTATATAAATATTAGATAATTACCCACTTAATTATATTAATTATATAAATTCATAAATTAAATTAATTCGAAGGTGAATCAATTTAATAAATAAATTATACAACCAATTTAATTATTTTGATTAGTGAGATAATTAAATAAATACTTATAAAATTGTATATCTTCATCAGCAGAGACTTCAGGCTTGATTAAACTTTGTAGATCTTTTTCTTGATCGAACGGCCACTTGTAGTTGATGCAGAACACTTAATTTGAGTAGCTGACACACAAATGTACTGTCTGGTTCATCTGTATCTAGCTGAATTAAATATTCTTTATCAAATAAACATTTGAAACGAGGCCTGTTCGTCGAGTCTATGTCTTCGTAGATCTTCTTCATAAGTAACAGTAGTATGGAATCTTCTGAATAAATAAAGTATTAAAACTTTATACCTTCTGGACTTCTGGACGTGCTACAAAAGATTATTTGTACACTGAGGCTTGAACATATTATTGAACTTCTTCCAGTGGTGTGCAGCAGCATCCTGAAATTCTTCAGACATATAATTTCAATAAATCACTTGACGTTCTTCGTACGGATTCCTTCAACAGTACTTGCTATTTACCTTGCTTTCTTATCAGTGTTGAGTTGGTACCTCTTTAATTACAAATAGGCTAAACATATGCCTTTCAGACACTGATATACCTTCAGACTCTGATGACAGTGATACTGAAATGATGCTGCTGGCAGCATTGATGGTTAAAAGCTTCGAGAAGATGGCTTACAAGAACTTCAATAAAGGGAAGAAGTTCTCAAGGAAAGACAGAAACTCTGATAAGAAGGTCTTCAAAAGGAATGAAGGCAAAGAAGAAAAGTCTGGAAATGCTGATAAGTATAAGTATACCTGCTTCAATTGTGGTGAGAAAGGTCATTTTGCAACTGAGTGCAAGAAAGCCAAGAAAGAAAAGGAACAAGCCTTTATTACCAAGAAAGGATGTTGGGCAGACTCATCAGAATCAGAGGATGAAGTCAACTATGCCTTGATGGCAAACACAGACAACAACACTGAGGCTGTTGAATCTAAGGTACCTCATTCCACTCTTGCTTTTGACACTGAAGATATAACTGAGTTAAGATTGTTTCTCAAAAATTTGCATGTTAGTTATAGAGATCAGACTTTAGAAAATGAGAGACTAAAATCTGAGATCTTAGATGTTAAGAAAAGGAATGATCATCTTGAGAAAGAATTAGTTCAAATGCTAGAAGTTCAGAAAGAAAGAGATGATTCTGTTTTCATTAAAAATGAACTATTAAAGAAAACTGCATCTCTTGAATCAGAACTTGCTAAGGAAAAAGAGATAATCAGAACTTGGACTAACTCAGGTAAAACCACTCAGAATATCTTAGAAAGTGGAAACTGGAAGAAAGGCTTAGGATACTCTGATAAAAATGAAGCTGAGTCATATAAACAAGAAACTATTAAAATTGAAAGACCTAAGGTTGCTCCAGTAAGATTTGTTACAGAATCAAAGGTTCATGATAAATCAAAGATTGATAAACCTAAACAGGTCAACATAGATTTCATGACTAAGAAACAGCGTAAGCATTAGCTCAAGGAGCTTAAACAAGAAAACAGGATTAAAGAACCTAGGAAAAACAGAAATGGGAAGGTAGGAATCAACAAAAGCAATAATTATATGCCTATTCCTAATGCTCCTAGGAAAACTTGTCATAACTGTGGTAATCCTAATCATCTTGCTTCTTTCTGCAGGAAGAATAAGGACATAAATACTATGTCTCCCAAATCAGAAGTTAAGACTAGGAATACTAGATTTAGACCAGAAAATCCTTGTTTTCATTGTGGTAGTTTATGGCATTCCATCTACACTTGTAAGGAATACCATAGTTTATACTATGATTATTATGAATTGAAATCTTCTTTGAAGAAAAAGATTGATTCTCCTGGTGTAAACTCTGTTAAAAAGTCTGTTAGCATAAACTCTGATTTAAACTCTGATAAATCTTCCGCTGCTAGTGTTAACAAACTTAACAAGAACAAAGGATCCAAGCAAGTCTGGGTCCTTAAAACTAATCATTAGTTGTGTATGTGATTGCAGGGCAATAGGAAAAACATCCTAGTTCTGGACAGTGGATGCTCAGGACATATGACAGGAAATAAAGCCCTGCTATCAGACTTTGTGGGGAAGGCTGGCCCAAATGTTTCTTATGGAGATGGCAACATAGGGAAAACTTTGGGATATGGCAATATCAATCTTGGAAATGTCATCATTCAATCTGTAGCTCTGGTCTCAGGACTTAAACACAATCTACTCAGCATAAGTCAAATCTGTGACAGAGGATATCATGTTGATTTCTTTGAAGAACACTGTAAAGTGGTTAGCAAAAGCACTGGGAAAGTTGTTCTGAAGGGATATAGACATGGAAATATATATGAAGCCAAGCTCTCTTTAAACTCTGAAAGCTCTACAATCTGTCTACTTGGCAGAGCTAGTATTGAAAAAAGCTGGAACTGGCACAAGAAACTCTCTCACCTGAACTTCAACAATATAAATGAATTAGTGAAGAAAGATCTTGTAAGAGGACTGCCCAAATCAGTTTTTACTCCATATGGACTTTGTGGCTCCCATCAGAAGGCAAAACAGAGGAAATCTTCATTCAAAAGTAAATCTGAGTCCTCAATTCTTGAGCCTTATCATCTGCTTCATGTTGATCTTTTTGGACCAGTAAATATAATGTCCATTGCAAAGAAAAGATATACTCTGGTCATTGTTATTGAATTTAGCAGATATACTTGGGTATATTTTCTACACAGCAAGGATGAGACATCTTCTCTTCTAATTGAGCATGTCAAACAACTGGACAAAATTTCTAAAGATGCAGTAAAGATCATCAGGAGTGATAATGGCACTGAGTTCAAGAATTCTAAGATGGAAGAGTTCTGTAAAGCAAATGGAATTAAGCAGGAATTTTCAGCACCTGGAACACCTCAGCAAAATGGTGTTGTAGAAAGAAAGAACAGAACTCTGATTGAAGCTGCTAGAACCATGTTGGAGGAAGCAAAAATTGCCAACTTACTTCTGGGCTGAAGTTGTGCAAACTGTTTGTTTCACACAGAATGCAACTCTGATAAATAAGCATGGGAAAACTCCATTTGAGATGGTCAAAGGCAGGAAACCAAATCTCAAATACTTCCACATATTTGGGTGCAAATGCTTTGTTCTGAAAAGTCATCCTGAACAGTTGACCAAATTTGATTTAAAAGCTGATGAAGGAATCTTTGTTCAAAAGCCTTCAGAGTTTACAATCTGAGAACAAGAGTAGTCATGGAATCCATCCATGTCTCTTTTGATGATAAAAAAATTACTGGGATGGAAAATTTTGATGACCACGAGCAACTGAGATTTGAAGATGAAAATGCATTCTCTGACTCAATAAACTCTGACTCTGAGATCATATCAGAGTATGTCACTCCAACTCACCAACCTCAAGAACATGTTGAGGGGGAGCACTTTCACAATGAAAATCTGGATGACAATGTCGAAGACTCAGCAGAAAACACAAACTCTGATACTGACTCATCAAACTCTGATCATTCTACATCAGAGAATCATGAGAATACATCTTCAAGGGGAGCATCAGAAACTCAGAATGCTCATGAAGATAGCATGAATAATGGGGGAGAGGCATCAGAGAATCAGAATGACACTGGAAATAGCATGGATTATGGGGGAGGATCAAGTTCCAGATGTCAACTGCCACATGAAAGGAAATGGACAAAGTCTCACACACCAGATCTAATAATTGGAGATCCAGATGCAGGAGTACAAACCAGAACTGCAACAGCAAATGAATGTCTCTTTCATTCATTTTTGTCTCAGACAGAACCTAAGAAAGTGGAAGAGGCTTTAAAGGATGCTGATTGGGTAACAACAATGCAGGAGGAGTTAAATGAATTTGAGAGAAACAAAGTCTGGACATTAGTTCTAAGACTAAAGAACAGATCAATAGTTGGTACCAAATGGGTGTTCAGAAACAAGACAGACAGTGATGGCATAATCACACGAAATAAAGCAAGACTGGTAGCTAAGGGATATTCACAACAGGAAGGAATTGACTATGATGAGACCTTTGCTCTAGTATCAAGATTGGAAGCTATCAGAATCTTCTTGGCCTATGCTGCACACAAGAAATTCAAAGTTTTTCAGATGGATGTAAAAAGTGCATTTCTCAATGGGGAACTGGAGGAAGAAGTATATGTTGAACAACCTCCAGGTTTTGTAGACTCAAAATTTCCAGATCATGTCTACAGACTAGATAAGGCACTCTATGGACTAAAGCAAGCACCAAGAGCATGGTATGAAACTCTGGCTCAATTTCTCTTGGACAGTGGTTTCAACAGAGGTACAATTGACAAAACTCTGTTTTATCTCAACCATGGTGATGACCTGCTTCTAGTTCAAGTTTATGTAGATGATATCATTTTTGGATCTACTAATCCTAAACTCTGTGAAAGATTCTCAAAGCTTATGCAGTCTAGATATCAAATGAGCATGATGGGAGAGATGAGCTATTTTCTGGGACTACAAACGAAGCAGAGTGATGATGGTATTTTCATTAATCAGTCTAAGTACACCAGAAACCTGCTAAAGAAATTTGGTATGCAGGATAGTTCAGCTGCTACTACTCCCATGGCAACAACCACTAAGTTAGATAAAAATACTGGATCTCCAGTAGAAATTACTAACTACAGAGGTATGATAGGCTCTCTTCTATATCTGACTGCTAGTAGACCTGATATCATGTTTGCTACCTGTCTCTGTGCAAGATTTCAAGCAGATCCAAGAGAACCACATCTGGTAGCAGTCAAAAGGATTTTCAAATATCTCAAGGGTACAGTTGAGATGGGACTCTGGTATCCCAGAGAATCTCACTTTACACTGATTGGTTACTCTGATGCAGATTTTGCAGGGTGCAAAATAGACTGGAAAAGCATAAGTGGGAGTTGTCAATTTCTTGGAGGAAGACTGGTGTCTTGGTTCAGTAAGAAACAAAAATCAATTTCCACATCTACTGCAGAGGCAGAGTATATTGCAGCAGGAAGCTGCTGTGCTCAGATTTTCTGGATGAAAAATCAACTGTTGGACTATGGGTTATCTCTCACTCAAATTCCTATTTACTGTGATAACCAAAGTGCCATTGCCATGACAGGAAATCCAGTACAACATTCCATGACCAAGCATATCAGCATAAGATATCATTTCATCAGAGAACATGTGATGGAAGGAACAGTAGAACTTCACTTTGTTCCAACAGATCAGCAGTTAGCAGACATCTTCACCAAACCTTTGGCTGAAGCAACATTTACAAGACTTGTAAACGAATTAGGAATGATCTCTGGTCCTCTCTAAACTCTACTACATTACATAATAATATATCTGTTATAAATGTTTTTTCAACTTGGTCTACAACTGCATCTGTTATTCTCTGATCTAAACTCTAATGATTATGCTCTGATATGACAAACTCTGATATTTATACTCTGACCTGACAAACTCTGATGACATGAAATTTTCACTGATAAGTGGCATTCCTGTGAAGAATATGTTGCAAATACTTGAATTAAGTCATGAACATCTCTAAAGTCTGATATTTGCGAAATTACATGTGTGGAAATCTATCTTACACATAACATGATCAAAATCTGTCACTTAGACTGCCTTACTTCTTAGATATTAGACATGTACTCAGTGTAGAATTTGTTTTACTCCCTTTATGAGCTAAGAGTTAAATGACTCTCAAATATTAGATAATCTGTGAAAGGAAAGATCCAAGTGCACTGCTGGTATTGAGCAAAATGCATCAGAGAAATCTTATTTTTCTTGGAGACCTTTCGCATTCTCTGATTACTGGAGAAATACACTGAAAAATGATAATCTGATAAAGGTTATGACTCACTTACCATGAGAAGTTTCCTTTCAAAAGATTAGTGTCTTAGAAAAGAGAAGAAAACTTATACTCTGATCCATATTATGGGAAACTCGGCTTATGAAGTGTTTAAATCATCTTCTGATAATCTGACTCTTTCTAATGTTTCTCAAGAATTTTGTCAGTCTCTGTGACAATGGAGGAATCATGTAAACACACACACACTAGTACTAAATATGCCTTTAGTGTCGGTTAAATTAGGCCTTTAGCGTCGGCGTTTCAGCGTAGTATATGAACGCGACGCTATAGATAGGTCCTATTGCGTCGGTTAAACAGCCGATGTGACGGACCCAACATAATTAACCGACTAAAGCATGCATATCGATATACATAATTAAACTACAGAGTTATTAAGATTAATCTACAAGTCTAATCCACAATCCCGGAATCACCAGGAATGAGTATGAACAACATCTAAAGTTATTACAAACCAAATCAAATCCAAATTAAGTCTAAGTCATTACTACAGTTTTTAATTCCCAAAAGTTCAAAAGATAATCAACTAGGGAACTACGAGTTCCCAACCTGCTCCATCATACGGCGGTAAGCAATCCCATTCCCTGAGGTGGATTTACGTGCGGTCTGCTTGAAACGGGCCATTCTCGGGTTTCACTGAAGGGTTATAACAACAACAATATATATATGAGCAAAAAGCTCAGCAAGTGAAAGCAGTATATAAGACAATTCACAATATGCAAAATAACAAGTGCAAAAGCAACAAGAGATATCACAAGGTATACACAAGTAAAGGTGCAATGTGGGGTATCAATTTATTGGAATTGGAAACACACAGCGCTACGAGCATTGAGGGGTGATCAGCCCACACCAAGCTCCGAACCACATAAAGTGATTCAACCAGGGAGGATCCTCGGCACACATTGGCCATAAACAGACATCAGGCTCCCCGCTACTGATGCTGCAATAATAGACTGGCGCCTCAGTCTTAATATAAAATTATTATCCAATTCCTTTTAAGGTCATTTCAAATCAAATCATTTTCAAAAGAAGGGGTCTTGATCAAAGACAAGTTATAAGCAAGGATGTTTTCAAAATACAAGTGATTCTTCAAAAGTAAAGGATGTTATTAGGATCAGGGTTCCAAATGAGATAATTCAGGTTAATGTGGGGTATCAGTTCTCATTATTCATCAAGGACTATTGGAGCATAATCATGTGGGTGTAGGGTAATATCACATGAAAAGGTAATTCAAGTGTTAAGGGTATTATTGGAATCCAAAGTCATGATCACAAGGAGTAATAAGGTAATTCAACCCTAAATAACAGTAATTCAACGTTCACAGGGTATACAATTATAAAGCAAGTATAAAGGAAGAGTTTCACTTGCCTGGATAAAGCTTACTAAACTCCTGTATAGATGCTTCTAGGGGTTCCTTGCCTGGCCTCCTACTTGCACCTATAATTAATAGTATCCTCGTCACTAACTACCCTTTCGCGTATAAATATATATACACATATATATAAATAAATATATATACATATATATTAAATATACACTTAAACTTAATTAAAACAAGTAACATGATCATCAAGTAATACACATAGCAAGTAAAGCATGGCACTTTATCATTTAACTATTATCACTTAAGAATCTCTAACTACACCTAAGTCACTTAAGCATTTAATCAAGTAGCACATAAGGTCTAAGACCAATACCTCCTAATTATACTCTACTGACTTAAACTTAACCAATTAATAGTAAGGCACACTTGTGCCCCACCTCCCAAGACTTACAAGTGAAGTGCAATCTAAGTGACTCACTAGTATGCTTACCTTGGCAACACTTGGGTGCCTTGGTAAAAGAATGCATCTACACTAAGTGAATTGACTTAAACTAACTTGCACTCTCTAATATGACTTAAAACTAACTCATGGACTCAATATGAGGTCAAGGCCTCACTGATGACACACTCAAATGCAATGCACCCTAAGTTGGTACTAAAATGTGACTCCATGTGTGACACTTGTGTTCTTTAGTGGAAATGAGGCATCTCCACTTAGGGTATTGACTCCAAACCAATTTCTAAAGGTTGACACAATCTTAAAATAACATTATGAAGTGGTATGACTCAAAGGTCTTGCCTATATGGGTCCTTAAAAACTAATGTACTAAAGTGACCATTCTGCCTTGGCAGTTTGGCACCTCTTGGGGGTTTTGGCAAAAACAAGTGTTTCCACTATGTGCCTTGGTGAAATTGTGACTCTACTGGATACTTAAGACTTAAATCTAAGTTGTGCACTTGGAATGACACTAAGGCCTTGCTCAGGCCTCCTTGGGCCTCTAAACAAAGTTGGCACAGAGCACCCTGCTCTGCTGTGGGGACTGCCATGAACTTAACAACTTGAGACTCACTAAACTCACCCACTACACCAAACTAATGACTCAAATAGCTTCCTAATACTTCCCTAAGCTCATCTAAATCAAGGCCCCATGAGGGCCTCATCATTGACAAGGTGATTATCATACAAAAGTGCAATTGACCCAAATGTGCCCTGTTCTGGGGTGTACCCTGAAACGTGTGTGTGCATCTATGTAAATGATGGTTTTTATGACTTCTAAAGCTACTGGAGACTTGTATACATCAAGTCCTACCTCCAGGAGACTTGGGCCTATGAGGGCCTAAGCATGACACCTCCATTTCACTAGTTTTCTAAGGTGTAAAAATCTGCCATGGTGTGTGTGTGACTCCTTCCACCTTAACACCCTTCAAAACTCCTCAAACCAACAAACCAAGCCACAAATCCTACTCTACCATGTACATATACCTACTGACTAGCCACCCAAGGCAAGATATCTCAACATTTAACCATTTAAAAGCACAAAACCGAGGCATTTATAGAGGTAAAACAGGGCAGAAATTTCAGGGGCATATATATGCATAAATTTGAATATAGCACATGGTAATCCTCACAAATAACTATCATTCCTCACTTTAAACTATCATATATATTCAGAACTAACCATATCTCACAAGAATCATGGCATGCATTAACCAAAATCCAAGTTACAAACCCCAAATCATCACATAAACTATCCATTCGAATGTCATGTCATAAAATCACTAGTTTCACTCAATTTTTGTACAAAGCATAACATGCAAGCTCTTAAACTTAATAAAACATATAACAAAGGATCAAAATCACTCAAACATATACAAAAGATCACACATTACGAATCTCAAGCCTTCAAAACAATCACTCCCCTCGGCTCCCTTAAGGGTCATTGCCGAGGGTGATGAAGCAAGTGTATCTTGGCCAAATGGAGGTATAACCTCTACCAAAATCACATCAAGCTCATCATCTAGGAACCTCTGAAATGGTGGCTCTAAGTCTATAAAAACCAAAGCCCCATTCCGGTTCCAAATGTCACATGCAAGTAAGATCTCACCTAGAGTTGGAAGTATCAAGCTTGAATTGTGAAGAACTCTCCTTTCCAAGCTTAAAATCTCAAGGGAAATGGAAGAAATGATGGAAATGGTGGGGAGGGAGTATTCGGCTGAATGAAAGAGAGGGAGAGAAGTGAGGGAGTGAAATGAGAGAAAAGAGAGAGAGGAGGGTTTTGTTAAGTGTATAGTAATGTGACAAGTGTTGCAAGCTTGTGTTTCTTGACTCATCTTTTGACTAGAAAGTGGTAGTGGGGTTGGAAATGTCTAGCTTGTCCTTGGAAGCAATGTATGTGGTGTTTGCATGCAAGGGTAATGTAGACATTTGATAATTAATAAAAGTGTGATTAAAAGAGTATTAAAAGAAAGAGTTTTAATAATTAAAGTACTAATCCATAAATCATGAAATTAATATCATAAATAAGATGAGATTTTAGAAGTTTAATAAAATAGTTTTCAAAAATTTTGGACAAAGAATGAATTTTAAAAGTAATATTACAAGTAGAGCTCTAATATACACATTCACATAAATATAAAGCACGAGTACAATACACGTAAAATCTCGAGAAGAATATATACACTAAAACGCTATTTTACAAGTTAAAGTTTATCGGCTACTCGCAATTTAACAAATATCACTAAATTATATCAATCTCTACTATTATTAAATCGGGTAGCGACAACGATCACAATTATTAATATAAAGTCAAAACCGTCGCAACTAGTAGTATCATTTAATCGCGTAGCGAGAATTATTCGCCAAAAGTCATACAAGTACATTCTAACGACATACGAAAGTCACATAACAATAAACGAGTCAATTCACATAATTTGACAATTAAAACACGAAATTTTATATATCACCAAAATGAATTACTGTAATATATATAAGTCAAATATTACAGACGTTACATCCTTCCCCCCTTAAAAGGATTCTGACCCCAGAATCTAAGTAAACAAATGAGGATACTTATCTAACATATCACTTTCTAATTCCCACGTTGATTCATCAACCTTGGGATTTCTCCACAAAACTCTAACTAAAGGAACTATCTTATTCCTTAACACCTTATCCTTTCTATCTAGAATGCTAACCGGTTGCTCAATATATGACAAATCGGGCTCTATTTCAACTGGTTCATTCTCTATAATGCACTTGGTGTCGGGGTTGAACTTCTTAAGCAATGAGACATGGAAAACATTGTGAACGTGCTGCATTTGAGGTGGTAAAGCTAGTTCGTACGCCACTTTCCCAATTTTGCTTAAAATCTCAAAAGGACCAATGAATCTTGGACTAAGTTTCCCTTTCTTTCCGAATCTTGCTATTCCTTTCCAGGGTGACACTTTTAACAGAACTGCTTCTCCAATTTCATACTCAACATCCTTTCTGTGCGGGTCAGCATACTTCCGTTGTCTATCTTGAGCTGCAACCAATCTGCTTCGAATCACATCTATTGCTTCTCTTGTTTGCTGGATCAATTCTGGACCAATTACTTTCCTTTCTCCAACTTCATCCCAATATATCGGAGATCTACACTTCCTTCCATAAAGAGCTTCGTACGGGGGCATCCCAATGCTGGCATGATAACTGTTATTATACGAAAACTCAACCAAAGGCAAATGCTCGTCCCAATTTCCTTTGAAGTCCAAAGCACAAGACCTTAACATGTCTTCGATAGTTTGAATTGTACGCTCGCTTTGTCCGTCTGTTTGTGGATGATAAGCAGTACTCATCTTGAGTCGGGTTCCCAAATGTTCTTGAAATTGCTTCCAAAATCTAGAGTTAAAACGGGGGTCTCGATCTGACACAATAGATACTGGAACTCCATGACGAGTAACAATCTCTTTCAAATACATATGAATTAGCTTATCCATTGAAAATCTCTCGTTAATTGGCAGAAAATGAGCCGACTTGGTCAACCGATCAATGATTACCCAAATAGCATCATGATTAGATTTCGTCCTTGGCAATCCAACTATGAAGTCCATTGCAATGTGCTCCCACTTCCATTCTGGTATCTCTAAAGGCTGTATCAACCCACTTGGCTTCTGATGTTCAGCTTTTACTCTTTGACAAGTATAGCATTTACTGATCCATTGAGCAATTTCCTTCTTCATATCTGGCCACCAAAAGTTTTGCTTCAGATCTTGGTACATTTTTGTGCTTCCGGGGTGAATAGAAAACTCTGAATTGTGAGCATCCTTCAAGATTTCATTCTTCAATTCTTCCACATTTGGTATCCAAATTCTTGATGAAAACCTCAAGATTCCTTGGTTGTCTTTCTGTGTGCAGATTTCTTCTCCGGTTAACTCATTCATCTTTTCATTCATCACTTCTTCTTGGCACTTCTTTATCTTCTCTATCAATTCAGGCTGAAAGGTCATGGTATGAATCATTTCTGTAGGTGCACTAGGAGCTCGAATTTCAATTCCCATCTTCTCAAATTCCTGTGATAGTTCTTGAGCCATGGTCAACATATTCAACCTTTCTTTGCGACTTAACGCATCTGCTACTACGTTCGCCTTTCCGGGATGATAGTTAATCGTGCAGTCGTAGTCTTTAATCAATTCCAACCATCTTCGCTGCCTCATGTTCAACTCTTTTTGCGTGAAAATGTACTTCAAGCTTTTGTGATCCGTGAATATTTCACACTTCTCGCCATAAAGATAGTGTCTCCAAAGCTTCAAAGCAAACACAATTGCTGCCAATTCCAAGTCATGAGTCGGATATCTTTGTTCGTGTGGCTTGAGTTGCCTTGACGCGTAGGCTATCACTTTCCCGTGTTGCATTAAGACACAACCTAATCCTTTATACGACGCATCACTGTAGATAACAAAATCTCCTTGATCATCTGGCAAAGCTAGAACTGGAGCGGTGACTAATCTTTGTTTCAACTCTTGAAAGCTCTTTTCACATTTGTCGGTCCATTCAAACTTCTCGTTCTTCCGAGTCAATCTTGTCAACGGCACTGCAATCTTCGAAAAGTCTTTCACAAACCTTCGATAATATCCGGCCAATCCCATGAAACTTCTAACTTCAGTTGGGGTCTTTGGCCTCTCCCAATTCATCACAACTTCTATCTTTGCTGGATCCACTCGAATTCCTTCGCTTCCAACGATATGCCCTAAGAACTGCACTTCTCGTAGCCAAAATTCGCATTTAGAGAACTTTGCATACAGCTTCTCCTTCCTTAAAGTTTCCAAAGCTATCCTCAGATGTTCAGCATGTTCTTCTTCAGACTTCGAATATATGAGAATATCGTCGATGAATACAATGACGAACTTGTCTAAATACTTCTTGAATACACGGTTCATCAAATCCATGAAGGCGGCTGGTGCGTTTGTCAATCCGAATGCCATAACTAGAAACTCGTAATGCCCATACCGAGTTCTGAAAGCGGTCTTCGGAATGTCTTCCGGCTTAATCTTCAATTGATGATATCCCGAACGCAAGTCAATCTTCGAAAAGTAAGTTGCTCCTTTGAGTTGATCAAATAAGTCGTTGATTCGAGGCAAAGGATACCTATTCTTGATTGTTAACTTGTTTAATTCTCTATAGTCGATGCACAATCTCATGCTTCCGTCCTTTTTCTTCACAAAAAGAACTGGAGCTCCCCACGGGGATACACTCGGCCTTATAACTCCTTTGTCTAACAACTCTTGCAATTGCTTGGCCAACTCCTTCATTTCTGCCGGCGCCATTCGATACGGTTGCTTTGAAACTGGTTCCGTGCCGGGTGCTAAGTCGATAGAAAACTCAATTTGACGGTCGGGAGGCAAACCAGGAAGATCGTCAGGAAATACATCAAGAAACTCACTAACTATCGGAATGCTTTCTATGTTCGGCGTCTCTTTAGATCTATCAACTACATGAGCCAAATAACCTTCACAACCTTGCCTTAACAATTTCTTAGCTTCAATTATCGTCAAAAATGTCTTGGTTTGTTTCTGCCCTTTAAACTCTACTTTCTTGCCTTGTGGAGACTTAAGGATTATCTTCTTCTTCTTACAGTCTATTTGAGCACCATTTTCTGCTAACCAATCCATACCTAATATAACATCAAACTCTCCTAATCGAAAAGGTATAAGGGAAGCAGGAAAACTAAAGCTAGAGATCTCTATAGTACACCGGGGGCAAATACTTCTAACACATACTTGTTCTTGATTAGCAACAATGATAGATAAGGGTTCAGCTAAAGGTTCAGTTTCACAATTCAACTTGCCAACAAAAGATTCAGATATGAAAGATCTAGTAGCTCCAGAATCAAATAGCACTTTAGCATGGATGTTGTTGACAGAAAGCGTACCTGCCACAACCTCAGAACTCTGAACGGCATCCTTGATATTCATGTTGAATGTTCTTGCTTGGGCCGGATAAGAGGGATGGAAAACTGGAGTTGCTGACTCAAAAACTTGAGTAGAAGGTAATTGCAGAATCGGAGCAGAAGATGTCATTCCTTGATTGTAAGGTGTAGCTGCCAACTGCATCAACTTGCTGGTTCCAGGAGCTTTACAATCCCTTGACATATGACCGGTCTTTCCACACTTGAAACATGTAACAGAAGGCTTCGGGTTCTGGCACTCGTTCGCATAATGACCCTTCGAGTTGCATTTGAAACAGACAATATCAGCCTTATTACAACTTCCCGTGTGTTTCTTGTTGCAGAACTTGCATTCTGAATTAGCTTGTTGACTCCTTTGACCACTCGGTCCTTGAATCTTCTTCACACTCCTACTATCACCTTTCTTGAATCCTCGGGGACCTCCTTGATTCTGAAACCCAAACTTCTTGAAACTCTTTCCACTTTGGCTCCCTTGAGCCGAACCTTCACCTTTACTTACAAACTTCCTCTTCTTGTTATCCTTCTCCTTCTGGTTCTGATCACTTTCTCCTTCAATTACCATTGCCTTCTGGACCACTTCAGCATATGTGGCCAATTCAAAAGCAGCCACTCTGCTTCGTAGCCAAGGCTTCAGTCCTTGTTGAAATCTCTTTGCCCTTTTCTCGTCCGTGTCCACATAATCTCCCACGAATCTTGCCAATTCTGTAAATTTCTTTTCATATTCCCCAACAGTCATTCCCTCTTGCCTCAATTCAAAGAACTTCAACTCCATCTGAGTTTGCATATACCTTGGAAAGTACTTGTCTAGAAATATCCTCTTGAATCTATCCCAAGCAATAACCTCACCTTCTTCTAAAGCACGGGCTGACTCCCACCAGTAGTTCGCTTCATCTTTCAGAAAATATGACGCATATTCAACTTTCTTATCATCGGTTACAACAGCCAAGGTGAAAGCCTTCTCCATCTCCTTTAGCCAGGATTGAGCTTCAACAGGGTCTTGAGTTCCTCGGAACTCGGGTGGTTTCACAGCTTGAAAAGATTTGAAAGTAGTAGGTGGTGGTGGTGCTTGTTGTTGTTGCTGGAGTTGTTGTTGAAGTAGTTGTTGTTGTTGAGCAAGGGTGACAGATTGTTGGTGAAGAAGTTGCATAAGCTGAGCCAAAGTTGGTGGTGGTTCTTCGGTATTTTCATTGGTGGTGTTGCGGGTTCTTCGAGGAGGCATGATTCTGAATGTAGACAAGAAAAGCTTATTCACAGTTCAATATATGCATACAAGTTATATCAAAGGGAATATTGGGTACAAAGGTAGTATTCAAGAGTTATCCACATGGTAATGGTTTATGGTAATTATTATGGCATCATGGTATGTGTGTGTATTATTAGAGTCTAAGGTATCGTATTGCAAAGGTACAATTATTCGGTCAAAGTCATATCATGGTATATTGGAAAAGTTTAAACATGATCAAGTTCTAAAGGTTTAACATGGCAATTTCTATCTAAGCATGGTACACGTGTAATGACAAAATGAGATAAATAGTCAAAGTGCGAGATTAAACATTAGTTCAAATGATAGGTACGGAACAGTACGAACGGAAATAAAGTGCAAATAAAAGTCTTCCCGAAACAATCCGGGGGTACAAGTACGAAATGGAAAGTCAAAGTACGGATAGCATGATAATAAAGATAAATAGAGTAAGGAATAGTCTAGGGGGATGGTGATGATGCTGGTGAAGCTGATGGACTGGCAACTGGCTCACGGAGACTGCTAATCACACGGCGGAGCTCGTCAGTAATGGCGGTCAAAGTGATACGGCTCTCACGCTCGCGGTAGGGTGGAATAGCTGCCAAACGGTCCTCGGCCATGCGAATGATCTCCTCGACCCTAGCAATCAAACGGGGACGGTTGCCCTCATCATCAAAGTCCTCACGGTACAGCTGGTCAATCCGATGCTGGAGAATCGTGTTCTGGCCCTCGAGTCGGTCAGTAAGCCTCACCATCTGCTCATAAAGCGGGAACGGAACAGTAGCCGGGAATCCGGGACTAGAAGATGACGATGCCTGCCAACAGTTATATATATATATATATATATACGCGGTTATAGTAAAAAGGGTGAGAAAACTTAAAAGATTCTAACGCCCCAAGTCCCACATGATCTAAGTTCATCTTAACCTCTAAATCCTATCTTATATTCATTTATCCTATGTTGTTCAGTGACTCAAAACCTGTCGCTCTGATACCAACTGTGACGGACCCAACATAATTAACCGACTAAAGCATGCATATCGATATACATAATTAAACTACAGAGTTATTAAGATTAATCTACAAGTCTAATCCACAATCCCGGAATCACCAGGAATGAGTATGAACAACATCTAAAGTTATTACAAACCAAATCAAATCCAAATTAAGTCTAAGTCATTACTACAGTTTTTAATTCCCAAAAGTTCAAAAGATAATCAACTAGGGAACTACGAGTTCCCAACCTGCTCCATCATACGGCGGTAAGCAATCCCATTCCCTGAGGTGGATTTACGTGCGGTCTGCTTGAAACGGGCCATTCTCGGGTTTCACTGAAGGGTTATAACAACAACAATATATATATGAGCAAAAAGCTCAGCAAGTGAAAGCAGTATATAAGACAATTCACAATATGCAAAATAACAAGTGCAAAAGCAACAAGAGATATCACAAGGTATACACAAGTAAAGGTGCAATGTGGGGTATCAATTTATTGGAATTGGAAACACACAGCGCTACGAGCATTGAGGGGTGATCAGCCCACACCAAGCTCCGAACCACATAAAGTGATTCAACCAGGGAGGATCCTCGGCACACATTGGCCATAAACAGACATCAGGCTCCCCGCTACTGATGCTGCAATAATAGACTGGCGCCTCAGTCTTAATATAAAATTATTATCCAATTCCTTTTAAGGTCATTTCAAATCAAATCATTTTCAAAAGAAGGGGTCTTGATCAAAGACAAGTTATAAGCAAGGATGTTTTCAAAATACAAGTGATTCTTCAAAAGTAAAGGATGTTATTAGGATCAGGGTTCCAAATGAGATAATTCAGGTTAATGTGGGGTATCAGTTCTCATTATTCATCAAGGACTATTGGAGCATAATCATGTGGGTGTAGGGTAATATCACATGAAAAGGTAATTCAAGTGTTAAGGGTATTATTGGAATCCAAAGTCATGATCACAAGGAGTAATAAGGTAATTCAACCCTAAATAACAGTAATTCAACGTTCACAGGGTATACAATTATAAAGCAAGTATAAAGGAAGAGTTTCACTTGCCTGGATAAAGCTTACTAAACTCCTGTATAGATGCTTCTAGGGGTTCCTTGCCTGGCCTCCTACTTGCACCTATAATTAATAGTATCCTCGTCACTAACTACCCTTTCGCGTATAAATATATATACACATATATATAAATAAATATATATACATATATATTAAATATACACTTAAACTTAATTAAAACAAGTAACATGATCATCAAGTAATACACATAGCAAGTAAAGCATGGCACTTTATCATTTAACTATTATCACTTAAGAATCTCTAACTACACCTAAGTCACTTAAGCATTTAATCAAGTAGCACATAAGGTCTAAGACCAATACCTCCTAATTATACTCTACTGACTTAAACTTAACCAATTAATAGTAAGGCACACTTGTGCCCCACCTCCCAAGACTTACAAGTGAAGTGCAATCTAAGTGACTCACTAGTATGCTTACCTTGGCAACACTTGGGTGCCTTGGTAAAAGAATGCATCTACACTAAGTGAATTGACTTAAACTAACTTGCACTCTCTAATATGACTTAAAACTAACTCATGGACTCAATATGAGGTCAAGGCCTCACTGATGACACACTCAAATGCAATGCACCCTAAGTTGGTACTAAAATGTGACTCCATGTGTGACACTTGTGTTCTTTAGTGGAAATGAGGCATCTCCACTTAGGGTATTGACTCCAAACCAATTTCTAAAGGTTGACACAATCTTAAAATAACATTATGAAGTGGTATGACTCAAAGGTCTTGCCTATATGGGTCCTTAAAAACTAATGTACTAAAGTGACCATTCTGCCTTGGCAGTTTGGCACCTCTTGGGGGTTTTGGCAAAAACAAGTGTTTCCACTATGTGCCTTGGTGAAATTGTGACTCTACTGGATACTTAAGACTTAAATCTAAGTTGTGCACTTGGAATGACACTAAGGCCTTGCTCAGGCCTCCTTGGGCCTCTAAACAAAGTTGGCACAGAGCACCCTGCTCTGCTGTGGGGACTGCCATGAACTTAACAACTTGAGACTCACTAAACTCACCCACTACACCAAACTAATGACTCAAATAGCTTCCTAATACTTCCCTAAGCTCATCTAAATCAAGGCCCCATGAGGGCCTCATCATTGACAAGGTGATTATCATACAAAAGTGCAATTGACCCAAATGTGCCCTGTTCTGGGGTGTACCCTGAAACGTGTGTGTGCATCTATGTAAATGATGGTTTTTATGACTTCTAAAGCTACTGGAGACTTGTATACATCAAGTCCTACCTCCAGGAGACTTGGGCCTATGAGGGCCTAAGCATGACACCTCCATTTCACTAGTTTTCTAAGGTGTAAAAATCTGCCATGGTGTGTGTGTGACTCCTTCCACCTTAACACCCTTCAAAACTCCTCAAACCAACAAACCAAGCCACAAATCCTACTCTACCATGTACATATACCTACTGACTAGCCACCCAAGGCAAGATATCTCAACATTTAACCATTTAAAAGCACAAAACCGAGGCATTTATAGAGGTAAAACAGGGCAGAAATTTCAGGGGCATATATATGCATAAATTTGAATATAGCACATGGTAATCCTCACAAATAACTATCATTCCTCACTTTAAACTATCATATATATTCAGAACTAACCATATCTCACAAGAATCATGGCATGCATTAACCAAAATCCAAGTTACAAACCCCAAATCATCACATAAACTATCCATTCGAATGTCATGTCATAAAATCACTAGTTTCACTCAATTTTTGTACAAAGCATAACATGCAAGCTCTTAAACTTAATAAAACATATAACAAAGGATCAAAATCACTCAAACATATACAAAAGATCACACATTACGAATCTCAAGCCTTCAAAACAATCACTCCCCTCGGCTCCCTTAAGGGTCATTGCCGAGGGTGATGAAGCAAGTGTATCTTGGCCAAATGGAGGTATAACCTCTACCAAAATCACATCAAGCTCATCATCTAGGAACCTCTGAAATGGTGGCTCTAAGTCTATAAAAACCAAAGCCCCATTCCGGTTCCAAATGTCACATGCAAGTAAGATCTCACCTAGAGTTGGAAGTATCAAGCTTGAATTGTGAAGAACTCTCCTTTCCAAGCTTAAAATCTCAAGGGAAATGGAAGAAATGATGGAAATGGTGGGGAGGGAGTATTCGGCTGAATGAAAGAGAGGGAGAGAAGTGAGGGAGTGAAATGAGAGAAAAGAGAGAGAGGAGGGTTTTGTTAAGTGTATAGTAATGTGACAAGTGTTGCAAGCTTGTGTTTCTTGACTCATCTTTTGACTAGAAAGTGGTAGTGGGGTTGGAAATGTCTAGCTTGTCCTTGGAAGCAATGTATGTGGTGTTTGCATGCAAGGGTAATGTAGACATTTGATAATTAATAAAAGTGTGATTAAAAGAGTATTAAAAGAAAGAGTTTTAATAATTAAAGTACTAATCCATAAATCATGAAATTAATATCATAAATAAGATGAGATTTTAGAAGTTTAATAAAATAGTTTTCAAAAATTTTGGACAAAGAATGAATTTTAAAAGTAATATTACAAGTAGAGCTCTAATATACACATTCACATAAATATAAAGCACGAGTACAATACACGTAAAATCTCGAGAAGAATATATACACTAAAACGCTATTTTACAAGTTAAAGTTTATCGGCTACTCGCAATTTAACAAATATCACTAAATTATATCAATCTCTACTATTATTAAATCGGGTAGCGACAACGATCACAATTATTAATATAAAGTCAAAACCGTCGCAACTAGTAGTATCATTTAATCGCGTAGCGAGAATTATTCGCCAAAAGTCATACAAGTACATTCTAACGACATACGAAAGTCACATAACAATAAACGAGTCAATTCACATAATTTGACAATTAAAACACGAAATTTTATATATCACCAAAATGAATTACTGTAATATATATAAGTCAAATATTACAGACGTTACAGCCGATGCCTAAAGTCTATTTACGTCGGTCATATGGCGACGCAAGAGATATATTAACCGACGCTTAAAGTTGTTTTTTGCGTCGCGTAGTAAAAGTGCCGACGCTATAGGGTATGCTTATAGCGTCGGCTGGTCAAATTGCCGTCGCTTAAAGATGATTTTTTTGCGTCGTAGAGTCAAAAAACCGACGCTAAAGGATGAGTTTTTAGCATCGGACAGTTAAAATGCCGTAGCTTAAAGTCCTTTTTTAAAAAAATATATTATTGTTATTCACGTAATTGATAAATTATGTTATATACTCTTAACATGCTCATCCTTAATCTTAATTCATGTAAATAAATCCATATGGAAGTACACTAAGACAAGAACACTAAATTAAACTTAAATTAAGAAAATTTAATTAGGAATCTGCATCTATTACATCAATCAAAATATAAAATATTGAAACCACAGACAGTCCATAGTTCTTTTTTTGAATCTACTTACCAATACTGAGAAAGTCTAGAAAATACACTAATCAATCCGAGTCTTTCTTCACTCGTGTTTTTCACTAAAAACTTGGACACGCCTTCATAGACTGTCCGTCTGCATGATACAAGTAAATGAATACATGTGAGAAGCAACATTATGTGATCATCCAACAATACACATATAAATGCACACATAACAACAATATAATACACAAACTGCATATTTGTTTTACACACTTAACAAAAATACCAAACCATTACATCTTAATTATGGAAGTTCTGAACACAACAATAGTTGCTAATTAAAATCACACTGATCCTTGTAATTCCAACTACTAGGTCTGCAATTACAAGGTCTCCAGTTACAGAACACTAAGACTTATTACACACCAAGACTAAGTACCTGGATAGCTACCATATACAAGATTTTAGTAGTAACTATGATTCATATACAAAATTTTGTCTTTGAACTATGGCCAAGATTGTTTAGTCGCACATCAAAAGCTTCAAGATGTAGTTCTATTTCAGCCTGAAATCTTTAGTTGCTTATGCCAGTCAAAGGAATAAAGAAGCTAAAAAGTTATTTTCCAGATGAGTTTATTCATGTGATAATAGGCTAGTAAGTACTCAGACTCCACTTTTATTTCTGTTGCAGTTCAAGTTTAGGTCGCTGACTATTGGCTGTGTAGTTTTTATTTTTCATTTTAACAGGGGCCCTAAAGAATTGGAAATAATGAAATAGGGAAATATTTCTTGCAAGTAGGAGTAAGTGTTGTTGAATGCCAACTAGTTACTTAAAAGCTCAAAAACTAACATGACAGATGAACTATTAAAAGAAGTCTTAGCAAGTCAAGTGTAGAGTGTTTTTTTTATTAAAAATTTGGAATTACACATATAATTGAAACAAAAATCACATAAAGACTTTACGTTAAAGAATGAGTAGTTCCAACGCGACCACTGAGAAGCTAGAAGAATCATGTGTTATGGAGCTAACAGGCAGGTCAATGACTTCTTCCTACAAATCCTGAATAACAAAATTGAGAAAAAAACATGTGAAGCAGCCAAATAATACTAAACAAATACAAAGTACACTTTTCTTGTCTTTTTAATATCATGGACCTTGTATTTAATACGATTGTGGTTTTGTTTTCGGACATGTAGCACACAAACTGAGAGAAAGAGAACCCTCAGGCACAAGTTAATTAACATATACCCTGATCTAGTGGGAACTTAGTTTGCAAAACAATGGTCAACACTGCATAATATTAGTTCTTTTTTAATTTCGAATGCAGGAGGTGATTACTTCATAAACATTTAAATAATAAACAAATAATATTTAAATCAAATTAATTGGGTAGTGACTAAAACATATAGCTTCGCCAGCTATCCCGACTAGTAAACACCCAGCAGCAGAGCAAAAGTGATTTATTTTCCATTGCATCGCATTACCTGTCTACTGGTATATTTCACAAATTATTTTGTAATACCGTAATTTTTTTAATTAGAAAATAATTACAGAACTTTCTACCTGAATACTTAAATACCCGATCACAGAACTTATTTTGTACTAATGCATCGTGATATTCATATATTTCAAAAAGCATTAATTATTAAAAGCCTTGGGCATTTTTATGATTAAACCATTACGTGCAATATATTTGGTATACTCTGACCATGAAAAATTAACAGGCCGCCAAAAAATCAATAGACATTGTCTTCGAAAACAAACCTCAAACAATTCAATTTTCTCATCAGCATCAGAGCCGGTCATTATATTCAATTTTGTCAATATCTCAGTTGGCTTTCCTGTACTCTTTATGAAAGAAGTATATCCTCTTTACTCTTGTCTGGTGGTGATATAGGCGGTCGATCCTGTAAATTGTGCAAAAAAGTCTTATTGGTAAAGGCCATTTATAACTTTAGTAAGTGACAAGTTGAAAGAACACCAATAACAGCCCAGTCTCAACGTCAAGAAACAATTCAATTCAGCAGTGTGGTTCTTGTTAGAAACCTCCGTTAGTTGACCAACCTGCATTTAAAACATGCACGTCATTACTTTTGATAACGGGAGCCACATGCAACAAGCACTACTCAGCATAAGATAGCTAATTCAGTATCACGTCCGTACACCACACGAGCTGCGCATTGAACAGTAGGGAACCTGCAGCTGCTCATTTACAGTCCTAAAAGTTTCTATATGAGACAGGTACACATGAACAGCTCATTCGCAGTCCTGAAGAGTTAGTAAATCTACGATAGGCATACATCACTGAGTAAAACTCAATTCTGCTAATTAGTCTCTTTTCTATTCATTAATATTCTATGGCCTTCACTGGTACTTACTGAGAGTATATAAAATAATTTTTTTACTAGCTTGATATAGTTTCATTGAAGGTCAGTAGCAAGTCTAACATCTTCCTCTATAAGAGCTTTGAAATAAAACATTAAAATACAGGATAAAGAGCTCCAACAGTTCTATAAGCATATATGCAGACTCAATCCTATATTCTATTAAATTATATATCAAGGGAAATATACCTTTAAATCTGAGATTTGAACCTTGTCGTTTAACCGATTAAATGCTGCTTTTCATAGTTTCATTTTTTGCATTTCCAATATCATTCATCAAATTATCCTCCAGGAGTGACAAGCCCATTTGCTTGTTCCATTCATCAAAGTTCCTATATATTCTGTCAAAAATTATATATCAAGGGAAATACGTCTCTGGTTTTCTTGTTCCATGACTAATACCTACAATAAAGCAAATTCAATTATATTAAGAACTAGTCAGATTAATATACATAAGGTTCAAAAAGTTGATTTTAGTAAACAGGGGAAATAGGATTGTGTTTTGTATGAGGCAAAGGCTTAGATTGATCTGGATGAGCTCAAGACTGTTAAGTTATCATAAGCAAAAGCTCTTAAAACTCTCAAAACTCTAGTGGAAGTTTTGAAACATAAAAAGACTTTACTCAAAGAATGAGTAGTTCCAACGCGACGACTGAGAAGTTAGAAGAATCAGGTGCTATGGACCTAACAGGCAGGTCAGTGACTACTTCCTTAAGTCCTGAATAAGAAAAACAAACTTGAGAAAAAATATGTAAGGCAACGAAACAATACTATTAAAACTATAAGAAAAATATGCGAGCCATACACTTGACGGAATCAGTAAACAGTCATGTAAAAATGGCTAAAAACCAAATCCAACTCAATAGACATATTTAAAACTATAATTATACCACATATCTAGCATTAGCATAACATGCAAAACACAACTTTATGCAATGATAGATACAAAAATATTGATCGAACCCAGATTATATTCAAAATAGTGACTGAATTGACCAGAGCGTAGAACATAGTTGTCAAACGAAAAGATAATATATTGACTAAGTGATTTGGATGAGGCAAAGACTAATATAACTTCTTCCTATGAGTCCTTTATAACAAAGTTGAGAAAAAATATGTGAGGCACCCAAACAATATATAAACAAATACTAAGCAGCGTCTTATAGTAGGAAGGAAAAACTACTAACAATTTAATCCAAAGTCAATGAGCATGAACCCAAACCCCATTGTGCACCTTCTCACAAAATCACAATTCACACATATATATAAAGAAACCACACATATATAGAGAAAAACAACAATCAGGATAAACCCCTAAATCACACTTACTTATACTTGGAGAAGAATACAGAAACCCTAATTCAAAGATACAGAGCAAATACAGAGAACCCAACCAGCCAAGAAAAATCAACAATCCGAGGTAAATCCAGAGAAGAGCAATGAAGCTAGAGACTCTATCTCGTGGCAGAACCCAACAAGCAAATCTAGAGAAACAGAATAGAAAACCCAACCAGCGAATCCAATCCAGTGGAACAAACAACCCAATGAAATTGAATGGAACCCAGTAGATTTGAGCACCAACGAAATCGTTTGTATAGTAGCGGTGAATAGCGAAATCGAGTTTAAGGAAGAAAGTGTGTAACTGTTCATATTCAGACGTGCAGAGAGGTTTGTGACTTGTCATTGAGAATTGGGATTATTAATCTATATAATTAATGAACTTTGTACATCGGGTAACATAATGCCGTAGCAAGAGTGTCGGTCAAAAAGACCCGACACAAAAGAATTTTAAGCGTCGGTCAAACAGACACCCGACGCTTAAAGTATAGTCATAATACACTTAAGCGTCGCCTATTTGGTCGACCGACGCAGAAAGTAAGTATAGGCTACGGTTCTTAAAAACACCGACGCCTAAAGGGCGACGCAAAAAGACTTTTCAGTACTAGTGACACCTTACACTCCACATTTGTGATTAACAAATTTTCTGACATCGGGTGATTTTTGATTAAATTCAGATAATCGTTTGCAAACTCTGAGGAAAAATTGTCTTACAGACTTTCAATGTCTATCACTCATCAGTACGAAATTCTGTGAACAATCTCTGATTTGTCACATAGTCTGCCATTTGTTTAAACTCTGGTCAAATGGTCAAATCTCTGATCAGCATCGGAGTTTAAAATAAATAATATTTGGTCAAGTAAATATTAGTTTTAATTGTCAAACGGTACAAAATCCATTTGAATTCCTGAGTGTAGAAAAACACGGTGAATAATTGTGGTTTCTTGGAAATTGTTACACACTTGCAGATTCACACGCCACTAATAATTACCGCTCCACTACCATTCTTGTTACCGTTAGACACCTGCCACGTGTCCCACTACCTCTTCTCGTCAGTAAATCGTGCATACACATATATATATCAGTTTTAAAAAGTTCTTAACTTTTTTACACATGATTTTTTTACTGTCTCTCTCTCTCACACTTTACTCTCATTCTCTCATTAGCATTTTATCAAACACCTTATCTGCACTATCTTAAACTCTCATTTTCTTTCAGAATCATGTCGACAACTGCTTTTGATCACAATGGAGCTAAGTTTGTTACTAACAACTATGCTGCTATGTTAGGTCCTATAAATTCACTATATAATCTGATATAGTGATCACAATCTGTAACACAGTAAGACAATATAAGAGCTTGAAAGCAGTAAACTCTTATTCACAAAGCTTGAATGGTTACAAAAACTCTCTCAGTGATTTATAATGTATCACTAAGAGCTGCTAGGGTTCTGTAAAATATACTCGATAACTCAACTCATCTAGAGTAACCCTAATCTGTGTTTATATAGACACAGTTACAAAATCAATCTCTGATTTGATATCCTATAAATCAGCTATGAATTCTATCAATCAAAGATTGCTCCAGTTTTCTGTTTAGTTTCCATAGTCAGCAAATCACTCCTCAGCTTCTATCCTTCCTTGAAGTATATCCGCTTCTGAGCTCTTTCCACGTGTAAACTCTGTCGAGTCTTGACTATGTAAACTCTGATCAGACTTTACTAAACTCTGATCAGCTTCCAGTTTAAACTCTGATGATTCCTGTTCTAAAACAAACCTTAAGAACATTAGTAATCATCAATTATATCTAACAATCTCCCCCAACTTGTGCATGAATAAGTTATGTGCAAGTTAACAGATAATTGATGATGTCAAAACATTTAAGTCAAATGCAACAGAGTTTAACTATATAACAGAAAACTTTTAAAACTTACAGATACTTTACTCCTTAGCTGCATAGATACCATTTGCTGTCTTTAGATACTCTCTGAGGAGTTCTTTCTCAGCTTCTTCAAGCACTGCAATCATTTGTCTCTTGATCTCTCTCAGCTCTGGATCTGAAACTCCAGTTTGATAAATTGCAGCTCTGAGATCATAAATCTTGTTCTTCTTTAAGTCCCTATCCAGCCTGATATTGTAAGCTTTATCAGACTCTTCATTAAATGCAAGAGTTCTGATTCCACCTATTGTTTCAATCTTTGCTGAATTTTTCTTCATCTCCACCAGCTGTCCTTTATGATTGAGGTATTTAGGAATGAAAAGTCCAGCATTTTTGTTTCCTGTAATCCCCATCTTTCTTCTGATTTGATCTTTTAGCAGGTTGGAGATGTGTTGTCCTGACTTGTTCTTTACTTGAAATATGTATGATACATATCTCAATTCTTCCCAGTGTTTAGCATATAGATCTGCTTCAAGTACTCTAAACACTGTTCCATCAGACATGAAGTAGATAAGGATATTATCTCCTCTGTCATTTTTTACCAACTGGACTGAATCAAGTTTGTCCATTCTGTCTTGCAATATTCCAATCTTGGGAGCACAGAGAGATGAGGGGTCATCTGGTCTTGATCCTATACTCTGATCAAATTTTTCATACTTGGATCCCAGCCCTCCTTTATCTCTTCCTGCCTTTTGATGAGAAAATGGTTTAATTGAGCCTTTTTCAAAACTTATTTCAGTCATCAGAGTAGGCTTTGCAAATCCAGCCAGTGGAGTAGTTGTTGGTTTGAACACAGCTTGAGCTTTGTCAGAGACTGTGTCTTTCTTTGCTTCCTTATTGACTTGAGCTGTGTCATAGGTCAATCTTTCTTTTTGAGGTTCTGCAACATGAGCTTTGTCAGAGATTGCAGCTTCTGTTTTCTTTTCCTTCACAACTTGATCCTTGTCAGAGGTTGTAGGCTTCTTCTTTTCCCAGCCTTTCTCCAGATTTTCATCTACTTTGCTTTTACCCTTGGAGGTGTATTCATCTTCAGAGTATACCTTTTTGACTGGTAAACTCTGATCAGCAACAGTAGATTCCTTGATCAGTATTCCTTTTTCTTTTGGCTTGGTAGTTGACTTTGCAGGCTTTTGGATCTTTCCAGAGTTTATAGCTTCAACATGTTCCTTTTTCAGCTCAGCTTCCTCTGCAGCAATCAACTCCAAATCCAAATTTGCTTCTGGATTTTCTTGTTCAAAAACCAATCTAGCAAGCTCTTCATCAGTCATGGGTTTGTCTGATCCAGTCACTGGTCTTTGCTTAGATGCAGATGTGATGTTGTGAGTTGGACCAGACTTTGTGCTTTGCTTAGATTGTTTCTGACTGTCAGAGTTTGAAACTCTTCCACCAGTTCCTGCTTGAAATCTCTTGTGCTTGGTGAAATCATCAATATCATCATCATCATCCTTCTTCTTCCTCTTCAGAGTTTGAGTAGTAGACTTGCATTTGACTTGAGCTACTCTCTCCCCCTTTTTGACATCATCCTCATCAGGAATCAGTATGGATGTAATCAGAGAAAGTGAAGTTTGAATGGCTTCAAGCTGTTTGGACATCTTCTCTTGATTTGATTCAATCATGGTCATCCGTTTGTCCAGAGATTCATTAGCAGTTACCAGCTTCTGTACATTCTCTTTCATAGGATTGATGGTCCTCTTCTTTTCCAGTTCATTTGTCTCCTTGACTTTTGCCACCTCTGTTCTTAGACCATCTATTGATTTAGATGTCTGAGCATGAGCAGGATGAAATGTCTTCAGATATAGAATTGTGCCCTTGAGGCTTGACATAACATCAGAGTTTGTAATTTTCTTTTCTGCCATAGATAAGAACTCTTCAGCTTTAGGTGTTTCCAAGGAATGCTGGTGACTCAACCAGAGTTTATCCCATACTTCAGTTGGAGGATCAACCTGAAGATCCCTGGGAAGTGGCTCAGAGTCTGTGTTCAGAGTTTGTAGCCTGGCATTGTACTGGCTAGTTGACTCCCATTTCTGTTGTGTCAGAGGAACTCCATCATTTTCATCTTTAGCAGTATCTGAACTGGCATCATCCTCAGTATCAGAGTTTGCTTTTTCATCTTCAGGAACAGGATCAGCAACTTTCTCCACATTATCCGGAGCAGATTTTTCTTGAGCTTCAGACTGTGACTTGATGGGCTTTTCACCAGTCTGAGCAAGAGATTGTAAAGCTTCCACAGCTACTTTGTCAGTTTCCGCAACTACATCAGACCTGTAGTTCTCTGGAGCTGTATCATGAACAATGGCATCCTCAGGAATTTTCATTGGAGATTGAGGAATTTGACCATGATCAGATAATGGAGTTTGAGAATCAGACACATTTGCTCCAGCTTCAGTTGTAGCTTGTGCATCACACTCTATTTCTTCATCTACTGCAGATGCTGGAGAAGATGCTTTAGGAGATGTTGTAGGAGATACTGTAGGAGATATCAGAGGAACAGCTTGAATAGGAAGCACCATCAGAGCTTGAGAAGTTTCTGGTAGTGTGGTAGATGGTGTTTGGTCTTCCTCAACAGTGAAGTCTGTGATGTCAGTTTCTGGGATTTTCGCCTTTGCAGGTTTTTGAGCCCGTAACTTGAATCTGGCTGTCTTCTGAGGACTTGTGTGAGCCGGTTCAGAGACTGTTGTTGGAGTAGGTTCAGAGTTTGCAACTTGTGCAGTTTCTAGATCATCATATTCATATGCTGCAACAAGTCTTCTTCTTTTCTTCTGCTTTGGAGGAGAAGCAGCTTCATTGTGGACATTATCAGAGTTTGCAGCATCAGAGTTTGCTGGTTTATCAGACTTTGTCTTTAGAACTTGTGTATCAACAGAGGTTCTGGTTTTGGTTGTAGAGGGGTGGTCATCAGACTTTGTAGATTTGGATGGTTTTGTAGTTGATGATCTTGGTTTTCTGGTGACTGTGGGAGAGGTTGGATGTTGTGGTTGAGGTTGTTGAGGCTGTTGTTGTGGTTCCTGAGGAAGGTTCAGCCTTGCTCTGAAAGGAGCTGGGATTTGCAGAGGCCTGAGAACTGGTCTCTTCTCATCTTTAGATATGAGATCCTTAAAAGCCCTTTTATGAAGTTTAAAAGGTTTGATCTCATCTGCAGCATCAAAATCCACTTCTCCAACAGTGGCATTAAACAACAATTGGCGAAATCTTGAGAAATATATAACATTCCTGTTCTCAAGCATTCTTTCACCAATATTTCTAAGAACTAATCTACCAAAATCAAAAGCAGTAGAATAGATCAGAGAATACCCGATTTGTAGCATGTCCATTGGAATAGCATCCCAGTTTGTAGATTTCTTCTGGAAAGCTCTGGTAATGCAATCAAAGAAAAAACTCCACTCCTTATTGAGCCATGGACGCTTCAACTGACCCAGTTTATCCAGAGATTCGTAGTACCCCAATTCAAGCATCATTGTTCTGAGATTTGCATCTCCATTGGTAATGTACGCAGAATGTTCTGGCAAGTTAAGTGCCTGACGAACTGTTGCTGGAGTAACTGCATACTCCTCCCCGTCATAGGAAAACACAATTGATGGTGATCCATCTGCACCACCATTGTCATATGTACCCGTCTTCCAAAAGCTGATGATTTGGCTTCCTGAAAGTCTTGCAGGAGCGGTGAGAGCGGTACCGATGACACTTTGTGCCAAGAATCGCTGAAAGGGATGATAATCCCTTGGGGCTTCAGCAGTGTCAAGGATGGCTGCATAGTTATTAGGAACGAATTCAACACCTGCCAAGATAAAAGCTGTAGTGGCCATTAGAACAGAGATTATGAAAAGAAGATGTTTGAGGAAATGTGTAG
Source organism: Daucus carota subsp. sativus (assembly GCF_001625215.2). Classification (NCBI taxonomy): domain Eukaryota; kingdom Viridiplantae; phylum Streptophyta; class Magnoliopsida; order Apiales; family Apiaceae; genus Daucus; species Daucus carota. The sequence goes on from NC_030383.2 coordinate 21,594,029, forward strand.
ACGAAGATTTGAATTTCAGAGAACAGAGTGTAAGAGTTTTGTTTAGAAGGTGAATGTAGAGAGTAAGTGTAAAATTGAATAATAAGCAATAAAATCTGATCTGAAAAACTCTTCAGATTTTGTTGAACTGAGCACGCATGGGCTTTTTGTTCAATCAGACACCTGTCAAAATGTAACTGGTAGATGAGTGTTAGTGGGGTGGAGAAACGAGAGTAATAATCATGATTGCAGTAAAACATGCGCAGTAATAAATGCTGATTACACGTTCTCCTATTAAAATGTTTTGCATGTAAACCCACTAATAATACATCCGTTTGAAACACATTCTCTTCACATTCTCTGAATATTTGAAAAAAAATCAAGATCAAATCTCTCGAATTTTTAAACTCTGAGATTTAAGACAAAGAAAATAAATTTCTGCGAACCTCAGAATAAAGACATAATTTTCAGAATATTCATCAATAAATCAGAGTTTGTTCTGAAATCCATAGCTCAATAATGTGCTTGTGAAATGTGTGTGGTCATGTTAAATCAGAGAATATAAAATTTCACAATTTCGTAATTATAAGGTAGACTTTGAATAATTTATTCAAACTCTCAAAACTTAGACTAGGACATACTCTGAAGATAATCAATAAAATAATCTACCCCCTTTTCCCTTTTTTTTTTTTTTTTTTTTTTTTTTTTTTTTTTTTTCATCAGGACGCTTCTCAGTGTGAGTGAGGCACGACCTTTAAATAAATTATTGCATTAGTATTTCTCCAGTAATCAGAGATTGTGACTGGTCACCATAGATTATAAAATCTTAGCAATTACTTAATACCAGCAAATGTTTGGTTCTTCCCAGTCACTGTCATATTAACATCTAAGATCTCAAAGGAGTACCATGCTTATTTTTCAGGGGGTTTTGTCTCAGGTAATAAAGACATCAGAGTTTATAATCACTGTCTAGTATATGAGAGAAAATTTAAATTAATCAGTCTCACTTATAATTAAGATATGTGAAGTAGTAGAGTCTCAATGATATCAGCATGCATAGTGTGAACTAGTGTAGCACAAAATTGAGATTAGGATTAAGGAACTTAGCTGAGATTCATGATTACTCATTCAGAACATGCTTCATGGTATCTTCATAGGTGTTTTGTCTCAGAGAAGATAAAAAATGAGATCACTTATCAAGATTCAGAGTTGTAGAAGCATCAGAGAATATTATCAGAGAATGTTATCAGAGTAAAGCAAACAGAGTATATTATCAGAGAATGTCATCAGATTTTATCAATCAGAGTATATCATGGCAGATGTGTGAGTAATACATATGGTAAATTTGACAAGTTAAATTTTAAAGATCTAACCAATATGTTTACTCAGTTCCTGATATCATTCCTAGCTCATTCACCAGCCTAGTAAAAGTTGCTTCACTTAATGGCTTGGTGAAAATGTCTGCTAGCTGCTGTTCAGTAGGAACAAAGTGAAGTTCAATGGTTCCTTCCTCCACATGCTCCCTTATAAAATGATATCTTATACTGATGTGCTTTGTCAGAGAATGTTGAACTGGATTTCCTGTCATAGCAATAGCACTTTGGTTATCACAATAAATAGGAATTTTAGAGAAGGATAACCCATAGTCCAACAGTTGATTCTTCATCCAAAGAATTTGAGCACAACAGCTGCCTGCAGCAATATACTCTGATTCTGCTGTTGATGTTGAGATGGACTTCTGCTTCTTACTGTACCAAGAAACTAGTCTTCCACCCAGAAATTGACAACTCCCACTTGTGCTTTTCCTGTCAATTTTGCAACCTGCAAAATCTGCATCAGAGTATCCAATAAGACTAAAATCTGATTCTCTAGGGTACCATAGTCCCAATGATGTGGTTCCCTTGAGATATCTGAATATCCTCTTTACTGCAATCAGATGAGGTTCTCTTGGATCTGCCTGAAATCTTGCACATAGACATGTGGCATACATAATGTCTGGTCTACTTGCAGTCAGATAAAGCAATGATCCAATCATTCCTCTATAGTTTGTGATATCCACTGATGCACCAGTATCTTTGTCTAGTTTTGTTGCTGTTGCCATAGGAGTAGTTGCAGCAGAACTGTCTTGCATACCAAATTTCTTTAAAAGATTTCTGGTATACTTGGCTTGATTTATAAAAATCCCATCTTTAGTCTGTTCAACTTGTAAACCCAGAAAGTAGCTGAGTTCCCCCATCATGCTCATTTGGTACCTAGACTGCATGAGCTTGGCAAATCTTTGACAGAGTTTAGCATTAGTGGAGCCAAAAATAATGTCATCAACATAGATTTGAACTAAAAGCAGATCATTGCCATGATTCAAATAAAACAGAGTTTTATCTATGGTACCTCTAGTAAATCCACTTTCAAGAAGAAATTGAGCTAGAGTTTCATACCATGCCCTTGGAGCCTGCTTTAGTCCATAAAGTGCTTTGTCCAACCTGTAGACATAGTCTGGATGTTTTGGATCCACAAAACCTGGAGGTTGTTCAACATATACCTCTTCATCCAGTTTCCCATTTAGAAAAGCACTTTTGACATCCATCTGAAATACTTTGAATTTCTTGTGTGCAGCATAGGCCAGAAAGATTCTAATTGCCTCCAATCTTGCAACTGGAGCAAATGTCTCATCATAATCAATACCTTCCTGTTGTGAATACCCTTTTGCCACAAGCCTTGCTTTATTCTTTGTAATGACACCCTCACTGTCAGTTTTGTTTCTAAACACCCATATTGCACCAACTATGGATCTGTCTTTAGGTCTTGGTACTAGGGTCCAGACTTTATTTCTTTCAAATTCATTTAACTCTTCTTGCATTGCTTGAATCCAATCAGGATCTTGAAGAGCTTCCTCCACCTTTTTGGGTTCTGTTTGTGACAGAAAGCAATGATGTAAACATTCATTTGCTGTAGCTGTCCTTGTTTGCACACCTGCTTCTGGATTGCCAATTATTAGATCAGGTGTGTGAGATTTTGTCCACTTCCTAGCATGTGGAAGCTGACCATTTTCATCATTGGATCCTCCCCCTTGATCCATGCTCTCCTGATTCTGTAGATTATTCTCTGTAGCTCCCCCTAAATTTGTGCTATCAGAGTTTGAATCAGTATTCTCTGATGAGTTTGAGTCAGCATTCTCTGAGGAATCTTGGGTAGAGTCTGAGACATTCTGATGCTCCCCCTCAACAAGTGCTTCATTGTCATGAACTTGTGAATGTTCATCAGAGCTTGCTGTATTTTGTTCACAGTCAGAGTTTGACTGTTCATCAGAGTTTGTCGAATCAGAGAAAATTTCTTCATTTTCAAAATGCAGTTCTTCATGATCATCCATATCTGCTAAGCCCATTATTCTTTTGTCATCAAATGACACATGTATGGATTCCATGATCACCTTGGTTCTCAGATTATAGACTCTGAAGGCCTTTGTTATCAGAGGATAACCTACAAAGATGCCTTCATCAGCTTTTAAGTCAAACTTGGTAAGCTGTTCTGGATGAGTCTTCAATACAAAGCATTTGCACCCAAATATGTGAAAGTACTTCAGATTTGGCTTCTTTTTCTTCACCATCTCATATGGGGTCTTGCCATGCTTATTAATCAAGGTTGCATTTTGAGTGAAACAGGTTGTTTGAACAGCTTCTGCCCAGAAATAAGTAGGCAATTTAGCCTCATCAAGCATAGTTCTGGCAGCTTCTATAAGAGTTCTGTTTTTCCTTTCAACTACACCATTTTGCTGTGGTGTACCAGGTGCAGAGAACTGTTGCACTACACCTCTTTCTTTGCAGAACTCTTCCATTGTTGAATTTCTAAATTCAGTTCCATTATCACTTCTAATGATTTTCACTTTGTCTTCAGATCCATGATCCAGTTGTGTCACATGATCCATCAGATGCAAGGCTGTTTCATCTTTAGAGTGAAGAAAATATACCCAAGTGTATCTAGTATACTCATCAACAATGACAAGAGCATATTTCTTCCTTGCAATGGATGGTACATTAACTGGTCCAAAGAGATCAACATGTAGAAGATGATATGGTTTGTTTATTGAGAATTCAGTCTTACTCTTGAAAGATGTCTTTCTCTGCTTGGCTTTTTGACATGAATCACACAATCCATCAGATGTCAGTAGTGATTCAGGGAGTCCTCTCACAAGCTTTTTCTTTATAAGCTCATTTATGGAATTGAAATTTAGATGTGAAAGCTTCTTGTGCCATTTCCAACTTTCTTCTGCAGAGATCCTTGTAGACAAGCAAATTGCTTTTTCTTCAGAGTTTGTAGGCAAGTGGATTTCATAAATATTCCCATGTCTGTGAGCAGTTACTGCCACTTTGCCTGTTGACTTGCTTACTATCTCACTGTGTTCTTCATAGAAATCAACATGATATCCTCTGTCACAGATCTGACTGACAGAGAGTAAATTGTGTTTCAGCCCTTGAACAAGAGCTACATTTGATATGATGACATTTCCAAGATTGATTTTGCCATATCCCAGAGTCCTTCCTATGTTGCCATCTCCATAAGAAACACTTGGGCCAGCCTTCTCCACAAACTCTGACAGCAGGGTCTTATTTCCAGTCATGTGTCCTGAACATCCACTGTCCAAGACTAGGATATTCTTCCTGTTGCCCTGCAATCATAAAGACCACTAGTTGTTAGTTTTAAGGACCCAGACTTGCTTGGATCCCTTGGCCTTATTAAGTTTGTTAGCTTTTGCAGCGGTATTATTATCAGAGTTTGAGCTAACAGACTTTGCAACAGAGTTTGTACTGGAAACAGAGTTTGTACTTGCAGAGTTTTTATTAACCTTTAAAGAAGGTTTCAATTGATAATAATCATAATACAAACTATGATATTCTTTGCAAGTATAAATAGAATGCCATAAACTACCACAATGAAAACAAGGATTTTGTGGTTTATATCTAATACTACTTTTTCTAACTCCAGACTTTGTAGGTAAAGAGTTAATGTCCTTGTTCTTCCTGCAAAAATTAGCAAGATGATTAGTATTACCACAGTTATGGCATGTCTTCCTAGGTGCATTTGGAACAGGCATGTAGTTATTACTTTTGTCTATGCCAATTTTGCCATTTCTATTTTTCCTAGGCTCCTTGTTTCTGTCATCAGACTTTACCTCTTTAAGCTTATGTTTAAGCTGTTTCTGAGTCATCAGTCCTATGTTAACCTGTTTGGGCTTTTCAGATTTTAAATTGTTGTTAATCTCTGATTTTGGTCTACATTGTTTAGGCTTAGAGGATTCAACAACAAATTTAACAGGTTTAACCTTAGGTTTTTGAGTTTTAATAAACTCTGTTTTTGATGACTCAGCTTCTGAGTTATCAGTGTAACCTAGTCCCTTCTTCCAGTTTCCACTACCTAAGATATCCTGAGTAGTTTTGCCTGAATTAGTCCATGTTTTAATAATTTCCCTTTCCTTAGCAAGTTCTGATTGAAGAGATGCATACCTCTTTAATAATTCATCTTTGACAATGACAGCATCATCTCTTTCTTTCTGAACTTCCAACATCTGAACTAATTCTTTTTCTAGATAATCATTCCTTTTCTTTACACTTAGAGTTTCAGATTTTAATCTTTCATTTTCTAAAGTCTGATCTCTAAAGCTGGTATGCAAAGTTTTAAGAAACAATCTTAACTCAGTTATATCTTCAGTATCAAAGGCAAGAGTAGAATGAGGTACCTTAGCAGGAGATTCAGAGTTGTTGTCAGTGTTTGCCATCAGAGCATAATTGACTTCTTCTTCTGAATCAGAAGTATCTGTCCAGTTTCCTTTCTTGGTGATAAAGGCCTTTTCTTTTTCCTTCTTGGCTTTCTTGCATTCAGATGCAAAGTGTCCCTTTTCACCACAGTTGAAACAGGTATACTTGTCAGCTTTTCCAGCTTTTCCTTCTTTGCCCTCATTCTTCTTAAAGTTCTTCTTGTCATAAACTCTGTCAGAGTTCCTGTCTTTCCTTGAAAAACTTTTGCCTTTGTTGAACTTTTTGTAGGCCAACTTCTTGAAGCTTTTCACCATCAATGCTGCTAACTGCATCATCTCATCATCACTTTCTTCAGAGTCTGAGGGAACATCAGAGTTTGAGTCATCAGAGTTTGATGACTCAATGTCAGACTTTGTGACATGAGCTTTTCCTTTGCTCTTAGCAGCTTCTTCTTGAACTTTCAGAGCAACAGACTTTGATTTTCCTCCATGACGTTTGCTCCTTTGCTCCATTTCAAGTTCATGAGTCTTCAGTCTTCCATAAACATCATCAAGAGACATTTCTCCAAGATCAAGATTGTCTCTTATTGTGGTGACTTTCAAATCCCATTTTTCAGGAAGAGCCAGAAGGAATTTGAGATTTGAGTCTTCAAGATCATATTCCTTGTCCACCAGAGATAAGTCATTCAACAGTTTGACAAATCTGTCATACAGATCTGTCAGAGACTCACCAGATTTTGAGTCAAAGTGCTCATACTCCTGTGTAAGGATTGTTTTTCTGTTTTTCTTAATGGCCTGAGTTCCTTGACATCTGGTTTCCAGAGCATCCCAGATTTGTTTAGCAGTTTTGCACCCAATTACCCTATTAGACATTGCATTGTCAAGGGCACTGTGCAAAAGGTGTTTCACCTTTGAGTCTTTACTAATTGACAGGATGTCCTCAGGGGTATAATCTTTCTTTTCTTTTGGAACCATCTTCTGAGGTTCATCAGCAAGCCCAACAGAGAGCTTGGTGGGCATATGTGGTCCATCAAAGATCCTGTCAAGATATTCTGGATCAACAGAGTCTAAGAATATTATCATTCTCTCTTTCCAGACTGGATATTCAGATGCCTTAAGGATTGGAACTCTAAAGGATGAAGCTTGTGATTTTTCAGACATGATTGTGTTTAAGATCTCACTGTAGTAATCTTAACAGAGCTGGCTCTGATACCACTTGTTAGGTCCTATAAATTCACTATATAATCTGATATAGTGATCACAATCTGTAACACAGTAAGACAATATAAGAGCTTGAAAGCAGTAAACTCTTATTCACAAAGCTTGAATGGTTACAAAAACTCTCTCAGTGATTTATAATGTATCACTAAGAGCTGCTAGGGTTCTGTAAAATATACTCGATAACTCAACTCATCTAGAGTAACCCTAATCTGTGTTTATATAGACACAGTTACAAAATCAATCTCTGATTTGATATCCTATAAATCAGCTATGAATTCTATCAATCAAAGATTGCTCCAGTTTTCTGTTTAGTTTCCATAGTCAGCAAATCACTCCTCAGCTTCTATCCTTCCTTGAAGTATATCCGCTTCTGAGCTCTTTCCACGTGTAAACTCTGTCGAGTCTTGACTATGTAAACTCTGATCAGACTTTACTAAACTCTGATCAGCTTCCAGTTTAAACTCTGATGATTCCTGTTCTAAAACAAACCTTAAGAACATTAGTAATCATCAATTATATCTAACATGCTATACTCGACAATGATGAAGCCCCCAAGGAGTTTCATCTAATACAGGATTCTCTGGCTCACAGCGAGCTGATGTACGCCCTGACTCAACCAGAGTCTATTTCTCCTTCACAAGTCCTCATCTTCTGGAGGACAGCTCATTATGATGATGGGGGTGACCATGGTTCTCCATCCTTGACCTTTGACTACGAAGGTCAAGAATACTTTGTATCGCCAGCAACTGTCAGGAAGGCTCTTCATCTTCCGGAACACAACAAGTTCGATTCACCAGTCCCTACTCAAACTCTGAGGGACATGATGACTTTCTTTGGCTACACAGCAAGTACTGACAAGATGGGGGAACTCAAGCGTCCACATCTCTGCAAGGAGTGGAGCTTCTTCTATGACTGCATTACAAGGGCTTTTGGAAACAAATGTAGTAATTTTGATGCCATCACTCTCTTCAGTCAGCAGATTGGGTATTCTCTGATCCATAATCTTAAATTTGATTATGCTACATCTATACTGAGATTTATTAGAGATAGGAGAAAAGAGAATATGAATTTTGTGTATTATGCTAGATTCTGTCAGCTCATATTCTCTTATTGTTTTCCTGATGTACCTATACCTGAAACTGGTAATGAACTGCCCTTTAAAATTACCAAACGTGCATTTACTAATCTTATCAAAAACGACAGTAAGAAACACAATGCACCAGTATTTGCTATTCCTGTCATAGTTCAGGACAAATTAAGGGTTGCCATGCCAGATAAATATGGACCTTTATTCTCTGATGAGAATCTACCACGTCCTCCTTCCACATCTGCTCAACCAGATGTTGAACCAACCTCTGGTCCTTCCCAACAAGGGCCAGTTGTAAAATCTGACCCCATTTTACCCTCTGGTTCTTCCCAAAGAGGGCCAGTTGTAACAACTTCACCAAAAAGGGTTCTTAGATCTTCAAAGTCTCCAAGCAAACCATCTCCTCCTCCCAAGAAAAGAAGATTTTGGCAGGAAAATATCAGACTCTGATTCTGATGAAGCACCTCCACCTCCTCCACCAGCTAAGAAACAGAGGAAGAAGGTCAAGCCTACAAACATAACTGATCTGACTGTTGAACCACCTCAGTCAGATGATCCTAACCAGGCCTTGATCCTATTCTCTGAACAACCACAGATTGCAGATCCAGTAATGGTTGAACCTCTCTCTACAATGCCTCTTGACACTTTTGCAGCTGATATTCATGTGTTAGACACAAATCCTGATGTTCAAGGTCAATCAGAAGATGCTCAAACCGAGATTGTGTTGAAAATGATTCAAGACTCTTTAATTCAATCTGAGGATAATGTTGCAGCTCCTGTTCAGGAGATTCCTACAGCTGCGAATTCTGATGCAGCAACAGAAGCTCTGGCATCTCATACTCTGAGTATCTTTGTTGATGATAATGAAGATGATGATGCAACAGAGGTCACTTCCATTCCTGTTCAGACTTCTGATATTTCAGTCTCAATCTCTGATCTAGTCAGAGATACTACACCAGTAAGGGTTGATTCTTCAATTCAAGCACTGTCACCAGTCAGAGAATCTTCTCCTCTTAAAACTCCTACTCCAGTTCCAAGTTCTCCACTTCTACCTTCCATGCCTGCACAGAGAAAAGTTTGTCACTTAACTTACTTCCAGAGGATGTGCAGAGCTACACCTCCCTCTGTGGATGACAGACTTGCCTCTATTGAGGCCACTCAAAAGTCAATGCAACATACTCTGGCTGACTTGAGCTCCTCTGTAGCTCTGCTGGTTCAAGCTCTTACCTCTGATAATGTCAAAAAGGGGGAGAAAGTGCTTAAAGACAAATGCAAAGATGACCAGCTATTAATGAAGAAAAAGTCAGATGATGATGATGAAGAAGGAAATAAGGAAGCTGCTAAGGAAGCTGTTACTAATGAAAAATCCATCAAGCAGTTGGTACAGGTCAGAGACAGGAGTAATAAGGGTGCAAACTCTGAGAGACCCAGAGAATCTCAACAAAAGCACAAGTCTATGGAGATGACTGTTATGTCTCAAGTTTAGAGCATAAATGAAGCAGTCAGGGTTTCTGATGTTATATCTAAAGAACTTGCTGTTGTGAACTCTGAGGTTGAAAAGAAGAAAGAAGATCTGATTCCTGAATCAGATAAGCTGATTGAAGCTGGAGATCCTGAGTCTCAGAAGTTCTGTCAAACTCTGAAGTTCAGAGGTAAAAAAAACCACCTTGTTCTACAAATCTCCTTCTCTGCAAGCTATTGATGAAGCTGTAGCAAGGAAGATATTTGAAAAGGAAAATCCAGGAGTGGATATAGAAGCCATCACACTTGAGGAAGAAAGACTAGCTGCTGAGAAGATGAAGATCAGCAAGACAAAGTCTGATGAGCAGAAACAAATCACTGAACCCTCACAGAAACAGAAAAGACCAAAGCAAAAAGGGATAGTGATCAGTGAGGTGAACTATACTGATATCAACAGACCAAGAACCAGGTCTCAAACTCAACCTGAGACTGATTCAAAGGACAAAGGAAAGAAACCTGTTGATGGAGTTCCTTCTGTGATAAAGAAATCTATTGTCAAGATAGCATCAGAGAATCCTTCTCAGAGGATGATAAAGCTAAGCAAGAATGCAAACATAATCACTGATGTATCTGATCAAACAGAAGAAGAAGAAGCTTGATTGACCAGAAGAAGAAAGGATGAAGTCAAGCCAATCTCTGATATAACTTTAACCTCTGACAATGCTCAAGTTAAAGTTCCAGCAACAGAAGAAAAGCCTGAGACTAAAGAAGCTAAGGACTCATGGCTGAAGACAAAATCTGGGAAACCTCAAGACTAGAAAAAGAAAAGTCTCTTTGGAAGCCTTGGTACAAGTCTGTACAAGGAAAGCTCAATGCTTACCAGGATCAGAACTCATGGAACCATAGGAAAGGAAGCTTATGATACTACTGGTCTAGGACACAGAAAGGAGAAGATACAAACAAGCTCAGCAACCACCTTCAGAGATACATATCCTCTGACTGAGAAGGTGGGAGAAGCTGTTACTCAGAAGGACTTAGACAAAGTAGAATCAGTGCAGATTCTCATGCACACTCATGATGGTACAGGAGACAAAGAGAAGATTGCCATATTTCTGGAGTTTGGCAGAGTTTACAGAATTTCAGAAGCTGATCTATTGCTGAAATCTCTGAGAGAGCTTGAACACTTTCACTACATGCTGGAAATCAAAAATGAAACTACTCAGAGATGGTCTGATCTGATGAAGAGGACTATAAATGAGAAAAGAAGATTCTATGGGATAAAGTCTGATGAAGAATATACTCCAAAAAATAGCTCAAGATGATGGTTCTGAAATCTTTATGGAGAAGAATAGCTCTGTCATGGAGACTATTGCAAACACCAGAATCTTGGGTTATAATAATGATGCAGACAGACCAGGGGTAATTCAGTTGGGAGATGCAATGGCAAAAAGCAAGGTGAATGCCTTGAGAGCTGAAAGGCATATGTTAAGCCTATTTGTAATTAAGAGGATTCAACTCAACTCTGATAAGAAAGCAAGTAAATAGCAAGTACTGTTATCCGGAATCCGTACGAAGAACGTCAAATGATTTATTGAAGATTTTATGTCAGAAGAATTTCAGGATGCTGCTGCAAACCACTGGAAGAAGTTCTTTAATATGATCAAGCCTCAGTGTACAAATAATCTTTTGTAGCACGTCCAGAAGATCAGAAGGTATAAAGTTTCAATACTTTATTTATTCAGAAGATTCCATTATTGTGTCTACAAATGAAGAAGAACTAAGAAGACAAAGAATCGACGAACAAGTCACAGCTTAATTGTTTAAATGACAAGGAATATTTAATTGAGCTAGTTACAGATGAACCAGACAGTACATTTGTGTATCAGCTCATCAGATTAATTATTCTATGTCAAAAGAAAGTGGCCGTTCATTCAAGTCGAAGATCTTAATTGTTTACAGAAGACTGAAGACTCTGAAGAAGAAGAAAAGGGATAATTGATTATCTAATTATTTAATCCACTTCTCAAAATAATTATATGTGATGTGTAATTTATTTATTAAATTAATTCTATCTCGAATTAATTTAATTTATGAATTTATGCATTTAATATAATTAAGTGGATATTAATTGGTTAATTAATTAAAAGAAATAAGGGTTTGTCTTGTTGGATCAAAAAGAAAGACAATTACAATGATTGTCTTAAGAAACAACAAGGTAAGACAATCAAACAGATTGTCTTACCGTGCCATTTCTCTCCTCCAACACACGGTAAGACAATCTCAGTAATTGTCTTACTGTGCCCCTCATTGTCTTACCGTGTGGATGCCAAGATAATCCTTCTGATTGTCTTACTGTGTGGCTTCCATGACAATCCTTCTGATTGTCTTACCGTGTGGAGTGTAAGACAATCCTACAGATTGTCTTACCGTGTCCTAATTGTCTTACCGTGTCCCTGGGATTGTCTAACCACTTCAGATTGTCTTACTAAGCTATAGACAATGCTTATGATTGTCTTGCCTTGTGTTTTTCAGCAAGACAAAGTGCTAAATTGTCTTAGCAACCACTAGATTGTCTTTGCCACCATTGTCTTGCCTAGTTCTTGAGATTTGCCTATAAATATGGTTCATTCTCATTCATTTGTAAGTGTTCAAAGTATTGTAAAGCTTTCAAGTTGTGCTAAACTTGCTATTCGTTAAATCCGCAGTTTACTGTGCTTTGATCATTCGGTTGTTTTGTTCCGCTGAGTTAGAATACTTTCTGTCAAATTTATTCTACGAACTAGTGGACATTAAAACGAACCATATTAATTATATAACGACTTTTACATTGTTATATTAATTAATTAAAATCTGATTAACAATTTTATATTTTATCAGATTATTCCGCCGCAATTATTTTTAAGTGACGATTGTATTCAACCCCCCCTTCTACAATCGTTCCAGGACCTAACAATTGGCATCAGAGCGGTTGATACCATTTTACCGTATCAGATCATATACACACTCTGTAACGTCCAAATATTTTTTATTCGAATTAATTTTATTCCAAAAATTAATTTTGATTAAAAAAAATTTTCATTCAAAAATCCAAATCTCATCCAAACACTATTCACTTCAAATCTAACTATTTTAATTCGAATTAATTTTTTTTTTTAATTAATTTTGATTTAAAATATTTTTCTTTCAAAAATCCATTTCTCATCCAAACACTATACACTTTAAATCCTTAAACATGAGTACACAAAAGATTAGTAGCATTAAAATCCCACCGTTCAGCAAAGAACACTTTGGCCTATGGAAGAGGCATATGTTGTTGTTCCTTCGCACCGCCAACAGAAAATATATCGGGATTTTAAACAAAGGTGTTTCTACTCCGATGAACGTCATATTAGCACACGAAGAAGATGGTGTGTTAATACCTCATCAGACTATTCCGAAAGAACTTTCTGAGTACACAGATGAAGAGAATGAACAGATGAACTTAGATGACGCTCTTCAACTGATTTTAGTTGAATCCCTAGATCCTGTTATGTACAATGCTGTTGTTAATTGTACGAACGCCAAGCAAATCTGGGATACACTGGAGATTATAAATGAAGGCTCAGAAGAAGTTAGGGAAAAAGAGAAAGAGATACTGATGGCTCAGTATGAACAGTTTGGTTTCAATCCCGGAGAAGGGATTTCAGAAGTATTTATCAGACTCAATAATCTGATTAATAACTTGAATCTGAATGGGAAATACTACGACAAGAAAGAGGTCAACATGAAGTTTCTCTTAACCCTTCCGGAACATCTGAAACACAGAATCACTGCTATCAGGGAAAGTAGAGATCTGAATGAGATTTCTCTGTAGAGACTCTACGGAGTTTTGAAAACTTATGAACTCGAGCAAGTTCAAAGTAAGCAGAGATATGGCTGGGGTAAAACACTGAACCATTCGAGAGCTCTAGTTGTTGAATCACCTACACCGGAAGAAAAGAAGGATGTTGTTGTTCCGTCTAAGACCACTCAGGATTTTGTTGTACCTGAGATGGGTCAGACTGCTTCTTCCAGTGGTGATGAAGAGTTCTATACAATGGAAGAGCTAGAACAGTTAGAAGATCAATCTCTATCACTGTTTGCCAAGAAATTTGGAAACATGAGATTCAAGAAAAACCCCTCCTACAAGTACAAACCTACTGCCAACAGGTTTCAAAAAGGAGGTTACTCATCTTCTACAAGCAAAGGAGGATACAAGACAGGGATGGTGGATAGAAGCAAATTTAAATGTTTCAATTGTGGTGAACCGGGACACTTTGCAACTGAATGCAAACAGCCCAATGTTCAAGGAAAGAGAAAAGATTCGTATGACGAGCTGAAACAAAAGTATGATGCATTAGTGAGAAAGCATCAGGGTACTTCTGGAAGTTAAACTTTCAAAAGCAAGTCTTATCTGGCAGAAGGGAAAAGCTGGGATGATACAGACAGTGATGAAGAAGAGCAGATTGAGAATGTTGCTCTTATGGCTAATGCTGGATCATCTTCACCTCCTCCTGCTGTAAGCTTTCAGGTAGATCCTACATGCCCTAAACTTTTTATGCAATTAGGACTTGAAAGAGATGATGCTATTAAAAAGATGAAAGCTGCCAATCTTAAAATTGATACTTAGAAATTCATGCTTATAAGATGAATGAGATGAAAGTATTAAAACCTAAAATAGAACAACTGACTATGGATTTAGGATTACAATGTGCTAAAGTCAAAGTTCTAGAGAAAGGTGAGATTGCTTTAAGACTTCAGCTAGACGAAGAGAAAGTGAAATGTAAAGCCTTTAAGGATGCCTCCACTATAGTCAAAGAACTCAATGATAAACAAGAGATCAAGAGAACTGTTGGAATAGGTTTTGACTATAACAAATCTGTAGGTAAGGCTAGTAACATTACTCCCTTTAAGAAGAGTGCTGAGGAGAGAGGGATTCCTTTTGTTTTGAAAGATTCCCCTCAACCTTTGTTTAAATCCTCAGAAGCTGAACCTCTGTTAGAAACTCCTGTTGTCATTAGATATGAACTCAAACAGGAAGATCTTAAAATGAAAGAGAGTAATGAAAAGAGAGATGAGATCCTGACATCATTGAAACCAATCAAAGTGAAAGGCAATGTTAGGTTGCCTAAAGCTGGTTTAGGTGTCAACTCTGAGAGAACTAAATTCAACAAGCCTAATAATTTTCTGAACAGTAAGAATAGAGATAATAGATGTCACTCTACTGAGTACTTTAAATCTGTTAATAAAGTTAGAGTTGAATCTGTTGATGTTCCTACTACTATGACTGATATGCCTGTTGCTCCTATTTTTAATGCATGTCATAAATGTTGTGGTGTTGATAACTGTATGCTTTGTGCTTTCAATACTATGTCTGCTTATTTTAGAAATTTGCATGCTAAAAATGAAAACACATCACCTAGACAACACACAAACAATAAGCATGCTAGATCAAAGACTGCTAGTCCTTCTCATGTGAGGAAGGAGACTTATGTTCCAAAGCTTAAAACCAAGGTTTACAAGGCTGTTGTTAAGGATGTAAGTTCAGTCAAGAGTGATCCAAATATCAGTCCAAGAGGCTCTGTTGTATTACCTGATAGAAATTAATTCTTTAAGTCTGCTGGACCCAATCAAGTGTGGGTCCCAAAGAATGTTTAATCAAGTTGTCTTGTGCCGGGTGCCAGTGGAATTGTACGAGTTACTTGGGTGCTTGACAGTGGAGCGTCAATGCACATGACTGGCAATAGATCCCTGCTAGAAGACATAAGAGAAGGAGCTGGCCCAACAGTCAGTTTTGCTGATAATAACAAAGGTCGTACTGTGGGATATGGCAAGTACAAAATTGGAAGAATCATCATAGAGGATGTTGCTTTAGTTGAAGAACTTCAACATAATCTCCTTAGTGTCAGCCAGTTCTATGACAAAGGATATTATGTTCACTTTGAAAAGGATATATGTATCATCAAACATATCAAGGATAAGCGGCCTTCACTATGTGGCGTAAGGAAAGGCAACATATACGTAGCTGATTTGTCTTCAGGACCAGGAAAAGAAGTTCACTGTTTCTACGCTAAAGCGTCTGCTGAAGATAGTTGGTTATGGCATAAGAAACTCTCACGCCTCAACTTCAAAACCATGAACTCTCTAGTCAAGAGAGATCTAGTGAGAGGTTTGCCTTCCTTGGAATTCTCAACTGATGATCTCTGTGAAGCTTGTCAGAAAGGAAAAGCGAAGAGAGCATCTCACAAAGGCAAGACCATCAATACCATTACAAATCCACTTCATTTACTGCATATGGATTTGTTTGGCCCCGTAAATGTTGCATCAACTGATGGAGGAAGATATGCCTTGGTTATTGTGGATGACTTCTCAAAATTTACTTGGGTTTACTTCCTTACTTCTAAGGATGAAACTCCGTTGACAGTGATTGATCATATAAAGTTAGTTGAATTGGATAAGGGTGTGCCAGTGAAAGCTGTAAGGTCAGATAATGGCACGGAATTCAAGAATCAAACTTTAATCAACTTTTACTCTGAAAAGGGAATTAGAAGGCAGTATTCAGCACCAAGGACTCCTCAGTAGAATGGAGTCATCGAAAGAAAGAATCGTACATTGATTGAAGCTGCAAGGACTATGATTGCTGAAGCAAAGCTTCCTCTGTACTTTTGGGCTGAAGCTGTGTCTACTGCCTGCTATACCCAGAATAGAACTTTGATAAACAAGGATCATATGAAAACTCCATTTCAGCTGTATGACAACAAGAAACCATATGCCAAACATCTTCATGTCTTTGGAGCCAAGTGTTATGTTCTCAAGGATGGTGAAGAGAACTTGAACAAGTTTGAACCAAAGGCATCTGAAGCAATTTTTGTTGGTTATACTAATAATGCTTATAGAGTTTTGTAATTGATACTCTGTCAGTGAAAGTTAGTGTCAATGTTACATTTGATGACACTAAACTTCCAAGTATACAATCTGCTAATCCATCTGAGTCTCTGAAGTTTGACAACTATCCAGATTCTGATTCAGATGATGATGTGCCACCTGAGGTTGCAACAGGTGATGACAACAATGATGATAATGATCCAGGCAATGGTGGAGGAAATGGCAATAATGCTGGAGATTCCACTGATGCTAGTGGTGGATCATCAAGTCAACCTGGCAACAACTCAGGGGGAGCTGGTGGATCAACTAGTCATACACATCAGCTTACTGACAATACAGCTGAATCATCAAGGACACAACTTCCAAGGGAAAGGATTTGGAGCAGAGATCATCCCTTTGATCTTATAATTGGTGATCCTGATGTTGGTTTAAGGACTAGAAGTGCTACGACGAATGAATGTCTATTCTCTGGTTTTCTTTCATAATTAGAACCAAAGAAAGTAGATGAAGCACTTGCTGATCCTGATTGGGTTCTTGCCATGCAAGAAGAACTCAATCAATTTGAGAGACAAGAAGTCTGGGCCCTAGTTCCAAGGCCAAAAGGAAAGTCTACAATTGGAACTGGATGGGTCTTCCGTAACAAGTTAGATGGTGATGGCATTGTTGTAAGAAACAAAGCCAGACTGGTCGCAAAAGGTTATTCTCAAGAAGAAGGAATTGATTATGATGAAGCCTATGCTCCAGTTGCTCGTCTTGAAGCCATCAGAATATTCCTTGCATTTGCTGCACATTCCAACTTCAAAGTTTATCAGATGGATGTGAAGAGTGCATTTATGAATGGAAAGCTAGAAGAAGAAGTATATCTGGAACAGCCCCCTGGCTTTGAAAATCCAGAATTTGCTGATTTTGTTTACTTCTTATTCAAAGCTGTCTATGGGCTCAAGCAGTCACCAAGGACATGGTATGACACTCTCTCGGAGTTTTTAATTGAAAACAATTTCACTAGAGGTGTCATAGACAAAACTCTCTTTTACAAATTGCATGATAATAATATGATATTTGTTCAAATATATGTTGATGATATTATATTTGGTTCTACTAACGGTAACTTGTGCAAGAGGTTTGCTAAGTTAATGCAGAGCAATTATGAAATGAGTATGATGGGTGAGCTGTCCTACTTTCTTGGTCTTCAAGTAAGCCAAAAGGAAGATGGCATCTTCATTTTCCAGTCAAAGTATGTCAGAGATCTTCTGCGAAAGTACAATCTAGAAGACTCTTCTCCGGCAAAGACACCCAGAACTAGGATTCGAGTTCTGGGCCCTTACCGGGCTGGGGGCTCGTGCCTTGAGTTTGGGCAGCCCATGTTTCTCAAACATGGATGCCCAACGTGCTTTTTATAACCTCAATCTGCTAGCCACGAATTTTGGGTGATAAACCCAGAATCCGGGCCTTATATTCTGGCCTTTAATCAGACTCGGGCTCAAAATTACCCAATAATTTTTAGGGCCAATTTCAGACCCATATCATTTGCCCCCCAACTTTGGATAAGTTTCGTAGATACTTTTCTAAAGTTTTAGAGCATTTTAAACCACTTCTCGAGCCTATTCTGAGTAAGGTCATCCATCTAGGCCGATTCTGGACTTTCCTTAGTCGATCCGAGGCATTTTGGGGGTACATCAAGTGTTCTGGGGCGCTTTTTGAGCATTTTCCGGGCGCTAGACCTCGCCCAGGTCAATTTAGGGCGCTCAGGGCGTCCTGGTCGACGTTGGCGCGCAACTCGGGCGCACCTCGGGCGCTCAGGGGCGCTCGACCTCGCCCAGGTCGATTTAGGGCGGATTAAACGCCCAGGTCGACGCTGGCGCGCAACTCGGGCGCACCTTGGGCGCTCATGGGCGCTCGACCTCGCCCAGGTCGACGCTCGCGCGCACCGTGGGCGCACCTCGGGCGCTTATGGGCGCTCACGGGCGTTAGGTGTTTTTTGACACCCAAGTCAGTTGTCGACCTCACCCAGGTATGGCATCCTTGGTGCCCAGGTCGACGCTGGTGAGGTCCTCAAGCGCACCTCGGGCTCTCTTGGCGCTCCTGGGGCGCTCATAGGGCGCTCCCAGGGCGCTTCTTGGGCGCTTTCGGGCATTGGGTGTTTTTTGACACCCAAGTCAATTGCCGACCTTACCCAAATCGATTTATTTAGGGCATCCTTGGTGCCCAGGTCGACGCTGGTGAGGTCCTCAGGCGCACCTCGGGCGCTATTGGCGGTCTTGGGGCGCTCATAGGGCGCTCCCAGGCCGCTTCTTGGGCGCCCTCGGGCGTTGGGTGTTTTTTGACACCCAAGTCAATTGTCGACCTTACCCAAGTCGATTTAGGGCATCCTTGGTGCCTAGGTCGACGCTGGTGAGGTCCTCAGGCGGACCTCGGGCGCTATTGGCGCTCCTGGGACGCTAATAGGGCGCTCTCAGGGCGCTTCTAGGGCGCTCTCGAGCGTTGGGGGTTTTTCAATACCCAAGTTGATTATCGACCTCACCCAGGTCGATTTAGGGCGTTTTGAGTGCCCAGGTCGACGGTGGTGAGGTCGTCAAGCGCTCCACGGGCGATCTCGGGGCTCCTGGGGCGCACATTGGGCGCTCTCGAGCGTTGGGTGTTTTTTAACACCCATTTTAATTTTCTACCTCACCCAGGTCGATTTAGGGCGTCTTAGGTGCCCAGGTCGACGCTGGTGAGGTCCTCAGGCGCACCTTGGGCGCTCTTGGCGCTCCTGGGGCGCTCTTGGCGCTCCTGGGGCGCTCATAGGGCGCTCCTGGGCCGCTTCTAGGGCGCTCTCGAGCGTTGGGTGTTTTTTGACACCCAAGTCTATTGTCGACCTCACCCAAGTCGATTTAGGGCATCCTTGGTGCCCAGGTCGACGCTGGTGAGGTCCTCAGGCGCACCTCGGGCGCTATTGGCGCTCCTGGGGCGCTTCTCGGGCGCATTTGGACGTTGCGCGCCTTTTGGCACCTAAGTTGATTGTGGAGCTCACCCAGGTCATCAGGCGCACTTAGGGCGCTTGCAAGGCGCACTTAGAGCGTTGGGTCCTCAAGCGCTCCTCGGGTGTTCTAGGCGCTCCTGGGGCGCTCATAGGGCGCTCCCAAGGCGCTTCTAGGGCGCTCTCGAGCGTAATCATGTTTGATTATGATAGACCTAGTTCAGGTTGATTTAAGAGTTTAGAAGGCTTTTAAAGCCGAGACTCGCTGTGTCTAGTTTGCTTATTGTCTAATCGAGACTAGTTTTTTATTTGTTAAGTCAAACAATAATCACTTAGGCATATCATAGGCCAATCTCTTAACTAAGACTGAGCCACGACATGTGTTTTAGGGGCCCTTTCTAGGCTTATTCTATAATGGGGTTGTATTAGGCTTTCTCGGGCTAAAGCTTGGAAGGATCAAGCTGAGGGCCACAGAAAGACCATAGAACCCCTGTTTCGAGTTGATTAATTCGTTGTAGATAAACAAATACTCAAGGAAAACATTGAAACATTAGATAGGGAACAATCCTCGAGAAATTTTATTGAAACTATAGTAGAAGAGATAAATAACTGAAATCAACAAAGTTTAAAACTAAATGACAATGGTCTATCAGACCGTATTCAATGGTTATCTACTTACTAAGACAATCAAACATAATAAATCTTCAAGTTGGTGGCGTGCCAACTCCTTGGAACCTTGACTCCATCCAGGGTCTGAAAGTTGTACGAGTCGCGACTAGTGACACCACTGCTTTGGCTCCATAAGCTAACTGAAAGACTTCAAGTCTTGAGTCTCCACAGACTTTTAAGTTCTTGATTCTCAGAGTTCTAGCTAGTCCAAGGCACGCCAATAAGGCTTCACATTCAGCCTCGTTATTTGTGGTCGGGAAATCTTGCTTTGTAGAAAACTCAATGACGAACCCATCAGGGGTTTGGAGCACAAGACCTGCACCATTTGTTTTTGAAACTTCGTCAAAAAGCTCATTAAGTTTCTCTTCTTCTTTGGGTTCCCCTACCCTACTCTCCTGCCCCCCGACTTCCTGGTTGTCAATGGTGCATTTAACTAGGAAGTCAGCCAGAGCTTGAGCTTTGATTGCCACCCGTGGCTTGTATCGAATGTCGAAATTTTCAAGCTCTACTGCCCACTTAATCAATCTTCCACTAGCCTTCGGGCTATGCATTATGATCCTAAGGGGTTGGTCAGTCAAGACTTCGATCTTATTTGTCCTCAGGACTCTGAAAGCCTCTCTCAGGCGCTCAAGGTGATCAGTTTTCTTCAAGCTCTTCACTAGCATATCATTGACATAGACCTCCACGGTCTTCTCATTTAGATGCTTAAACATCTTATTAGCTAAGCGCCAATACGTGGCTCTTGCATTCTTAAGATCAAACGCCATAACCTTTTCTGGTTTACCTCGGTACAAGGAGATGGGAACCAATTCCTTAATTGATAGAACCTGCCCCCCGACTCCCCCGGGTTTCAAGGCTGCAACATAACAACTCCTGGCCATTTTCTGGTCTCCTTTTTCTTCTCCTACCCCGTTTCTTGTGGGGAACTTGATTTTCAAGTGATATGTGGATCCTATGGCTTTAAAATCATGCATCCCTGTCCTTCCTAGGATAGCGTTGTAGGTTGATGAGGCCTTAATGACCATAAAGTTCAACATATAAGTGGCCTGTCGTGGCTCCGCTCCCATGGTCACTGGTAATTGGATCATTCCTTCAATCTTGGATTCTACTCCGTTGAAACCATAGATCGGCATGTTGGACGGTGTCAACTGTGAATCAGCATACCCCATCTTTTGATAAGTATCATAGAAGAGGATGTCTACAGAAGCTCCATTATCAACAAGAACCCTCTTAATAGATGAGTTTCCAATAGTGGGAGTTATGACCAATGGGTCGTCATGGGGGAACTTCACCCCTTCTAGATCAGAATCATCAAAGGTTAACGCAATCTCAGTCTTGGCCCTCTTCGGGGGTTCTCCAACGATACACATCACTTCACGAGCGTAAGCTTTTCGTGAGTTACTAGACAAGCCTGCTGCAGTCGGTCCTCCAGAGATCATATTGATCACGGGCCCTCGAGGCTCGGTTCTCCTATCATGATCATCATTGTCCCTATCGCGACTATCATTGTCATGGGGATTCCTATCTGCATCCCTAGTATACCTGGACAACTTGCCTTTCCGGATCAAAAACTTAATCTCATCCTTCAACTGCCGACAATCGTCGGTCTTATGTCCTGTATCCTTATGAAACCTGCAATACAAGTCCTTGTTTCTTTTTTCGGGGTCAGTCCTAATTGGCTTCGGCCATCGAACTCCTCCCTCTTTCTCAATTTCCATCAGAATCTGACTCCTGGGGGCATTCAGCCTTGCATACTCAGTGAACCTCGGTCCTGATTGCTTCTTGGTGGGTGACTTTTCACCATCTTCCCTTTTCAAATACTTGTTATCAGCATCATATTCAGTATCGTTCCCACGCTTCTTAGAGTCCGTGGTTGGTCTCTGGTTATTCTGGGATTTTCTCATGCTTTCCTCCGCCTTAATATACTTCCCGGCTCTCTCTTGGAGCTCATTCATGTTGTCAGGGGCCCTCTTGGCTAGTGAGCGGCGGAAATTATCATTCGTGGTTCCTTGTTGAAGGGCGATCATCGCTACCTTTTGGTCCAAATCCGGGACTTTGAGCGCCTCCTTGGTGAACCTATTCATATAGTCTCGAAGGGATTCGTTCCTGCCTTGGTGAAGGTTCATCAACGAGGCTGAACTCTTAGCGTGGGTCTTACTCCCAATAAACTGGCCTATGAAAGCTCGGCTCAAATCTCCAAACGAGGATATAGAGTTAGGGGGTAGTCGACTATACCAGTGCTGAGCCATCCCGCTCAAGGTTTGGGGGAAGGCTCGACACTTGATGGCCTCTGTGACTGGTTGCAACAGCAATGCATTCATAAAGGTTCGTACATGATTCGCGGGGTCACCCGTTCCATCATATGCCTTAATAGTGGGCAATTTGAACTTTCGAGAAATCCTTGCTGCCATGATTTCCTCGGTAAATGGGGGGATCGGGTTCTCTGGATCACCTGCAGCCAACAAGTGAATTCTATTCATACCTGAGTTCTGAGGGTTTTCAGTCCTTTGTCGAGGTTCGGGCGGTGGGTGCCTGGCCTGTTGTGCCGCCCTGTCTCTTTTCAATTGAGCTATCTCCTGTTCATAAGCTCGAATCCTAGCTTCATACTCCTGGTTCGTGGGTCTCGACGGGACTCGGGGTTATTCGGCCTAATGTTGTGCTGGGAGCCTCGGCTCTGTTTTCCATCTCTCCTTCTTCGTGGGGGAATATCATAGTCTCTCTCCGAATCTTCAGAAGAGTCGTCCGTATAAACTACATACTCATTTGTTGGTCCTCTTGTGGTTGTCACAACGGTAGAGTAATGAGTCCCATGATCAGTGGCTGTGTCCAAAACATTAGTCATAGGGGGCAGCGTGCCAAAAATCATAGGAATCGAGGTTTGAGCAGCGGTGGTTGTGCCACTGCTAGCAAGGGTCAACGTGACTGGTGGTGTGGTGGTGATGGGATTCGAGGTTCCAGCGGTGACCTGAGACAAGGGTGGATCCTGGGTTACGGTGTTGTCTCCGTTTGAAGGTGCATGAATTTCTGAGCGTAATCTGGTGGACACCAGGGTTGTTGTCTTTTTCCCACAGACGACGCCAAATGTTATGGATCAAAAATCGAGGGGTGAGCTTCGTGCTTTTTGACTGATCTCGCGAGTCGGAACTCAGACGGGTCTTCACGAGGTGCCTACGTATCTTCAGCGGGGTGAAGAATCAAGTCAAAAAACGTAGTTCTATTTTGGAGGGGTAGAGCCCTTTATATAGATGTCTCAGGATTAGAGACCGATTAGAAGTAGGATCCCTGGTGTTAGAGTCCTAGTAGAAATAGGTATTTGAGTCAGAGATAGGATAGGACTGATCTCTGATCCTTATCTTGAGCTACTGGAGGTTATCTAGGACTCTAGATAGTTATCCACAAAATTCAGAGTTCTTGTAGGACTCTCCGAGTCCTGGACTCGTCAGTCAGACTCCTAGTAGGACTAGGATTCGAGTTCTGGGCCCTGACCGGGCTGGGGGCTCGTGCCTTGAGTTTGGGCAGCCCATGTTTCTCAAACATGGATGCCCAACGGGCTTTTTATAACCTCAATCTGCTAGCCACGAATTTTGGGTGATAAACCCAGAATCCGGGCCTTATATTCTGGCCTTTAATCAGACCCGGGCTCAAAATTACCCAATAATTTTTAGGGCCAATTTCAGACCCATATCACTAGGGATGTTAAATATGACATGATTCTCACTGTATATATTTTGCCATATGCTTTATATATTTTTATATAATTTTTTGAATTTTTTGTGTAATTATAGGTATTTTATTAGATTTTATATGATTGTTTGTATATTATTTGATAATTATCTGTGTAATTATGCATGTTTATATGTTTATCTGTAATTTTCTAAATGCCTGCATACTCTCTAAGCATTTAGATAATTATTTGTATTTATTTTGTATTTTTTGAAGTTAATTAAGCATAAATATTTGAATTTAAATTAATTCATTTTTCTGAATTAAATTTAAATTCATAAGTATTTATATTTAATTAAAGTTGAATTTTACAAAATATATGTGTATTATATATTATTGTTTTTATATTATATTTTTGATTTAACTTGCAAAATGTTTTATTTCAAAATAAATCAAAAATCACAATTTCATATATAATTTTCGTTTGTTTTTATTAAGAAAAACTCGGAAGACAATTAATTCAATTGTCTTACCGAATTTTTCATATTTTTGACTAATTTTTCTGATACTTTTCGGCAAGACGATTAATTCAATTGTCTTACCGAATTTTTGAAGGCAATCATCTCGTGTACGCGTTCGTGGGTCGGCAAGACAATCTAGCGGATTGTCTTACCGAGTTTTGAACTCGTAAGACAATCAGCCAGATTGTCTTACCGATTTCAAAACCCCCAAGACAATCCATTATATTGTCTTACTCCCTATTTTTTTCATCTTCTTCATCTACACGCGCATATACACACACATTCATTTCGATTTTTCAAGTTTTGCATCATAAACTCGCGTTCTTTCGTTTTCAAGTATCGTAAACTTGCTGGTTTGGTGTTTAAGGTTGGATTTTCGCCGTTACTCAACCCGATTTCGAACTCGCCATTACCAATTTTTCTCGAACTGATTTCGCTGGTTTAGGGTTTCAATTCGACTTAATTAATCTGAGAAGCTCGCATATACAATGCTTTGAACTCGTCTGATTTCCTGTTGGTTGGAGTTCGAATTATGGATCAAAACCCTTGATTTTGTATTTGGGGTTTTCGAAATTTTAGGGTTCTTGAGATTTAATTGGGGATTTTCGAAATTTGTGGAGTCTTTGGAGATTAATTGGACTGATTCGGACACTTGTTGGATTAAATCTTCACACCTTGAAAATTAATTAAATTTTAATTCGAGATTAATTAATATTTCGAATTATTAATTAATTAATTAATAGTTAATTAATTCTTAAGTGAAATTTGCGAGAAATTTGAAAAGTATCGTTTAATTTGATAATTATAAAAATGGTTGGGAAATTTGTAATCCAAGAGACCAATTACAATGCATATTTGGACCCTGAACTCTGCCTGAGGTTCAAGCACTAGGTTAGATTCCTTAACGAACAATGCATTGCCAGTACTGCTCTCACCGCATCTGCAGATCTACAAATACAGCCACTCTATGACTTCTACTCAACCGCACTGAAATCTACGCTGTTAGAAGAATATAAATTGATCGGAGACATAAGGGTTGGTGATGTGAACGGCCGAAAGAGTATCTTGATTACATCCGATGATGTTAATCGTGTTTTGGGCTTTCCTCAGGTGAACTTTGCTGCAGTTCCCGACGAACAGGATTTGACACAATTTTTTCAAACCATCTAGTACCAAGGAGAATTGGAAACCTGAGTGGGAGCTCCTTTTTGACACCCTGGCTAAGGTGTTCTCTCCTACAGATCGCAGAAACTTCCACAACATCTCTAATATCCTTCAGGTTTTTGGACTTTGCATTGCTTATAATTGTCCAATTGACTTTGGAAAGATAATCCTGAAGAAGATTCTGAGGAAAATCGGACCACTGATGATTCGATCAGTGGAGAACAATGATAAAGTTGTATGCTTCTATCCTCGGTTTCTGATGCTGCTTCTGAATGACAAGATGACGAAAGCTGATAAAAACTTCTACTTTAACTTTGAATGAGCTTTGGTCAAGAGGGCCAGTACTAAGTTGGTTAACAAGCTCTCAAAGGCTACGAAGCACAATCAGGTTCCACTGGTGGTCACTCATGTCTGAAAGGTTCCACGCTCCGTTGGCACCTTATCAGTTTCATGTGGCTCAACCTGAACAACAACAACAGTAACCACAACAGCAAGAAATACAACCACAACAACATCTACTTCTACCACCACCACAACAACAAACTGAACCTCAACAATCACCTGCTCAATCCCCTATCCACCAACAAAAAGAATTTCATTCATTTGAAGATGAGCCCCTGCAATACGACTTCTTCGAAACACAACCATCTTCATCTGAACCCACATTACCACTCACTCAAACACAATACTCACCACAACTGTAATTAACCTCACAACCACTGCCATCAGATTCAGCTATCAACTCTGAGCTCCGAGACTTCCAGGACGACTTACAGGTAGCTCAGGTACTTTCTGACTTCACATCTAACTTTAATGTTGATAACTCTGATTATGGTTGTGACTTTGATTTGTTTTGCCAGCCTGCCAGCAATGAACCTGACGACACACAGGTTCATAACCAAGATAATGTTTCTTTTCAACAAACTATCTCTTCTCCAAACACAACAAACATCACTACTACGAAACCTGTTCGTAAAGTAGCCAGGAAAAGGAGTGGGAGTAGTTTCGTGTCTGAACCCGCAGCTCTGTCTTCTCTAAAGAAGCAAAGGGTGGAAACCTCAAAGACAACTACAGCCACATCCTTGCCTTCCAAAAAAGGCTTGGACTCTGATATGGCAATACAGTCTCTAGATTCATTCTCTCAACGAATGAAGCTATTGAAGTTGACCGTCTAGCCACGGTATCCTGTACTGAGTCTAGCACTGCTCTAGCACTCAGGCTAGTGCAAAATCAAGCCAATACACAGGTTACTACACTTTCTGAGAGCACAGTTTCTCAAAACAAAGTTACTATGTATGAAAACTTTTCTGATCACTCTTTCTTTAACGATCAGGAGCTTCTTGGAAATGTGCAAGTACATCTACCATCAATGGCATCCGGAGGTCAATTTGTTCCTCCACTACCTTTGAACCCATCTCAGGGAACATTGGTAGTATATACAGGTACAGCTAGAGGTCTGAGTGAAAAGAGTGATGAAAAGCAAACACCGAGCGACACACATGCACGTGAGGAGAGTGAAACAGCTTTGAGTGTACGTGAGGTGAGTGCACACACTAACCCAGCTCTATTTGAGGAAAAAATGTCTAAATTACAAGCTGAACTTGCCCGGATGATTGCGGAGAATGAAAGGCTGAAAGGTGCACAACTTGTCACCTTAGAAAAGAAAGTGGAGGAGGAGCCATCTAGTACTTACAGAGATGAGCTTAGAGCTGAGATTCGTGAAATGTCTCTCCAAATGAGGTCCAACCATGAGCTCTATTGTTAGGGTTATACTGAAATATTAGTTTCGTTTGAAGTATATAACAATTATTTGAGAATCTTGACTGCATGTTTTCACATTGTCTGTATACTATATATTGTAGACAATCTAGTATCAAATGGGATAGCTAAAGATTAGATTGTCGAACTCCTTATATAATATAATAAAGGTTCACAGTCTAAATGGTGTTAGACAAACCATTGGAACGACTGAAGTATTATTTGGAAATAGTTTATCTTGACTATTGAATAATACTTATATACTTTTTGTATATTGAACGGGATCAAAACAGTAGAATAATTGTTTCTTTTATTCTGATAATAAAGAACTAAGATTCTAAGATGTTATTATTTCTTAGGTTCTTAATCCGGATATAGTGATTGACACTTGTATTTAATGCACATGCATTGACTCATAAGTTAAGTAATTTATTTTAAATTAATAATTTATGTATTGGGCAATGACATTATATATAGAGCGGGATATTAACTATAAAAGGAAACCGTGTCCGAAAAATATATTCAGATGATGATGTCCTTTAGAAAGTTCACAAAGATAATTATGCTTTAGTCCTGCCGGCAGATTTGTTCTTGAATAATTATAAGGTTGAGTGGATGATTAAGGATAAAAGATATTGATCAAATTAATTGTCAGAAATTAATTTGATTAATGGACATTCGATATCTTAAACATGGGGAATTTATAAGCAATTAATATGGGAGCCGAATTAAATAATTAATTACGGAATTAGGAAAGGTAGTGCAAATATTAATCCTTTAGTGGATTGAATTAATATTTAACGACATTGGGCCTGGCCCGGAATGTCATTGGAAGGCCTAATTAACTTAATGGTCCATGATCCCTACTGTAGCCTATATATATATATTCTCGTTCTCCTAAAGATGAAAGACACACCAAAACGAATTAATCCTAGGGTTTGAGAGAGGCAGACGTTTTTCTCAAGGAGCCAGCTAGGGTTTTGGGTTTTCGGAGCTTTAAGGAGACGCACACTTTGGGAGATCGAAGGCCACACTTCGTCCAAGGAGAATCGAGGAATACGGTAGAAAACGTGGATTTGAATCTCTTGCGCCGTTGCGATTAAGGTTAATATTCTTTTCGAACTTTTAATTAGTATCATAAAACACGGGCCAAGGTCTGATTGTTCCCACAATGGCGTCAGAGCCGGGTTGCGGTTCTACGATTTATGATATGTAGTCCATGTCATGATTATATATGCATGTATATAGTGGTTCTGTGATGCAGGTTGTTATCCACTATTATGGCCATGTTTTAATTATGTGTTTTGGATCCCACGTGGTTTATCGTGGCTGTGTTGTAAATCACAAGGGTTGATCGTGATAGTTTGATCTTGTAATTCAATTTATAATTGTTTTAGATTATGATCTGATGTAATAGAATAGGCTGGTTCGTCTGTACAATTTGTATGTAACTTTTGCATACGATGTCCGATTTGGGCGAACGAGCACTTTTTGGGAACGGCAGAACGAGACAGACTTAACCACAGCCTGGGGCAGCTTGGTTGAGATGATTTCAAGGTTGTTTTTATGAATTTTTCAAGGCATTCTGAGGCCGTTTAGGCCTCCAAACAGGCTCTCAAAGTTTTCTGGAATTTTTCGAAGGATGAATTCGAAGATGTTTTTCAGGGGCCATAATAGTGGATGTGTTTTTATTATGTTTTACATAATTCTTGATTATTGTTATTATGTGTTTCTTGTCTATGTTGTTATGCCATGTGATACTAACCCTTCGCATGCTAGAATGACATGGACATAGGGATGTTATATAATTAATGCTTTAATCATGATAGTATGCTGCCATGTTATGTGTTCTTTGTATTGCTATAATCATGATAGTATGCATGTAGACTTCGAAGAAGTAACATAGGGCGATGCATCTAGATTAAAATCCTCAAAGTAAATTCTAAGTGGGAGAGGGAATTAATATGATATTAAATCCCATGGTCTCCATTGTTTGTATGTAATTTAACATAAAGACGAATATAAATTATATATACGTCACCCATCGTGGCATGTAATTTATGGTGTCTAAAATGTTATAGATATTACTGGAACAAACTTCTTAAATTAATATGAATAAATACGAATTTTCTTTATTTCTGATTTGGGGCGATTTCTAAGGCTTATGGGCATTAAGTGAGACCGATGTGACTCCTCCACTGCCTAAAAAT
Source organism: Daucus carota subsp. sativus (assembly GCF_001625215.2). Taxonomy (NCBI): domain Eukaryota; kingdom Viridiplantae; phylum Streptophyta; class Magnoliopsida; order Apiales; family Apiaceae; genus Daucus; species Daucus carota. The sequence goes on from NC_030383.2 coordinate 21,623,373, forward strand.
CAAACCATTGACGAATATTGAATTGAAGTATTCTATTCAAAGAATATTGGAAGGTATACATGCCATCCATCGTGGCGTACCAAGTTCCATAGGTTTCAGATAATTTAAGATTCGATGATGGTATACACTTAGCTATGAAAAATAATATAAACCACCCCAACGTGGCTTATTGTTTAGTAATAGGACTGAAGTAACGTTTAAACAAATTTAGGTGGCATACATGTTACCCATCGTGACGTACCAGAAACTTATGGTGTTTCAATGTTAGTGCATTTAATTTTAATAATTGTTAGAGGAACCAATAGGTTTTAATGCACCCTTCTTTATGTGTAATGTGATTTTTTCATGCATGATTCTCAGGATAAAATGGGCTTTAATCCACTGTTCACCATACTTAAGGATAACAAATTTACCGGACCTAACTATATTGAATGGAAACGTAATTTGGACATTGTGTTGACTGATGAGGAGTACAAGTTTTGAACTTATGAACCCAAGCCTGAGCAGCCTGCTGCTGATGCTCCTGATGAGGATAAGGAGTATTATAAGCGGTGGACAAAGGCTGATGAGATGTCACGATGTTACATTCTGGCAGCAATGTCGGGTGTTTTGCGGCATCAGCATCAGGCTATGGCCACTGCTTCAGATATGCTCTTTAATCTCAAGGAACTTTTTGGAGATCAAAATAGGGCTGCTAGGCAAGTAGCCATGAAGGCTTTAATGAACACTCAGATGGCTGAAGGTACACCTGTAAGGGATCATATTCTCAAGATGATGTCACATCTGAATGAGATTGAGATCCTTGGTGCTGAGCTTGATGGGGAAACCCAGATTGACATTATCCTTATGAGCTTTCCCAAGAGTTTTGAGAAGTTCCGCTTGAATTACAACATGAACAAGAGGCAGTATAGTCTTGCGGAACTGCTGACAGAACTTCAGGCAGCTGAAGGATTATTTCGGCAGAGTGTTCAAGTGAATGTGGCTGAGAAAGGTTCTTCCTCTAAGCCGAAAGACAATAAGAACAAGAAAAAGGCTCAGACATAGAAAGCTGTGAAGGCAGTGGGAGTTCAAGGTGGTGTGAAAAAGCCTAAGGAATAGTGCTACCAGTGCAAGCAGTCGAGTCACTGGAAACAGGATTGTCCTCTTCCTAAAAAGAGAAACAATACTGGTATGTCTCTTTCTCCAATTACAGAATCATTTATAGCGGCTATATCTACGAGCACTTGGTGTGTAGATACAGGAGCCACTGATCATGTTTTTAACTCTATGCAGGGGTTCCAGCAATCCAGAATGCTTAGAGATGGTGAGATATACGTGTTCATGGGAGATGCTATGAAAGTAGCAGTGGTTGCATTAGGAGTTATTCATTTATCTTTTGGTTCTGATAGGATTTTGGTTTTGAACAATTGTCTTTATGTACCTTCTTTTAGAAGGAATTTGATTTCGGTTTCTAAACTTTCTTTGGATGGTTATAATGTTTGTTTGGATCATAATGTTTCGATTATGATTGATAAACGGATTATATATTCTGGTACATTGCAAGACAAATTTGTATATAATTAATCCTAGTCAACCTGCACTGCAACTACAACATAGGGTATTGAACAACACATCTTCTACCTCTACTAAAAGAAAGGAACCTTCTAGTTTGAGCCAAACATATCTTTGGCACTTGAGATTAGGTCATATTAACTTGAGGAGGATTCAAAGACTGGTAGTAGACGGGCCTTTAGGCTCATTGGTAGTGGAGCCATTTCCAGTTTGTGAATCCTGCTTGGAAGGTAAAATGATCAATAGGCCTTTTAAGGCAAAGGGGAATAGAGCCAAAGAAGTGTTAAAATTGGTTCACTCTGATTTATGTGGACCCATGAATATCCAAGCAAGAGGTGGTTATGAGTATTTCGTCACTTTCATTGACGATTATTCTAGATATGGGTATGTTTATTTGTTGCGTCGTCATTCTGAGTGCTTTGATAAGTTTAAAGAGTACAAAGGTAAAACGGAGAAGCGGCATAGTAAAATTGTGAACCGGGGACAAACCGAGTCTAAGACACATTCAGATATGGGGTTGTCCAGCACATGTGCTGAACAAGAACGCGACTAAGCACCAATGCAAGATTCTTAGAGGAAGACTATATAATGAATCACAAACCCATGAGTAGTATCGTTTTAGAGGAACTAGTGGGAGGGACGAATAATGAACCTGTAGTACAAGTAGAACAACCACAGCAGACTGTGCAACCGGTCACTAATACCGCACCTGTTCCTCGTCGTAGTGGGAGGGTTGTTCGACAGCCTGACAGATTCATGTTTTTAGGAGAGTCTTCGGACTTGGTCTCTGGTGAACATGATGATGATCCCCGAACATACGAAGAGGCAATACAAGACAAAGATGCAAATTTTTGGCAAAACGCAATGGATTCTGAGATGGAATCAATGTATTCTAATCAGGTCTGGGAGCTCGTGGAACCACCCAATGGTGTAAAACCTATTGGATGTCAGTGGATCTACAATAAAAAGAGGGGATCAGATAAAAAGGTGAAAGCTTGGAAAACAAGACTTGTTGCGAAAGGGTATACTCAGAAAGAAGGTATCGATTATGAGGAAACCTTTTCGCCGGTAGTCATGCTTAAGTCAATCCGTATTCTTTTATCTATAGCAGCTCATCTCGATTATGAGATTTGGCAAATGGATGTCAAGACAGCTTTCCTTAATGGAAGTCTTGAAGAAACCATCTATATGCAGCAACCAGAGGGATTCATTAAAGAAGGCCAAGAGGATCTTGTATGTAAGCTTAAGAGGTCTATTTATGGACTTATACAAGCTTCTAGGTATTGGAACATTCGCTTTGATCAGGCAGTCCAGTCGTATGGATTTGATCAAAGTCCAAGCGAAGCATGCGTGTATAAGAGATGTGAGGGAAATGCAGTGGTTTTTCTAGTGCTTTATGTTGATTACATTTTACTCATTGGAAACAATGTTAAGATGTTGTCTTCAATAAAGGCATGGTTGTTCAAACAATTTGAAATGAAGGACTTAGGTGAAGCAGCATACATCCTTGGGATACAACTTATAAGGGATCGCAAGAAAAGGATGTCGGCTTTATCTCAGGAGCCCTACGTAGATGACGTATTAGCTCGTTTTAACATGCAGGACTCCAAGAAGGGTAATTTACCCTTCATACATGGAGTTACTCTATCAAAGAGCTCGTGTCCTTCGACACCTAAGGAGATAGAGAACATGAAGGCAGTTCCTTATGCTTCGGCATGTGGAAGCCTAATGTATGCAATGTTATGCACGAGGCCTGATATCCGCTTTGCCGTGGGCATGGTTAGCGGAAACCAGTCAAACACATGACATGAACATTGGAGAGCCGTAAAAGCAATACTAAAGCACCTGCGAAGGACTAAGGAGTATATGTTGGTTTACAAGTCCTCTGATTGATTGCCTCTGGGATATACCGATTCAGATTTCCAGACATATAAGGATAAGAGAAAGTCCACCTAGGGATGTGCTTTTACTTTTGGAGGTGGAGCCGTAATATGGAGGAGTGTGAAGTAGAAATGCATCACAGACTCAACCATGGAAGCCGAATTTTTGGCAGCCTCTGAGGCAGCCATAGAGGCTATATGGTTTCGAAACCTCTTGCTGGATTTGGATGTGGTTCCTAATCTGCCACAGCAAATCATGATTTATTGTGACAATACTAGTGTTGTGGCAAATACCAGAGAACCACGGGCCCATAAGGCAGCGAAACACATAGAGCGTAAGTATCACCTCATACGATAGTTCGTTAAGCGAGGAGATATCATTGTGGCTGATATAGCATCGAAGGATAACCAGGCAGATCCTTTCACGAAGAGCGTACCAGCTAAGGCTTTTCAGGAGCACGTGGAAGCGATAGGAGTCAGATACTTTGTCACATTGTTATATAGTTGGTAGTGGATTGCTTGTAATAAACACTGATATACTCAAAGAATATCTAGAGTATAAGTGGGAGATTGTGAGGGTTATACTGAAATATTCGTTTGAATTATGTAACAATTATGTCTGTATATTATATATTGTAGATAATCTAGTATCAAATGGGATAGCAGAAGATTAGATTGTTGAACTCCTTATATAATATAATAAAGGTTCACAGTCTAAATGGAGTTAGACAAACCATTGGAACGACTGAAGTATTATTTGGAAATAGTTTATCTTGACTATTGAATAATACTTATATACTTTGTGTATATTGAACAGGATCAAAGTAGTAGAATAATTGTTTCTTTAATTCTGACAATAAAGAACTAAGATTCTACAATGTTATTATTTCTTAGGTTCTTAATCCGGATATAGTGATTGACACTTGTATTTAATGCACATGCCTTGACTCATAAGTTAAGTAATTTATTTTAAATTACGAATTTATGTATTGGGCAATGACATTATATACAGAGTGGGATATTGACTATAAACGGAAACCATTTTCGGAAAAAATATTCGGGTGATGATGTCCTCTTGAAAGCTCATAAAGATAATTATGGTTTAGTCCTGCAGGCAGATTTGTTCTTGCATAATTATAAGGTTGAGTATATGATCAAGGATAAAAGATATTGATTAAATTAATTGTCAGAAATTAATTTAATTAATGGACATGCGATATCTTAAACATGGGGAGTTTATAAGAAATTAATATGGGAGCCGAATGAAATAATTAATTTACGGAATTAGGAAAGGTAGTGCAAATATTAATTCTTTAATGGATTGAATTAATATTTAATGACATTGGGCCTGGCCCGGAATGTCATTGGAAGGCCTGACCTAATGGTCCATGATCCCTACTGTAGCCTATATATATTCTCATTCTCCGAAAGCTGAAAGACACACCAAAACGAATTCTTCCTAGGGTTTGAGAGAGGCAGACATTTTTCTCAAGGAGCCAGCTAGGGTTTTGGGTTTTCGGAGCTTTAAGGAGAGGCACACCTTGGGAGATCGAAGTCCACACTTCGTCAAAGGATAATCAGGGAATACAGTAGAAGACGTGGATTTGAATCGCTTGCGCGGTATAGATTAAGGTTAATATTCTTTTCGAACTTTTGATTAGTATCATAAAACACATGCCAAGGTCTTATTGTTCCTACAATTTAAGTCATACTGTCTTATCGAATAAGTGGGGATACCTTGCCTTTTTATTTCCTCGGGTTCTCAAGATGCTTCCTCCACACTATGTCCAAATCACTTTACTGAAGGTATGATTTCACTTCTAAACTTTTGCTCACGATGATCTACTATATCTACCGGAAGTTCTTCACACTACATATTTCACCCATGATTCTTAGCACAGCCTCACCACACAACTTTGCCGCACTTATTACTTATCCAATGAAATTTTTAGACTCTAATACTTATCTAGGTCCTTTTGTATAATCCTATGTTTACCTCATGGTATCCCACCAAAACGTAACTTTCCCCTTAAAGAATGTGAGACATCTTCATCTTGACTTATCTTAAATCTTTTTATTTATATAGAGCTAATAAATATGGTATCTTAAACCTCTATTTCCTCCTTTTATTACGTCCAACAACGCTGATCCAGTTCCCAATTTTACATAATTGACTCTTACCACCTTCTGGAGTAAATAATTCAATATTCAAGTCTTTCCAACTCTGCAGAATTAGTTGATTATTCTATAACACTTAAAAAATTCCTAACTTCACTTATTGTATTAGTTTCGTGTGTCCTCCGACTTAACATCTTAAAAATAATCTTTTTCACTTGAATCATAATCAAAACTCTCAATCCATTTCCATCCTTGACTATTCTTCAGCTATCATCACGCATCTTAACTTCCTCATTTTAGTATTACAATTAGTTCGATCATCATTATCCGTCAATCATCCATTCTTTAACAACTGTCCTACCTTGGAAGGTCTCAAATTCATATTCAATTGGTGTCTCAATAGTTTTAGTACAACACTACATGCCTTACCGATACTTCACAATTTCACGGTATACTCCCAGAACACATTATTCTTATTAAAAGTTTATAAGTATTTCTACTTATTTGGTTCTTCGCTTCCTTTTTCCTTTGCATCTCTTTCCTTTTCCAACTACTTTGTCTCTATTTCCCATCATAATTACTTCTTAACCCTCACAACATAGTGTATTATCTCCAACTTAACAACTTCATTTAATCCTATCACACAAAATGACAATTCTACTAATAATAACAATCATAACATCGACTAATAATCTGTCACACTCATCTCCTTCTTGTTCAAAAAGTTCAACTCCACATAACTTCCTAACGCTTAGGAAAATATCCATAGAATATTTGTCCTACTTGCTCCCTTCAATTGGTCAAACAAATCATCAACCCTAGGGAAAAGGTCATCTTATTTAACTCTTAATAATCAATGTGGCAGCCTTCAAATCCGAGGGGTTGGATCTGACATCACCATACAAAACCTTCTTAACAAACCGTATTTTTGAAAAGAACAAAATCCAAGGATTTGAAAAGAACTCAAAGGAAATAAGAATTTTTATTTAAAACTTTCTTGGATATATGTAAGTCTTTCACAGTGGTAATCACCGATCAATGATTTTTCAGAATAGCTTTCATTTGAAGTAAAAAGATGACTGGGAGACCAATATGATCAAATGATCTAAGTGTTGCGTGTCCAAATTAAGACACTACTAAAGTTTGTTAACCTTCTTGTAATCACAACACATACAAGTAATGGCGTCCCATCCAACTCCAATCACACAGATAGGTAAACCTTGTGTCCCCTATAATTAGGGTTGTTCATCCCAATTAAATTGAAGAAATATCAAGAAAATAATATTTATCTCAAACATTTGCTTGTGAACGGTTATCTCACAACTTGGAAAAACTTGATCTACCTTAATTATTTCCTGGTCAGCTAATTTTGTATTTATCACTTCTTCTAAGGGTATTAACTCTTCTTTACGATTCGAGGCATAATAAACCTTTCCTTCAACATATCTCATACTTAAGCAACACGGGTCTCTCTTGTAACATGCACGTTCGCAAACTCTGAAGATCTGAACCTTTGATTTCTTTCTATATTTCCTGTATTTTCTGCTAGCGACATATCTTACTTGAAAGGCATATGTTAAGCCTATTTGTATTTAAGAGTATTAACTCAACTCTGATAAGAAAGAAAGTAAATTAGCAATCTCTATTGAAGGAATCCGTACGAAGAACGTCAAGTGATTTATTAAAATCATATGTCTGAAGAATTTCAGGATGCTGCTGCACACCACTGATAGAAGTTCATTAATATGTTCAAGCCTCAGTGTACAAATAATATTTTGTAGCACGTCCAGAAGTCAAGAAGATATAAAGTTTTAATACTTTATTTATTCAGAAGATTCCAAACTATTTCTACTTATGAAGATGAACTACGAAGACAAAGACTCGATGAACAAGCCATTTCTCAAATGTTTATTTGATAAAGAATATTTGATTCAGCTAGATACAGATGAACCAGACAGTACATTTGTGTGTCAGCTACTCCAATTAAATATTCTGCATCAACAATAGGTGGTCGTTCAATCAAGACAAAGAATCAGATCATTTAAAGGATGTCAGAAGACCTGCTGCTGAAGACTGTGCTCTGTATAATTATTCTTTTAATTTATTCACATCTCAAAATAATTATATAAGTTATGTAATTTATTTATTAAATTAATTCACACTTGAATTAATTTAATTTATGAATTTATATAATTAATATAATTAAGTGAATAATTATTGAATTAATTATATTAAAGAAAAATCAATTTATATTGATTTTGGGCACGGTATGACAATCACTTAGATTGTCATACCGCACCTGGAAGGTTCCATTCATCAGTGGTATGGCAATGATTGAGTTTGTCATACCATTCCAGTTGGCATGACATTACTCAGTTTGTCATACCGAATTGAACAAGGCATGACAATCTCCTTGATTGTCATACCGAGTTCAAGTGGTATGACATTACTTGAGATTGTCATACCGTCTCAATACTTAACCACCAAGTCATATGTCATATTCAATTGTCATACCGAAAATTGTTTAGTATGACAATGCTTCAGATTGTCATACCGAATTTTGTATGGCATGACATTAGCACCTTTTGTCATACTGATTTCAATTGTAGCATGACATTAGCTTATATTATCATTCTGATCTTTGTAGCATGGTCATACCATGTTTGTCATACAAGTTCAAGGTGTTGCCTATAAATATGGCTTCAACCTCTTCATATGTTCTTGTTCAAAGCTTTGAAAAATTTCAAGTTGTTAGTAACTTGCTATTCGTTATATCCACAGTTTTCTGTGCTTTGATCACTCGGTTGTTTTAATCACTAAACTAGAATACATCCTGTCGAATTTATTCTACGAACTTTAGTGGACATTAAAACGAACCATATTAATTATATAACGACTTAAAAAATTGTTATATTAATTAATTTAAATCTGATTATCAAGTTAAACTCCGATCAGATTATTCCGCCGCGATTATTTTGTGACGATTGTATTCAACCCCCCCCCCCTTCTACAATCGTATCTGGACCTAACATTACTTCCCATAAGGTGTCTTTTGCGGGGGTTTCCGCTTCTTATCGACTTTCTCTTTCTTAAACAACTCGCAACTTGACTCAACGATACAATCTTTGTGCACTAACATCGCATAACTAGCAATCTCGTTGATAACAACCTTATTCTGAATCCAAGGCTTTAAGCCCGGCGAAAAGGTCTAGCTTTCTTTTGTCCGTATTTCCTTAATGCGGAATAAATATTGAAAGTTTGATAAACTTAGCTTCGTACTCAGCTACTGACATATTCTCTTGCTTGAGCTCTAGAAATTGAGCTCTTGAAATTGAGCTCTATTTAATTCTTTAGGTTTTTGGGAAGATACCTTTCTAGTAATAGCTTTGTAAATCTAATCCATGATATCACACTAGACTCTTCTAGAACTTGCTTAGCTTCCCACCAATAATTAGCCTCTCCATTAAGTATATAAGCATCAAAGATAGTTGTCTTATCTTCTTCTACACCAACTATTTCAGAAGTCTTCTTTATTTCTCTTGGCCACATCTTGGCCTCAATGGAATCTACAGTCCCTTTTACTCTGGGGATTCCGAGCACGATTGGATAGCCCAGTGGTGGGTTTATCCTCTGTTGTCCTCTCCATTAAGTATATAAGCATCAAAGATAGTTGTCTTATCTTCTTCTACACCAACTATTTTAGAAGTCTTCTTTATTTCTCTTGGCCACATCTTGGCCTCAACAGGATCTATAGTCCCTTTTACTCTGGGGATTCCAACTATAGTAAGTACTAAACACAACTAAGATCCATATATCCCCCCAATCCTCTTTTCCAACTAAAAATCACACTAGTCTAAAATCTTAATCCTACTCTCGCCGATACTCGAACCTATAGCTCTGATACCACTTGTGACGCCCCCGGCCCGGGATGACCTCAGCAACCCGACCCGGGTGTGTCATTCTACTGAACACACTGAAACATATCTTCATAATCTCAAACTAATATAACTTAAAGGTATATTTTACCTTACAGCAGAAATCTTACATTGTTCCTCTCAACGTTCAGGACACAAGTCTTATACGAAATACACATTTGAAATACTTTTGTCGATTACACACTATACTTCTACTTGCAAATCGAACCAAGTCTAGCACTTCAGTTCATCACACTTTTACCCTTGCCTGAATATCCTTCTCCAGAATTCTTCCCTGTATTCAACCCCCCCTTCTACAATCGTTTCAGGACCTAACAATTGGCATCAGAGCGGTTGATACCATTTTTCCATATCGGATCCTATACACACTCTGTAACGTCCAAATATTTTTTATTCGAATTAATTTTATTCCAAAAATTAATTTTGATTTAAAATATTTTTCTTTCAAAAAAACCAAATCTCATCCAAACACTATTCACTTCAAATTCTTAAACATGAGTACACAAAAGATCAGTAGCATTAAAATCCCACCGTTCAGCAAGGAACACTTTGGCCTATGGAAGAGGCACATGTTATTATTACTCCGCACAGCCAACAGAAAATATATCGGGATATTAAACAAGGGTGTTTCTATTCCGATGAAATTCATATTAGCACACGAAGAAGAAGGTGTGTTAATACCTCATCAGACCATTCCGAAAGAACTTCATGAGTACACAGATGAAGAGGGTGAACAGATGAATTTAGATGACGCTCTTCAACTAATTTTGGTGGAATCTCTAGATCCAGTAATGTACAATGTTGTTGTTAATTGTACAAACGCCAAGCAAATCTGGGATACGTTAGAGATCATCAATGAAGGCTCAGATGAAGTCAGAGAAAACAAGAAAGAGATACTGATGGCTCAGTATGAACAGTTTGGTTCCAATCCCGGAGAAGGGATTTCAGAAGTGTTTATCAGACTTAATAATCTGATTAATAATTTAAATCTGAATGGGAAATTCTATGACAAGAAAGAGGTCAACATGAAGTTTCTCTTAACACTTCCTGAACATCTGGAACACAGAATCACAGCCATCAGGGAAAGCAGAGATCTGAATGAGATATCTCTGGAAAGACTCTACGGAGTGTTAAAAACTTATGAACTTGAACAAGTTCAAAGTAAACAGAGATATGGCTGGGGTAAAACACTGAACCATTCGAGAGCTCTAGTTGTTGAGTCACCTGTACCGGAAGAGAAGAAGGATGTTGTTGTTCCTTCTAAAACCACTCAGGAATTTGTTGTACCTGAGATGGGTCAGACTGCCTCTTCCAGTGGTGACGAAGAGTTCTATACAATGGAAGAGCTAGAACAATTAGAAGATCAATCTCTATCTCTGTTTGCCAAGAAGTTTGGAAACATGAGATTCAGGAAGAATCCCTTCTACAAGTACAAACCTACTGTGAACAGGTTTCAGAAAGGAGGTTATTCATCTTCTACGAGCAAAGGAGGATACAAGACTGGGATGGTGGATAGAAGCAAGTTCAAATGCTTCAACTGTGGTGAACCAGGACACTTTGCAACTGAATGCATACAGCCCAAGGTTCAAGGAAAAAGAAAAGATTCCTACGACGAGCTGAAGCAGAAGTATAATGCACTTGTGAGAAAGCATCAGGGTAGTTCTGGAAATCAGACTTACAAAAGCAAGTCTTATCTGGCAGAAGGGAAAAGCTGGGATGATACAGATAGTGATGAAGAGGAGCAGCTAGGGAATGTTGCTTTTATGGCTAATGCTGGATCATCTTCACCTCCTCCTGCTGGAAGCTTTCAGGTAGATCCTACATGCCCTAAACTTTTTATGCAATTAGGACTCGAAAGAGATGATGCTATTAAAAAGTTGAAAGCTGCCAATCTTAAAATTGATACACTAGTCTTAGATATTCATGCTTATAAAATGAATGAGATGAACGTATTAAAACCTAAAATAGAACAACTGACTATGGATTTAGGATTACAATGTGCTAAAGTCAAAGTTCTAGAGAAAGGTGAGATTGCTTTAAGACTTCAGCTAGACGAAGAGAACTATAGTCAAGAGATCAAGAGAACTGTTGATAAACAAGAGATCAAGAGAACTGTTGGAATAGGCTTTGACTATAACAAATCTGTAGGTAAGGCTAGTAACATTACTCCCTTTAAGAAGAGTGCTGAGGAGAGAGGGATTCCTTTTGTTTTGAAAGATTCCCCTAAACCTTTGTTTAAAACCTCAGAAGCTGAACCTCTTTTAGAGACTCCTGTTGTCATTAGATATGAACTCAAACAGGAAGACCTTAAATTGAAAGAGAGTAATGAGAAGAGAGATGAGATCCTGACATCACTGAAACCAATCAAAGTGAAAGGCAATGTTAGGTTGCCTAAAGCTGGTTTAGGTGTCAACTCTGAGAGAACTAAATTCAACAAGCCTAATAATTTTGTGAACAGTAAGAACAGAGATAATAGATTTCATTCTACTGAGAACTTTAAATCTGTTAACAATGTTAGAGTAGAATCTATTAATGTTCCTACTACTGTGACTGATATGCCTGTTGCTCCTGTTTTTGATGCATGTCATAAATCTTGTGGTGTTGATAACTGTATGCTTTGTGCTTTCAATACAATGTCTGCTTATTTTAGAAATCTGCATGCTAAAAATGAAAACACATCTCCTAGACAACACACTAACAATAAGCATGCTAGATCAAAGACTGCTAATCCTCCTCGTGTTAGGAAGGAGACTTATGTTCCAAAGCCTAAAACCAAGGTTTATAAGGCTGTTGTTAAGGAAGTAAGTTCAGTCAAGAGTGAGCCAAGTATCAGTCCAAGAGGCTCTGTTGTATTACCTGATAGAAATCAGTTCTTTAAGTTTGCTGGACCCAATCAAGTGTGGATCCCAAAGAATGTTTAATCAAGATGTCTTTTGCAGGGTGCCAGTGGAGTTGTTCGAGTTACTTGGGTGCTTGACAGTGGAGCGTCAATGCACATGACTGGCAATAGATCCCTGCTGGAAGACATAAGAGAAGGAGCTGGCCCTACAGTCAGTTTTGCTGATAATAGCAAAGGTCGTACTGTGGGATATGGCAAGTACAAAATTGGAAGGATCATCATAGAAGATATTGCAATAGTTGAAGGACTTCAACATAATCTCCTAAGTGTCAGTCAATTCTGTGACAAAGGATATTATGTTCATTTTGAAAAGGAGATATGTATCATTAAACATATCAAGGATAAGCGTCCTTCACTATGTGGCATAAGGAAAGGCAATATATTCGTAGCTGATTTGTCTTCAGGACCTGGAAACGAAGTTCACTGTTTCTACGCCAAAGCATCTGCTGAAGATAGTTGGTTATGGCGTAAGAAACTCTCACACCTCAACTTCAAAACCATGAACTCTCTAGTCAAGAGAGATCTAGTGAGAGGTTTGCCTTCCCTGGAATTCTCATCTGATGATCTCTGTGAAGCCTGTCAGAAAGGAAAAGCGAAGAGAGTATCTCACAAAGGCAAGACCATCAATACCATTACAAATCCACTTCACTTACTGCATATGGATTTGTTTGGCCCCGTGAATGTTGCATCTATTGATGGAGGAAGATATGCCTTAGTCATTGTGGATGACTTCTCGAAATTTACTTGGGTTTACTTTCTGGCTTCTAAGGATGAAACCCCGATGACAGTGATTGATCATATAAAGTCAGTTGAATTAGAAAAAGGTGTGCCAGTGAAAGCTGTAAGGTCAGATAATGGCACTGAATTCAAGAATCAAACTCTAATCAACTTTTATTCTGAAAAGGGAATTAGAAGGCAGTATTCAGCACCAAGGACTCCTCAGCAGAATGGAGTCGTCGAAAGAAAGAATCGTACACTGATTGAAGCTGCAAGGACTATGATTGCTGAATCAAAGCTTCCACTGTACTTTTGGGCTGAAGCTGTGGCTACTGCCTGTTATACCCAGAATAGGACTTTGATCAACAAGGATCATATGAAAACTCCATTTCATTTGTATAAAGACAAGAAACCATATGTTAAACATCTTCATGTCTTTGGAGCCAAGTGTTATGTTCTCAAGGATGGTGAAGAGAACTTGAACAAGTTTGAGCCAAAGGCATCTGAAGCAATTTTTGTTGGTTATACAAATAATGCTTATAGAGTTTTTGTAATTGATACTCTGTCAGTGAAAGTTAGTGTCAATGTAACATTTGATGACACTAAACTACCAAGTTTACAATCTGCTGATCCATCTGAATCTCTGAAGTTTGACAACTATCCAGATTCTGATTCAGATGATGATGTGCCACCTGAGGTTGCAACAGGTGATGACAACAATGATAATGATCCAGGCAATGGTGGAGGAAATGGCAGTAATGCTGGAAATTCCACTGATGCTAGTGGTGGATCATCAAGTCAACCTGACAACAACTCAGGGGGAGCTGGTGGATCAACTAGTCATACACATCAGCATAATGATAATACAGCTGAATCATCAAGGACACAACTTCCAAGGGAAAGGATTTGGAGCAGAGATCATCCCTTTGATCTGATTATTGGTGATCCTGATGTTGGTGTAAGGACTAGAAGTGCTACGACAAATGAATGTTTATTCTCTGGTTTTCTTTCACAATTAGAACCAAAGAAAATAGATGAAGCACTTGCTGATCCTGATTGGGTTCTTGCCATGCAAGAAGAACTTAATCAATTTGAGAGACAAGAAGTCTGGGCCCTGGTTCCAAGACCAAAAGGAAAGTCTACAATTGGAGCTAGATGGGTCTTCCGTAACAAGTTAGATGGTGATGGCATTGTTGTAAGAAACAAAGCCAGACTGGTTGCAAAAGGTTATTCTCAGGAAGAAGGAATTGACTACGATGAAACCTATGCTCCAGTTGCACGTCTTGAAGCCATCAGAATATTTCTTGTATTTGTTGCACACTCCAACTTCAAGGTTTATCAGATGGATGTGAAAAGTGCATTTCTGAATGGAAAGCTAGAAGAAGAAGTATATCTGGAACAACCCCCTGGCTTTGAAAATCCAGAGTTTGCTGATTTTGTGTACTTCTTATTCAAAGCTGTCTATGGGCTCAAGCAGTCACCAAGGACATGGTATGACACTCTCTCTGAGTTTTTAATTGAAAACAAATTTACTAGAGGTGTCATAGACAAAACTCTCTTTTACAAATTGCATGATAATGATATGATATTTGTTCAAATATATGTTGATGATATTATATTTGGTTCTACTAACGATAACTTGTGCAAGAGATTTGCTAAGTTGATGCAGAGTAATTATGAGATGAGTATGATGGGTGAATTGTCCTACTTTCTTGGTCTTCAAGTAAGCCAAAAGGAAGATGGAATATTCATTTGCCAATCAAAGTATGTCAGAGATCTTCTAAGAAAGTACAATCTAGAAGACTCTTCTCCGGCAAAGACACCCATGGCCACTGCCACAAAGCTTGACCAGGATAAATCTGGTAAGAAAGTTGATATCACAAGCTATCGAGGTATGATTGGCTCTTTACTTTATCTTACTGCGAGTAGAGCAGATATCATGTTTGCAACATGTTTATGTGCTAGGTTTCAGGCTGATCCTAAAGAATCACATCTTATAGCCGTCAAAAGAATCTTTAGATATCTTAAGGGTACACCTGGTTTAGGTATTTGGTACCCTAAGAATACAGGTTTTGACTTAACCGGCTATACAGATTCTGATTATGCAAGTTGCAGGATTGATAGAAAGAGTACGTCTGGAAGCTGTCAATTTCTAGGACGTCGGTTGGTTTCCTGGTACAGCAAGAAGCAACACTCAGTGTCCACTTCTACTGCTGAAGCTGAGTACATAGCTGCTGGCAGTTGCTGTGCTCAGATTCTCTGGATCAGAAACCAATTAAATGATTATGGTATGTCTGTCGACAAAATTCCAATATTTTGTGACAACACCAGTGCCATAGCCATTTCAAATAATCCAGTGCAACACTCCAGGACCAAGCACATAGATATCAGGTATCATTTCATTCGAGAACATGTCATGAATGGTACTGTGGTGTTACATTTCGTACCCACGGCTGATCAGATTGCAGACATCTTCACTAAACCACTTGATGAATCCACTTTCTCTAAGTTGGTTTGTGAGTTAGGGATGTTAAATATGCCATGATTCTCTTTATATATATTATATATTTGTTCTATATATTATTATATATTTTTTTGTGAATTTTCTGTGTAATTATATATATTTTATTAGGTTTTATATAATTGTTTGTAAATTATCTGATAATTTTCAGTATAAATATGCATGTACATATATGTCTCTGTAATTTTCTAAGTACTGCACACTCCCCTGTATTATTTTTCAAGCATTTAGATAATTATTTGTGTCTATTTTGTATTTTTCAAAATTAATTAAACATAAATATTAGTTTTTAAGTTAATTCATTTTAATGAATTAAAGTTAAATTCATAAATATTTATATTTAATTAAAGTTGAATTTTACAAAATATATGTGTAATATTTTATATATTATTTATATTAGGTTTTTGATTTTATGTGTAAAAAAGTTTTATTTCAAAGAAAATCAAAAATCATTTTATTTATATACTTTCCGTTTTTAATTTTAATTAACTCGGTATGACAATCTAAAAGATTGTCATACTGAGTTTGTGTACTGGTATTAGTTTTTGCGGTATGACAATAGAAGTTTGTCATACAAGCTTCGGTTCAACTCGGCATGACAATCAATATGATTGTCATACCGAGATTTTCCACCAACCCCGTTCAAAACCTCGGTATGACAATCCATTAGATTGTCATACCGAAGTCTAAACCCGTATGACATTCCTATCTATTGTCATACTACCCTATTTCTTCATCTTCACCGATACATACACACACAGACATCGTACTTGCTCGATTTTTTCAAGTTTTTGTTATAAACTTGCTGGTTACTGTTATTTCAAGCCAAAAGCTTGCTGGTTACTTTGTTTAATCAAGGAATCATCACGAATTGCTGCCGAATTTTTGAAAAACCGAAACCCTTTTCACCGAGTCGACCGAGTCAGGACGATTTCGACCGAGTTTAAGCGTTTTGTCACCGGTTCTGTGCTCATTTGGCTTTGAACTATCAGTACAGATCAAGTTGTGGGTGATTTGATTCAAAAGTTTTTGAAACCCCATCTTTTGAGTTCGAATTTTTGGGGGTTTTTAGTAAAGATAAGGACCCGTTTGGCTCTTTGGGTTATTTGGAATATAGTGGGAGATTTGTGGAAGTATACTTGGTATTTTTCAATTTAATTAATTTTTAATTCAAGTTTATTCTTTTAATTCGAATTATTAATTAATTGTTTAATTGATTAATTAATTATTAATTGAAATTTGTGAGATATTTGAGAATTAACATTTTATTTGAAAAATTCTCGCTTAATTCAATTCTTAATTATAACAATGGCTGCCCAATTTGTGATCGGGGAGACGAACTACAATGGATACTTGGACCCTGATATTTGCTTAGTGAGATTCAGACCCTGGGTGAGATTCCTCAACAGTCAAAGCTTAGTCAGCACGGCGATCACTGCAGCTGCTGATTTGCAGATTAGACCTCTACAGGATTTTTACTCCTCTGCCATCAACACCACACTGCTAGAAAGCTTCAGGGTCTCGGGAAATATTGCTGGTTGACGAAGTATCACTATATCTGTGGATGATGTAAATAGGATTCTTGGATTTCCACGCAACAACTTTGCTGAGATTCCTACAGATGCTGAGATTGTCCAGTTCTTTCAGACCATTCACTATCAAGGAGAGATTCATCTACCAAGAATGTTGAAAGGGAATCTGAAACCTGAGTGGGACTTGTTCTTCGACACGCTGGCAAAAGTCTTTTCACCTACCACTCGAAGCAACTACAACATCATATCCTCCCTTCTACAAATAATTGGATTCTGTATTGTTTACAATCGACGAATCAACTTTGGCAAGTTGCTTCTTCAGTCGTTTCTAAAGAAGTTGGGACCACTCAGCAGCCGATCAGTTGCACAGAATGCCAAAGTGGTATGCTTTTTCCCTCGGTTCTTAATGCTCTTTCTGAATGATAAGATGACAGACGCGGAGAAGAATTCATATTTCAATTCTCCAATTGCACCAACTCCGCGTGTCTGTACAAAACTGATGAAATCTCTGACCAACAAGAGAAAACATGAAAATGTTCCCCTTGTCGTAACTCCATACTTGTTGGAACAGTTCAATGCTCAACATCAACTGCATCAGTTTCAAGTGGCTCAAGAACAGCGACAGCAACAACCTCAACCACAACCAGAACACCAACAACCTCAACAACCTGAACCACATCAATCACCACTCCAATCACCACACCATTCACCTCTACATCATTCTCTCTCAGTTGAAGACGAACGTCAGGAATACAACTTCTTCGAAACTCAACCGTCTTCATCTGAACCACTACCACAACAACAACACACCCACTTTTTCCCACAAACACAATCAACCTCACAACCACTACCTGCTGACTCAACCTCAAATCCAGAGTTGCAGTCCTTTCGAAAGGACCTACAGGTAGCTCAGGTACTTTCTGACTTCTCTTCTAACTTTAATATTGATATGTCAGATTATGTTTGTGACCTTGATTTTGTTTTCCAGACTACCAGCAATGAACCTGACAACACACAGGTTTATATCCCAGCTGATGACATTGTTCAAACTACTCCTTCTTCT
The DNA here is from genome assembly GCF_001625215.2 of Daucus carota subsp. sativus. Taxonomy (NCBI): domain Eukaryota; kingdom Viridiplantae; phylum Streptophyta; class Magnoliopsida; order Apiales; family Apiaceae; genus Daucus; species Daucus carota. The sequence continues at coordinate 21,641,589 of NC_030383.2, forward strand.
GCAAACACAACAATCATCACTACTACTCAACCTATTCGTAAGATTTCCAGAAAGAGGAGTACAAGCAGTTTGTCGAGTCAACCCGCAGCTCTGTCTTCCATAAAGAAGCCAAGGTTGGAAGCCCTGGAGACATCTGCAGCCTCATCCTTGCCTTCCCAACAAGGCTTGGACATGGAACAGGCACTAAAACAGTCTCTGGATTCATTCTCTCCACAGAATGAAGCCATTGAAATTGATCGTCCTGCCACGGTACCCTGTACAGAGTCAAGCACTGCGCTAGCACTCACGCTAGTGCAAGACCAAACAGATACACAGGTTACTATGTTTACTGATTGCACAGTTTTTCAAAATCAAGTTAATATGTATGAAAACTATGCTGATCGCACTTTCTTTTATGATCAGGAGGTACTTGGCAGCGTGCAAGTAGATCTGCCCTCACAGGCATCCGGAGGACATTTTGTTCCTCCACTACCTTTGAACCCATCTCAGGGAACATTGGTAGTTTATACAGGTTCAGCTGGAAGAGTGCAATCAATGAGTGAAGAAAGGCAAACACCGAGCGATACACATGCACGTGAGGCTAGTGAAACAGCTATGAGTGTACGTGAGGTGAGTGCACACACTGACCCAGCTCTGTTTGAGGAACAAATGTCTAAGATTAGAGCTGAATTAGCCCGGATGATAGCTGAAAATGAGAGGCTAAAGGGTGCACAATTGGTGACCCTAGAGAAGAAAGCTGATGAAAGGCCATCCAGTTCTTCCAGGGATGAGCTTAAAGATGAAATTCATGAGTTCACTGTCGAAATGAGATCTAATTATGCTCTATATATGGCCAAGTTTGATGATATCGACAGTAAACTGGATCAACTCCTCAGGAACTCAAAGTCAGATGCTGATACCTCCAGAGAGGATCCCTCAACTAAGGGGGAGAATAGAAGAGGAGATGGAGACAAAGGTGACAGGGATGACAAGGGAAATAGTTCAAATCAAAGCAATAAAGGGAATACTTCTGAATCTGCCCCTGACAATTCTGGAAAGTCAAAAGGCAAAGAGCCGTTACATCAATCTGAGGATGTCTTTAATTCTGATAATTATGATGATTTTCCACAAGACGTGGATGATGATGACGTCTTCGATGCTACTTACCGTCAAGCAGGGGAAGAAGGCAAATTTGAGGAGAACTATTTATTCCAGGAAGAAGAACCTGTTGATCCTGAACACGAAGAAAATGTCCGGAAGTTTAAAGCTGAGAATGAAGCTAGGAAGCGTAAGTTTCGTGATTACCAGAAACTTCTAGAGGACAAGTTGATAACTGAAGAGCAAATCAAGATAGAGAAGCAGAAAATCTATGATGCTGCGTGCAAGCAGAAGAATCTTGATGTCAAAAGGAAAGTTGGAAAAAGCTGGGACATTGCAAAAAGGATTTTCAATGGACCTCAAAGGGAGCCTTTCAATGACAGAAAGTTTTTATCTCTGATCTACGATCTTCGAGAGGTAAACCCTGACGAGGATATATTTATGCATGCCTTCGCTTTAGAAATTGATTATTTGACTGTTGGAGTCAATAACTTGCTAGAACAGTGGGAGCTGATTGTATATACACGGAGAAATGGTTCATTTAGGTTATCTGTTGAATTTCTTAAATCATTCTCTGTGTCTGAGCTCTGGGTACTTCGCAATAAGGTAAAGCGATGCTCCAACCTGAATGAACTTCTTCGTGACAAGCTGTTGGACTGTGCTGTCTTCAATAGTCCACAGGTTGTCAAAAATCCATATAGTATAAAGTTCATTCACAAGGAGCTCTTATGCACTGTCAATCTAAATGAGGAGGCTTTACCTAAGTATTCTGCTAAGCGACTGGCTCTAGCATCCACTCTACTACGAACAAAGGGCTTCGCTTCTAAAGCCAAGTCTGATGCTGATGACGTAATCTTATCTTACTGCACCCGGAAAAATGTTTCTCAATACTTTCGAAGGATGAAGGGTGTTACTAAATCTCAGCCAGCAGACTTTCGGGAAGACCCTGTAGAGATGGAAGTGTTACATCAACTGGCTCTGGCACGGGAACGTAAGAAGCGTGGTGAGTCCACTACATCAGAAGTGCCATCCAGAGAAGAACCGTCAACTCCTGTCCTTCACAGTTCAGATATCGAAGAAGGAGAAGTTGATCTTTAGATTTGATAAGGAATTTGTAATATATGTTCAGTAAGAACATCCTTATGTAATCTAATGTACTTGTTTGAATTCTGGTGAATGTTTAATGAAATACCAGAAACTTTTTGCTGTTTACAATTCATGTTTAATACTTTGTCTTATCAGTTAGTTGAGTTATCCTCTCGATAATTTGCATGTTATGTTAACAAACATATAGGGGGAGATTGAAAGGCATATGTTAAGCCTATTTGTATTTAAGAGTATTAACTCAACTCTGATAAGAAAGAAAGTAAATTAGCAATCTCTATTGAAGGAATCCGTACGAAGAACGTCAAGTGATTTATTAAAATCATATGTCTGAAGAATTTCAGGATGCTGCTGCACACCACTGATAGAAGTTCATTAATATGTTCAAGCCTCAGTGTACAAATAATATTTTGTAGCACGTCCAGAAGTCAAGAAGATATAAAGTTTTAATACTTTATTTATTCAGAAGATTCCAAACTATTTCTACTTATGAAGATGAACTACGAAGACAAAGACTCGATGAACAAGCCATTTCTCAAATGTTTATTTGATAAAGAATATTTGATTCAGCTAGATACAGATGAACCAGACAGTACATTTGTGTGTCAGCTACTCCAATTAAATATTCTGCATCAACAATAGGTGGTTTCAGATCATTTAAAGGATGTCAGAAGACCTGCTGCTGAAGACTGTGCTCTGTATAATTATTCTTTTAATTTATTCACATCTCAAAATAATTATATAAGTTATGTAATTTATTTATTAAATTAATTCACACTTGAATTAATTTAATTTATGAATTTATATAATTAATATAATTAAGTGAATAATTATTGAATTAATTATATTAAAGAAAAATCAATTTATATTGATTTTGGGCACGGTATGACAATCACTTAGATTGTCATACCGCACCTGGAAGGTTCCATTCATCAGTGGTATGGCAATGATTGAGTTTGTCATACCGAATTGAACAAGGCATGACAATCTCCTTGATTGTCATACCGAGTTCAAGTGGTATGACATTACTTGAGATTGTCATACCGTCTCAATACTTAACCACCAAGTCATATGTCATATTCAATTGTCATACCGAAAATTGTTTAGTATGACAATGCTTCAGATTGTCATACCGAATTTTGTATGGCATGACATTAGCACCTTTTGTCATACTGATTTCAATTGTAGCATGACATTAGCTTATATTGTCATTCTGATCTTTGTAGCATGGTCATACCATGTTTGTCATACAAGTTCAAGGTGTTGCCTATAAATATGGCTTCAACCTCTTCATTTGTTCTTGTTCAAAGCTTTGTAAAATTTCAAGTTGTTAGTAACTTGCTATTCGTTATATCCACAGTTTTCTGTGCTTTGATCACTCGGTTGTTTTAATCACTAAACTAGAATACATCCTGTCGAATTTATTCTACGAACTTTAGTGGACATTAAAACGAACCATATTAATTATATAACGACTTAAAAAATTGTTATATTAATTAATTTAAATCTGATTATCAAGTTAAACTCCAATCAGATTATTCCGCCGCGATTATTTTGTGACGATTGTATTCAACCCCCCCCCCCCTTCTACAATCGTATCTGGACCTAACATTACTTCCCATAAGGTTTCTTCATACTATGATTCCAAGGTTTCTTTTCACCATTTTGATTATTTTGCGGGGGTTTCCGCTTCTTATCGACTTTCTCTTTCTTAAACAACTCGCAACTTGACTCAATGATACAATCTTTGTGCACTAACATCGCATAACTAGCAATCTCGTTGATAACAACCTTATTCTGAATCCAAGGCTTTAAGCCCGGCGAAAAGGTCTAGCTTTCTTTTGTCCGTATTTCCTTAATGCGGAATAAATATTGAAAGTTTGATAAACTTAGCTTCGTACTCAGCTACTGACATATTCTCTTGCTTGAGCTCTAGAAATTGAGCTCTAGAAATTGAGCTCTATTTAATTCTTTAGGTTTTCGGGAAGATACCTTTCTAGTAATAGCTTTGTAAATCTAATCCATGATATCACACTAGACTCTTCTAGAACTTGCTTAGCTTCCCACCAATAATTAGCCTCTCCATTAAGTATATAAGCATCAAAGATAGTTGTCTTATCTTCTTCTACACCAACTATTTCAGAAGTCTTCTTTATTTCTCTTGGCCACATCTTGGCCTCAACGGAATCTACAGTCCCTTTTACTCTGGGGATTCCGAGCACGATTGGATAGCCCAATGGTGGGTTTATCCTCTGTTGTCCTCTCCATTAAGTATATAAGCATCAAAGATAGTTGTCTTATCTTCTTCTACACCAACTATTTCAGAAGTCTTCTTTATTTCTCTTGGCCACATCTTGGCCTCAACAGGATCTATAGTCGCTTTTACTCTGGGGATTCCAACTATAGTAAGTACTAAACACAACTAAGATCCATATATCCCCCAATCCTCTTTTCCAACTAAAAATCACACTAGGCTAAAATCTTAATCCTACTCTCGCCGATACTCGAACCTATAGCTCTGATACCACTTGTGACGCCCCCGGCCCGGGATGACCTCAGCAACCCGACCCGGGTGTGTCATTCTACTGAACACACTGAAACATATCTTCATAATCTCAAACTAATATAACTTAAAGGTATATTTTACCTTACAGCAGAAATCTTACATTGTTCCTCTCAACGTTCAAGACACAAGTCTTATACGAAATACACATTTAAAATACTTTTGTCGATTACACACTATACTTCTACTTGCAAATCCAACCAAGTCTAGCACTTCAGTTCATCACACTTTTACCCTTGCCTGAATATCCTTCTCCAGAATTCTTCCCTGTAAAGTTAGTACATAACAAGGGATAAGCTTATAAAGCTCAATTAGCATATATGTACGGTTCAACTGAGTTTTGTTCACAAAACTTGGTGAACCAAATCAATATTTCATCAGAGTCATCAAAAGAGTTTCACACATCAAGATGAGTATGAGTATTCAAACACGTTCACAAGTTCACACGTTCTACTGTTGGGGGTCCCGGCCAACTACACAATTGGTTTAGCTTTCATTCTAGAAGGAAGTATCACACTTTACTTCCCAAAGGAAGCATCACAGACAGAACAAATGTAAGAATACTCAATTCTCATCAGAAAATCATCAACAAAATGTTCACCAAAACATCATAAAATATCAAAGTGAAGGGTACAGTATATACTTACAGTGCACAACGTTCTAGAGTCTCACAACTTCGTTCCCTAAACTGTTCACACATTTATTTATTATTGTAAGTCACACCTACATCAATTCTTAAATTAACACTAACCTAATTAAAAATAAATAAACTAACAAAACTATAAAATAAATCACAATTAAGAATTAAGAATAAATAAGTAGACGTAATACGCTTCCTAGTAAGCCAGCATGTGTTGTGTATATATAAGGAAAGGAGTGGCTTTCCTTTTTATTCTTCTCGATGTGGTACGTGAGTATGATTTTAAGAAAATACCATTTGGGTGGGCGACAGGGGTGACGCCGAAGGGTTGGCAAAAGGGCGGCGCCTAGGGCTGGCGACAGGGCAACGCCTGCCTCGGCTAACATATTTTTAACTTAATAGCTAAGCTCTTCCTTATATTCCTGAGAATATATCATCATGTTCTCGATGTGGTACAAAGGTGGTTATAAGGAAATAAGTTTTGAATTGGCGATAGGGGTGTCGCTCGCATCTACGCGAGAGGGGCGGCGCCTGCGCCTAAGCGACGGGCGCGGCGCCAGCCTCAGTGACGGGGGCGGCGCCAACCTCAGAATACTAACTTATAAAGTCTCTAAAAGAGTTGACATTATGTTGTATTTCTTGAATATGTTTAGTAAGAAATTTTTTCTTTTGTCTGTGATGGACAAACTATCTTAGGCCAGATATTAAGCAAGAAGATTGTCATTCAGTTGGATGAAATGCTTGGTAATAGGTAATATAATCTGAAATTTATGTTAAATGCTGCAGTTTAAGTCTTTATGTGGTTCTGTTTGTATTCACCTAGCTACAAGTGACATTTTCTATTTTATTGCTCTTAAATGCATTGGTACAGATTGTCTGCCGTTGCAACTCAGCTACCAGGAAGAACAAATAATGATGAGATCAAGAACTTAGGGAATAAGCACTTGAAAAAACATTTGATATCCAAAGGCATTGACTCTGAAACTCATGAGCCCTGCACATCCATCAATGGTTAGCTCATAAGACCATCTGCATCCCCTTCAGCATGCAACATGGGGCAATGGGAGACTGCCAGGCTAGAAGAAGAATCTCGCCTTTCAAAAGAGTCTTCACTCGTGATTCCACCTTCACATACAACAAAACCTGATGCTGATTTTTTCTTAAGAATGTGGAAGTCTGAAGTAGGGGAATACCTGATGCTGATTTTTTCTTAAGAATGTGGAAGTCTGAAGTAGGGGAATCATTCTGAAACCTCAAAAAAGGAACAGAGGTGTCTTATTATCGAGTTGGTTGCTTTGGTATATTTGTAAATGCTTTGATTTTGAGGACAAGTTATATATCAAAAATTATTAAACCACTATTTATAATAGATTATTTATTAAACCATTGTGTAATAAACAATAAATAACACTTTGTATGAACTATAGTGTTGTGCATAAATTTTTAAACAATGTTTTATGTTATATAAACCATTGTCTGTTAAATAGGAAAAAAATGAGTTTTGGGCCTAAACTGTTGTAGCTAAGTTTACAAACAACATTTTTTATATGTTAAACCATTGTGTGTGTATAATAAGTACAACGGTGTAAATAAATCTTGACATTGTGCTTGAGCTTTCAAACAACCGTGCATTCATACAAAACAATTGTGTTAAGTGGTTCCAACAATAGGTGTTCGAACCACCTATCGCATGTAGTTTTTTCCAACAATACATTTTTTTTTTATAAAACCTATTGTTGAATGTGATTTTCAATAACAGTTAGTAAACTGTTGTGTCTGTAGCTTCCAATAATGGTTCTACGCACTGTTGTCTGATCGAAATCACACGGCTCCTCGATAGACGACGAAAAATTTAGACGTCAGACAATGGTGAAAAACAGTTGTAAGATCGTGTTTTTCTTGTAGTGATATCTTGAGTTCTAGAAGTCAGAATTGGGTGATCCTACAGCCCACGCGAAGCTTAGAGAATTTTATTTAATTCAGAGATGGTCCAGTATCCAAAATCCAATAGAATCAGCCCATAAAAAGAACAGAATAATCTGCTGCGAATTTTCTTTGGAGAAACCAATTCCGTTTGGGAAACTGTTTTGTATTTCCTTGTAAGCATTAAAATCATATATATATTAGGAGAATACACATAAGAGAGGAGGAATGGTACTGTATAATTAGTTTTAGGTTAAAAAAACTTTTGTTTCTTCTTCTTGAAGACTTCGGGATTGAAGAATCCATTGTATAACCCATCTTTGTTTCTTTTATTTATATAATTATGATAGAGTAGATTTTATTCTAGAATTGAGTTGAACCCTAGTTGTGGTTGATGCATGATTTTCGATGATCTTCAGTTGATAAGGTTATTTGCTCTTGCTTATTGAGTTGTGCTAATTAACAATTACAGGTCAGACGTGATTTTGTGTATTGTTTGAACCGATATCTATCTACCATCGGAAGTTGGATTTAGATGGTTGTGATTTATCCAATAAGGACATGAACTTCTCCATGGAAATAGGTAGAAGGAATTGTTTGGAAGTTAGGATGCTGTGTTTAATGTCTCTAAACTGCATGATACCATGGAAATAGGCTTGATTGTATTTTAGAGAAGCCATTAATAATCGGAAGAGGTTATTGGTATTTTATAGGGCGCATCTTTCCTCTCAGGTGATTTATCTGATTAATTGGGGAGAAAATCCTAATTGCATTAATTCATGCTAGTGGGGATACTTGATTCTAGATATTTTAGTTAATTGTTTTCTAGATTTTATTTGTATTAGTATAATATTAGCTTAATAATTTCTCAGCTTTTATTGTGTTACTTGTTAGTTAGATTGAATCGGGAATAACTAGTGTTTGATACGTTTGTCTCTGTGGGAACGACTCTGACTTACCCTACTACATAGTTAGGAGGTTTGTTAGATATTTTATTATTTGATAGGCACGCGACAGCCTTGTCAAATTGGGTGATCATCAGTTGAGAATTCCAGGGAAGGCAAACCCTTCACTAGATCTCTCTTGACTAGAGAGTTCATGGTTTTGAAGTTGAGATGTGAGAGTTTCTTATGCCATAACCAACTATCTTCAGTAGACGCCTTTGCGTAGAAACAGTGAACTGCATTTCCTGGTCCTGAAGACAAATTAGCTACATATATGTTGCCTTTCCTTACGCCACATAGTGAAGAACGCTTATCCTTGATATGTTTAATGATACATATCTCCTTTTCAAAGTGAACATAATATCCCTTGTCACAAAACTGACTGACACTCAGGAGATTATGTTGAAGTCCTTCAACTAAAGCAACATCCTCTATGATGATCCTTCCAACTTTATACTTGTCATATCCAATAGTATGATCTTTGCTATTATCAGCAAAAGTAACTGACGGACCAGTTGCTTCTCTTATGTCTTCTAGCAGGGATCTTGTACCAGTCATGTGCATTGACGCTCCAATGTCAAGCACCCAAGCAACTCGAACAACTCCACTAGCACCTTACACAAGACAACTTGATAAAACATTCTTTGGGACCCACACTTGATTGGGTCCAGCAAACTTACAGAATTGATTTCTATCAGGTAATACAACAGAGCCTCTTGGACTGATATTTGGCTCACTCTTGACTGAACTTACTTCCTTAAGAACAGCCTTGTAAACCTTGGTTTTAGGCTTTGGAACATAAGTCTCCTTCCTAACACGAGGAGGACCAACAGTCTTTGATCTAGCATGCTTATTGTTTGTGTGTTGTCTAGGTGATGTGTTGTTCGGTGAAATCTACACGCAAGCGCACGTGATCACAAGTAATATATTAAGTTCGATCCCACAGAGACTGGTGAATTAAGAATACGCACCTATGCAACAATGTATGACCAATTATCACTGCTAAGACAATTAACAAGGATTGGTTTCTTTTATACTAATAACTAAAATTACTAATCAAATTCAGAATAGGAAAACACATGGGATTCTAATTTCATTATCGAATTCATCTAGAATTGAAATTACTGATTAACATGCGACTGTTGATCTTAATCAGACAACACGAAAATAATACATGCCAACTCTCGTTGCACACATATCATACCAATCAAAATCCGCAATTAAGACAGAAATCTCATGGACACCAACAAAGCTCAGACCCTATATCTCTATAGCGGTAGTGTAAGCAGAGAGGTTTAATAGCAAGTCATCTATCGTGATTACACAGGGTGATAAAAATAGTTCAAGTCTACCACAAATTATGTTTCATTCACATAATCCTATGTTTACATGGCATAGTTCTAAATTCAATCATCCACTCTCGCTTCAGAAAGAATTAACAAACAACTTAGAAGTTAGCTACGCTCCTAAGAAGAATAAGCACGGCTCATGCAAAGAAATCAACGTACGTCGCAAGATCAAGTAATTAATATTCGTTACTAGACTACATCGATAAATCCATTAGAACCCCATGAAGGCGGTTAGTTCATAATCGAACTAATCGACATCATGGGTTCCAATGAAAGCATTATAAAGAAAAGACAAGAATTGAATGGAATAAAAATGCTTGAATTAATAATAGTAAGGATCACACGTTACAGATTTGATGTTCACGATCTCGCTCGAAACTGTCACTTCCTCGCGAAGAACGATCCAATACCACTGATAATGTGCTTTGACTACAAGAAAACTAACTATTTTTCGATATTCTAACTACTTGGAGGCTAGGGTTTTACACATGAGAATTTAAAATGCATTGACCAAGTCAACCGGGCCTCGACCGCTGCGAAAATCCATCAGAAAAGCTGTAAAAATCGGCCCGGGGAAGTTCTGCTGGGCGCGGCCGCGCTAAACTAGCGCAGGCGCGCTAGTTGCAGCAGACTGTAGCGCGGGCGCGCTAACAAGTAGCGCGGGCGCGCTACTGTCTGTCTTGGCAGCTCCGTTTCTTCGTTTCTCGCTCGTTCTCGCGTGCATGTCCTTCCTCTCTTCTAGTACCACCTCCGTAGGTGATCACGGTTGCATTTAGCATATGCAACAAGCCCTTTAAACCCCTAGATAGCTCTAGTGGACGAGTGTGTTCTCGTGAGGGTTTGTAGAAGATATACCCACAAAATCCCAAGTCGCGATGAATCCATAATTCTCTATTCTTGCAAATAATGCACCAAAACCAACCTAAAATGATAGAAAATCACTTCATCACCTCAACTCGTGACCTGCACAGAAAAACACTAAAAACACATCAAAAGACACTAAACACTTAAGTACAACCAACCAATTTAAGTGGAAATGAAGGCCTATAAGTGTGTATAAATACCACTTATCACACCCCCAAACTTAAACTGATGCTTGTCCTCAAGCGTCAACGACACTATACAATAATACAATGCAATGCATGAATGCAACTACGTGATGAATGAGTAAACTATGAAGTAATTGCCTTGCCAATTATAATACCTCAGATTGTGCTAATGTTCTCGAAATTCATCTCTCTCGCTACTAAGTCAATTACCCTTCTATTTACAAGTGTGGAGTGCCAATGTGTGCAAGCATGCTCTTTTATTGAGACAAGACAAAAACTACTACTCCCACAGAATCCCAATCAAGAATCGTAAAGGTTTAAAACTAACACCCCGTCACTCAAGTCCAACTAAAGGCAAGGTCCCAAAGAATATCCACACCCTTCTATTTTATTACCTATATATTTTTTTTTTCTATTGGTGATTAATTGCTTGGTCTAAGGTCAGAGCGCTTCGCAGTGTAAATGCGTTACGAACACCACAAGACTTCACACACCAATTATTCACTCTATTCTAGTGGTTTATTTAACCGTGCAATGGTTGAGATCCCTAAGGATTTATGCACTAATACCCATGTAGCGAGCGTTGGGTCAACAATCCCAAACCACGAAGGGCTTTAGGTTGTTAGGCACAAAGTCCCCTCAGACTTAATTACTCGAGTACTAATGAGCTCAACCTAGTTAATTCTACCACTTATTTTTCTAGTGAATTTATTTACTACTATTTTTTTTTCTTTTTTTTTAGAAAGGCATATCTACCCCTCAGTTCCCCCAAACTTAAGATTTACAGACCTAAGCTGAAGGGTGTTCAATTCAATCCTAGAATTCATGGAATTTCGTCTAAATCCTATCTCAAGAACATATGTGAATTACAATTTCCAACACAAGCAATTTCCAAGTACTAACCTAGCATTGCAATTGAAACTACTAATCAAGAACTACGCACATAATTCATCATAGGCAATTAACTTGGCTTAACTTCATAATTCATGCAAATGCTTGTGATACTAACTACGTGAACATGAGAAAAATATGATAATTCATGCAAATGCTTGTGCTTGTGATAATTCATGCCAATATAGAAAACATGAGAAAAATAAAATAAACATGAACTACATGAACTAATTAACACATGCAATAAAATATAATATATGCTCTTCCTTAGATTACCACCCCCAAACTTAAAATTTTCAATGTCCCCATTGAAAGTGATAAAAAGGCTAGAGCACCCACATACCTACTCGGTGTCCGAGTCCTCCCCCTCCTCTGCAGGAGGTGAATCAGGTGGAGGATACTGCATCCCCGCTCCGAATACTGGCCACTGAACTGTGACCCTCTGTGCCTGGAAAGCACTACCTAGAGCCTGTGTCAAATCAAACGCAAACCTCTGGTGGATGTCATGCATGGTGTCCATCCGTCTCGCTAATCGGCGATAATGAACATCTCCCATCGGTTCGGAGCTCCTCTCCGTCTGAGAAGTACCAGCTCCAGAAGCTCTAGGCTGCTCCCTCCTAACAAATGCTGGACGTCCCCCTGGCATCTCATCATATAAGTACCCGAGGCCTCGAGGGTGGGGAACTCCTCCATCCCACTCTGTCATCCGACTGATCGCCGAATGATCAATAGGTGTCGCCGGCAACTGTAATTGCTCGTTGGCCGGCCAACGAACACCACTCGATCGACAGAGCTTCGTAACAATTGTGCCATATGGAATGGCACCAGTGGTTCCTCCCCGTAAGAACCTCAGCATCCCCTGATGAATAACATGTCCCAGATCAATATACTTGCCCGAGACAATCCCAAAGAGCAAAATAGCTCTATCCACTGTCACCTCATGCCCATGTGAAGATGGCATGATGTTAGCACAGATGAAGGCATTCCACGCCTTCGCATACCGGTTCAAAGCGGCTGCAGGAAAAGAAACATGTGCCGGCAAAGGAGGTGCAGTCATCTTCCAATGCGTGTCCGGTACACACATGTCATACACCAACCGCTCAAGATCGATCGGATCATCATCAAACCGGCGTTTGGCACGCCCGATCCTCTCCACAACCCAATCTTCTTCATTACGGCGCTTGGCACGCCCCCCAATAACTCTACGGATCGCCTCCGCACTATAATCAACACGGATTCCCCGCACCACTGTGAATCCATCGCGATTCTCCTTGGCATTAGCATAAAACTCTCGAATAATAGCCAAGGGAACCGCCTCCGGAGCCTCGCAAAAAGACTCCCAACCCCGTTCTTGAATCATGTTCAAGAGCTCACCATCTTCCGCCGTGGGTAAGAATCCTCTCTCCTTAACTATCGACTTATTCATAAGCCGTTGAAATTCGGTTCGTGCACCATCGGAAGTGAACTCAACCTCACCCATCGAGGAAGAATCGCTAGATGTAGGGGCTTGGGTGCTCGGTCCTTGTGATCTTCGGGCTCTTTTGGGTGCCATTGGTAGAGATTTAGAGTTGCAAGAGGTTTATGTGTAGTGGGTTTGAGAGATTGGATGAAGGTTGTGTGTATGTATGTGTATATATAATTAGGGTTTAGAGAATTATAATGGGATTTGGAGATGGGTTTTGTGTTTATATAAGGATTGGAGAGCTGAGTTAGGGTTTTATGGGATGTATTTCGGGCTAGGCATGCAAAATTAGGATTGTGGGCTTTTAAAAACGAAAAGAAAATATTTTTAGGAGAAAAATCGCCTGACTCGGCAGTCAGTAGCGCGGCCGCGCTAAGTGTAGCGCGGGCGCGCTGTGCAACTTAGCGCGGGCGCGCTGGACACTAGCGCGGGCGCGCTAGTGTCTGACACCGGAGGCTGATTTTTCTCGATTTTTGTGTTTTTGAGGTTTACAATGGTACAATGTGGTTCCAATGCGTGGGTTGCCTCCCACGGAGCGCTTGTTTAACGTCGTTAGCTCGACGTGAAGTCCAGAATTAATCCGATTCTGATGAAGTATCCTGTGGAGGATACCTCGTTCCATACCCAAACGAATCCCAAGTAACATCAACATCTAATGCCAAGAATGCTTCAGCAAGAGAGTCCGTTAATATATCAGCAAAGCGACCAATTCGTTCTTCCACCGCATCAATACGCCGGATTATCCTTCGGTACTGTACTTCATTCAATGTTGAATCAGCAGGTGATTGAATTACAGATCGGCTACTCGCACTGCTAGAAAGTAGAGGACAAGTGTCTCCACATGCATTAGGAATTGAGTTTGAGTGAGCTCTAATTCTGTGCCAATTAGTCATCTGAATTTCCTGAGTGACTTCGACCGCTTCTTCATTCTCTGATTCTTCTTCTTTTGGGATTTTCCACTTTAGGTCTCTGTGCTCAGCAGCAGCCAGGTTCTCTATCAGTTCGTAAGCATCCTCGAAGCTTTTGCTCCACAAGTTTCCTCCAGCTGCCACGCCTAACTCTGCTCTACATTGATCATTAAGACCCCTGTAGAAATAATGAATTGCCATTCCAGGAGGCATGCCATCTTCATTGAGATTTTCGAGAATCTTCTTGAATCGGTCCCAAGCTAGACAAAGATATTCTCCCGAGAATTGAGAGAATTTACCTTCAGTGTTTTTGATAGCTGATACTTTGATTAGAGGATAAAACCTTGTACAGAATATTTTCTCCAACTTGTTCCAGCTATTCGTAGTGCTTGCCGAGAGAGAGATAAACCACGATCGTGCTACATCATGTAGCGTGAATGGAAAGAGTCTCAGCTTCACCAGATCCTTAGGTCCGATATTGAAATCCAATGCAATAATGAAGTCCTCAAAATTCCTTAGATGCAGGTTTGGGTCCTCAAGAACAGACCCTCCAAATCGGATAGTATCCTGCAGCCTAAGAATGATTGATGGCTTGATTCGAATACCACTGGCTGATATCGCTGGCTCAATCGTGTCAGCCTGATTATCATTGATATTCAAACGAGAAAGTTCCTGTGACGCCTCATCAACTGTTGTCCTTGCATATTCCATTGTTTCCAAATTAGAGAAAGAAGAAGAAGATGAATCAATTGCTTCCTTACGAGCTTTATAACGTGTTTGCATAAACGCGATCCAAGTATCTGAAATAAAGAAAAGAAGAAAAGTGAGAAGAGAATAGAATCCTAGTCAGTGAATTTTAATGCACACTGATGACAAGTACATAAACTAATTAATTAACACCGAGTCCCCGGCAGCGGCGCCAAAAACTTGTTCGGTGAAATCTACACGCAAGCGCACGTGATCACAAGTAATATATTAAGTTCGATCCCACAGAGACTGGTGAATTAAGAATACGCACCTATGCAACAATGTATGACCAATTATCACTGCTAAGACAATTAACAAGGATTGGTTTCTTTTATACTAATAACTAAAATTACTAATCAAATTCAGAATAGGAAAACACATGGGATTCTAATTTCATTATCGAATTCATCTAGAATTGAAATTACTGATTAACATGCGACTGTTGATCTTAATCAGACAACACGAAAATAATACATGCCAACTCTCGTTGCACACATATCATACCAATCAAAATCCGCAATTAAGATAGAAATCTCATGGACACCAACAAAGCTCAGACCCTATATCTCTATAGCGGTAGTGTAAGCAGAGAGGTTTAATAGCAAGTCATCTATCGTGATTACACAGGGTGATAAAAATAGTTCAAGTCTACCACAAATTATGTTTCATTCACATAATCCTATGTTTACATGGCATAGTTCTAAATTCAATCATCCACTCTCGCTTCAGAAAGAATTAACAAACAACTTAGAAGTTAGCTACGCTCCTAAGAAGAATAAGCACGGCTCATGCAAAGAAATCAACGTACGTCGCAAGATCAAGTAATTAATATTCGTTACTAGACTACATCGATAAATCCATTAGAACCCCATGAAGGCGGTTAGTTCATAATCGAACTAATCGACATCATGGGTTCCAATGAAAGCATTATAAAGAAAAGACAAGAATTGAATGGAATAAAAATGCTTGAATTAATAATAATAAGGATCACACGTTACAGATTTGATGTTCACGATCTCGCTCGAAACTGTCACTTCCTCGCGAAGAACGATCCAATACCACTGATAATGTGCTTTGACTACAAGAAAACTAACTATTTTTCGATATTCTAACTACTTGGAGGCTAGGGTTTTACACATGAGAATTTAAAATGCATTGACCAAGTCAACCGGGCCTCGACCGCTGCGAAAATCCATCAGAAAAGCTGTAAAAATCGGCCCGGGGAAGTTCTGCTGGGCGCGGCCGCGCTAAACTAGCGCAGGCGCGCTAGTTGCAGCAGACTGTAGCGCGGGCGCGCTAACAAGTAGCGCGGGCGCGCTACTGTCTGTCTTGGCAGCTCCGTTTCTTCGTTTCTCGCTCGTTCTCGCGTGCATGTCCTTCCTCTCTTCTAGTACCACTTCCGTAGGTGATCACGGTTGCATTTAGCATATGCAACAAGCCCTTTAAACCCCTAGATAGCTCTAGTGGACGAGTGTGTTCTCGTGAGGGTTTGTAGAAGATATACCCACAAAATCCCAAGTCGCGATGAATCCACAATTCTCTATTCTTGCAAATAATGCACCAAAACCAACCTAAAATGATAGAAAATCACTTCATCACCTCAACTCGTGACCTGCACAGAAAAACACTAAAAACACATCAAAAGACACTAAACACTTAAGTACAACCAACCAATTTAAGTGGAAATGAAGGCCTATAAGTGTGTATAAATACCACTTATCATGTGTTTTCATTTTTAGCATGCAAATTTCTAAAATAAGCAGACATAGTATTGAAAGCACAAATACAGTTATCAACACCACAACATTTATGACATGCATTAAAAACAAGAGCAATAGGCATATCAGTCATAGTAGTAGGAACATCAATAGATTCTACTCTATCCTTGTTAAGAGATTTAAAGTTCTCAATAGAATGACATCTATTATCTCTGTTCTTATTATTCACAAAGTTATTAGGCTTGTTGAATTTAGTTCTCTCAGAGTTGACACCTAAACCAGCTTTAGGCAACCTAACATTGCCTCTCACTTTAATTGGTTTCGGTGATGTCAGGATCTCATCTCTATTCTCATTACTCTCTTTCATTTTAAGGTCTTCCTGTTTGAGTTGATATCTAATGACAACATGAGTTTCTAACAGAGGTTCAGCTTCTGAAGATTTAAACAATGGTTGAGGAGAATCTTTCAAAACAAAAGGAATTCCTCTCTCCTCAGCACTCTTCTTAAAGGGAGTAATGTTACTAGCCTTACCTACAGATTTGTTATAGTCAAAACCTATTCCAACAGTTCTCTTGATCTCTTGTTTTTCATTAAGTTCTTTGACTATTGTGGAGGCATCCTTAAAGGCCTTACATTTCACTTTCTCTTCGTCTAGCTGAAGTCTTAAAGCAATCTCACCTTTCTCTAGAACTCTGACTTTAACACATTGTAATCCTAAATCCATAGTCAGTTGTTCAATTTTAGGTTTTAATACTTTCATCTCATTCATCTTGTAAGCATGAATATCTAAGACTAACACATTAATTTTAAGATTGGCAGCTTTCATCTTTTTAATAGCATCATCTCTTTCTAGTCCTAATTGCATAAAAAGTTTAGGGCATGTAGGATCTACCTGAAAGCTTCCAGCAGGAGAAGGTGAAGATGATCCAGCATTAGCCATGAGAGCAACATTCCCTATCTGCTCTTCTTCATCACTGTCTGTATCATCCCAGCTTTTCCCTTCTGCTAGATAAGACTTGCTCTTAAAGCTTTGACTTCCAGAAGTACCCTGATGCTTTCTCACTAATTGTTACATATTTGATGATGTCACAGGTATCTAACTTGTTTAGTGTGCAGAAATGAAGATCAGAGTTTAGCCAGAGATCAGAGTTTGACGACTGCCAGCTGGATCAGAGTTTAGCGATGATCAGAGTTTGCAGGCGGCTGATTTCTAGGAGAAGATCTGGATAAACAAGGAAGATAAAGATCAAGGAAGATTGTGCAGATCAGGTTAGCAGAAGGATAGCTACTGATTAGATTATTTTAGGAAGCAGATAATTATATATCAATCAGTAAATATCATGTAACTGTGTATATAAACACAGCTTAGGGTTTACTCTAGAAGAGTTGAATATCGAGCATATTATTCTTGTAACCCAGCAGCTCTTAGTGATCAATTATAAATCACTAAGAGAGTATTTGTAAGCTACTGTGTTTTGTGTGAATAAGAGTTTAGTTAATTTATTCTCTTATTCGTGTGTTTTGTCTTGATTGTGTTCACTATATACAATAATATAGTGAATTTATTCGGCCTAACAAGTGGTATCAGAGCGAGGTTTGTTGATATACCTACAGTGAGATCTTAGTCACACAATCATGTCTGAAAATTCACAAACTTCAAACAGTAGATATGAGTCAATTAGGGTTCCGATCCTCAGGGCATCTGAGTATCCTGTCTGGAAAATGAAAATGGTTATGTTTCTGGAGGCCACAGATCCAGTATACTTGGTTAAGATTTATGATGGTCCACACATGCCAACCAAGCTCTCTGTTGCAGTTGGAGATGAACCTCAGAAGATGATTCCCAAAGAAAAGAAGGACTATACTCCTGAAGACATCTCATCAATCAGCAAAGATGCAAAAGTAAAGCACTTACTGCATAGTCCTCTGGACAATGTTATGTCCAACAGGGTGATTGGATGCAAAACTGCAAAAGAAATATGGGATGCTTTGGAAATCAGATGTCAAGGAACCAAAGCCATCAAGAAAAACAGAAGGACCATACTCACTCAAGAATATGAACATTTTGACTCAAAGTCTAGTGAATCATTGACAGATCTATATGACAGATTTGTTAAGCTGTTGAATGACTTATCCCTGGTGGATAAAGAGTATGATCTAGAGGATTCAAATCTCAAATTTTTACTAGCTCTCCCTGAAAAATGGGATTTGAAAGTTACCACTATAAGAGACAATCATGATCTTGAAGAGATGTCTCTTGATGATATCTTTGGAAGACTAAAAACCTATGAACTTGAGATGGAACAGAGGAATAAAAGACATGGAGGGAAACCTAAGCCTGTTGCTCTAAAAGTTCAAGGAGAAGCTGCTGTGAAGAACAAAGGGAAAACACATGTCACAAAGACTGACACTGAGTCATCAAACTCTGATGATGACTTAGACTTTGATGTTCTCTCAGACTCTGAGGACAGTGATACTGAGATGATGCAGTTGGCAGCTTTGATGGTTAAAAGCTTCAAGAAGATGGCTTACAAGAATTTCAATAAGGGAAAGAAATATTCAAGGAAGGACAGAAACTCTGACAAGAAAGGCTTCAAAAAGAATGAAGTCAAGAAAGAAAAATCTGGAAAAGCTGATAAGTCCAAGTATACATGCTTCAACTTTGGTGAAAAGGGTCATTTTGCAACTGAGTGCAAAAAAGCCAAGAATGAAAAAGGACAAGCGTTTATCACCAAGAAAGGAAGCTGGGCAGACTCATCAGACTCTGAGGAAGAAGTCAACTATGCTTTTATGGCAAACACTGATAACAGCTCTGAGGCTGGTGAAACTAAGGTACCTCATTCTACTCTTGCCTTTAACACTGAAGATATAAATGAGTAAAGATTATTCCTTAAAAGCTTGCATATCAGTTATAGAGATCAGACTTTAGAAAATGAGAGATTGAAATCTAAAGTCTTAGATGTTAAGAAAAGGAATGATTATCTTGAGAAAGAACTAGTTCAGATGTTGGAAGTTCAGAAAGAAAGAGATGACTCTGTTTCATTAAGAATGCATTGTTAAATAAAAATGCTTCTCTTGAATCAGAACTTGCTAAGGAAAAAGAGATAATAAGAACATGGACTAAGTCAGGAAAAACCACTTAGAATATCTTAGGAAGTGGAAATTGGAAGAAAGGATTAGGATACACAGATAAAAATGAAGCTGAGTTATTAAAACAAGAGACTATTAAAATTGAAAGACCTAAGGTTGCACCAGTTAGATTTGTTGCAGAATCAGAAATTCATAACAAGTCAAAAACTGATAAACCTAAACAGGTTAACATAGGCTTAATGACTCAGAAACAGCTTATGCATAAGATCAAGGAAGTCAAGCAAGAAAACAGGATTAAGGAACCTAGGAAAAACAGATATGGAAAAATAGGTATAAACAAAAGCAATAACTACATGCCTATTTCAAATGCTCCTAAGAAAACTTGTCATAACTGTGGAAATCCTAACCATCTTGCTTCTTTTTGCAGGAAGAATAAGGACATTAATACTATGTCTCCCAAATCAGAAGTTAAGACTAGGACGGTTAGATTTAGATCAGAAAATCCTTGTTTTCATTGTGGTAGGTTGTGGCATTCCATTCACACTTGTAAGGAATACCATAGCTTATATTATGATTATTATGAATTGAAACCTTCCTTGAAGAAAAAGATTGATTCCCCAAGTTAAAATTCTGTTAAAAAGTCTGGACAGTGGATGCTCAGGACATATGACAGGAAATAAAGCCCTGCTATCAGAATTTGTGGAGAATGCTGGCCTAAATGTTTCTTATGGAGATGGCAACATAGGGAAAACCTTGGGATATGACAACATCAATCTTGGAAATGTCATCATTCAATCTGTAGCTCTGGTCTCAGGACTTAAGCACAATTTGCTCAGCATAAGTCAAATCTGTGACAGAGGATATCATGTCAACTTCTTTGAAGAACACTGTGAAGTGGTTAGCAAAAGCACCGGGAAGGTTGTTCTGAAGGGATACAGACATGGAAATATCTATGAAGCCAAGCTTTCTTTAAACTCTGATAACTATACAATTTGTTTAATGGGCAGAGCTAGTGTTGAAGATAGGTGGAATTGGCACAAGAAACTCTCTCACTTGAACTTCAACAACATAAATGAATTAGTGAAGAAAGATCTTGTAAGAGGACTGCCCGAATCAGTATTTACACCAGATGGCCTCTGTGATTCTTGTCAAAAAGCAAAACAGAGGAAATCCTCATTCAAAAGTAAAACTGAGTCCTCAATTCTTGAGCCTTATCATCTGCTACATGTTGATCTATTTGGACCAGTAAATATCATGTCCATTGCAAAGATATGATATAATCTGGTCATTGTTGATGAATATACAAGATATATATGGGTATACTTTCTATACAGCAAGGATGCGACATCTTCTCTTCTGATTGAACATATCAAGCAACTGGATAAAATTTCTAAAGATGCAGTAAAGATCATCAGGAGTGATAATGGCACTGAGTTCAAGAATTTTAAAATGGAAGAGCTCTGTAAAATAAATGGAATTAGGCAAGAATTCTCAGCACTTGGAACACCTCAGCAGAATGGTGTAGTGGAAAGAAAGAACAGAACTCTAATTGAAGCTGCAAGAACCATGCTGGAGGAAGCAAAATCGCCTACTTACTTTTGGGCTGAAGCTGTGCAAACTGCTTGCTTCACACAGAATACAACTCTGATAAATAAGCATGGGAAAACACCATTTGAGATGGTTAAAGGCAGAAAGCCAAATTTGAAATACTTTCATATATTTGGTTGCAAATGTTTTGTTCTCAAAAGTCATCCTGAACAGTTGACCAAATTTGACTTAAAAGCTGATGAAGGAATCTTTGTTGGTTATCCACTGTCAACCAAGGCTTTCAGAGTGTATAATCTGAGAACAAAAGTGGTCATGGAATCTATTCATGTATCTTTTGATGATAAGAATATAACTGGACTGGAAGATTTTAATGAACATGACCAGCTGAGATTTGAAGATGAAGAAGCATTCTATGATTCAATAAACTTTAATTCTGAAATTATGTAAGAGTCTGTTATTCCAAATCATCTACCTCAAGCACATGCTGAGGGGGAGCACAATAACAATGAACATCTGGAAGAAAATGATGAGGAATTATCAGACAACACAAACTCTGATGCAGATTCATCAAACTCTGATAGATCACTATCAGAAAATAATGAGAGCACATCTTCAGGGGGAGCATCAAAAAATCAGAATGCTCATGAAGAAAGCATGAATCTTGGGGGAGAAGCATCAGAGAATCAGAATGATAATGGAAATAGTATGGATTATGGGGGAGGATCCAGTTCTAGAAGTCAACTGCAACATGCAAGAAAGTGGACAAAGTCTCATACACCAGATCTGATAATTGGAGATCCAGATGCTGGAGTGCAAACTAGAACAGCAACAACAAATGAATGTCTGTTTCATTCATTCCTATCTCAGACAGAACCCAAGAAAGTGGAGAAGGCTCTTCGGGATGCTGATTGGGTGACATCAATGCAAGAAGATCTAAATGAATTTGAGAGAAATAAAGTCTGGACTTTGGTACCAAGACCCAAGAACAGATCAATAGTTGGTACTAAATGGGTGGTCAGAAACAAGACTGACAGTGAGGGCATAATCACCAGAAATAAAGCAAGACTGGTAGCCAAAGGATATTCTCAACAAGAAAGAATTGACTATGATGAGACCTTTGCTCCAGTTGCAAGGTTAGAAGCAATCAGAATCTTTCTAGCCTATGCTGCTCACAGGAAATTCAAAGTTTTTCAGATGGATGTGAAGAGTGCATTTCTCAATGGGGAATTGGAGGAAGAAGTGTATGTTGAACAACCTCCAGGTTTTGTAGACTCCAAATTTCCAGATTATGTCTACAGACTTGACAAGGCACTCTATGGACTAAAGCAAGCTCCAAGAGCATGGTATGAAACTCTGGCTCTATTTCTTTTAGAAAATGGATTCACCAGAGGTACAATTGACAAAACTCTATTTTATCTCAACCATAGTAAAGACCTGCTTTTAGGTCAAGTTTATGTGGATGATATCATTTTTGGCTCTACTAATTCTAGACTCTGTGAAAGATTTCCAAAGCTTATGCAGTCTAGATATCAGATGAGCATGATGGGAGAAATGAGTTATTTTCTGGGACTTCAAGTCAAACAGTCTGATGAGGGTATCTTCATTAATCAGTCTAAATATACCAGGAACCTGCTAAAAAGATTTGGCATGCAGGACAGTTCAGCTGCCACCACTCCCATGGCAATAGCCACTAAGTTAGATAAAGACACTGGAGCATCAGTGGATATTACTAATTACACAGGCATGATAGGCTCACTTTTATATCTGACAGCTAGTAGACCTAATATCATGTTTGCTACCTGTCTCTGTGCAAGATTTCAAGCAGATCCAAGAGAACCACATCTGGTAGCAGTTAAAAGAATCTTCAAATATCTCAAGGGAACAGTTGAGATGGGACTCTGGTATCCTGGAGAATCAGACTTTACACTAATTGGCTACTTAGATGCAGATTTTGCCGGATGCAGATTTTGCCGGAAAAGCACCAGTGGAAGCTGCCAATTTCTTGGAGGCAGATTAGTTTCTTGGTTCAGTAAGAAACAAAAATCCATATCCACATCCACTGCAGAAGCAGAGTATTTTGCTGCAGAAAGCTGTTGTGCTCAGATTTTATGGATGAAAAATCAGCTGCTGGACTATGGGCTAACTTTAACTCAAATTCCTATTTATTGTGATAACCAAAGTGCTATTGCTATGACAGGAAATCCAGTACAACACTCAATGACCAAGCACATCAGCATCATATATCATTTCATCAGAGAACATGTGATGGAAGGGACAGTGGAACTATATTTTGTCCCTACAGATCAGCAGTTGGCAGATATCTTTACCAAACCTCTGGCTGAAGCAACATTTACAAGACTTGTAAATGAACTAGGGATGATCTCTGGTCCTCTCTAAACTCTGCTTAGCTATCTAAAAACATATCACTCATTATCTTTCACGAGCATGATTTATAACTGCTTATGTTATTCTCTGATTTAAACTCTGATGATTATGTACTGATATGATAAACTCTGATGATTATACTCTGACTCGACAAACTCTGATTGCATAAATTTTCTCTGCTGAGTGACATTCCTGTGAAGAAATTGTTACAACTCTATGAATTGAGTCTTGAATTACTCAATAGTCTGATATTTGTTTAGTTGCATCTGTGGAATTCACATTCACACACTCAGAATCTTAGCCTGCTTCTTAGACTGACTTACTTCTTAGATCTTAGATATGTAATCAGTGTAAAATTTTCTTTATTCCCTTTATGAGCACAGAGTTATTAAATCTTAATTCTGGATTAGTTTATACTATGCCTTCTATACTCAGAAAAGAAAAGAAAATAAAGTCGCTAGAAAAAGAAAAAGCATATAGACTCAGGTACTCCTTTGAGATCTTAGATATTCTGTGGAAGGAACGATCCAAGTGCAGTGCTGGTATTAAGCAAAATGCATCAGAAAAGCAATATTTTTCTTGGTGACCTTTCACATTCTCTGATTACTGGAGAAATACTCTGAGCACAAGAAAATTAATCTGATAATGGTTATAACTCACTTACCCTGAGAAGTTTCCATTTTAAAGATCATCTGTGATTCAATAATGAGAAGCATATGTTAAACTCTGATCCATACAAAAGTAGGCTCTGTTGCAATTGGAGTGTTTAAATTAATTTATGACAACTTGATTCTTTCTAAAAATCTTGAAAATTTTGTCAATCTTTGTAGCAAAATTAGATTCATGAATTCACACACTTAACACTCCACTTATGTGATTAACGAATTTTTCAGATCCGAGTGATTTTTGAATTAATTCAAAAATATTCGTAAACTCTGAGGAAAAATACTGGTCTTAGTTTAAGACATCTGATATGTCATCTCAGTTCAGACAAAGTGTGTGTACATACTCTGAGTGGTCGTAAATTCTGATATTTACTTAAATTCTGACTTTCAGTCAATCTCTGATTATCTTCGGAATTTATTTATTTCATGATTATTTGTCTCAGTAAATATCAGATATTATTTTCAAACGGTTAAAAATCTGTTTGCATTCTTTAGTGGAGTAAAACACGGGTGATAATTGTGTTTTCTTGGTAATAGTCATTTTACACAGGTTTACACGCAACACTAATTATTACTACTCCACTACTTAATCTTTTTACCGTTAGCAGACTGCCACGTGTCCCACTAACCATTTTCTTTCAGCAGTACGCATGCAGTCATATATATACAGAGTAAAAAGATTTTCTTTTTATTTTTTTACACACCTCTTTCACTGCTGTTATTCTCTATCTCTTCTCCATATTCTCTTGCACATTATATCAAACACTTCGTATACATCTCACTGACAAAGCTGTCGCGTGCCTATCAAATAATAAAATATCTAACAAACCTTCCAACTATGTAGTAGGCTAAGTCAGAGTCGTTCCCACAGAGACAAACGTATCAAACACCCGGTTGTCCTACAATTTCATGTGTCATAGGAGAAACTTTTGTGGATAAGGCGTTACTTGATTTAGGGGCTAGTGTTAATCTCCATCCATATTCTGTCTACCAAGCCTTAGGTTTAGGGGAGCTCTGACAAACTAATGTCACACTTCAATTAGCCGACCGATCCGTGAAATTCCTAAGGGAATGATCGAGGACGTGGTAATTAAAGTAGGTGATTTTGTGTTTCCCGTAGATTTTGTCGTCCTATAGACCGAACCGGTTAGGAACCCGAAGAATCAAATTCCCATAATCCTAGGACAACCCTTTTTAGCTACATCCAACGCGTTGATTAATTGTAGGAATGGCTTAATGAAGCTAACATTTGGCAACATGACAATCGACCTCAACATATTTCATGTAGGGAAACAATCCGATGATTTCTATGATCAACCTATGGATGTTAATCTAATTGATGAAATAGTTGATCAAGATCTCATGAATCCTAAAGATGCCCTTGAATTTTGCTTAAAACATTTTGGAGAGGATTGGGATGTTTCTGACTACACACATGAGCTCAACCAAATGTTAGAATCCACCATTCCTACAACAAGTCAAGAGCGTGATGTTGAACCCGAGCATTTGCCTTCACCAAATAAAAGCGTTGAGTCACAACCGCTGGAGTTAGAACTCAAACCTCTTCCCGACACTCTTAAGTATGCTTTTCTAGGCCCTAACGAGTCATATCCCGTCATCATTGCCTCTAATTTGACTACGTCACAAGAGGAAGAACTTTTAGGAATCCTTAGAAAGCATAAGGGAGCGATAGGGTGGAGCATCTCGGACATTAAAGGAATTAGCCCGGCGATTGTCCAACATAGAATTCATTTGGTAGAAGATGCAAAGCCCGTGAGAGAACCTCAAAGGAGGTTAAATCCTCCCATGATAGAGGTAGTTAAGAAAGAGATTCTTAAGTGCTTAGACAATGGGATCATTTATCCCATTTCTGATAGTAAGTGGGTGAGTCCCGTTCATGTAGTGCCTAAGAAGTCGGGCATTACTTTGGTGACCAATGAGAACAATGAGCAAGTTCCAACACGTGTCCAATCCGGTTGGAGAATGTGCATCGATTTTAGAAAGCTCAATGTCGTCACTAGGAAAGATCATTTTCCTTTGCCCTTTATCGATCAAATGCTAGAGAGGTTAGCGGGTCATGCCTTTTATTGCTTCTTAGATGGTTACTCGGGATATTTTCAAATCCCAATCGCACCCGAGGACCAAGAAAAGACCACTTTTACTTGCCTTTTTGGAACCTTCGCATATAGACGCTTAGCTTTCGGCCTAACCACGAGCCCATCCACGTTCCAAAGGTGTATGACTAGCATTTTCTCCGAAATGATAGGTGACTTTCTAGAAGTCTTCATAGATGACTTTTCCATCTTTGGACCATCTTTTCACCAATGCCTTAACAATCTAGACTTAGTTTTGAAAAGATGTGAGGAAACGGATCTAGTGTTGAATTGGGAGAAATGTCATTTCATGGTTAAGGAGGGAATCATTCGAAATATCATTCGATCCCTTTTTCAGAAATTTTGTGTCCTAAAACGATTCCCTCCTTAACCATGAAATGACATTTCTCCCAATTTAACACTAGATCCGTTTCCTCACATCTTTTCAACACTCGATCTAGATTGTTAAGGCATTGGTGAAAAGATGGACCAAAGATGGAAAAGTCATCTATGAAGACTTCTAGAAAATCACCTATCATTTCCGAGAAGATGCTAGTCATGCACCATTGGAACGTGGATGGGCCCGTAGTTAGGCCGAAAGCTAGACGTCTATAAGCGAAGGTTCCAAAAGGGCAAGTGAAGGTGGTCTTTTCTTGGTCCTCGGGTGCGATTGGGATTTGAAAATATCCCGAGTAACCGTCTAAGAAGCAATAAAACGCGTGACCCGCTAACCTCTCTAGCATTTGATCGATAAAGGGCAAAGGAAAATGATCTTTCCTAGTGACGGCATTGAGCTTCCTAAAATCTATGCACATTCTCCAACCGGATTGGACACGTGTGGGAACTTGCTCATTGTTCTCATTCGTCACTAAAGTGATGCCCGACTTCTTAGGCACTACATGGACGGGGCTCACCCACTTACTATCGGAAATGGGATAAATGATCCCATTGTCTAAGCACTTAAGAATCTCTTTCTTAACTACCTCCATCATGGGAGGATTCAACCTCCTTTGAGGTTCTCTCACGGGTTTTGCATCTTCTACCAAATGAATCCTATGTTGGACAATCGCCGGGCTAATTCCTTTAATGTCTGAAATGCTCCACCCTATCGCTCCCTTATGCTTTCTAAGGATTCCTAAAAGTTCTTCCTCTTGTGACGTAGTCAAATTAGAGGCAATGATAACGGGATAGGACTCATTAGGGCCTAGAAAAGCATACTTAAGAGTGTCGGGAAGAGGTTTGAGTTCTAATTCCGGCGGTTGTGACTCAACGGTTTTCTTAGGTAAAGGCAAATGCTCGGGTTCAACATCACGCTCTTGATTCGTTGTAGGAATGGTGGATTCTAACATTTGGTTGACCTCACTACTAGAAAAAGTAGAATAGACATCGCCCCTTAGACATCGGTTGCTCTTGCAGCCGATGTAAACAATGTTTTCCACATCAGTTTTTAACGAGCGATGTATTTTGTTAATATAAACATCGGGGTTTTAGTCAAACTGATGTTATAAGTCTGTTTTAAAAAATTAACAAGCGCGCCTTCCCCGTTTTTCCCCCTTAGCCAAATATTTATTCCCTCTTAAAAACTCCCCCCCTTTTTTTGCCTTAGCAAAATTTCCCACCCCCGCTCTTTTCTTTTCACTGTGCATCTTGTAATTAAAAATAAATAAAAATTATAATCAAAAACATAAAACTTAAAACTTAAAACATAAAACTTAAAACTAAAACATAAAAACAAAAACATCAGTCTCCTCTCCTCTCCTCGCTCGTCACTCTCTCTCTCTCTGTGGTCGGAGCTGCTCTCTCTCTCTGGTGGAAGCGCTCTCTCTCTGGTGGAAGCGTTCTCTCTCTGGGCTGTCTCTCTAGCTCTCTCTCCGTCGAAGTTACAGTGTTCAAGGTTAAAGGGTTAGAGTTTAGAGCTAAGTTGAAGGTTAAAGGGTTGTCGGAGCTCAAGTCGGAGTTCCAATCGGAGTTCAAGTGGGAGTTTAGAACTAATTCGGAGGTTAAAGCTTGAATTGGGTAAGTTTTAAACCCTAATTTTAGAATTGGGGGTTTCAGTTTGAAACCCTAATTTTTAAATTTGTAATTAGTTGAGTGATTGTTCTTATTGTGCATGTTACAGAGCATGTCCTAATTTTTAAATTTCTCATGTTGCAGTTCAGATGTAATAATATGATGTTGAGCATATTATTGTTGTTAGTAGTAATTTTATTGACCATATTTTCATGTTTTCATGTTAATCTAAGTTTGAATTGGGTATTGTTAGTGTAGTGTAATGTCAAGGAGCATGTGCTAATTACTATTTTTGCCAGCTCTGGTGCGGGGAATCCGTATGCTATTCATATTGTTAGTGCAGTGAAGGTGTTTTATAAGAAGGAGCTGACGTTTTGGGTGTCGTTGATTGTGATTGTCACGACTCAAGTGTTGGGGGTTTGGATGGGAAGGGATTTTTAGGAGGTACTTGGTGGAGCTGGCTGCTATGTGGTGGCCGCAAAATCTTGTACACGTCTCGCTTTTCAGGTATTTTGCAAGTTACAAGTATCTCAATGTTTGTGTTAGGGGTCACATGTTTTGTTATAAGGAAATAAATTTTAATAAACAAGTCACTTTTAAGTCATTTTTGAATTAGTCATGATTTTTCTGGATATCACAAGGGATCTTGTTCAAAACTTATATTAGCTTGCACATAAAGGCCAATTGACAAGAGAGCAAGTGTATAACTAACATAAAAACTACATAATTGCTCATTATCTTTTTCTGGAAGGTAAATTGAACTTCCAAGTTAATCTTACATTATCTTTTTGGTGAATCAGATTATACTTTTTTCAATACCCTATATCTTGTGGTTTTGCAAGTTTGTGGAGAATATCATGGAAGAAAATTGCTTTTGTGATGTTTTCTTTTAGTAAATTTTGCTCATTTTGATTTGAAAATATTATCTCTAGTGGTGATTTGTTATTGCTTTTGTTTAGTAATTTATAATGTTTCATTGTTTGTGTATGCATACCTACATAATTGGCTATCTTTCTTGAGCAACTACCTTGTTATATAATCTAACTCACATTTACAAGGTCTTAGAGAACTATGGCAGCAGAGCAAGTCCGTTTTCCAAAATAAACATATGGATGTGCACACAAGGCTTATGAGAAAGTACAAGCAAGTTCCAGAATGGTGGTTCGCTTGCATTCTCTTGACAAACATTGTAGCAACCATATTTGTATGTGAATATTACAAAGCCCAACTCCAGTTACCATGTTGGGGTGTCTTGCTAGCATGTGGCATTGCCATCTTTTTCACCCTACCTATTGGGATCATCACTGCCACGACTAATCAGGTATCACGCCATCACTCTATGTAACATTTTACTTATTGTGCCCTGAAAGTTGTTTATACATTTTACTTTTTCACCCTAAATGCATTGGTGCATTTAGGAACTTCATGGTGGCTAATGAGCACTGTGCCAATTATATGTGACAGGGCCTTGCTTTCCCCAGCCAGCCCATGGACGTGCCGAGGCGATCATGTGCTCTATTTCGCCTGCATTTTTTCGGATATTGTAGCTAATACAGTTAGAAAAGATCATGGATGAATGTCAAGTAGTAGTAGTTGATGTTGATGGTTTAGTATTACTATGTTGGGATATATTAGTGTGGATGATATTTGGAGATTAGTGGATGTTAATTTGGATGCTCGTGGATGTTTGGATGTGTACTAGAAGTTGATTAGGAGAATATGATAATTGGTATATATTTGGAGATTATTTGAATGTTAATTTAGTTGTTTGATTTGCAGTATTTTGGTTTTGGTAATGTTTTTGGCACCTTTTTTTTCAAAATTTGCATAAAAAAAAGCAGGTAATCAGACATCATTTATTACAAAGCAACCGATTTTAAAAGGAAGTAATAATGTTAAATTAATATGACTTTACACAACAGTGTATAAAAAGGAAATGATGTTATTAATTTTCATAGACATCAGTGCCTTCTACAGAGACATTAGTTCTAGCTTAAGAAACGATGTTAAAAGCTCTACTAACATCGGTTTATTTCGAAAACTGATGTGAGAGATGTTAGTAACATCACTTTATAAGGAAAATGGAAGATTTTTGCTTGTCTTGCATATCTTTAAATTGATAAAACTATCATATTATAGTAATATATAAATTATAGATGTGCAATAAAAATTTAACATCAAGAGATAGATATCAGTTTACAACTGAAAGAACGATGTCATTGTCATCTTTTACATCAGTTTAAAACCGATGTTAAATGGGGGGACCTTTAACATCGCCCACAAAGACATCGTTTTTTGTTTTTCATAGACATCGGTGTTTAACCGATGTTTATTGATGTTTTTCTAGTAGTGCCTCATGTGTGTAGTCGGAAACATCCCAATCCTCTCCAAAATGTTTTAAGCAAAATTCAAGGGCATCTTTAGGATTCATGAGATCTTGATCAACTATTTCATCAATTAGGTTGACATCCATAGGTTGATCATAGAAATCATCGGATTGTTTCCCTACATGAAAGATGTTGAGGTCGATTGTCATGTTGCCAAATGTTAGCTTCATTAAGCCGTTCCTACAATTAATCAATGCCTTGGATGTAGCTAAAAAGGGTCGTCCTAGGATGATGGGAATTTGATTCTTCGGGTTCCTAACCGGTTCGGTCTCTAGGACGACAAAATCTACGGGAAACACAAAGTCACCTACTTTAATTAGCACATCTTCGATCATTCCCTTAGGAATTTTCACGGATTGGTCGGCTAATTGAAGTGTGACATTGGTTTGTCGGAGCTCCCCTAAACCGAAGGCTTGGTAGACAGAATATGGAAGGAGATTAACACTAGCCCCTAAATCAAGTAACGCCTTATCCACAAAAGTTTCGCCTATGACACATGAAATTGTAGGACACCCAGGGTCCTTGTATTTCACGGGAATTTGGTTTGAGAGAATCGAACTAATGTGAGACGTAAGGAAAGCTTTCTTAGGAACATGGTTGGTTCTCTTATGGGTACATAACTCCTTGAGACACTTAGCATATGAAGGAATTTGTTGAATTGCATCTAAAAGGGGTATGTTGACCTTGACTTGCTTAAACACTTCAAAAATCTTCTCCATTTGAGCCGATTGCTTCGGTGAAATGAGTCTTTGAGGGTAAGGGACTCTTGGTTTATAGACAACTTCACTTTGCAACTCGGAAATCGGTTCCGGGTTTGGGTCACTCGACTCCTCACGGGTTTTTGAACTCTCGGGTTTGTCATGAATAATGGTAGTGAAGGGTGGACTTGGGTTGGAAGTCGAATCCCCTTTCTTACCGAGGTTCTCACCAACTTGGGTATCAACTTGTTTACCCGACCTAAGGGAAATGACCGCATGCACATTATCCGGGGGTCTTTGGTTAAGTGGAAATTTCGGGTTCACCTCCGGTTGACTAGGGAACTTATTCTTTTCTCGCTCACACAACGTGCTTGCTAATTGACTCAATTGGGACTCTAACTTAGAGACGGCTTGCACATTAGAATGCAAAAGTTGCCTATCTTGAGTTAAAGTTTGCATGAAAGTTTGTTGGGATTGGGTCAAGTTAGTTTGCGATTTCACTAAGGCCTCTATGCTCTTTTCTAAGGAATTAAGTCTCTTATCCGAATCATTAAAACCGGGAGGATTTATCGGAGCTTGACTCGG
Organism: Daucus carota subsp. sativus; assembly: GCF_001625215.2. Taxonomy (NCBI): domain Eukaryota; kingdom Viridiplantae; phylum Streptophyta; class Magnoliopsida; order Apiales; family Apiaceae; genus Daucus; species Daucus carota. Next base: position 21,673,425 of record NC_030383.2, read on the forward strand.
GTTTTGATAATTCGGAAAAGAATTAGGATTGGGCCTAGGAAAATTAAGTTATGGAGCTTGAAAGTTTTGACCTTGGTTCCACGAGAAATTCGGGTGATTCTTCCACCCGGGGTTGTAAGTTGGTGCAAAAGGATCATTTCTAGACTTAGGTTGAAACATCGCGTTCACTTGCTCAAAATCATGAGATTGTTGGATCTCGGGATGGGAAGCATTATAGTTCGGGAACATAGGCATAGATGAGGGGCCACTATGAGACTCTAAAGTTTCGAGTCTCTTAGTAAGGGTTGCTAATTTGGCATCGGTTGCCACATTGTTTCCTATCGAGTGCAAACCCCTAGAGCTAGACGCCTCAATCGACTTTTTAGGTTCCCTAGTAGACTCCCATAACATTGTTTTCTCGGCTAAGTCCTCGAAAAATTCCCACCCTTGGTCCTCATCTTTTTCCATGAATTTGCCTTGGCACATAGATTCTAACAAAGCGGTTGTTTGACTATCTAAGGCCTCGTACACAATCTTACAAAGTCTCCATTTCTCTATTCCATGGTGGGGGCATTGTGATAAAAGATTTTTGAAACGATCAAAGAATTTCCAAAATGACTCATTTTCCCTTTGATGGAATTGATTTATTTCATTTGTAATTCGAGTCGTTTTATGGTTTGGAAAATACTTTTTTAGAAACATTACCACAAACCCCTCCCAAGTGGAAATAGAATTGACGGGAAGACTATACAACCATTTTTTAGCATTTTCTTTTAAAGCAAAGTTGATTAGTCTAAGCCGAATGGAGTCTTCGCTCAATTGTTGGAGTTTTTGCAAACCGCAAACCTCCTCAAATTCTTGAATGAAAAGATAGGGATCCTCACCTTCACTCCCTAAAAATTTAGGCAACATACTAATGTGATGTGCCTTAATCTCGAAATTATTCCCATTAACGGGAGGAAGGGTGATGCACGAAGGTTGAGCGGAACGGGACGGGTAACAGCGGTCTTTAAGAGACAACGCCATGTTTACTATCGGTTTGCTAGCTTCTATGGGTTCGGAGTCCGAAGAGGACGAAGAAGGAATTTCGATGATCGGTCTAACTAATCTAGACGATTCGCTCCTAACCCAAGTAGTTCGCATAAACTAGATAGTAAACACGTAGCAAGTAAGTGCGAAGAAATAAAACAAACAAAAGAAAGGGTGTAAAAGTGAAAGAAAAACCTAAATCTAGGGTTGCCTAATAAAAGGAACTAGACCTTGCTCCTAACGTTAAGGACCACCAAAAACTCGATAAATCCAAAATTATTCGGACCGGTTTGGCCAGTTTGGAGCAGGCATTGCCAAGAGGCCAATCTCCGCGCTTAGACACCAAACCCTAATCGGCCAGGTAAGCTTTCGCTTGCCTTAGACACCGAAAAGTCGGAATAATTAAAGATTTACCTCGTCTTTTAGGTACCTTCCTAGTTGAGTGCGAAATCCTAGGGGCTAACGTCTAATTCAATTTTATTAAAAGGCTAGGGAAATGCAAAATGAAGTAATTAAATCGTTGTGGGCCAAGGAAAGAGTGATGAAATCCCTTCCCTTATCTTATGAGTGGTTTTGCCCTTAAGATTTATTTAAAATGATGCACCACACAACGGGATAATAAAAGCGATAAACAAATATGGATGCTCTAAACTACGTGTTTTAATCTAGAGAAAAGAAAGAAATTAACGCACCTTAGGGTCCTCCAGCGATCACCACAATTAAAGGTACGAAAATTTAAAAACAAAAAATTAAAATCTAAATGATGTGCCCTAAGTGATTAAATGTATGATGCAACACACATTTAATTCTATCTAATATTTTTGGATTTTAAATATTTGATTTGTTTGTGTTTTTTTTCAATTTTCAAATTTGTTTGTGATTTTCTAAATAAAGACGAAAAAGTGGGGAGATACGGTTTACCAAAGCAAGCTTCCAAATTCCGAGCAAAATTTGTCCACTTTACTCCATAATTCCCGAATAATCCTCCTCGAAATAAAAACAAAAATAGTGAGAAACAAACTAATCCGAAAGATTAAAAATAAATGTGCGAAAAATTAATTTTAATCCCCGGCAGCGGCGCCAAAAACTTGATGTGCTAGAAATAATTGCAAGCGCACGATCACCGTTTTAATACTTTTAGATTCGTCCACAGGGATTAAAAGTATTTTCGCAACTTTAAATATTAATCTAGGCGAATTAGAACATTTTAATTAGTGAAGAGGGATTTGTTAAAATTAAGTCTAAACTAATCTAAACTAATTAATTAAGCATAGTGAATCACTTAAAATTAACAAGCAAATTCCAGAAAAATTAACAATCCGATTAACTCTGGACTAATTAGAAAAGATTTGTCTAGTAAATTAAGTGAAACTAAAGCAAAGCGAAAGATTCGACTAAAGTTTTTGTTTTAAAGCAAAATGAATTCGGCAAGCTGTGTACTCATATTCTCGACTTAACAAAAGAATCCAGAAAACAGGCTTGGCAAATATACTTAAACTAATCAAAACAAAACTCAGCATGAAAGCTAGTAGCTAACTCGAAGACTCGGTGAAAACAGCACACTCTTGTTTGCACAAATTAAAAACATACAAACTCTCAAAGCAACAAACAAAACTCAGGCTTAGACTTCAAAACACAGCAGCGGAATAAGAAATCAGACAAACCCAGCAAGCCAGAACTCGATCTACAGGGGGACTCGGACTACAAAACAAAAACTCGGCAAGAACGAAAGAAAACTAAGCAAACTAAGAGAAAAACAAACAACTCGATGCTGTGACTCGAATGACTCATGAGCAGACTTGACGAAAACAGAGCAATGCAGACAAACAAAAGACGCAGCTCGGAAAAAACCATACTAAACTCAACATCAGAAAATCAGAACTCGGACTCACAAATTAACATGGAAACTAACCAAAAATCTAAATCAAAGTTCGGCCAATAAACGAAAACGCAGCAAAAGTTCACAACCCAACCGGACTGAAACTCGATTAAGAATCTAACTAAACAACGGACCCAGATTTTAAAACTAACGCAGCAGCAGAAAGAAACTATCAGACTCGAAGACGCGACTAAAACAAAGCGGTAAAAGCAAAAAGAAACTGGGAAAGAGGTTTGGTCAGATGACCCACGAACAAAACGCAGCAAAAAGAATTAAAATAGCTTGACTCAGGACTCAGCAACTTAACAAAAACAGAACCCAGGACTCGATTTACAAACGCATGCAGCCATAACTCAGCAACACTCGCTACTCACAAAGCCAGCACACTCAAAAGTTTAGTACAAAAACGAAACAGAACAGCCAACTCAGACTCGATTACAAACTCAGCTACAAACTCGGTTAAAAGAACAGCGACTCAAACAGAAAGCACAGCAGATTCAACTAAGCAAACACCCAGAAAAAGCAACACAGCAACTCGAAACATGACTCGAAGGCTCGGAAACTCTGCAACAAAACTAATACAGTAATTAGACAACTCGGGGTACTGACTCAGAAGACTCTGTAGTGACTCGGCGAGTGACTCAGTAAATTAACTCGAGAAGAAAAGCAAGAAAAACAGGGGAGATGCTTTATGTTTAAAACGAAATGATGCAGTGCTGTGAACAGGGGAAAGGGAAATGGGTTTTAGACATTAAAACAAATATTCCTCACTCGAATACATAATTTAAGATTATGGCTACTAAGATTTTATGATAACAAAGCTGAAATTCTGAATTGACACTAATATATAGTGGCCTTTAAATATAAATATTTAACCCCCACACAAATCATCTTTTGTGCTAGAGTTTTACTTTCTTCTTAAAAATTAAAACTAAAAATTAAGAGATCTACAATAATCACAAACTCAATGATTCTTCATTTCCCAAAAGCTTAAAAGCATGTGGTGGTACTTAGAAGAGTCATTCAATCTTGGAGAACATAAATTAAAAAGACAATACAAGATTAAGATAAAAGAGATTTGCATAGAAATTAAAAAGTGTATACAAGCTTGGAAAGGAAATTGGGGCTAGCAAAATGTAAATCTATCTAAGATACTAACTATAGAAATGACTAGGTAGAAAAGGAGAGTAGGTGGCTAGGTTTTTTTACAAGTAAAGAGAAGGAGGGTATTTATAACTAAAGAATTAGGGTTTAGGGGTAGGGTGACTCAATCTTGACCATCCATGTGCCTTGAGTGTTGGGAGAATTGTGGCCATCCATGTGTCCTTTACTTGCCAACCCTTTTTCTTTTTCTTCTTTTCTTTTCCTTTTCTTCTTTTTCTTGCATTTTCTCTTCTTTCTTTATTAATCTACAATTTCCTGAAATAAAATAAATAAGCGATTAATACTACGAAAATAAACAAAAAATAGGCACTTAAATATGCAAAAATATGGACTAATCAATCAATAACATGGCATTTTATAAGCCTGAACATACATATCTCAGCAGATTTTAATCATCCAACACATACAGTGACAAACTTATGAACCAAATCAGTGGAAAGCAGATAGACTCACATATTTCTAATCAATTCAGCAGATTTTTTTTTTTAAACTAACCACATAGCCACAGATTTTAAACCCAATATTACATCGATTAGAGCAAAAATCAACAAACAAGTTCAATCGATTTATTCATACGCGAAATCAATTTTCTAGCCAAGCAAATAGAGAATATCAATTCAACAACAGCATCACAGTCATTTCATGAAAATTATATAAATCTCAGCATCTCAACATACAAAACACATAACTCACGTCAAAATACTGGCATGCAATCACAGAAATAACAGATTTGAAACAGGAAATTACCTGAGCCAAGGTCGAGAACCTCTTGGACTTACCTTGCGGGCGGATTAAGTAAGATGGAGAGGTTGAAATCTTTAAGCGAGCTTCGTGCGACGAGTTTGCTCCAAACTTCTCTGCGATTCTTCGAATCAACCAGAAATCAGCAAATCCATCATAATCAACTCGAGGTCGAGTTAGGGTTTTAAATCCCAAACTCTCAACGCGATTGAATCGCCCTCGAATCGAGTGATTAACCTTGAGAGAACAGCAAACAAGCCACATGTCTCTACAGAACCCGTCGACAACTCGAGATCGAGTTAGGGTTTGTAAACCCTAACTCTCAAAAGAATTGAAATTGCTCTCGAGGCCAGAACAGGGTCCTGCAAAGCCCAGAAATCATCAATCAAGTGTAAATCAGACTCATTGCCGATTAGGGTCTGAAAACCCTAAATCCAAGATTTGCAAAATAGTGAAATATCAGTATCATCGGCTCCGATTCGTCGTTCCTGCAAGACAAAACTCAAATACATGTCAGTATGTATTCGGAAATCAAATAAATCAAGGAAATCAGTGTGATTCATCCACATATGTGCGATTCAGACCTTGACTCGCCGTCAATTAGAACGACGACGAGACTATGTGGTCGTGAATCGAGTTTTTCTTACCCAAGCCCTTCGAGAGTCTTACAAATCTAAACATAAGACTCAAAAAGTTTGTAGAATCAAAGTGTTTTTGTGAAAGAAACAGAATCGCCATGTGTTTTTGATCGGAGACTCGCGAATCCTCTAGAGAGAACTCGAGAAAACGAGAGTGGCCGAGCAAACAAAAGAAAATGAGGCGAGAGACAGTGAATAGTGCTGTGACACTGTATAAATATATATGAGAGTTAGCTAATGGCTGAGATCTCTTAGGGTTTAAATCAACGGTTGAGATTAAAAGAGAGACATGGGGCCGGGTTATAACAACAATGGACTGGGTCAATTTGAAAAAACTTGACAAAAAAAACTGGGCTTGATTTAATTTAATAAAACCGAAATTTTGATAAAAACATTTTAAGGCTAAGAAAATTATTCTGCCCAATTTTGAAAATTATGTATAATAAAATATTCGGGATAAAAATAATACAACTCAAAATATCAATAAATAATAAATTATCCTCTTATTGTAATAATTTATCCAAATTTTAAAAATAATATATTTTAAAGAAAATGTTGGATAAAATATTATAAAGAGCAATAATCTATAGATATTATTCCTAAAAACCTACCATCATACACTATGGAAATAAATAATATTCTGCTTAAAGTACAAATTTATCCAATTTTCGAAAGATAATATATTTAAAAAAATATTATTGGATAAACTTGCTAGCAAAATAATATTAATTCTCCTTCCCATATATTTCCATATTGTTAGGCCGAATTAACTCACTATATAGATTAATATAGTGAACACAATCAATAACAAACTACGTCAATATAAGAGATTCAACAAAGTAAACTCTTATTCACAATACTCAGTAGGTTACAAAAACTCTCTTTGTGATTTATATCTTATCACTAAGAGCTGCTGGGTCACAAGAATAATGTTCTCGATGTTCTAACTCTTATAGAGTAAACCCTAATCTGTGTTTATATACACAGTTACATGATATCTACTGATTGATTTATAATTATCTGCTTCCTAAAATAATCTAATCAGTTGCTATCCTTCTGCTGTCCTGATTTACATAATCTCCCTTGATCTTTATCTTCCTTATTTAGTCAGATATGCTCCTGAAAATCAGCCGCCTGCAAACTCTGATCATCGATAAACTCTGATCCAGTTGTCAGTCGTTAAACTCTGATTTCAGCTAAACTATGATATTTGCTTCTGCACACTAAACAAGTTAGATACCTGTGACATCATCAAATATGTAACAATCTCCCCCAACTTGTGCATTAGACATAATGAACAAGTTATATATATATGTACTGATGATGTCAAAAACTATCAAGGACAAATGCATGAAATAATTAATTTATAAAATTAATTACAACTTACAGAACCAGCAGAACTATCTATCAAATCAACCGATATCCATGGCTTTCTCTGACAAACTGGTTGATCAGATTTTCTTCTTTCAGCTTTAAGGTCTGGATCATCTGGGCTTTGACATTTCTGAGTTCTTCAGTTTCATCCCCAGTATGATAGATAGCTGCTCTCAAGGCATTTACCTTTCTTCTCCGCATTGCTTCCCCAAGCTGAATCACCCTTGGTCTGTCTGCATCATTGTTGTAACCCAAGATTCTGGTGTTGGCAATGTTAGTATTGGTGTCCTAGAGACAATACTATTGTGTTCTATTGTAGACATTTATGGATTATGTTATATTGATTATTGAATAAATATTTATTATATCTTTATTTACTGCGTAATAAATTGAAAGCATAATAAATGTCCTTGGAATATTATATGTAATTCTATATCTCTAAGTACGTGACTTAGAAATGAGATTATGAGAATAATATCAATATTCCTAAATGTCCCTAGTCGAGTATTATTGTTAAGGGACAATAATGATGCATTAAGACTAGTATGTTTGTTGACTGATGATCACATCTCATTGATCATAGGTATAGTGATGCTAAAGTCAAGAACATAAGTGCATGTATCGACACATGGCACTGGAATGACCCACCGTGAGATTTTACATGTTAATAAGTGTCATTGGAAATTCTCACTGTGATAATGATGTAATGATCCTCTGACTTGATATCATTATATTTCTATATGAGAATTGATATACTTTGGTTGCACTAAAAGTTACCTTTGACCGGGTGGTGATGAAATGTACATTGGGTATATTATGAATCGTATGAGAAATATGAATGATCTAGAAAGGATTTAACCCTCCTATTTTAGGAGTGATATTATTGGCCTCTTGATTGAGTGAGACTATAAAATGCATGGCCGTGCTCAAATATTGATTTGTTTAATAGTCTACTCATTGATCAAGGAAATTCGGATTAGACGATGAAGAGGATGACACAATACATGCCTTGAGTCTGATCTATAATATAAGGTTAAAAGGATTATATTACATTGTACATTATTCACAAAAGGTTTAATTGAATCACCAATTATTATTATTACTTGGCTAGCAATGATGTATTACTAGATGCCGCTCATTGTTTATAATTTTATTATTGGATATTAAAATTATTGCCAACGTAATAATAACCTAAAGGGTCACACACTTAGAACGTTTAAAGGAGTTTTAATTTAAATTCTGAATTTAAATTAAATGATTAAGTTCGAAATAAATTGTTTAATTGAGCCGGTCTTAATTAAGTAATTAGAATTTCGAATTTAATATTAAAACCAAAATCGGATTAGGTTTGGAGAAGCCCAAATCCGATTAGGGTTTGGCCCATCTATCTCTCTTCCCTATAAGTACATAATGATGTATTGTTTTAGGGTTAAGTAACATAAAATTCGTTTTATTAAAACCCTAGCAGCTCTACATCAAGAGAGAGGCTAGAGAGAGAGAGAGAGGCTGCATTCGGCTAGTACCGGCTCCGGTGATCTTTGGCGATCAGACGTTCGTGTGGACTGCTTAGAGACGCGATCCTTAGACGAGGGCTGCGTGGTGATTGCTTGTTCCGGACCTCCATCTTTCGCTAACGTAAAGCTTGAACAAGGTATTATTTCATATCTCCATGATCAGCCATACTTTATAGATGGATCCTCGGGTTAGGGTTTCGGATTTTTTTTTTATTTTACGTCGACTATCCGCTGCGTTTTGTTGCCCCGAAACCCAACAGGCAATAGTCTCCATTACAGAGCTATTCTTTTCCATACAAATTTCAGAACCATCATCTTGAGCTATCTTTGGAATGTATTCCTCATCAGACTTCACTCCATAAAATCTTCTCTTTTCATTTATAGTCTTCTTCATCAAATCAGACCATCTCTGAGTAGCTTCATTCTTGATCTTCAGCATATAGTGAAAATGTTCCAGCTCTCTCAGAGATTTCAGCAACAAATCAGCTTCTGAGATTCTGTAGACTCTGCCAGATTCCAGAAATAGAGCAATCTTCTCCTTATCTCCTGTACCATCATGAGTATCCATGAGGATCTGCACTGACTCAACTTTATCTAGGTCCTTCTGAGTAACAGCATCTCCCACTTTCTCAGTCAGAGGATAAGGATCTCTGAAAATAGTTGCTGAATCTGTTTGAATTTTCTCCTTCTTGTGACCTAGACTAGTTGTGTCATAAGCTTCCTTTCCTCTGGTTCCATGAGTCCTGATTCTGGTGAGCATTGGACTTTCCTTGTACAGACTTGTACCAAGGCTTCCAAAGAGACTCGTTTTCTTCTGATCTTGAGTCTTTTCAGAGTTTATCTTCAGCCAGGAGGCTTTAGCATTTTCAATCTTATCTTCTGTTACTGAAGCTTTAACTTGAGCATTGTCAGAGGTTAAAGTCATGTCAGAGATTGATTTGTCATCACCCTTTCTTCTTCTGGTTAAACCAGGTTCCTTTTCTCCTACTTGATCAGATACATCAGCAATTATGTTCACATTCTTGCTTAGCTCGATCATCCTCTGAGAAGGATTTTCTGATGCTATCTTGATCACTGATTTCTTTATCACAGGAGGAACTGAAGAAACCCCATCAACAGGTTTCTTCCCTTTGTCTACTGCATCAGACTCAGATTGAGTTTGAGACCTGGTTCTTGGTCTGTTGATGTCAGTGTAGTTCACGTCACTAATTACTATTCCCTTTTGCTTTGGAATCTTCTGTTTTTGTGAGGGATCAGTAATCTGTTTTTGCTCATCAGACTTTGTCTTGCTGATCTTCTTCTTCTCAGCAGCCAGTCTTTCTTCCTCAAGTCTGATGGCTTCTATATCCACTCCTGGATTTTCCTTTTCAAATATTTTCCTTGCCATAGCTTCATCAATTGCTTGAGCATGGTGCTGGTTATGGCCTTAAGGACCCCTAGTTTAATGTTTTGTGTTTTTGGTTGTATAAATACGACTTGCATGTCGTGCTATTTATTCTTGTAATTTTAATCTCGAATGTAACTCGAGTTTTCTCATGTAAGTACATTAGAATAGGTTGTATTCAATTATTCATTGTAATGTACTTGAAGATTGAAGGATGATCCACAAGGAGGGGCAATCAAGGAGCATGAAGACTTGTAATAGTTATACAACTTCACCATAGATTGACCTAGATTCTTTCATTAGCTTGAAAGAATCATATAAGATGAAGGCCATAACCATGCACGTTTACATACTGCACTTTACATATATGATGCATGAGATGATGATATGTATGCGTAGTTATAGAGATGCATGCTTAATTAGATTAAGATGTATGTATTTGATACGACACCCATGCCATGCTTGTTTAAACAAGATAAAATCTGTAACGACTCAAGATTTTAAAAGGAATACAACGATCATGAGATTCTCGTCTTTATGAAACACGGAATTAATTATGGATTTTCGATATTCAATGAGAGGAAGATTCCGTCGGATTTGAGGTTTTTAAGTATAGCCGCTGTGCCAACACCTCAGGTCGGGTTTTCAACCAATCAAAGAGTATTGATTTGAAATATTTAATTCAAGAAAAAATTGAGGATCTCTTTATGACAGGATCATGGTCGTTTTAATAAAATCCCTAATTAAAATATTAAGTTAATCAGATGCCTTCCAATGATTAATACTCGTCAAGATCTAGATTAAAAGAAGTAGGTTTTCCAAAGCAAAGTGCTTTAATCAATCATGGGAAGACGTGATAAGTAAATGTACTTAGTTATTGAATTATTGGGTTTAACTTAACTAAACCATCACAATAGGATTGTGGGTTTAGAGGCATGGAGATTGGTGAGATTTATTACATAAATATGTGCAAAGGGTTGCTCCACCATACTATCCAAGAGTTATATTTGATATAATTGACAAATGTTGTCTACCTAAATAGTCATGTTTTGAGGGTATTAGCCCACGCTAACTTAAAACATGGATGAAATATGGATCTTGGCTCACTAGAAAGATTTGCAGAAATGCTTTCCGAATTAATAGTTAGGGCTATTGATTTGAACAAAATAGTGGGAGATATATATTTTGAATATATATTTATAATCACTTGAACATAATTTAATAAACATCTGTAAACTAATTTATCTTATGCATTTGAAATATTGTAGATATCCAATGGCAAATAATTCAAACAACTTCTCTGTACGATCAGTCCTTGAGAAGGACAAGCTGACAGGAACCAACTTCCTTGACTGGCAAAGGAATTTGAGGATTGTCCTCAAACAAGAGCGCAAGCTCTATGTCATAGATATTCCTCGCCCTACACCTCTCGCTGTAGGATCAACCCGTGCTCAGCATACTGCTTATCAGAAGCATATCGATGATGACACGGATGTTCAATGTCTCATGTTAGCGACCATGAGTGCTGAACTTCGGAAACAACATGAGAATATGGATTCTTATGATACGATTGAGCACCTTAAGCGTATGTTTGAGGGACAGGCTCGTCAGGGGAGGTTTGATACTTTCAAATCTTTGAATGCTTGTAAGCAGGGTGAACGTGATCCGGTAGGACCGCATGTTCTGATATGATAGGGTATATTGATTATCTTGAAAAATTGGGTGCCCCGATTGGTCCGGAGCACCAAATTGATCTGATCTTGCAATCTCTAAACAATAACTATTCTCAGTTTGTAATGAATTACAATATGAATGAGATAAACAAGAACCCCGCCGAATTATTGGCAATGTTGAAAACTGCTGAAACCAACATTCAGAAGGTGTCCCCTACTCCCATATTGATGGTGAATAAGGGGAAGGCCAAGGGAAAGGGTAAATGGAAAGGCAAGAAGAAGATGGGATCTAATTCTAATGCCAATCCGAAACCTGGTCCGACTAAGGCCTTGAAACCGAAAGGTGGTGTTCAGAAGGATGGTGATTGTCACTATTGCAAGAAACCAGGTCATTGGAAGAGGAACTGTCATGCTTATTTGGAGAATCTGAAGAAGAAGAAGGCTGCTGCCGCTTCTGATTCAGGTATTTATGTTATAGAAGTCAATTTGTCTACTTCAACATCTTGGGTATTAGATACTGGATGTGGTTCTCACATTTGTATTAATGTGCAGGAACTACAGGGAAGTAGGACATTGGCAAAGGGAGAAGTCGACCTACGAGTTGGCAATGGAGCAAAAGTTGCTGCTATAGCTGTAGGTACTTATCATTTATCGTTGCCCACTGGGCTTATTTTAGAACTTGAGAATTGTTTTTTCGTGCCTGCAATTTGCAGAAACATTATTTCAGTATCTTGTTTCGACAAGAAAGGTTTTGCTTTTTCAATTCAGAACAATAGTTGTTCCTTTTCTTTGAATAATGTTACCTATGGGGTTGCACGTTTATTTAACGGTTTATATGTTCTTGACTTGGATACTCCCATCTATAATGTGAATAATAAACGTCTTAAAACTGATGACTCAAATAAAACATACCTCTGGCACTGTCGTTTAGGCCATATAAATGAGAAGCGCATTTCCAAGTTACGTAAGGATGGTTACTTGGATAAGTTTGATTTTGAATCATACGAAGCATGCGAACCATGTCTCATTGGAAAAATGACTAAAGCACCTTTCACTGGACAAGGTGAAAGGGCCACTGAGAGATTGGAACTAATACATAGTGATGTATGTGGTCCAATGCGAACTATGGCAAGAGGTGGCTTTTACTACTTCATAACATTTACTGATGATTTCAGTAGATATGGATATGTGTATCTTATGAAGAATAAATCCGATTCTTTTGAAAAGTTCAAAGAGTACAAAGCTTAAGTAGAAAAGCAAACTACCAAAAGTATTAAGACTCTACGATCAGATCGTGGAGGTGAATACTTAAGCCAAGAATTTAAGAATTTCTTAAAAGAGTGTGGTATTGTATCACAACTTACTCCTCCTGGAACACCACAATGGAATGGAGTTTCCGAGAGGAGAAATCGTACCTTGTTGGACATGGTGCGATCAATGATGAGTCATGCAGATCTTCCAATTAGTTTTTGGGGCTATGCCCTAGAGACGGCTGCCTATACACTTAACCGAGTTCCTACTAAAACGGTCCAGAACACTCCATATGAAATATGGACTGAGAAACGTCATAGCATGTCATTTATGAAAATTTGGGGAAGTGAGGCGTTTGTGAAACGTCAAAATTCTGACAAGCTAGGACCTAAGTCTGATAAATGTAATTTTGTGGGATACCCAATTGAAACAAGAGGTTATTCATTCTATAATCCTTCTGAGAACAAAGTGTTTGTTGCTCGAACCGCTGTGTTCCTTGAAAGAGAGATGCTTTCTAAGAAAAACAGTGTGTTAGATATAATTGATGATTACTGATGTTCTTAAGGTTTGTTTTAGAACAGGAATCATCAGAGTTTAAACTGGAAGCTGATCAGAGTTTAGCAAAGTCTGACAGAGTTTAATAAAGTCTGATCAGAGTTTACATAGTCAAGACTCGACAGAGTTTACACGTGGAAAGAGCTCAGAAGCGGATATACTTCAAGGAAGGATAGAAGCTGAGGAGTGATTTGCTGACTATGGAAACTAAACAGAAAACTGGAGCAATCTTTGATTGATAGATTTATTAGCTGAGTTATAGGATATCAAATCAGAGATTGATTTTGTAACTGTGTCTATATAAACACAGATTAGGGTTACTCTATAGGAGTTGAGTTATCGAGTATATTGTTAAGAACCCTAGCAGCTCTTAGTGATACAATATAAATCACTGAGAGAGTTTTTGTAACCTTCAAAGCTTTGTGAATATAAGAATTTATTAATTCCAATTACTCATATTGTCTTACTGTTTTACAGATTGTGATCACTATATCATATTATATAGTGAGTTTATAGGACCTAACAAGTGGTATCAGAGCCAGCTCTGTTAAGATTACTACAGTGAGATCTTAAACACAATCATGTCTGAAAAATCACAAGCTTCATCCTTTAGAGTCCCAACCCTTAAGGCATCTGAATATCCAGTCTGGAAAGAAAGAATGATCATATTCTTAGACTCTGTTGATCCAGAATACCTTGACAGGATTTATGATGGACCACATATGCCCACCAAGCTCTCTGTTGGAATTGCAGATGAACCTCAAAAGATGGTTCCAAAAGAAAAGAAAGATTATACTCCAGAGGACATCTCATCTATCAGTAAAGATGCAAAGGTGAAGCATCTATTGCATAGTGCCCTTGATAATGCAATGTCTAATAGGGTGATTGGGTGCAAAACTGCTAAACAAATCTGGGATGCTCTGGAAACCAGATGTCAAGGAACTCAGGCCATTAAGAAAAACAGAAAAACAATCCTTACACAGGAGTATGAGCACTTTGACTCAAAATCTGGTGAGTCCCTGACAGATCTGTATGACAGATTTGTCAAACTGCTAAATGACTTATCTCTGGTGGACAAGGAATATGATCTTGAAGACTCAAACCTCAAATTCCTTCTAGCTCTTCCTGAAAAATGGGATTTGAAAGTCACTACTATAAGAGACAATCTTGATCTTGGAGAAATGTCTCTTGATGATGTTTATGGAAGACTGAAGACTCATGAACTTGAGATGGAACAAAGAAGCAAACGACATGGAGGAAAATCAAAGTCTGTTGCTCTGAAAGTTCAAGAGGAAGCTGCTAAGAGCAAGGGAAAAGCTCATGTCACAAAGTCTGACATTGAGACATCAAACTCTGATGACTCAAACTCTGATGTTCCCTCAGACTCTGAAGAAAGTGATGATGAGATGATGCAGTTAGCAGCATTGATGGTGAAGAGCTTCAAGAAGTTGGCCTACAAAAAGTTCAACAAAGGCAAAAGTTTTTCAAGGAAAGACAGAAACTCTGACAGAGTTTATGACAAGAAAAACTTTAAGAAGAATGAGGGCAAAGAAGGGAAAGCTGGAAAATCTGACAAGTATACCTGTTTCAACTGTGGTGAAAAGGGACACTTTGCATCTGAATGCAAGAAAGCCAAGAAGGAAAAAGAAAAAGCCTTTATCACCAAGAAAGGAAACTGGACAGATACATCTGATTCAGAAGAAGAAGTCAATTATGCTCTAATGGCAAACACTGACAACAACACTGAATCTCCTGCTAAGGTACCTCACTCTACTCTTGCCTTTGATACTGAAGATATAACTGAGTTAAGATTGTTTCTTAAAACTTTACATATCAGCTTTAGAGATCAGACTTTAGAGAATGAAAGATTAAAATCTGAAACTCTGAGTGTAAAGAAAAGGAATGATTTTCTAGAAAAAGAATTAGTTCAAATGTTGGAAGTTCAAAAAGAAAGAGATGATGCTGTCATTGTCAAAGATGAATTATCAAAGAGGTATGCATCTCTTCAATCAGAACTTGCCAAGGAAAGAGAGATCATTAAAACATGGACTAATTCAGGCAAAACCACTCAGGATATCTTAGGTAGTGGAAACTGGAAGAAGGGACTAGGTTACACTGATAACTCAGAAGCTGAGTCATCAAAAACAGAGTTTGTTAAAACTCAAAAACCTAAGGTTAAACCTGTTAAATTTGTTGTTGAATCCTCTAAGACTAAACAATGTAGACCAAAATCAGAGATTAACAACAATTTAAAATCTGAAAAGCCCAAACAGGTTAACATAGGACTGATGACTCAGAAACAGCTTAAACATAAGCTTAAAGAGGTAAAGTCTGATGACAGAAACAAGGAGCCTAGGAAAAATAGAAATGGCAAAATTGGCATAGACAAGAGTAACAACTACATGCCTGTTCCAAATGCACCTAGGAAGACATGCCATAACTGTGGTAATACTAATCATCTTGCTAATTTTTGCAGGAAGAACAAGGACATTAACTCTTTACCTACAAAGTCTGGAGTTAGAAAAAGTAGTATTAGATATAAACCACAAGATCCATGTTTTCATTGTGGTAGTTTATGGCATTCTATTTATACTTGCAAAGAATATCATAGTCTGTATTATGATTATTATCAATTGAAACCTTCTTTAAAGGTTAATAAAAACTCTGCAAGTACAAACTCTGTTTCCAGTACAAACTCTGTTGCAAAGTCTGTTAGCTCAAACTCTGAAAATAATACCGCTGCAAAAGCTAACAAACTTAATAAGGCCAAGGGATCCAAGCAAGTCTGGGTCCTTAAAACTAACAACTAGTGGTCTTTGTGATTGCAGGGCAACAGGAAGAATATCCTAGTCTTGGACAGTGGATGTTCAGGACACATGACTGGAAATAAGACCCTGCTGTCAGAGTTTGTGGAGAAGGCTGGCCCAAGTGTTTCTTATGGAGATGGCAACATAGGAAGGACTCTGGGATATGGCAACATCAATCTTGGAAATGTCATCATATCAAATGTAGCTCTTGTTCAAGGGCTGAAACACAATTTACTCTCTGTCAGTCAGATCTGTGACAGAGGATATCATGTTGATTTCTATGAAGAACACAGTGAGATAGTAAGCAAGTCAACAGGCAAAGTGGCAGTAACTGCTCACAGACATGGGAATATTTATGAAATCCACTTGCCTATAAACTCTGAAGGAAATGCAATTTGCTTGTCTACAAGGATCTCTGCAGAAGAAAGTTGGAAATGGCACAAGAAGCTTTCACATTTAAATTTCAATTCCATAAATGAGCTTATAAAGAAAAAGCTTGTGAGAGGACTTCCTGAATCACTTCTGACATCTGATGGATTGTGTGACTCATGTCAAAAAGCCAAGCAGAGAAAGACATCTTTCAAGAGTAAGACTGAATTCTCAATAAACAAACCATATCATCTTCTACATGTTGATCTATTTGGACCAGTCAATGTACCATCCATTGCAAGGAAGAAATATGCTCTTGTCATTGTTGATGAGTATACTAGATACACTTGGGTATATTTTCTTCACTCTAAAGATGAAACAGCCTTGCATCTGATGGATCATGTGACACAACTGGATCATGGATCTGAAGACAAAGTGAAGATTATTAGAAGTGATAATGGAACTGAGTTTAGAAATTCAACAATGGAAGAGTTCTGCAAAGAAAGAGGTGTAGTGCAACAGTTCTCTGCACCTGGTACACCACAGCAAAATGGTGTAGTTGAAAGGAAAAACAGAACTCTTATAGAAGCTGCCAGAACTATGCTTGATGAGGCTAAATTGCCTACATATTTCTGGGCAGAAGCTGTTCAAACAGCTTGTTTCACTCAAAATGCAACCTTGATTAATAAGCATGGCAAAACCCCATATGAGATGGTGAAGAAAAAGAAGCCAAATCTGAAGTACTTTCACATATTTGGGTGCAAATGCTTTGTATTGAAGACTCATCCAGAACAGCTTACCAAGTTTGATTTAAAAGCTGATGAAGGCATTTTTGTAGGTTATCCTATCATAACAAAGGCCTTCAGAGTCTATAATCTAAGAACCAAGGTGATCATGGAATCCATACATGTGTCATTTGATGACAAAAGAATAATGGGTCTAACAGATATGGATGATCATGAAGAACTGCATTTTGAAAATGAAGAAATATTCTCTGATTCAACAAACTCTGATGAACAGTCAAACTCTGACTGTGAACAAAACACAGCAAACTCTGGTGAAAATTCACAAGTTCATGATGATGAAGCCCTTGCTGAGGGGGAGCATCAGAATGCTTCAGACTCTACTCAAGACTCATCAGAGAATGCTAACTCAACCTCATCAGAGAATACTGATTCAAACTCTGATAGCACAATTGTAGGGGGAGCTACAGAGAATAATCAGCAGAATCAGGAGAGCATGGATCAAGGGGGAGGATCCAATGATGAAAATGGTCAACTTCCACATGCAAGGAAGTGGACAAAATCTCATACACCTGATTTGATTATTGGAAATCCAGAAGCAGGTGTACAAACAAGGACAGCTACAGCCAATGAGTGTTTACATCATTGCTTTCTGTCACAAACAGAACCCAAAAAGGTGGAGGAAGCTCTTCAAGATCCTGATTGGATTCAAGCAATGCAAGAAGAGTTAAATGAATTTGAGAGAAATAAAGTCTGGACCCTAGTACCAAGACCTAAAGACAGATCAATAGTTGGTGCAAAATGGGTGTTCAGAAACAAAACTGACAGTGAGGGTGTCATTACAAGGAATAAAGCAAGGCTTGTGGCAAAAGGGTATTCACAACAGGAAGGTATTGATTATGATGAGACATTTGCTCCAGTTGCAAGATTGGAGGCAATTAGAATCTTTCTGGCCTATGCTGCACACAAGAAATTCAAAGTATTTCAGATGGATGTCAAAAGTGCTTTTCTAAATGGGAAACTGGATGAAGAGGTATATGTTGATACACAAGTTCTACAGACAAAGTCTGATGACCAACCCTCTACAACAAAAACAAGAACCTCTGTTGATACACAAGTTCTACAGACAAAGTCTGATAAACCAACAAACTCTGAAGCCCCAAACTCTGATGTTCTAGTAAACTCTGAAGCTGCTTCTTCTCCAAAGCAGAAGAAAAGAAGAAGACTTGTTGCAGCATATGACTTTGATGATCTTGAACCTGCACAAGATGTAAACTCTGAACCTACACCTACAACAACCAATGAACCTGCTCAGTCTAGTCCTCAACAAAAACCAGCTAGATTCAAAAGAAGGGCACACAAGCCAAAGAGAGCCAAGATTCCAGAATCTGAAATTACTGATTTCACTATCCAAGAAGAGCAAACACCATCAAGCCCAATTCCTGTTGATCATTCTCAAGCTCTGATGGTGGAACCTCTTCAAGCTGTTCCTATCACTGATGCCACACCATTATCTCCTACAACATCTCCTAAAGCATCTCCTACAGCATCTGCAGTAGATGAAGAGATCAGGTGTGATGAACCAGTTACTGCTGAAGCTGAAGCAACTCAGTCTGATTGTCAAACTCCACTATCTGATCATGGTCAAATTCCTCAATCTCCAATGAAAATTCCTAAGGATGCCATTGTTCATGATACAGCTCCAGAGAACTACAAGTCTGATGCAGTTGAGGAAAGTGACAAAGTAGCTGTGGAAGCTTTACAATCTCTGGCTCAGACTGGTGAAGAGCCCATCAAGTCACAGTCTGAAGATAAAGGAAAATCTGCTCAGGATAATGTGGAGAAAGTTGCAGATCCTGTTCCTGCAGATGAAAAAGCAAACTCTGATACTGAGGATGATACCAGTTCAGATACTGACAAGGATGACAATGCTGAAATCCCTTTGACACAACAGAAATGGGAGTCTACTAGCCAGTTCAATGCAAGGCTACAAACTCTGAATACAGCCTCTGAGCCACTCCCAAGGGATCTTCAGGTTGATCCACCAAATGAAGTCTGGGATAAACTCTGGTTGAGTCACCAGCACTCCTTGGAAACACCTAAAGCTGAAGAGTTCTTAGCTATGGCAGAGAAGAAAATTACAAACTCTGATGTTATGTCAAGCCTCAAGGGCACAATTCTATATCTGAAGACATTTCATCCTGCTCATGACCAGACATCTAAATCTATAGATAGTCTAAGAACTGAGGTGGCAAAGGTCAAGGAGACAAATGACCTGGAAAAGAAAAGGACCATCAATCCTATGAAAGAAAGTGTACAGAAGCTGGTCACTACAAATGAATCTCTTAACCAAAGGATGACCTTGATTGAATCCAATCAAGAAAAGATGTCCAAACAGCTTGAAGCTATCCAAACTTCACTTTCTCTGATCACATCCATTCTGATTCCTGATGAGGATGATGTCAAAAAGGGGGAGAGAGTAGCTCAAGTCAAATGCAAGTCTACTACTCAATCTCTGAAAAGGAAGAAAAAGGATGATGATGATGATGCTGATGATTTTACAAAGCACAAAAGATTTCAAGCAGGGACTGGTGGAAGAGTTTCAAACTCTGACAGTCAGAAACAATCTAAGCAAAGCACAAAGTCTGGTCCAACTCACAACATCACATCTGGATCTAAGCAAAGTCCAGTGACTGGATCAGACAAACCCATGACTGATGAAGAGCTTGCTAGATTGATTTTTGAACAAGAAAATCCAGAAGCAAATTTGGATTTGGAGTTGATTGCTGCAGAAGAAGAAGAACTAAAGAAAGAACATGCTGAAGCAGTAAAGTCAGGAAAAATCCAAAAGCCTGCAAAATCAACTGCCAGACCAAAAGAAAAAGGGATACTGATCAAAGAAGCTACTGTTGCTGATCAGAGTTTACCAATCAAGAAGGTATACTCTGAAGATGAATACACCTCCAAGGGTAAAAGCAAAGTAGATGAACATCTGGAGAGAGGCTGGGAAAAGAAGAAATCTACAACCTCTGACAAGGATCAAGTTGTGAAGGAAAAGAAAACAGAAGCTGCAATCTCTGACAGAGCTCATGTTGCAGAACCTCAAAAAGAAAGATTGACCTCTGACACAGCTCAAGTCAATAAAGAAGCAAAGAAAGACACAGTCTCTGACAAAGCTCAAGCTGTGTTCAAACCAACAACTACACCACTGGCTGGATTTGCAAAACCTACTCTGATGACTGAAATAAGTTTTGAAAAAGGCTCAATTAAACCATTTTCTCATCAAAAGGCAGGAAGAGATAAAGGAGGGCTGGGATCCAAATATGAAAAATTTGATCAGAGTATAGGATCAAGACCAGATGACCCCTCATCTCTCTGTGCTCCCAAGACTGGAGTATTGCAAGACAAAATGGATAAACTTGATTCAGTCCAGTTGGTAAAGAATGACAGAGGAGATAATATCCTTATCTACTTCATGTCTGATGGAACAGTGTTTAGAGTGCTTGAAGCAGATCTATATGCTAAACACTGGGAAGAATTGAGATATGTATCATACATATTTCAAGTAAAGAACAAGTCAGGACAACACATCTCCAACCTGCTGAAAGATCAAATCAGAAGAAAGATGGGGATTACAGGAAATAAAAATGCTGGACCTTTCATTCCTAAATATCTCAATCATAAAGGACAGCTGGTGGAGATGAAGAAAAATTCAGCAAAGATTGAAACGATAGGTGGAATCAGAACTCTTGCATTTAATGAAGAGTCTGATAAAGCTTACAATATAAGGCTGGATAGAGACTTGAAGAAGAACAAGATCTATGATCTCAGAGCTGCAATTTATCAAACTGGAGTTTCAGATCCAGAGTTGAGAGAGATCAAGAGACAAATGATTACAGTGCTTGATGATGCTGAAAAAGAACTCCTCAGAGAGTATCTAAAGACAGCAAATGGTGTCTATGCAGCTAAGGAATAAAGTATCTGTAAGTTTTAAAAGTTTTCTGTTATATAGTTAAACTCTGTTGCATTTGACTTAAATGTTTTGACATCATCAATTATCTGTTAACTTGCACATAATTTATTCATGCACAAGTTGGGGGAGATTGTTAGATATAATTGATGATTACTGATGTTCTTAAGGTTTGTTTTAGAACAGGAATCATCAGAGTTTAAACTGGAAGCTGATCAGAGTTTAGCAAAGTCTGACAGAGTTTAATAAAGTCTGATCAGAGTTTACATAGTCAAGACTCGACAGAGTTTACACGTGGAAAGAGCTCAGAAGCGGATATACTTCAAGGAAGGATAGAAGCTGAGGAGTGATTTGCTGACTATGGAAACTAAACAGAAAACTGGAGCAATCTTTGATTGATAGATTTATTAGCTGAGTTATAGGATATCAAATCAGAGATTGATTTTGTAACTGTGTCTATATAAACACAGATTAGGGTTACTCTATAGGAGTTGAGTTATCGAGTATATTGTTAAGAACCCTAGCAGCTCTTAGTGATACAATATAAATCACTGAGAGAGTTTTTGTAACCTTCAAAGCTTTGTGAATATAAGAATTTATTAATTCCAATTACTCATATTGTCTTACTGTTTTACAGATTGTGATCACTATATCATATTATATAGTGAGTTTATAGGACCTAACACAGTGGGAGGATAATAGATCTCGATGAAGTTCGAGAACCACATGATAACATTGAACCAGAGCAGGAACCTGAGCAGGATGTACATCAAAATATTGAGAGTAATCCTGTTCCGGAAACACAGGTTGTTCGTAGATCTAGTAGGGTTCGCCATGAGCCAGAGAGATATTATGGTTTTCTCTTGACTCAAACTGGTGATGTGATGCTTATGGATAATGATGAGCCTCTAACCTACAAAGATGCTAAGAACACTCCAGATTCCAAGAGATGGCTTGATGCCATGAAATCTGAGATGGATTCCATGTATGAAAACCAAGTATGGACTTTGGTTGATTTACCCGAGGGAGTTAAACCTATTGAGTGTAAATGGGTTTTCAAAAAGAAAACCGACATGGATGGAAATGTTCAGACCTATAAGGCACGACTAGTTGCAAAAGGTTTTAGACAAATTCATGGTATTGACTATGATGAAACCTTCTCACCAGTTGCTATGGTCAAATCCATCAGGATTTTGCTTGCAATAGCTGCTTACTATGACTACGAAATCTGGCAGATGGATGTCAAAACCGCCTTCTTGAATGGAAGCCTAGAAGAGGATGTGTATATGACACAACCTGAAGGTTTTGTCGATCCGAGATTTCCCAAAATGGTTTGTAAGTTGCGACGATCTATATACGGATTAAAGCAAGCCTCAAGGAGATGGAATATTCGTTTTGATGAAACAGTCAAAGAGTTTGGCTTCATTCAAAATGAAGATGAGCCTTATGTTTACAAGAAAGTGAGTGGGAGCCATGTGGCATTCCTAGTGCTATATGTGGATGACATATTACTAATGGGGAATGACATACCTTCTTTACAGGCTGTTAAGACTTGGTTGAGCAAAAATTTCTCGATGAAAGACTTGGGCGATGCGACCTATATATTAGGGATCAGGATCTATAGAGATAGACCAAGAAGACTAATCGGCCTAAGTCAGAGTACATACATTGATAAGGTATTGCATCGATTTGGGATGCAAGAGGCAAAAAGGGGATATGTCCCAATGTCTCACGGGATATTGATCTCGAAAGAAAACAGTCCGAAATCATTGGATGATAAGGACCGTATGAGCAAAGTTCCATATGCTTTGGCAATTGGTTCCATAATGTATGCAATGATATGTAGTCGTCCTGATGTCTCGTATGCCTTGAGCATGACGAGTAGATACCAGTCTAATCCAGGTGAAGGTCACTGGACGACAGTCAAGAATATTCTTAAGTACCTAAAGAGGACTAAAGATCAATTCTTGGTATATGGAGGAGAAGAGAAACTAGTTGTAAAAGGTTACACAGATGCTAGTTTCCAAACAGACAAAGATGATTCGATCTCTCAGTCTGGCTTTGTATTTTGTCTAAATGGAGGTGCTGTTAGTTGGAAAAGTTCAAAGCAAGAGACGGTTGCCGATTCTACAATGGAGGCTGAGTATATAGCTGCTTGTGAAGCAGCCAAGGAAGCTGTTTGGATCAGGAAATTTCTTACAGGACTTGATGTGGTTCCTTCAGTATCAGATCCGATAGATTTGTACTGTGACAATAATGGAGCCATTTCACAGGCTAAGGAACCCCGATCTCATTCCCGCACTAAGCATATACTCAGACGATACCACCTGCTCCGAGAGATTAATACTCGAGGGGATATACATATATGTAAAGTGCATACAGATGATAACATTGCAGATCCACTGACCAAGGCTTTGTCGCAGCAGAAGCACGAAGGTCATACTAGTTCCATGGGTATTAGATACATCAGAGATTGGCTCTAGTACAAGTGGGAGATTGTTAGTATTGGTGTCCTAGAGACAATACTATTGTGTTCTATTGTAGACATTTATGGATTATGTTATATTGATTATTGAATAAATATTTATTATATCTTTATTTACTAGGTAATAAATTGAAAGCATAATAAATGTCCTTGGAATATTATATGTAATTCTATATCTCTAAGTACGTGACTTAGAAATGAGATTATGAGAATAATATCAATATTCCTAAATGTCCCTAGCTAGTCGAGTATTATTGTTAAGGGACAATAATGATGCATTAAGACTAGTATGTTTATTGACTGATGATCACATCTCATTGATCATAGGTATAGTGATGCTAAAGTCAAGAACATAAGTGCATGTATCGACACATGGCACTTGAATGACCCACCGTGAGATTTTACATGTTAATAAGTGTCATTGGAAATTCTCACTGTGATAATGATGTAATGATCCTCTGACTTGATATCATTATATTTCTATATGAGAATTAATATACTTTGGTTGCACTAAAAGTTACCTTTGACCGGGTGATGATGAAATGTACATTGGGTATATTATGAATCGTATGAGAAATATGAATGATCTAGAAAGGATTTAACCCTCCTATTTTAGGAGTGATATTATTGGCCTCTTGATTGAGTGAGACTATAAAATGCATGGCCGTGCTCAATTATTGATTTGTTTAATAGTCTACTCATTGATCAAGGAAATTCGGATTAGACGATGAAGAGGATGACACAATACATGCCTTGAGTCTGATCTATAATATAAGGTTAAAGGGATTATATTACATTGTACATTATTCACAAAAGGTTTAATTGAATCACCAATTATTATTATTACTTGGGTAGCAATGATGTATTACTAGATGCCGCTCATTGTTTATAATTTTATTATTGGATATTAAAATTATTGCCAACATAATAATAACCTAAAGGGTCACACACTTAGAACGTTTAAAGGAGTTTTAATTTAAATTCTGAATTTAAATTAAATGATTAAGTTCGAAATAAATTGTTTAATTGAGCCGGTCTTAATTAAGTAATTAGAATTTCGAATTTAATATTAAAACCAAAATCGGATTAGGTTTGGAGAAGCCCAAATCCGATTAGGGTTTGGCCCATCTATCTCTCTTCCCTATAAATACATAATGATGTATTGTTTTAGGGTTAAGTAACATAAAATTCGTTTTATTAAAACCCTAGCAGCTCTACATCAAGAGAGAGGCTAGAGAAAGAGAGAGAGAGGCTGCATTCGGCTAGTACCGGCTCCGGTGATCTTTGGCGATCAGACGTTCGTGTGGACTGCTTAGAGACGCGATCCTTAGACGAGGGCTGCGTGGTGATTGCTTGTTCCGGACCTCCATCTTTCGCTAACGTAAAGCTTGAACAAGGTATTATTTCGTATCTCCATGATCAGCCATACTTTATAGATGGATCCTCGGGTTAGGGTTTCGGATTTTTTTTTATTTTACATCGACTATCCGCTGCGTTTTGTTGCCCCGAAACCCAACAGGCAATAGTCTCCATTACAGAGCTATTCTTTTCCATACAAATTTCAGAACCATCATCTTGAGCTATCTTCGGAATGTATTCCTCATCAGACTTCACTCCATAAAATCTTCTCTTTTCATTTATAGTCCTCTTCATCAAATCAGACCATCTCTGAGTAGCTTCATTCTTGATCTTCAGCATATAGTGAAAATGTTCCAGCTCTCTCAGAGATTTCAGCAACAAATCAGCTTCTGAGATTCTGTAGACTCTGCCAGATTCCAGAAATAGAGCAATCTTCTCTTTATCTCCTGTACCATCATGAGTATCCATGAGGATCTGCACTGACTCAACTTTATCTAGGTCCTTCTGAGTAACAGCATCTCCCACTTTCTCAGTCAGAGGATAAGGATCTCTGAAAATAGTTGCTGAATCTGTTTGAATTTTCTCCTTCTTGTGACCTAGACCAGTTGTGTCATAAGCTTCCTTTCCTCTGGTTCCATGAGTCCTGATTCTGGTGAGCATTGGACTTTCCTTGTACAGACTTGTACCAAGGCTTCCAAAGAGACTCGTTTTCTTCTGATCTTGAGTCTTTTCAGAGTTTATCTTTAGCCAGGAGGCTTTAGCATTTTCAATCTTATCTTCTGTTACTGAAGCTTTAACTTGAGCATTGTCAGAGGTTAAAGTCATGTCAGAGATTGATCTGTCATCACCCTTTCTTCTTCTGGTTAAACCAGGTTCCTTTTCTCCTACTTGATCAGATACATCAGCAATTATGTTCACATTCTTGCTTAGCTCGATCATCCTCTGAGAAGGATTTTCTGATGCTATCTTGATCACAGGAGGAACTGAAGGAACCCCATCAACAGGTTTCTTCCCTTTGTCTACTGCATCAGACTCAGATTGAGTTTGAGACCTGGTTCTTGGTCTGTTGATGTCAGTGTAGTTCACGTCACTAATTACTATTCCCTTTTGCTTTGGAATCTTCTGTTTTTGTGAGGGATCAGTAATCTGTTTTTGCTCATCAGACTTTGTCTTGCTGATCTTCTTCTTCTCAGCAGCCAGTCTTTTTTCCTCAAGTCTGATGGCTTCTATATCCACTCCTGGATTTTCCTTTTCAAATATTTTCCTTGCCATAGCTTCATCAATTGCTTGCAAGGAAGGAGACTTGTAGAAAAGAGTGGTTTCTCTGCCTCTGAACTTCAGAGTTTGGCAGAACTTCTGAGATTCAGGGTCTCCAGCTTCAATCAACTTATCAGCTCCAGGAATCAGATCTTCTTTCTTCTTTTCAGCCTCAGAGTTCACAAGAGCTATTTCTTTAGATATAACATTTGAATCTCTGACTGCTTTACTTATGTTCTGAGCTTGAGACATAACAGTTAGTTCCATAGACTTGTGCTTCTGTTTTGATTCTCTGGGTCTCTCAGAGTTTGCATCCTTATTGCTCCTGATCTGTACCAACTGCTTAATGGATTTGTCTTCATTAACAGCTTCCTTAGCAGCTTCCTTCTTTTCCTCTTCATCATCATCATCTGACTTTTTATTCATTAATAGCTGGTCATTTTTGCATTTGTCTTTAAGCACTTTCTCCCCCTTTTTGACATTATCAGAGGTAAGAGCTTTAACCAGCTGAGCTATAGAGGAGCTCAAATCAGTCAGAGTATGCTGCATAGACACTTGAGTGGCCTCAATGGAAGTGAGTGTGTCCTCAATAGTAGGAGGTGTAGCTCTGCACATCCTTTGATAATAAGTTAAATTGCAGACTTTTCTTCTGGCAGGCACAGAGAACGGAAGTGGAGAGCTTGGAACTGTGGGAGCTCTGATAGGAGAAGATTCTCTGACTGGTGATAGTACTTTAATTGGAGAATCAGCCCTTTCAGGTGTAGTGTCTCTGACTGGCTCAGAGATTGAGAGGTGAAGACCATGTGTCTGTATGGGAGTGGATGTGACCTCTGTTACATCATCATCTTCATTGTCATCAACAAAAATGCTCAGAGTATGAGATGCCAGAGCTTCAGTAGCTGCATCAGAGTGATCAGCTACAGGAATCTCCTGAGTAGGAGCTGCAACAATAGCTTCAGGTTGAAGCAGAGAATCTTGAATCAGTTGCAAGACCATCTCTATCTGTGCATCTTCTGATTGACTGGGGACATCAGAAGCTTTTTCTGACACAAGAGTATCAGCTGCAATTATAATTTCATGTTGAATCAGAGATTCCTGATTCAACTTCAGCCCTTCATCAGATTTTGTCACTGTTGGTTGATCATTGTGCTCAGAGAATGATTCTGACATTTGTGTGTCAGCTGCCACTGTGTCAAGTGGAATTGCAGTGAGAGGTTCAATCATAACAGGCTCTGCACCAGAGGGTTGATCAGAGAATGGGATCAAGGCCTGTGTTGGATCCTCTGACTGAAGTGGCTCAACAGGCAGATCAGTGATTGTGGTTGGCTTGATTTTCTTTCTCTGTTTCTTTGCTGGTGGAGGAGGTGGAGGTGCTTCATCAGAGTCAGAGTCTGATATTTTCTGCAGAGATCTTCTTTTTCTGGGAGGAGGGGAGGGTTTGGTTGGGGATTTAGTGGACCTGAGAATCCTCTTGGGTGAAGATGTTTCAACTGGCCCTTTTTGGGAAGAACCAGAGGGTAATGCTTGAGTAGATTTTACAACTGGCCCCTTTTGGGAAGGGGGAGGCTGTGGTATATTCTCATCAGAGAATAATGCTGCATACTTGTCAGGCAGAGCTATCCTTAACTTATCTTGCACAGTCACAGGAATAGCAAACACAGGCACATTTGGTTTCTTACTATCCTTCTTAATAAGATCAGTAAAGGCACGTTTGGTGATCTTAAAGGGCAATTCATTACCATTTTCAGGGATGGGTACATCAGGAAAACAGTAAGAGAATATAAGCTGACAAAATCTAGCATAATATACAATGTTCATATTCTCCTGTCTTCTATCTCCAATAAAACGCAGTATGGATGTAGCAAGATCAACTTTAAGGTTATGAATTAGAGAGTACCCGATCTGTTGGCTGAATATAGGAATAGCATCGAAGTTACTGCACTTGTTTCCAAATGCTCTTGTGATGCAGTCATAGAAAAAGCTCTATTCCTTGCAGAGGTTTGGACGCTTGAGCTCTCCCATCTTGTCAGTACTTGCTGTGTACCCAAGGAAAATCATCATGTCCCTCGGAGTTTGAGTAGGGACTGAAGAATCAAACTTCTTCTCTTCAGGAAGATGAAGAGCCTTTCTGATAGTCGCTGGTGAAACAACGTACTCCTGACCCTCGTAATCACAGGTCAGAGATGGAGAACCATGGTCACCCCCATCATCATAATTAGCAGTCCTCCGGAAGGTGAGAACCTGAGAAGGAGAGATGGACTCCGGCTGAGTCAGAGCATACATTAGCTCACTGTGAGCCAAGAAGTCCTGAATAAGATGAAACTCTTTGGGGGCTTCATCGTTATCTAGTATGGCAGCGTAGTTGTTTGTGACAAACTTCGCTCCATCGAACTCAAAAGCTGTTGTCGACATGATTTCTGAAAGAAAATGAGAGTTTAAGATAGTGCAGATAAGGTGTTTGATGAAATGCTGGTGAGAAAATGAGAAGAGAGTTTGAGAGAGAGAGAGACAGTAAAATATCGTGTGTAAAAAGTGAAAATAAATTTTCAAAAACGATATATATGTGTGTATACACGATGTACTGACTCTCGGTGTTAGTGGGACACGTGGCAGATGTCTAACGGTCAGAAAATAAGGTAGTGGAGATGTAATCATGACAAGCGTGCAGTGGAGTGTGAATATGTATTACAGTGGAACAATTACCGAGAAAACACAATTATTTACCGTGTTTTTCTCCACTCAGGAATTCAAATGGATTTTGTACCGTTTGACAATTAAATCTAATATTCTCGTGACCAAAAATCATTTATTTTAAACTCTGAATAGAATCAGATGTTTGACCATTGACCAGACTTTAAATAAATGGCAAATTATGAGACAAAACCGAGATTGTTCATAAAATTTTGTACTGATGAGACATAAACAGTGAAAGTCTGAATAACAATTTTTCCTCAGAGTTTGCAAACGATTATTTGAATTTAATCAAAAATCACTCAATGTCGTAAAATTTGTTAATCACAGATGCGGAGTGAAAGGTGTGTGTTGACATGATTCCTCTAATTGTAACAGAGATTGACAAATTTCTTAAATAATATTAGAAAGAATCAGATGTATAGAAGATGTTTTAACCATCTCATAAGCCGAGTTTCTCACAATATGGATCAGAGTTTAAATTTTCTTCTCTTTTCTCTATCATTTAACTTTTGAAAGGAAACTTCTCATGGTAAGTGAGGCATAACCTTCATCAGATTTTTATTTTCTCAGTGTATTTCTCCAGTAATCAGAGATTGCGAAAGGTCTCCAAGAAAAATACGATTTTTCTGATGCCTCTACTTAATACCAGCAGTGCACTTGGATCTTTCCTCTCACAGAATTTCTAAGATCTCAAAGGAGTACCTGAGATGATTTTTCTTTCTTTTTCTTTTCTTTTCTTTTCTTTTCTTTTCTGAGAAGAAACAAATTTGTGATCCATATCTGAGACCTAATCACTCTTAGCTCATAAGGGGAGTAAAGCAAGTTCTTCACTGAGTACTTATCTAATATTTAAGAAGTAAGGCAGTCTAAGTAACAAATTTAAATCATGTTTTGTGTAGAATAGATTTCCACATATGTAATGTCTCAAAAATCAGACTGTGACGGACCCAACTTAAATAACCGACTAAAACATGCATATCGATATATATAATTAAACTACAGAGTTATAAAGATTAATCTACAAGTCTAATCCACAATCCCGGAATCACCAGGAATGAGTATGAACAACAACTAAAGTTATTACAACCCAAATAGAAATCCAAATTAAGTCTAAGTCAAACTACAGTTTTTAAATCCCAAAAGTTCAAAAGAAATTAACTAGGGAACTACGAGTTCCCAACCTGCTCCATCATACGGCGGTAAGCAATCCCGTTGCCTGAGGTGGATTTACGTGCGGTCTGCTTGAAACGGGCCATTCTCGGGTTTCACTGAAGGGTTATAACAACAACAATATATATATGAGCATAAAGCTCAGCAAGTGAAAGCAGTAAATAAAACAGTTCACAATATGCAATATATCAAGTGCAAAAGCAACAACGGATATCACAAGGTATAAACACAAGTAAAGGTGCAATGTGGGATATCAATTTATTGGAATTGGAAACACACAGCGCTACGAGCATTGAGGGGTGATCAGCCCACACCAAGCTCCGAACCACATAAAGTGATTCAACCAGGGAGGATCCTCGGCACACATTGGCCATAAATAGACATCAGGCTCCCCGCTACTGATGCTGCAATAATAGACTGGCGCCTCAGTCTTAATATAAAATTATTATCCAATTCCTTTTAAGGTCATTTCAAATTAAATCATTTTCAAAAAGGGGTCTTGATCAAAGACAAGTTATAAGCAAGGGTGTTTTCAAAATACAAGTGATCTTTCATAAGTAAAGGATGTTATCAAGATCGGGGTTCCAAATGAGATAATTCAGTTTCATGTGGGGTATCAAGTTCTCATTATTCATCAAAGGACTATTGGAGTATAATCATGTGGGTGTAGGGTGATAACATATGAAAAAGGTAATTCAAGTATTAAGGGTATTATTGGAATCCAAAGTTATGATCATAAGGGGTGATGAGGTAATTCAGTTCTAAGTAAACAGTGATTCAACGTTCACAGGGTATACAATTACAAAGCAAGTATAAAGGAAGAGTTTCACTTGCCTGGATAAAGCTTACTGCACTCTTGTATAGATGCATCTAGGGGTTCCTTGCCTGGCCTCCTACTTGCACCTATAATTAATGGTATCCTCGTCACTAACTACCCTTTCGCGTATAAATATATATATATATATATATATATATATATATATATATATATAATATATACATATATATACAATATACACTTAAACTTAATTAAAACAAATAGCATGATCATCAAGTAATCCACATAGCAAGTAAAGCATGGCACTTTATCATTTAACTATTATCACTTAAGAATCTCTAACTACACCTAAGTCACTTAAGCATTTAATCAAGTAACACATAAGGTCTAAGTCCAATACCTCCTAACTATACCCTACTGACCTTCAATTAACAAATTAATAGTAAGGCACACTTGTGCCCCACCTCCCAAGACTTACAAGTGAAGTGCAACCTAAATGACTCACTAGTATGCTTACCTTGGCAACACTTGGGTGCCTTGGTAAAAGAATGCATCTACACTAAGTGAATTGACTTAAACTAACTTGCACTCTCTAGTATGACTCAAAACTAACTCATGAACTCAATATGAGGTCAAGGCCTCACTGATGACACACTAAAATGCAATGCATACTAAGTTGGTACTAGAATGTGACTCCATGTGTGACACTTGTGTTCTTTAGTGGAAATGAGGCATCTCCACTTAAGGTATTGACTCCAAACCAATTTCTAAAGGTTGACACAATCTTAAACTAATATTATGAAGTGGTATGACTCAAAGGTCTTGCCTATATGGGTCCTTAAAAACTAGTGTACCAAAGTGACCATTCTGCCTTGGCAGTTTGGCACCTCTTGGGGGTTTTGGCAAAAACAAGTGTTTCCACTATGTTCCTTGGTGAAATTGTGACTCTACTGGATACTTAAGACTTAAATCTAAGTTGTGCACTTGGAATGACACTAAGGCCTTGCTCAGGCCTCCTTGGGCCTCTAAACAAAGTTGGCACAGAGCACCCTGCCCTGCTGTGGGGACTGCCATGAACTTACCAACTTGAGACTCACTAATCTCACTCACTACACCAATACAATGACTCAAATAGCTTCCTAATACTCCCCTAAGCTCATCTAAATCAAGGCCCCATGAGG
This sequence comes from Daucus carota subsp. sativus, assembly GCF_001625215.2. Classification (NCBI taxonomy): domain Eukaryota; kingdom Viridiplantae; phylum Streptophyta; class Magnoliopsida; order Apiales; family Apiaceae; genus Daucus; species Daucus carota. The sequence continues at coordinate 21,705,419 of NC_030383.2, forward strand.
GCCTCATCATTGACAAGGTTTTTAACACTCAAAAGTGCAAATGACACAATTGTGCCCTGTTCTGGGGTATACTCTGAAATTTGTGTGTGCATCTATGTAAATGATGGTTTTTGTGACTTTTAAAGCTACTGGAGACTTGTATACATCAAGTCCCAACTCCAGGAGACTTGGGCCTATGAGGGCCTAAGCATGACACTTCCATTCCACTAGTTTTCTAAGGTGTAAAAGTCTGCCATGGTGTGTGTGTGACTCCTTCCACCTTAACACCCTCCAAAACTCCATATACCAACAAACCAAGCCACAAATCCTACCCTACAATATACATGCACCTACTGACTAGCTACTCCAAGCAAGATATCACAAAATCCAACCTCATATAAGCATAAAACCGAGGCATGTATAGAGGTAAAACAGAGCAGAATTTCAGGGAGCATATATGAGCAAATTTTCGAGTATATCAACATGGTATTCACATAATAGCTACTGATTACTACTAGATATCATCATGCACACCATAAACTATCATTTTAACACTTAGAACATGGCATGCATTACTCAAAATCATGTACAAAACTCAAATTCCAAAGCTTAACACTCGGTTTTCAAATAACTCAACATGCATCACTAGAGTTTCTTATACATAGCCTTATCTCATCATATAACATCAAAATACTAACATGCAAGGGCTGAAATCACACCAAAAACTCAGCAAATCAGTATACCTTTCGAATATACAAGAAACCAACTCAAAATCATGAAGTTTCAAGATCATCACATACATATATACATTCGGCTCCTCTTGAGAGTCATTGCCAAATGTGATGAATCAAGAGGATGCCTTGGTCAAATAGAGGTATAAACCCATCCAAGATCATCTCAAGTTCATCTTTAGGAGCCACCAAAATAGAGACCCTAAGCTCATAAGAACCAAGGCCCTATTTCGGCTCCAAACTCAACATGCAACCAAAGGTCTAACCTCAAAATGAAGATGCAAGCTTGAATGGTGGAGTTCTTGACTTGACAAGCTTGAAATGTTAAAGAAAATGAATAAAAATGGTGGAGAATGGTGGCGTGTATGGTTCGGCCGAGAGAGAGAGAGATGAGGGAGAGAGAAGAGAGAGATGAGAGAAGAGGGTTTTGATTTGGTTGGTGTGTGAGAATGAGTGGAGTGTGGTGGAGTGTTCAAGCATTCTTGACCATTTGACTTGACCAAGATGTGGTAGTGGAATGTAGAAATGACCAATCAATCCTTCTAGCTAGTGTTAGTGTAAAATGCATGCAAGGGTAGACTAGACTTTTGATAATTAATAAAAGTGTGATTAAAAGAGTATTAAAAGAAAGAGTTTTAGTAAATAAAGTACAAATCGATAAATCATGAAATTAATATCACAAATAGTATGGGATTTTAGAAGTTTAATAAAATAGTTTTCACAAATTTTGGACAAGGAATGAATTTTAAAAGAAATATTACAAGTAGAGCTCTAATAGTCACATTTCACATAAATATAAAACACGAATATAATATACGTAAAATCTCGAGAAGAATATATATAATGAAACGCTATTTTACAAGTTAAAGTTTATCGGCTACTCGCAATTTATCAAATATCACTAAATCACATATATCTCAACTATTATTTAATCGGGTAACGGCAACGATCACATTTATTAATAAAAAGTCAAAACCGTCGCAACTAGTAATATTATTAAATCGCGTAGCGAGAATTATTCGCCAAAAGTCATATAAGTACATTATAACGACATACGAAAGTCACATAACAATAAACGAGTCACTTCACATAATTTGGCAATTAAAACACGAAATTTTATATATCACCAAAATGAAATACTGTAATATATATAAGTCAAATATTACAGGCGTTACATCCTTCCCCCCTTAAAAGGATTCTGACCCCAGAATCTAAGTAAACAAATGAGGATACTTATCTAACATATCACTTTCTAATTCCCACGTTGATTCTTCAACTTTGGGATTTCTCCACAAAACTCTAACTAAAGGAACTGTCTTATTCCTTAACACCTTATCCTTTCTATCTAGAATGCTAACCGGTTGCTCGATATAAGACAAATCGGGTTCCATTTCAACTGGTTCATTTTCTATGATGCACTTGGTGTCGGGGTTGAATTTCTTAAGCAACGAGACATGGAAAACATTGTGAACGTGCTGCATTTGAGGCGGTAAGGCTAGTTCGTACGCCACTTTCCCAATTCTGCTTAAAATCTCAAAAGGACCAATAAATCTTGGACTCAGTTTCCCTTTCTTTCCGAATCTGGCTATTCCTTTCCAAGGTGACACTTTCAACAGAACGGCTTCTCCAATTTCAAACTCAACGTCTTTTCTGTGCGGGTCAGCATACTTTCGTTGTCTATCTTGAGCTGCAATCAATCTGCTTCGAATCACATCTACTGCTTCTTTCGTTTGCTGGATCAATTCTGGACCAATTACTTTCCTTTCTCCAACTTCATCCCAATATATCGGAGATCTACACTTCCTTCCATAAAGAGCTTCGTACGGGGGCATTCCAATGCTGGCATGATAACTGTTATTATACGAAAACTCAACTAATGGCAAATGCTCGTCCCAATTTCCTTTGAAGTCCAAAGCACAAGACCTCAACATGTCTTCGATAGTTTGAATTGTACGCTCGCTTTGTCCGTCCGTTTGTGGATGATAGGCAGTACTCATCTTGAGTCGGGTTCCTAAATGTTCTTGAAATAGCTTCCAAAATCTCGAGTTAAAACGAGGGTCTCGATCTGACACAATAGGTACTGGAACTCCATGACGAGTAACAATCTCTTTCAAATACATGTGAATCAGCTTGTCCATTGAATATCTCTCGTTAATTGGCAGAAAATGAGCCGACTTGGTCAACCGATCAATTATTACCCAAATAGCATCATGATTAGATTTCGTCCTTGGCAATCCAACTATAAAGTCCATTGCAATGTGCTCCCACTTCCATTCTGGTATCTCCAACGGCTGTATTAATCCACTTGGCTTCTGATGTTCAGCTTTTACTCTTTGACAAGTGTAGCATTTACTGATCCACTGAGCAATTTCCTTCTTCATATCTGGCCACCAAAAGTTTTGCTTCAAATCTTGGTACATTTTTGTGCTTCCGGGGTGAATAGAAAACTCTGAATTGTGAGCATCCTTCAAGATTTCATTCTTCAATTCCTCCACGTTTGGTATCCAAATTCTTGATGAAAACCTCAAGATTCCTTGGTTGTCTTTCTGTGTGCAGATTTCTTCTCCGGTTAACTCATTCATCTTTTCATTCATCACTTCTTCTTGGCACTTCTTTATCTTCTCCATCAATTCAGGCTGAAAGGTCATGGTATGAATCATTTCTGTAGATGCACTAGGGGCTCGAATTTCAATTCCCATCTTCTCAAATTCCTGTGATAGTTCTTGAGCCATGGTCAGCATATTCAACCTTTCTTTGCGACTTAACGCATCCGCTACTACGTTCGCCTTTCCGGGATGATAATTAATCGTGCAGTCGTAGTCTTTAATCAATTCCAACCATCTTCGCTGCCTCATGTTCAACTCTTTTTGCGTGAAAATATACTTCAAGCTTTTGTGATCCGTGAATATCTCACACTTCTCGCCATAAAGATAGTGTCTCCAAAGCTTTAAAGCAAACACTATTGCTGCCAATTCCAAGTCATGAGTCGGATATCTTTGTTCGTGTGGTTTGAGTTGTCTTGACGCGTAGGCTATTACTTTCCCGTGTTGCATTAAGACACAACCTAATCCTTTGTATGACGCATCACTGTAGATAACAAAATCTCCTTGATCATCTGGCAAAGCTAGAACTGGAGCGGTGACTAACTTCTGTTTCAACTCTTGAAAGCTCTTTTCACATTTGTCGGTCCATTCAAACTTCTCATTCTTCCGAGTCAATCTTGTCAACGGCACTGCAATCTTCGAAAAGTCTTTCACAAACCTTCGATAATATCCGGCCAATCCCATGAAACTTCTAACTTCAGTTGGGGTCTTCGGCCTTTCCCAATTCATCACAGCTTCTATCTTGGCTGGATCCACTCTAATTCCTTCACTTCCAACAATATGCCCTAAAAACTGCACTTCTCGTAGCCAAAATTCACATTTTGAGAACTTTGCATACAGCTTCTCCTTCCTTAAAGTTTCCAAAGCTATCCTCAGGTGTTCAGCATGTTCTTCTTCAGATTTCGAGTATATGAGAATATCGTCGATAAATACAATGACGAACTTGTCTAAATACTTCTTGAATACACGGTTCATCAAATCCATGAAGGCGGCTGGTGCGTTTGTCAATCCAAATGCCATAACTAGAAACTCGTAATGCCCATACCGAGTTCTAAAAGCTGTCTTTGGAATGTCTTCCGGCTTAATCTTCAATTGATGATATCCCGAACGCAAGTCAATCTTCGAAAAGTAAGTTGCTCCTTTGAGTTGATCAAATAAGTCGTCGATTCGAGGCAAAGGATACCTATTCTTGATTGTTAACTTGTTCAATTCTCTATAGTCGATGCACAATCTCATGCTTCCGTCCTTTTTCTTCACAAAAAGAACTGGGGCTCCCCACGGGGATACACTCGGCCTTATAACTCCTTTGTCTAACAACTCTTGCAATTGCTTGGCCAACTCCTTCATTTCTGCCGGCGCCATTCGATACGGTTGCTTTGAAATTGGTTCCGTGCCGGGTGCTAAGTCAATAGAAAACTCAATTTGACGGTCGGGAGGCAATCCAGGAAGATCGTCAGGAAATACATCAAGAAATTCATTAACTATCGGAATGCTTTCTATATTCGGCGTCTCTTTAGATCTATCAATCACATGAGCCAAATAACCTTCACAACCTTGTCTTAACAACTTCTTAGCTTCAATTATCGTCAGAAATGTCTTGGTTTGTTTCTGCCTTTTGAATTCTACTTTCTTGCCTTGAGGAGACTTAAGGATTATCTTCTTCTTCTTACAATCTATTTGAGCTTCATTTTCTGCTAACCAATCCATACCTAATATGACGTCAAACTCTCCTAATCGAAAAGGTATAAGGGAAGCAGGAAAACTAAAGCCAGAAATCTCTATAGTACATCGGGGGCAAATACTTCTAACAGATACTTGTTCTTGATTAGCAACAATGATAGATAAGGGTTCAACTAACGGTTCAATTTCACAATTCAACTTGCCAACAAAAGATTCAGATACGAAAGATCTAGTAGCTCCAGAATCAAATAGCACTTTAGCATGGTTGTTGTTGACAGAAAGCGTACCTGCCACAACCTCAGAACTCTGAACAGCATCCTTGATATTCATGTTGAATGTCCTTGCTTGAGCCGGATAAGAGGGATGGAAAACAGGAGTTGCAGACTCAAAAACTTGAGTAGAAGGTAGTTGCAGAATCGGAACAGAAGATGTCATTCCTTGATTGTAAGGGGTAGCTGCCAATTGCATCAACTTGTTAGTTCCAGGAGCTCTACAATCTCTTGACATGTGACCGGTCTTTCCACACTTGAAACAGGTAACAGACGGCTTCGAATTCTGGCACTCGTTTGCATAATGACCCTTCGAGTTGCACTTGAAACAGACAATATCAGCCTTATTACAACTTCCCGTGTGTTTCTTGTTGCAGAACTTGCATTCTGAATTTGCTTGTTGACTCCTTTGACCACTCGGTCCTTGAATCTTCTTCACATTCCTATTATCTCCCTTCTTGAAACCTCGGGGACCTCCTTGATTCTGAACTCCAAACTTCTTGAAATTTCTTCCACTTTGGCTCCCCTGAGCCGAACCTTCACCTTTACTCACAAACTTTCTCTTCTTGTTATCCTTCTCCTTCTGGTTCTGATCACTTTCTCCTTCAATTACCATTGCCTTCTGGACCACTTCAGCATATGTGGCCAATTCAAAAGCAGCCACTCTGCTTCGTAGCCAAGGCTTCAATCCTTGTTGAAATCTTTTTGCTCTTTTCTCATCCGTGTCCACATAATCTCCCACGAACCTTGCTAATTCTGTAAATTTCTTCTCATATTCCCCAACAGTCATTCCCTCTTGCTTCAATTCAAAGAACTTCAACTCCATTTGAGTTTGCATATACCTTGGAAAATACTTGTCTAGAAATATCCTCTTGAATCTATCCCAAGCAATAACCTCACCTTCTTCTAAAGCACGGGCTGATTCCCACCAGTAATTTGCTTCATCTTTCAGAAAATAGGAGGCATATTCAACTTTCTTATCATCGGTTACAACAGCCAAGGTGAAAGCCTTCTCCATCTCCTTTAGCCAGGATTGAGCTTCAACAGGGTCTTGAGTTCCTCGGAACTCGGGTGGTTTCACAGCTTGAAAAGATTTGAAAGTAGTAGGTGGTGGTGGTGCTTGTTGTTGTTGCTGGAGTTGTTGTTGAAGTAATTGTTGTTGTTGAGCAAGGGTAACAGATTGTTGGTGAAGAAGTTGCATAAGTTGAGCCAAGGTTGGTGGTGGTTCTTCGGTATTTTCATTGGTGGTGTTGCGGGTTCTTCGAGGAGGCATGATTCTGAATGTAGACAAGAAAAGCTTATTCACAGTTCAATATATGCACACAAGTTATATCAAAGGGAATATTGGGTACAAAGGTATTATTCAAGAGTTATTCACATGGTAATGGTTTATGGTTATTATTATGGCATCATGGTATGTGTGTGTATTATTAGAGTCTAAGGTATCATATTGCAAAGGTACAATTATTCGGTCAAAGTCATATCATGGTATATTGGAAAAGTTTAAACATGATCAAGTTCTAAAGGTTTAACATGGCAATTTCTGTCTAAGCATGGTATATATGTAATGACAAAATGAGATAAATAGTCAAGGTGCGAGATTAAACATTAGTTCAAATGATAAGTACGGAACAGTACGAACGGAAATAAAGTGCGAATAAAGTTTTCCCGAAACAATCCGGGGGTACAAAGTACGAATGAAAGTCAAAGTACGGATAACATGATAACAAAGATAAATAGACTAAGGAATAGTCTAGGGGGATGGTGATGATGCTGGTGAAGCTGATGGACTGGCAACTGGCTCACGGAGACTGCTAATCACACGGCAGAGCTCGTCAGTAATGGCGGTCAAAGTGATACGACTCTCACGCTCGCGGTAGGGTGGAATAGCTGCCAAACGGTCCTCGGCCATGCGAATGATCTCCTCGACCCTAGCAATCAAACGGGGACGGTTGCCTTCATCATCAAAGTCCTCACGGTACAGCTGGTCAATCCGGTGCTGGAGAATCGTGTTCTGGCCCTCGAGTCGGTCAGTAAGTCTCACCATCTGCTCGTAAAGCGGGAACGGAACAGTAGTCGGGAATCCGGGACTAGAAGATGACGATGCCTGCCAACAGTTATATATATATATACGCGGTTATAGTCAAAAGGGTGAGAAAACTTAAAAGATTCTAACGCCCCAAGTCCCACATGATCTAAGTTCATCTTAACCTCTAAATCCTATCTTATATTCATTTATCCTATGTTGTTCAGTGACTCAAACCTGTCGCTCTGATACCAACTGTGACGGACCCAACTTAAATAACCGACTAAAACATGCATATCGATATATATAATTAAACTACAGAGTTATAAAGATTAATCTACAAGTCTAATCCACAATCCCGGAATCACCAGGAATGAGTATGAACAACAACTAAAGTTATTACAACCCAAATAGAAATCCAAATTAAGTCTAAGTCAAACTACAGTTTTTAAATCCCAAAAGTTCAAAAGAAATTAACTAGGGAACTACGAGTTCCCAACCTGCTCCATCATACGGCGGTAAGCAATCCCGTTGCCTGAGGTGGATTTACGTGCGGTCTGCTTGAAACGGGCCATTCTCGGGTTTCACTGAAGGGTTATAACAACAACAATATATATATGAGCATAAAGCTCAGCAAGTGAAAGCAGTAAATAAAACAGTTCACAATATGCAATATATCAAGTGCAAAAGCAACAACGGATATCACAAGGTATAAACACAAGTAAAGGTGCAATGTGGGATATCAATTTATTGGAATTGGAAACACACAGCGCTACGAGCATTGAGGGGTGATCAGCCCACACCAAGCTCCGAACCACATAAAGTGATTCAACCAGGGAGGATCCTCGGCACACATTGGCCATAAATAGACATCAGGCTCCCCGCTACTGATGCTGCAATAATAGACTGGCGCCTCAGTCTTAATATAAAATTATTATCCAATTCCTTTTAAGGTCATTTCAAATTAAATCATTTTCAAAAAGGGGTCTTGATCAAAGACAAGTTATAAGCAAGGGTGTTTTCAAAATACAAGTGATCTTTCATAAGTAAAGGATGTTATCAAGATCGGGGTTCCAAATGAGATAATTCAGTTTCATGTGGGGTATCAAGTTCTCATTATTCATCAAAGGACTATTGGAGTATAATCATGTGGGTGTAGGGTGATAACATATGAAAAAGGTAATTCAAGTATTAAGGGTATTATTGGAATCCAAAGTTATGATCATAAGGGGTGATGAGGTAATTCAGTTCTAAGTAAACAGTGATTCAACGTTCACAGGGTATACAATTACAAAGCAAGTATAAAGGAAGAGTTTCACTTGCCTGGATAAAGCTTACTGCACTCTTGTATAGATGCATCTAGGGGTTCCTTGCCTGGCCTCCTACTTGCACCTATAATTAATGGTATCCTCGTCACTAACTACCCTTTCGCGTATAAATATATATATATATATATATATATATATATATATATATATATATATAATATATACATATATATACAATATACACTTAAACTTAATTAAAACAAATAGCATGATCATCAAGTAATCCACATAGCAAGTAAAGCATGGCACTTTATCATTTAACTATTATCACTTAAGAATCTCTAACTACACCTAAGTCACTTAAGCATTTAATCAAGTAACACATAAGGTCTAAGTCCAATACCTCCTAACTATACCCTACTGACCTTCAATTAACAAATTAATAGTAAGGCACACTTGTGCCCCACCTCCCAAGACTTACAAGTGAAGTGCAACCTAAATGACTCACTAGTATGCTTACCTTGGCAACACTTGGGTGCCTTGGTAAAAGAATGCATCTACACTAAGTGAATTGACTTAAACTAACTTGCACTCTCTAGTATGACTCAAAACTAACTCATGAACTCAATATGAGGTCAAGGCCTCACTGATGACACACTAAAATGCAATGCATACTAAGTTGGTACTAGAATGTGACTCCATGTGTGACACTTGTGTTCTTTAGTGGAAATGAGGCATCTCCACTTAAGGTATTGACTCCAAACCAATTTCTAAAGGTTGACACAATCTTAAACTAATATTATGAAGTGGTATGACTCAAAGGTCTTGCCTATATGGGTCCTTAAAAACTAGTGTACCAAAGTGACCATTCTGCCTTGGCAGTTTGGCACCTCTTGGGGGTTTTGGCAAAAACAAGTGTTTCCACTATGTTCCTTGGTGAAATTGTGACTCTACTGGATACTTAAGACTTAAATCTAAGTTGTGCACTTGGAATGACACTAAGGCCTTGCTCAGGCCTCCTTGGGCCTCTAAACAAAGTTGGCACAGAGCACCCTGCCCTGCTGTGGGGACTGCCATGAACTTACCAACTTGAGACTCACTAATCTCACTCACTACACCAATACAATGACTCAAATAGCTTCCTAATACTCCCCTAAGCTCATCTAAATCAAGGCCCCATGAGGGCCTCATCATTGACAAGGTTTTTAACACTCAAAAGTGCAAATGACACAATTGTGCCCTGTTCTGGGGTATACTCTGAAATTTGTGTGTGCATCTATGTAAATGATGGTTTTTGTGACTTTTAAAGCTACTGGAGACTTGTATACATCAAGTCCCAACTCCAGGAGACTTGGGCCTATGAGGGCCTAAGCATGACACTTCCATTCCACTAGTTTTCTAAGGTGTAAAAGTCTGCCATGGTGTGTGTGTGACTCCTTCCACCTTAACACCCTCCAAAACTCCATATACCAACAAACCAAGCCACAAATCCTACCCTACAATATACATGCACCTACTGACTAGCTACTCCAAGCAAGATATCACAAAATCCAACCTCATATAAGCATAAAACCGAGGCATGTATAGAGGTAAAACAGAGCAGAATTTCAGGGAGCATATATGAGCAAATTTTCGAGTATATCAACATGGTATTCACATAATAGCTACTGATTACTACTAGATATCATCATGCACACCATAAACTATCATTTTAACACTTAGAACATGGCATGCATTACTCAAAATCATGTACAAAACTCAAATTCCAAAGCTTAACACTCGGTTTTCAAATAACTCAACATGCATCACTAGAGTTTCTTATACATAGCCTTATCTCATCATATAACATCAAAATACTAACATGCAAGGGCTGAAATCACACCAAAAACTCAGCAAATCAGTATACCTTTCGAATATACAAGAAACCAACTCAAAATCATGAAGTTTCAAGATCATCACATACATATATACATTCGGCTCCTCTTGAGAGTCATTGCCAAATGTGATGAATCAAGAGGATGCCTTGGTCAAATAGAGGTATAAACCCATCCAAGATCATCTCAAGTTCATCTTTAGGAGCCACCAAAATAGAGACCCTAAGCTCATAAGAACCAAGGCCCTATTTCGGCTCCAAACTCAACATGCAACCAAAGGTCTAACCTCAAAATGAAGATGCAAGCTTGAATGGTGGAGTTCTTGACTTGACAAGCTTGAAATGTTAAAGAAAATGAATAAAAATGGTGGAGAATGGTGGCGTGTATGGTTCGGCCGAGAGAGAGAGATGAGGGAGAGAGAAGAGAGAGATGAGAGAAGAGGGTTTTGATTTGGTTGGTGTGTGAGAATGAGTGGAGTGTGGTGGAGTGTTCAAGCATTCTTGACCATTTGACTTGACCAAGATGTGGTAGTGGAATGTAGAAATGACCAATCAATCCTTCTAGCTAGTGTTAGTGTAAAATGCATGCAAGGGTAGACTAGACTTTTGATAATTAATAAAAGTGTGATTAAAAGAGTATTAAAAGAAAGAGTTTTAGTAAATAAAGTACAAATCGATAAATCATGAAATTAATATCACAAATAGTATGGGATTTTAGAAGTTTAATAAAATAGTTTTCACAAATTTTGGACAAGGAATGAATTTTAAAAGAAATATTACAAGTAGAGCTCTAATAGTCACATTTCACATAAATATAAAACACGAATATAATATACGTAAAATCTCGAGAAGAATATATATAATGAAACGCTATTTTACAAGTTAAAGTTTATCGGCTACTCGCAATTTATCAAATATCACTAAATCACATATATCTCAACTATTATTTAATCGGGTAACGGCAACGATCACATTTATTAATAAAAAGTCAAAACCGTCGCAACTAGTAATATTATTAAATCGCGTAGCGAGAATTATTCGCCAAAAGTCATATAAGTACATTATAACGACATACGAAAGTCACATAACAATAAACGAGTCACTTCACATAATTTGGCAATTAAAACACGAAATTTTATATATCACCAAAATGAAATACTGTAATATATATAAGTCAAATATTACAGGCGTTACACAGACTCTAGAGTTTTTCATGATCTAATTCAAGTATTTGCAACACATTCTTCACAGGAAAGTCATCTATCAGTAAAAATTTCATGTCATCAGAGTTTGTCGGGTCAGAGTATAAATATCAGAGTTTATCATGTCAGTGCATAATCATCAGAGTTTAGATCAGAGAGTAACAGATGCAGTTGTAGATCAAGTTTATAAAAGAGATTAATAACAGATATCTTATGAGGGAATGTAACAGAGTTTAGAGAGGACCAGAGATCATCCCTAATTCGTTTACAAGTCTGGTGAATGTTGCTTCAGCCAAAGGTTTGGTGAAGATATCTGCTAACTGCTGATCTGTTGGACCAAAGTGAAGTTCTACTGTTCCTTCCATCACATGTTCTCTAATGAAATGATATCTTATGCTGATATGCTTGGTCATGGAATGCTGTACTGTATTTCCTGTCATGGCAATAGCACTTTGGTTATCACAGTAAATAGGGATTTGAGTAAGAGATAAACCATAGTCCAACAATTGATTTTTCATCCATAAAATCTGAGCACAGCAGCTTCCTGCAGCAATATACTCTGCCTCTGCAGTAGATGTGGAAATTGATTTTTGTTTCTTGCTGAACCAAGACACCAGTCTTCCTCCAAGAAATTGACAACTCTCACTTGTGCTCTTTCTGTCTATTTTGCATCCTGCAAAATCTGCATCAGAGTAACCAATCAGTGTAAAGTCTGATTCTCTGGGATACCAGAGTCCCATATCAACTGTACCCTTGAGATATTTGAAAATCCTTTTGACTACTATCAGATGTGGTTCTCTTGGATCTGCTTGAAACCTTGCACAGAGACGGGTAGCAAACATGATATCAGGTCTACTAGCAGTGAGATATAGAAGTGAGCCTATCATACCTCTGTAGTTAGTAATTTCTACTGGTGATCCAGTATCTTTATCTAACTTGGTGGCTGTGGCCATGGGAGTAATGGCAGCTGAACTATCCTGCATACCAAATTTTGTTAGCAGATTTCTGGTGTATTTAGACTGAATAATGAAAATTCCCTCATCAGTCTGTTTAACTTGCAGTCCCAGAAAATAGCTCATCTCTCCCATCATACTCATCTGATATCTAGACTGCATAAGCTTTGAGAATCTCTCACAGAGTTTAGGATTAGTAGATCCAAAAATGATATCATCTACATAAACTTGAAATAAAAACAGATCATTACCATGGTTGAGATAAAACAGAGTTTTGTCTATTGTACCTCTGTTGAAACCACTGTCCAAGAGGAATTGAGCCAGAGTTTCATACCATGCTCTTGGTGCTTGCTTTAGTCCATACAGTGCCTTATCCAGTCTGTAGACATGATCTGGAAATTTTGAGTCCACAAAACCTGGAGGTTGTTCAACATATACTTCTTCCTCCAGCTCTCCATTTAGAAAGGCACTTTTCACATCCATTTGAAAAACCTTGAATTTCTTGTGTGCTGCATAGGCCAAGAAAATTCTGATTGCTTCTAATCTGGCAACTGGGGCAAAGGTCTCATCATAGTCAATTCCTTCTTGTTGAGAATATCCCTTGGCTACCAGTCTGGCTTTATTTCTGGTGATTATTCCATCACTGTCTGTCTTGTTTCTGAACACCCATTTGGTACCAACTATTGATCTGTTCTTTGGTCTTGGTACTAGTGTCCAGATTTTATTTCTCTCAAATTCATTTAACTCCTCCTGCATTGCTGTTACCCAATCAGCATCCTTAAGAGCCTCTTCCACTTTCTTTGGTTCTGTCTGAGATAAGAATGAGTGAAATAAGCATTCATTTGCTGTTGCAGTTCTGGTTTGTACTCCAGCATCTGGATCTCCAATTATCAGATCTGGTGTGTGAGACTTTGTCCATTTCCTTTCATGTGGCAGTTGACTTCTGGAACTAGATCCTCCCCCATAATCCATGCTGTTTCCAGTGTCATTCTGATTCTGATTTTGAGTTCCTGATGCCTCTCCCCCATTATTCATGCTATCTCCATGAGTGTTCTGAGTTTCTGATGCTCCCCCTGAAGATGTGTTCTCATGATTCTCTGCTGTAGAATGATCAGAGTTTGAGGAATCAGTATTAGAGTTTGTGTTTTCTGCTGAGTCTTCAACATTTTCATCCAGATTTTCATTGTGATTGTGCTCCCCCTCAACATGTGCTTGAGGTTGGTAAGTTGGAGTGACATACTCTGATATGATCTAAGAGTCAGAGTTTATGGAGTCAGAGAATGCATCTTCATCTTCAAATCTCAGTTGCTCATGGTCAGCAAAATCTTCCATTCCAGTTATTTTCCTATCATCAACGGATACATGAATGGATTCCATGATTACCCTTGTTCTCAGATTGTAAACTCTGAAGGCTTTTGTTGACAGAGGATAGCCAACAAAGATTCCTTCATCAGCTTTTAACTCAAATTTGGTCAACTGTTCAGGATGATTTTTCAGAACAAAGCATTTACACCCAAATATGTGAAAGTACTTAAGATTTGGTTTTCTGCCTTTGACCATCTCAAATGGTGTTTTCCCATGTTTGTTTATGAGAGTTGCATTTTGTGTGAAACAGGCAGTTTGCACTGCTTCAGCCCAGAAGTAAGTTGGTAACTTTGCTACCTCTAACATGGTTTAACTTGCAGTCCCAGAAAATAGCTCATCTCTCCCATCATACTCATCTGATATCTAGACTGCATAAGCTTTGAGAATCTCTCACAGAGTTTAGGATTAGTAGATCCAAAAATGATATCATCTACATAAACTTGAAATAAAAACAGATCATTACCATGGTTGAGATAAAACAGAGTTTTGTCTATTGTACCTCTGTTGAAACCACTGTCCAAGAGGAATTGAGCCAGAGTTTCATACCATGCTCTTGGTGCTTGCTTTAGTCCATACAGTGCCTTATCCAGTCTGTAGACATGATCTGGAAATTTTGAGTCCACAAAACCTGGAGGTTGTTCAACATATACTTCTTCCTCCAGCTCTCCATTTAGAAAGGCACTTTTCACATCCATTTGAAAAACCTTGAATTTCTTGTGTGCTGCATAGGCCAAGAAAATTCTGATTGCTTCTAATCTGGCAACTGGGGCAAAGGTCTCATCATAGTCAATTCCTTCTTGTTGAGAATATCCCTTGGCTACCAGTCTGGCTTTATTTCTGGTGATTATTCCATCACTGTCTGTCTTGTTTCTGAACACCCATTTGGTACCAACTATTGATCTGTTCTTTGGTCTTGGTACTAGTGTCCAGATTTTATTTCTCTCAAATTCATTTAACTCCTCCTGCATTGCTGTTACCCAATCAGCATCCTTAAGAGCCTCTTCCACTTTCTTTGGTTCTGTCTGAGATAAGAATGAGTGAAATAAGCATTCATTTGCTGTTGCAGTTCTGGTTTGTACTCCAGCATCTGGATCTCCAATTATCAGATCTGGTGTGTGAGACTTTGTCCATTTCCTTTCATGTGGCAGTTGACTTCTGGAACTAGATCCTCCCCCATAATCCATGCTGTTTCCAGTGTCATTCTGATTCTGATTTTGAGTTCCTGATGCCTCTCCCCCATTATTCATGCTATCTCCATGAGTGTTCTGAGTTTCTGATGCTCCCCCTGAAGATGTGTTCTCATGATTCTCTGCTGTAGAATGATCAGAGTTTGAGGAATCAGTATTAGAGTTTGTGTTTTCTGCTGAGTCTTCAACATTTTCATCCAGATTTTCATTGTGATTGTGCTCCCCCTCAACATGTGCTTGAGGTTGGTAAGTTGGAGTGACATACTCTGATATGATCTAAGAGTCAGAGTTTATGGAGTCAGAGAATGCATCTTCATCTTCAAATCTCAGTTGCTCATGGTCAGCAAAATCTTCCATTCCAGTTATTTTCCTATCATCAACGGATACATGAATGGATTCCATGATTACCCTTGTTCTCAGATTGTAAACTCTGAAGGCTTTTGTTGACAGAGGATAGCCAACAAAGATTCCTTCATCAGCTTTTAACTCAAATTTGGTCAACTGTTCAGGATGATTTTTCAGAACAAAGCATTTACACCCAAATATGTGAAAGTACTTAAGATTTGGTTTTCTGCCTTTGACCATCTCAAATGGTGTTTTCCCATGTTTGTTTATGAGAGTTGCATTTTGTGTGAAACAGGCAGTTTGCACTGCTTCAGCCCAGAAGTAAGTTGGTAACTTTGCTACCTCTAACATGGTTCTAGCAGCTTCAATCAGAGTTCTGTTCTTTCGTTCTACAACACCATTTTGCTGAGGTGTTCCAGGTGCTGAAAATTCTTGCTTAATGCCATTTGCTTTACAGAACTCTTCCATTTTAGAATTCTTGTACTCTTCCATTGCTTTACAGAATTCTTGAAATTTTGTCCAGTTGTCTGACATGCTCAATTAAGAGAGATGATGTCTCATCCTTGCTGTGTAGAAAATAGACCCAGGTATATCTGGTAAATTCATCAACAATGACCAGAGTATATCTTTTCTTTGCAATGGACATTATATTTACTAGTCCAAAGAGATCAACATGGAGCAGATGATATGGCTCAAGAATTGAGGACTCAGTTTTACTTTTGAATGAGGATTTCCTCTGTTTTGCCTTCTGACAGGATTCACAGAGTCCATCTGGCGTAAAAACTGATTTGGGAAGTCCTCTCACAAGATCTTTCTTCACTAACTCATTTATATTGATGAAGTTCAGGTGAGATAGTTTCTTGTGCCAGTTCCAACTTTCTTCAATATTAGCTCTGCCAAGTAGACAGATTGCAGAGCTTTTAGAGTTTAAAGAAAGCTTGGCTTCATAGATGTTCCCATGTCTATAACCTTTCAGAACAACTTTGCCAATGCTTTTGCTAACCACTTCACAGTGTTCTTCAAAGAAATCAACATGATACCCTCTGTCACATATTTGACTTATGCTGAGCAGATTGTGCTTAAGTCCTGAGACCAGAGCTACAGATTGAATGATGACATTTCCAAGATTGATATTGCCATATCCCAAAGTTTTCCCTATGTTGCCATCTCCATAAGAAACATTTGGGCCAGCCTTCTCCACAAAGTCTGATAGCAGGGCTTTATTTCCTGTCATATGTCCTAAGCATCCACTGTCCAGAACTAGGATGTTTTTCCTGTTGCCCTGCAATCACATACACAACTAATGATTAGTTTTAAGGACCCAGACTTGCTTGGATCCTTTGTTCTTGTTAAGTTTCTTAACACTAGCAGCGGAAGATTTATCAGAGTTTAAATCAGAGTTTGTGCTAACAGAATTTTTAACAGAGTTTAAACCAGGAGAATCAATCTTTTTCTTCAAAGAAGGTTTTAATTCATAATAATCATAGTATAAATTATGGTATTCCTTACAGGTGTAAATGGAATGCCATAAACTACCACAATGAAAACAAGGATTTTCTGGTCTAAATCTAGTATTCCTAGTCTTAACTTCTGATTTGGAAGACATAGCATTTATGTCCTTATTCTTCCTGCAAAAAGAAGCAAGATGATTAGGATTACCACAATTATGACAAGTTTTCCTAGGAGCATTTGGAATAGGCATATAATTGTTGCTTTTGTTTATTCCTACCTTCCCATTTCTATTTTTCCTAGGTTCCTTGATCCTGTTTTCTTTCTTAACCTCTTTGAGCTTATGCTTAAGCTGTTTCTGAGTCATTAAACCAATATTGACCTGTTTAGGTTTATCAGTCTTTGATTTGTCCTGAGCCTTTGATTCTGCAACAAATCTTACTGGAACTACTTTAGGTCTCTCAATCTTAATGGTTTCTTGTTTATGTGACTCAGCTTCATTTTTATCAGAGTATCCTAAACCCTTCTTCCAGTTTCCACTTTCTAAGATATTCTGAGTAGTCTTTCCTGAATTAGTCGAAGTTCTAATTATCTCTCTTTCCTTAACAAGTTCTGATTCAAGAGAAGCATTTTGCTTTAAGAGTTCATTTTTAACAAAAACAGAGTCATCTCTTTCCTTCTGAACTTCTAGCATCTGAACTAGTTCTTTTTCAAGATAATCATTCCTTTTCTTAACTTCTAGGATTTCAGATTTTAGTCTCTCATTTTCTAAAGTCTGATCTCTATAACTAACATGCATATTTTTGAGAAACAATCTTAACTCAGTTATATCTTCAGTGTCAAAAGCAAGAGTGGAATGAGGTACCTTAGTTTCAACAGCCTCAATGCTGTTGTCCATATTTGCCATCAAGGCATAGTTGACTTCTTCCTCTGATTCTGATGAGTCTGCCCAGCTTCCCTTCTTTGTGATAAAGGCTTGTTCCTTTTCTTTCTTGGCTTTCTCACACTCAGTTGCAAAATGACCTTTCTCACCACAATTGAAGCAGGTGTATTTAGACTTATCAGCTTTTCCAGATTTTTCTTCTTTGCCTTCATTTCTTTTGAAGACCTTCTTATCAGAGTTTCTGTCCTTCCTTGAGAACTTCTTCCCTTTGTTGAAGTTATTGTAAGCCATCTTCTTGAAGCTTTTCACCATCAGTGCTGCCAGCTGCATCATCTCAATATCACTGTCATCAGAGTCTGAAGGTATATCAGTGTCTGAGTCATCATCAGAGTTTGATGACTCAGTATCAGACTTTTTGACATGTGCTTTTCCCTTACTTTTCACAGCTGTTTCTCCTTGAACTTTTAGAGCAACTGGTTTGGGTTTCCCACCATGTCGTTTACTCCTTTGCTCCATCTCAAGTTCATAAGTTTTTAATCTCCCAAAGATATCATCCAGAGACATCTCTTCAAGATCATGATTATCTCTTATAGTGGTTACTTTCAAATCCCACTTTCCAGGAAGAGCAAGTAGAAATTTGAGATTTGAGTCTTCCAGATCATATTCTTTATCCACTAGAGATAAGTCATTCAGCATCTTGACAAACCTGTCATAAAGATCAGTCAATGATTCACCAGTTTTTGAATCAAAGTGTTCATACTCTTGAGTAAGTATGGTCCTTCTGTTCTTTTTCATGGCTTTGGTTCCTTGACATCTGACTTCCAAAGCATCCCATATTTCTTTTGCAGTTTTGCATCCAATCACCCTATTTGACATAGCATTGTCAAGAGCACTGTGCAATAAGTGTTTTACTTTTGCATCCTTACTGATTGATGAGATGTCCTCAGCAGTATAGTCTTTCTTTTCTTTGGGGATCATCTTCTGGGGTTCATCTCCAACTGCAACAGAGAGCTTTGTTGGCATGTGTGGACCATCATAAATCCTGTCCAGGTATTCTGGATCTGTAGATTCCAGAAACATAGCCATTCTAACCTTCCAGATAGGATATTCAGATGCCTTGAGGACCGGAACCCTAAGTGACTCATATCTACTGTTTGAAGTTTGTGATTTCTCAGACATGATTGCGTGAATAAGATCTCACTGTAGGTATATCAACAGAGCTGGCTCTGATACCACTTGTTAGGCCGAATTAACTCACTATATAGATTAATATAGTAAACACAATCAATAACAAACTACGTCAATATAAGAGATTCAACAAAGTAAACTCTTATTCACAATACTCAGTAGGTTACAAAAACTCTCTTAGTGATTTATATCTTATCACTAAGAGCTGCTGGGTTACAAGAATAATGTTCTCGATGTTCTAACTCTTATAGAGTAAACCCTAATCTGTGTTTATATACACAGTTACATGATATCTACTGATTGATTTATAATTATCTGCTTCCTAAAATAATCTAATCAGTAGCTATCCTTCTGCTGTCCTGATTTACATAATCTCCCTTGATCTTTATCTTCCTTATTTAGTCATATCTGCTCCTGAAAATCAGCCGCCTGCAAACTCTGATCATCGATAAACTCTGATCCAGCTGTCAGTCGTTAAACTCTGATTTCAGCTAAACTCTGATATTTGCTTCTGCACACAAAACAAGTTAGATACCTGTGACATCATCAAATATGTAACACATATAATAAATAATATTTATTTACTTGAGATAAATAATTGAATATCCGGATAAATATATTCATTAAATATGGTATGTTTAAAAAGTAAATATTTTGACAAAAGATAATTCTTTTATTAATAGAAGAGATGCCATATAATTAGTATCTTAAAAACATTTTTGATAAATCAAAAATATTTGCTCGCCTAAGAATGATCATCAATACTTAAAATTTCCAAGTGATAGCTCATGAACATCCGATCAATAAATTTCTTTATTGACAAATCTGAATTTTCAGAGTGCACACAAGAAAATTAATTGACAATATTTCTTACAAGTAAGATGACTAAAAACATGATAAATATTCTACCAAGAATATGTAATGTAAATAATATGCCAAAATATTACTTATTATGTTCCAGCATTCCTAAATCCAATCGGAGTTTAGCGAATCTTTTGGAACCTAAAGGCTTTGTGAAAATGTATGCGATATTATACTCAGTTTCAATATGAGTCATTTTTATGTCGCCTTTATTGACATGATCACGCAAAAAGTGATGTCTTATATCTATATGCTTAGATCTTGAATGTAACACGGGATTTTTACTTAAATCAATTGCACTCGTGTTATCGTATAAAATAGATATAACATCAAATTTAACATTGTAATCCGCTAATTTTGCTTCATCCATAATATTTGTGCACAACATTTTGCGGCGGCAATATATTCAGCTTCAGTGGTAGAGATAGATACGGAATTTTGTTTCTTTGAAAACCACGAAACTAAACATCCACCAAGAAATTGACACGTACCACTAGTACTTTTTCTATCAACCAAGTGTCCGGCATAATCCGAATCAGAAAAACATACTAGATCAAAAGGTACTCCTTTTGGATACCAAAGGCCTAGATCAACAGTGCCTTTTAAGTATCGTAAAATTCTTTTAACAGCAGATAAATGAGATACCTTTGATGCAACTTGAAATCTAGCACACTTACAAACACTATATTGAATATCGGGTCTACTTGCAGTAATATACAATAAACTTCCAATCATTCCCCGATATTTCTTAGTGTCGACAGGAATCCCTTTGGGATCTTCCGTTAATTTATCGGAAGTAGACATAGGAGATGATATGGGTCTAGCATTTTCCATTTCAAATTTCTTGAGCATTTCTTTGCAATATTTAGATTGAGAAATATGAATGCTCTCATCGGATTGCCTAATTTGCAAACCCAAAAAGAAATTTAATTCACCCATCATACTCATCTCGAATTCTTTACTCATATTTTCAGAGAATTCCTTACATAGATCATTATTTGTTGATCCAAAAATAATGTCATCTACGTAAATTTGGACAAGTAGTATATCATCTTTTTCTTGTCGCGTAAATAGAGTTTTATCGGCCGTTCCCATCTTAAAATTATTCTCTAATAGGAACTTACTAAGCCTTTCATACCAAGCTCTCGGAGCTTGTTTTAATCCGTATAAAGCCTTGTATAGCTTGTATACATACTCGGGATTAGTTGCATCTTCAAAACCGGGAGGTTGTTTAACATAGACTTCTTCTTCTAATATCCCGTTTAAGAATGCAGATTTAACATCCATTTGATATACTTTGAAATCCTTATAAAACGCAAAAGCTAAAAACATACGAATAGACTCGATTCTAGCTACGGGTGCATAGGTTTCATCAAAATCAATACCTTCCATTTGAGTATATCCTTGAGCCACTAAACGTGCTTTGTTTCGAACAACCGTTCCATTTTCATCTAATTTATTTCTAAATACCCATTTAGTTCCAATTACGGAAGTATTTTCGGGTAGTGGAACGAGTTCCCATACTTTGCTACGAGAAAATTGTGTTAATTCATCTTGCATTGCGGATATTCAATCCTCATCAAGCAAAGCCTCTTTAGCAGTTTTAGGCTCAATTTGCGAAAGAAAACTAAGATGATTTACAACATTTTGAACTTGTGACCGAGTTTGAACTCCTTTAGTCAAATCCCCTAAAACATTATCCAACGGATGACTTCTAATAATTGGGATTTCTTTAGAAAGTTCTTCATCGGTTTGTAACAATTCTAATGGATTATTAGGAGGGGAAATTCCTATAGCCATATTTTCGAATTGTCGAATAACATCTTCGACACCATCTTGTTCGGCATCTTCTTTATCCACAAGATCAATATACTTCGAGGGTGGTTTTGATTCATCAAAAGCAACATTCATAGATTCTTCCAGCACAAGAGTTTTAAGATTAAATACACGATATGCTTTACTATTGGTAGAATAACCAAGAAATATACCTTCGTTTGATTTAGGATCAAACTTCGTAAGGTATACTTTAGAATTTAAAATAAAGCATTTGCTCCCGAAAACTCTACAATAACTAACTTTAGGAGTTTTACCATAATACAATTCATAGGGAGTCTTTTGAGTCATAGGACGTAATAATACTCAATTTAAGATATGACAAGCGGTAGACATAGCTTCGGCCCAAAAATATTTAGGACGACGATATTCATTAAGAATAGTACTTGCCATTTCTTGTAAAGTCCTATTTTTTCTTTCTAAAACTCCATTAGATTGAGGAGTATAAGGTGCAGAAAAGTTATGTGTAATTCCATTAGACTCACAAAACGTAGTAAAACTAGAATTCTCAAATTCCTTACCATGGTCAGTCCTTATATAGACAATGGTATTATTTTGTTGATTTTGAATCTTTTTGCATAAAGAAGTTAATGATTCAAAAGCATCACTTTTAGCTTTGAGAAATTTTGTCCACGTATATCGTGAAAAATCATCAACAATGACCAAGGTATATGAACAACCTCCAAGACTTTGTACCGAAACCGGTCCAATTAAATCCATATGTAATAGCTCGAGAGGTCTAGAAGTAGATACCATAAACTTAGCTTTGTGAGATGCTCGAATTTGCTTTCCTATTTCACAAGCTTCACAAATATGATCCTTTTTAAAGTTTAACTTTGGTATACCCCTAACATGATCATTAGTTGAAATACTTTAAATTAATTTCATGTTCGCATGTCCTAATCTACGATGCCACAACCATGGATCATCAAGAGTAGAAAATAGACATACATTAGAATGTTTGCTAATATCACATGTGTACACATTTTTTCTACGAGGACAAGTAAGCATCAACTTTTCATCCTCATTTAAAATAGAACAATGAGTATGATAGAAAATTACCTTATATCCATTATCACAAAGTTGACTAATGGAGAGAAGATTATACTTAAGTCCCGTAACTAGTTGTACATTAGCAATCTTGAAATGTTCATTACCAATATCTCCAATACCAATGATACTACCCTTGCTACTATCTCCAAACGTGACACTTCCAGCGGCAACCTTTCTAATGCCATTCAAGAGAGACTTATTACCGGTCATGTGTCTTGAACAACCACTATCAAGGTACCACATATCATGCTTAGTAACAAGGCACACCTACAAAACAAATCAATTAAATTTATAGGTATTCTTTCGTCTTAAGGGTCCTCGGGTTAGTGTATCATTATAAGCATTCGAGTTCGCATGATAGAAACTAGGCATAGCTTAATCATGATTAGGCACATAGGGGTTTCTAGACGCAACATTCCTAGAATAATCACAGTATCTTGTGTTTTTTAAAGGATTGTTTCTTTGAAAGTTTACACCTTGATACATGTTATTTCTATCATTTGGATAATGCATGGTATTTTGTGGATAGAAATGTTGACTAGGAATAGAACGACTTCTAGAGGTTTTTTCCATTCGAATAAGCATTGTACCTTGTGTTTCTATGTTGATACGAAATAGGTTGTTGAACATAACTAAACCGTGGTTGTTTTTGAGTGTTATCAACGTTTTTATTTCTCACTTTTTGATCAACCTTATGATATGGTTTTGTTCCCTTACGAACCCATACATACTTCCCCTTAATCTCACCATTCTTGATTCTACAATATTCAACTGTATGTCCATCTTTATTGCAATATGAACATTTATATCTAGGTGAAGCGGGAACAAAGGTAGTTTGTTTCTTATCTTGCACAACCTTTTTAGGTTCAACATTTTTATCATATCCCAATCCTTCATGATTATATGATATCTTAGAATGTACCATTCTATCTAACATCTTATTTCCCTAAGTGAACCTTTGAACTACAACTTCAAGATTTTCATTTTCCTTGATCAAAACATTTAATTTATCATTAAGAATCCTTTCTTGATCTAAGGCATGAGCTAAAATCTTGGAGTGTTCATCCTTCAACTTTTGAGTTTCTAACTCAAACATCTTGTCTTTTTCTTTCAAGGCATGAACTAATTCAAGGTTATCTTTTTGAGACACCGAAGTTGATTTTTCTTGTTAATGACTCATTTTGGATTTTCAAATTCAACAAGTCAATATGAAGCTTAGTATTATCTCCATTTAATTATAGCTTCTCATTTTCTAATTCCTCGGTTTGTAGAACTAAGGAAACATTTTCAACTTCCAATCTCATAATAATATCTTTACTCTTATTATTCTCATTTTTCAAGATATCATTTTGTTCACAAAGAGATGAGATTTCTTCCTCATTTTTAAGATTTAAATCCTTAATCCGAGATAACTCTTCTTCTTGAGTTTTGTTCAACTTTTCAATATTTTCCTTCTCGGACCATAGTGAGAGAGTACGTTGATTAGCACTACTACTTATTCTATTTATTTCAACCACCAATTCAATCAAATCACTTTTACTCATATCCAATAAATGCAATGAAGATTCACTAAAGAGATGTAAGTTATGTAAAACTTTAGTTCGAGAACTTACCTCATCATTTGAAGTGGAGACATCCGATGACGAAGAATCATCCTCGAGAGCCATCAAGCACAAGTTGACCACTTCTTCATTAGTTTCCGAGATCTCTTCATCTTCACTTAAATCCCAACCATTTTCGGCCATGAGAATCCTTCCTTTAGAAAGTTTAGGACATTCCCGTTTAAAGTGACAGGGTTGCTTACACTCGAAACACACATCTTGTGCTTCCTCCGGATTTTGTTCTTTTGGTTTAGGAGGAGTGTAATTATGGTTGTTATTTGCATGATTATAAGCATTAGGGCTTTGATTGATTTTGCCTTTGTTATAGCCCGTAGTAGGATAATTACTCTTATAATTTGGAGTATAATTTTGAGAGTAATTAGGCCTTCCATTAGAGTTAAAAACTCTTTGTTGATTATTCTATTTAAGGAAACCTTTTCCATACCTTTGAGCTTTACTTTGAAGTACACGACGGAGTTGTCTCGTTAAGAGAGCGATCTCGCTTTCATCGAGATTTTGGAGTTCTTCATTCAACTCCTCGTCGTTATCATCCTCATCGATTAATATGGACTTCAAAGCCATATTTTTCTTTTTGTCTTCCACTTTAGGAACGACAATATCCGGAACATTATCTTCTTCGTAAGCACGAAGGTTTCCGAATAAGTTATCGATGTGGTAATCATTGAGATTGTGCATCTCTTTGATAGTTGTAACTTTAACTTTCCAACTCGGAGGTAAAGATTTAAGAACCCTACGATTCTTCTCGTTTCGAGTATAGTTCTTTCCGAGTTGAGCTAATTCATCGACTATACGAGTAAAATCTTTACGATGTGGTAATCATTGAGATTGTGCATATCTTTTATGTCAGTAGTTCCTTCATCGGTTACTACTAACTTGTTCCACATTTCTTGTGCGTACTTGCAATTATTTACTCGTTTATATTCTTTTTCTGCAAGTGCACTTGTGAGAACCATTTCCGCTTTAGCGGCGATATTCATTCTATCTTCCTCATCGTGAGTATATTCACTTACTTTCTTTTCGATAGTAATATCGTCGACTATTTTAGTCGGAATAATTGTACCATCTTCTATGGCCATCCAAACTTTGACACCTTGACTTCTAGCATAAATGTGAAATCTTGTTTTCCATGTGGCAAAGTTCGTGCCATCAAATAAAGGAGGTCTAGAATTTGAGAGACCTTCACTACAATTGATGGGATTAATATAAACCATATCGGATCTACTTTTTATAGTGCTTAAAAGTCAAATAGCACAAATAAAAGCAACTGCTCTGATACCAACTGTTAGGTCCTTATATAGGGATAATTAAGCTAGAAGGGGGGGGGGTTGAATAGCTTAATCACCAGTTTAAAAACTTTATGGCGTTTTAAAAAGTTTATCCCCTTTTTAAAAGCTTGTATCTATAGTAATGGCAGTTGTAAATGCGGAAGCAAAGAGCAAAGAAAGAAAAATACCACACGAGGGATTTTATCCTGGTTCGCGGTGGCTAACTCAACCGATGGAGTCCACTCACCCCTAGTCCAGTCCCCGAGCTCCTCCCCGGACTCGAGATTTTCTCTACTATAAAGATACTCCTTTAAAGTAGGCGGAGAAGCCTTTACAAATATATATCTTGGAGCCTAACTTCCCGTTACCCCCTCACTATAAATGGGTTAAATGGCGTTTTGGTCACTCAACTGACCGGAAACTTGCAATTAGGTCATCCAACTCAAAAAGCTTTCAATCACGTCATTATACTCTTAAAAATTTTCATTCAGGTCACTGACCGTTACACTCCGTCAAATATTTAACGGAGTGTAACGGCCAGTGACCTGAATGAAAATTTTTAAGAGTATAATGACGTGATTGAAAGCTTTTTGAGTTGGATGACCCAATTGCAAGTTTCCGCTCAGTTGAGTGACCAAAACGCCATTTAACCCCACTATAAATGTAAAAACACCTACAAAGCTTGTCTTGGAACTTAACTCCCCGTTACTTCCTCAAAGTCGATGTAGAACCTTGTGTAGTCTTTGTACTTCTACACCTTTTGCCGGTCTCGGGTCTTAGGTGTTAGATCTCGGGTCTTTCCTCTTCTTCACGGTGCAATGACTATTAACTCCCCGTCAATACGTCAAGGACTTGGGTCTTAGAATGAAGATCACCTCACTTCACTTCACCTCACTGCAAAAGTTAGAATACAATATCTACAAAAATATATCCTTGTTTTAATAAGATTTTTAGTCTGCTAAGTCAGTCCAATAATCACGGTCAGGTATAAGGTTCGTCAATTATAACAAAACTAACGGTGATAAGTCCAACAATTTATATCGCGCGGAAAATATAAATAGTTGATTTTAATTCGGATTGATTTTAATAACCTGAGCAAGCCACGTACGGGCAAGCTAAGAGAGTTATATTAATTAGTGTTGAGTGATTTATAGATATAAGACGCAGTCGATAATCACACTCACACACACGGGATTGGGAACCGCTAAACTCGTAAGGTTAGTATTTCCACGAAGCACAGCACATATGGAAACGTTCACCAAACGAGAAAGGGTATGTTGGGTGTAGGGATATAATAGTTAAGCACAAATAACACGCACAACAATAACTAACCTATCACCTTTGGCCTTATCCGGCTTTCCGTGCCAAGGCAAAGATCCCTCCAAAGTTTGGTGAGGAAATCTCAAAGGATACGAGTTAGGTTCCGGGACAAAACACACGCACAAATATATAACGAGTGGCTAACTCGTGCGTTTTGTAAACAAAGAGAGCTTTAAAGATGAAGAGAATATTTTTGTTCAAAAGCCCTTTGTCAAAGATGGTCGGTTAAGACACGAGTAAAAACGAAGCTAAAATAACCACTTACAAAAAGTTCGCCGGAAAAATTCGTCAGAGGTTCGACCGGATTTTGGCTTTGCACACGAACTTTGGAGAGCCCTTCGGGAGGACAAAAAGAGTGGTATGAAAATGAGCTAGGCGAGATTAGGCTAGGTTGGGTGGTACGAAGCCTCGGGGTTTAAAACCTTGTGTATATAACGAAGTATATGAAGAATCGAAGGTTTTAAAGATGAAGTAAATATGGTGGGTGCTTGAATAAACTTTGGGAGAGTGTTTTCACTTCAAAATCTCAGCATATATTTGGCTCTTAGCTTAAAAAAAATGGGTGGGGGAAGGCTTGTATTTATAGGCAAAATGGTGGAGGATGATGTCATGCAAGACATAATTAAAAGATGAAGTCATCCATGACACAAGCAAACCTTGGCCACCAAGTACTTCCATTATCCCATGTGCTCAATTAGGGAAGGCAACTAGCACCTTCCTTTTGAATTCTCAGCACTTAAAAAGCTCTAGAAGTTGCACGCAAATCGAGATAACGGTAATAAATCCGTTACACTTAAATAATGTGATTTTTCGAACGTGCGAGATAAATTCCAGAAAATTATGATAAATCTTAGAATATTGGAAAATGGCACTCTGGAAAGTTTGGTGATTTTTGGTCAACCCTAGCTTGGTTAAACGTTCAGCCGAAGTTCGGACAGACAACTAGAAAACGCAGAAAAATGAAAGTTCTCAAAAAATTCCGAAACTTTTACCATGCATTAAGAATAATATTGATAAGTGGATTTCACATCCACTTGGAAGCCTTCGTTTTGACTTAAAACGATGGAATGGCCTCAAGCTTTTGATGTTTTTGATATTTTTTAGTGTGGTGTTATGTAGGTTTCTTGGAAGGAGGATGAAGAGGAGAATCATAGCTTTCATTGAAGAAAAAAGGCGGAGCAATCGGATGCACGAGGCGAGAGTTATGGGCAAAGAAGTGTCGGGTGCGCGTTCTGCCATTGTGAGGCCCCCGCCTGAGATGTGAGGCCCCCGCCTGAGCATTCTGCCATTGTGAGGCCCCCGCCTGAGCTGTGAGACCCCCGCCTCACACTCTGGGCGGCATTTTTGGCCCGTTTTGACCGTTTTTGATCCGTTTGAAGGCCCGTTCGCTGGGGAAGTACAAGAAAGACTTGGGGGACTAAAAACATAACCTAGAAACATTCCAAGGAGCACGTGACGGCTACGGAGAAGATCGAGATCGAATTTTATACTTTTACTTTTGTAATTCTTCGAAGTAGGCGTAACTTTGGATGCTCGTTTCGGATTTGTTTCTTAACTCTTATTCTCGTACTTTGAGTTTGTTTTTCCTATTCCGTATCATGTTTACATTCGAACCCATTATGATGAGAAGTTCGATTATGAACTAATCATTATCGTGGGATTCCAGCGGATTTATATATGGATTTCAGTAGTTGATTTGCCATAATAAATTGTGTGATGAAGTTGATTTCTTCGTATTGGTTGTGCTTATTCGTCTTGGATGCGTAGCTAACATCTTAGATTGTTTGTTAATCTTTATTGAAGCGACAGTGGATATATTGATTTAGAACTTGCCATGCGAACATAGGATGAATTATGTATTCGATATACATGATTAGTGGTGTGATTTTAACCATCTTGCATCGCCCTATGTAATCTTGATAGATAACTTGTTCTTCAACCATTATGTTTTCAAATTCTATAGACATATAGGGTCTAAGAATAATTGGTGTCTGTTTACCTTCTATCTTAATTGTGGATGTGTAGCAGTATGGTGCACGTATAACGACAGTTAGTGTGTATCAGTCTCGTTTTATCTGATTAGTTATCAACCATCAGATATCGATAAGGCATAACTCTGAATGAAGTATATAATGAAGTTAGAATCCCATGTTTTTATTCTCATTAGTAAATCGTTATTTTCTTAGTTATAATTCTTAGTTACATAATTCGAATTGAATTAGTTAAGTAGATAACCCAACCCCAATTTGTTATTTGTCCGAGCATTGAATAATAATCATACATTGGTGCATAAGTACATAATTCTGAATACACCAGTCTCTGTGGGAACGAACTGAATTTGATTCTATATTACTTGTGACCACGTACGCTTGCGTGAAACTGTGCGAACAAGTTTTTGGCGCCGCTGCCGGGGGCTCGGTGTTATATTTTAGTTTATGTGCTTGTCATTAGTGGTCGTTAAAGTTCAGTGACTTGGATTCTTTTCTCACTTGTATTTCGTTTGTGTGTGTTTCAGGTACTTGAGTGACGTGTATGCGAAAACGTTCTCAGGCCCGTAAAGAAGCATTGGCAAAAGCAGAAACGAAAGTGAACACTATAATGGGTGATCGACCACCCGTTGCGAATGATACTAAGGCTCTTAAGGCTTTCTCGGAGCCTAAAATCAATGATATTCAGTCGAGCATTGTCAGGCCAGCGATCGAGGCCAACACTTTTGAGGTCAAACCGAGCACTATTCAGATGGTACAGAACTCAGTGCAGTTTGAGGGTTCTCCGAAAGAGGATCCTAATATGCATATTCGGGATTTCATTGAGATCTACGACACCTTCAAGTTCAATGGTGTTACTGACGATGCAATCAAATTGAGGCTATTCCCATTTTCTCTGAGGGATAAAGCTAAGGGATGGTTGCATTCTCTTCCTGCAGGATCTATTAAGACATGGGAGGATCTGGCTCAGAAATTTCTTACTATGTTCTTCCCTATGGCCAAAACAGCTGCAATGAGGAATGCTATCACTCAATTATCTCAGCTATCTGGTGAAACTTTATGTGAAGCATGGGAACGCTACAAGGAGATGCTGCGAAAGTGCCCACATCATGGGATGCCTAATTGGATGGTGATTAATTGCTTCTATAATGGCTTGGGACCTCAATCGAGACCAATGCTCGATGCAGCATCAGGTGGAGCTCTATTGACTAAGAGCTATGAGGAGGCTTATGAGTTGATCGAGATGATGGCTGCAAATGAATATCAGAATCCTACTCAGCGTCTTCATCAGGGAAAAGCAGCAGGGATTCTGGATGTTGATGCTACTACAGCCTTGACTGCTCAAATTAAGGCTCTTACTATGAAGATGGATTCTTTGGTAAACTTGGGGATTCAGCAGCCACCTTCAGTTTGTGAGCTTTGTGCGGGTACACATTCCACTTATCAGTGTGCCATATCTAGCGAGTCAGCTCAGTTTGTGAGCAATTTTCAGCGATCTCAGCAGCCAGCACCGGCTACTTATCACCCGAATAATCGAAATCATCCGAATTTCAGCTGGAGCAATAATCAGAACTTCATGCCACAACAACAACAACAGTTTCAGCAGCAAGGAGCTAGACCTTTCAACCCTTCTGGTTTTCAACAACAGTTTGCACTGAAGCAGCAATTCCATCCACCTGGATCCAAGCAACAAAATCATAAGGTGGCTGGACAGTCTTCCAACGAAAGATCTGAATGGGAAGAGATGAAATTAATGATTAAAAGCCAAGCGGTGTCAATCAAAACTTTAGAGAATCAGATTGGGCAGATTGCTAACGCGTTGATAAACAGACCATAAGGAACGCTTCCTAGTGATACCGAGGCCAATCCGGGTAAGAAAGAGATGAAGGAACAGGTACAGGCTGTCACCTTGAGGTCCGGAAAGGTTACGAAGGAAAAAGAATCAGCAACAGAGCAAAACAAGGAAGAGAGTGATCAACAGGTTGAAACACCCATGCTCTCATCTAAGTCAGATAGTGGAAAAACTGTTGTTGAAGCTGACAAGAATAAAATCAACGAAGAAGCAAGCAAAGATTCAGCCGAGAAGTCTAGCCCGAAAGCTGATATTGGGGTCAAGCAAGTATATCCACCTCCACCTTTTCCGAAGAGACTTCAGAAGCATAAGCTCGACAAACAATTCGCTAAATTTCTAGAAGTTTTCAAGAAACTACAAATCAACATACCTTTTGCGGAGGCTCTAGAACAAATGCCGAGTTATGCTAAGTTCATGAAAGGTATTCTATCTCGGAAACTCAAACTTGAGGACTTGAAGACTGTGGCTTTGACCGAGGAGTGTAGTGCGGTGCTGCAGCAGAAATTACCTCCGAAACTCAAGGATCCGGGGAGTTTCACAATACCGTGTACCATTGGACCATTGTCATTCGACAAGCGTTTATGTGACTTGGGAGCTAGCATTAATCCGATGCCATTATCTGTCTTCAAGAAACTTGGTTTGCCAGAGCCGAAACCTACAAACATGTACTTACAACTGGCTGATCGGTCCATCACATACCCGAGAGGTATAGTGGAAGATGTCTTGGTTAAGGTGGATAAGCTCATCTTCCCTGTGGATTTTGTCGTCCTAGACTTTGAGGAGGATAAGAAGATTCCTATTATCTTGGGAAGGCCGTTCTTAGCTACAGGCCAAACTTTGATCGATGTGCAAAAAGGAGAGCTTACAATGAGAGTTCAAGATCAAAGTGTCACTTTTAAGGTGTTCAACGCAATGAAATTTCCAACCGACGAAGAAGAATGGTTTAAGGTGGAGCCACTAGAAGCTGTTGAAAAGTCTGAGATGGAGCAAAAGCGAAGGCCATGTACCTTAGAGAGCGTCTTAACAGGGGATTCTGATTTCGAAGATGAAGGAGTATAAGAGCTTAGAAATTTTCAGGAGCATCTTAAACCTTCTATTGAAGAAGCTCCCATAATCGAACTCAAACTACCACCGGATCTCTTAAGTGATGTGCAGTTTAGAAGGTTGTCATGGCGCATAGATGACATGCATGACATTCACCGCTGTTTTGTAAAGGATTTGACTAAGGCTCTTGCGAGTGCTATTCGAGCCATTGGTGTTGAGGTTGATTGGCCAGTGTTTGGAGATAGCATGGTATATTCACCACCTGATCCTCCACCCGAGGAGGGTGATCCTCCCGACTTCTAGGTATATTCGATCCTTTTTATCACCTTCAATGAGGACATTGAATATTTTAAGTTTGGGGGTGGTAATCTAAGGACTAGTAGTAGTGTGTGTTCATATAGGTTGCATGTTGCATATAGTTTAGCATATTATCTCATTTAGTTTGCATATTAGTACGTTTTTTTTAGTTTATATATATATATATATATGTTTGTGTTAGGATGTCTTAGTAGTTCATATATTCATATAGTTGTATTTGCATGAATCATGATAGTTGTTTTCCAAGTTGATGTCCTATGATGAGTTTATGTGCATAATTTCTTGGCTAGTAGTCTTGATCATATGTAATGCCTTGTTACTTGGAAACTGCTTGTGTGAAAATTGTAATTACACTTATGCTCTAGAGACAAGACTTAGACTAACTTATTTCTTGAGTCCTTGCGTTGAGTCGGGTGTAGAGTTAGGATTCCCTTTTTGAACTTAGAGTTTGTAAATCTTAAGTTTGGGGGAGTTAAGGGATGAATATGCCTTTCTAAAAAAAAGAAAAAAAAAGGAATAAAAATTATTAAGTACTCCTTTGAGATCAATAGGTAGAATGCAATGCCATGTGAAAGGGACGATCCATGTACTTGTGCTGGTATTAAGTGCAAATGTATTAGAATAAGCAAATTCTTGGTGACCTTTCACAACCTTTGATTACTGGAGAATTACTTGATTAAAAAAACAGAGAATAAGCAAAGTCGAATGGCAGTCGTGACTTACTTACACTAAGAAGCGTCCCAACCTTAGACTTAGCAAGAAAAAGAAAAAAAATAGAAAAGAAATAGGAGAGGCATAGGAATTCTTTAGTGACCCTAAATTGGAGTTGACTCTTTAGTAAAAAAGTGTTTAAACTTGATTCTGATTAACGGCTCATAGTGAGGACTCTGTTGAAGTTTGATGGTCTTTGTTTTGTTTCAGTAGAGAGCATGCTAGCACACACGATGCACTTCACACTTGTTAGTGGAAGAGAACATAGCTAAGATGTGAAAGAGATGAATGCCGAGAATGTTGCATATTCTGAGGGTTATATGTTAACACGGATTACACTTCATGATTCGAGTAGATGTAGGCATTTAGTTGCATTCATGCATTTCATTAGTAGTATTTGTTTGTGTGTCTATGCTTGAGGACAAGCATCGGTTTAAGTTTGGGGGTGTGATAAGTGGATTTCACATCCACTTGGAAGCCTTCGTTTTGACTTAAAACGATGGAATGGCCCCAAGCTTTTGATGTTTTTGATATTTTTTAGTGTGGTGTTATGTAGGTTTCTTGGAAGGAGGATGAAGAGGAGAATCATAATTTTCATTGAAAAAAAAGGGCGAAGCAATCGGATGCACGAGGCGATAGTTATGGGCAAAGAAGTGTCGGGTGCGCGTTCTGCCATTGTGAGGCCCCCGCCTGAGATGTGAGGCCCCCGCCTGAGCATTCTGCCATTGTGAGGCCCCCGCCTCACACTCTGGGCGGGATTTTTGGCCCGTTTTGACCGTTTTTGATCCGTTTGAAGGCCCGTTCGCTGGGGAAGTACAAGAAAGACTTGGGGGACTAAAAACATAACCTAGAAACATTCCAAAGAGCACTTGACAGCTACGGAGAAGATCGAGATCGAATTTCATACTTTTACTTTTGTAATTCTTCGAAGTAGGCGTAACTTTGGATGCTCGTTTCGGATTTGTTTCTTAACTCTTATTCTCGTACTTTGAGTTTGTTTTTCCTATTCCGTATCATGTTTACATTCGAACCCATTATGATGAGAAGTTCGATTATGAACTAATCATTATCGTGGGATTCTAACGGATTTATATATGGATTTCAGTAGTTGATTTGCCTTAATAAATTGTGTGATGAAGTTGATTTCTTCGTATTGGTTGTGCTTATTCGTCTTGGATGCGTAGCTAACATCTTAGATTGTTTGTTAATCTTTATTGAAGCGACAGTGGATATATTGATTTAGAACTTGCCATGCGAACATAGGATTATGTATTCGATATACATGATTAGTGGTGTGATTTTAACCATCTTGCATCGCCCTATGTAATCTTGATAGATAACTTGTTCTTCAACCATTATGTTTTCAAATTCTATAGACATATAGGGTCTAAGCATAATTGGTGTCTGTTTACCTTCTATCTTAATTGTGGATGTGTAGCAGTATGGTGCACGTATAACGACAGTTAGTGTGTATCAGTCTCGTGTTATCTGATTAGTTATCAACCATCACATATCGATAAGGCATAACTCTGAATGAAGTATATAATGAAGTTAGAATCCCATGTTTTTATTCTCATTAGTAAATCGTTATTTTCTTAGTTATAATTCTTAGTTACATAATTCGAATTGAATTAGTTAAGTAGATAACCCAACCCCAATTTGTTATTTGTCCGAGCATTGAATAATAATCATACATTGGTGCATAAGTACATAATTCTGAATACACCAGTCTCTGTGGGAACGAACTGAATTTGATTCTATATTACTTGTGACCACGTACGCTTGCGTGAAACTGTGCGAACAAATATATAACTGGCTAATCTCAAGTTTCAAGTCAATTTGGCAAGTGGAAGTATTTTATTTGGATTTAAAACGATTAAATCAGCCTTTCGGGTTTCGAATAAAATACGACAATTCTTTTAAATATCCGAAGAGGGATTTAGGCCAAACTTAAAACTTGAATAAATACTTAAAATATATTCCCATAAAGATAAAATACTTTGGTGGGTTGGGAACTATTTTAAAGTATTTAAACCGATTTTCTAAGATTTAAACTGGTTTACGAAAAATCGAAACAATTCGTCTTTTAAATATTCGAGAAGACCTTTTGACGAATATCTTGATACCAAAATACTTAGAAATAAGATGTTCATGATAAATCATGATTTTGATACATTGAAAAGCCTTTCTAAGTATTGTGAATATTTTTCTCCGAAAAATAAAGAATTTGAGAGACAGGGAGAAAATATTTCAAAGGTACATTAAAAATGATATTAATATTTTTCAAGACCAATATTAATATGTAGAAGATAAATCCTTTATTTATAAAAATTAAATCATTGAAGATCAAAGGATTTATGATTTTAAAAGATTTAAAATAATTTTTTCCGAGAGAAGATAAAACATTTAAATATGGAATAAATTACTTTAAATAGAAATTTTTGTTTTTAATGTCACATGAGTGGTCTAAAGAATATCACACAAGGATAATCCTTTTTCGAGCTTCATGTATTTTAATGTTGCAATAGGAAGATGAAGGACATCATTTTTTACGATTCCTCAACACGCATATTGCGAAACAGAAATATTCCTTTAAAAATAAATATATTTTTGGTACGAAGGAATAAACAAGTATTTTCAAATGACTTGCCAAAAATAACTCTTTACCCTTTGATTAATCAATTAAATCAATGACCTATTGGGAGGATTACTAAGTGAATTTAAATTTAATGTTTATCACAAATACCAAAACAAATATAAATAAATTTATATCGAAGATATCCTTTCACTCTCTTTTGCATACATTGAGGACAATGCAATTCTTAAAAAAAATGAAAAACCCTAAAAAATGAAAAATTAGAAAAATCCAAAAATACAGATGTTTTAGCTAAGTTGTCTTTCCCTCACTCGAACTTTAGGAGTAGTTGGTGTTTAGCATGTTTTCGAAAAGTATATATATGTAGTGTCTTTTAGACAATTTGAACGTAGTTAAGTAAGGTTGTCTTTTTGAAGCTTGTATCGACCGATTTGTACTCGTAATTCCAAGATGGCACACACATTTGCACAAGACCTTTGATGGAGAGATTGTCTAGTGATATTATTTGATACCTGAGAGAGAACCCACATGTTGAAACAATGTCAAATCGAACCTTTGCGAATAAAAAAAAGAGAAAAAAAAAAGATAGAAAAAGAAAAGGAATAACTACTTCAATACCCATTGTTCTTTATAGATAAAATCTTTAGATAAATGGGCAAAAGTAGATTGGCTAGTCTCGTTTTATGGCCTTTGTTACTCGAGTTATTAAGTCCGTCGGGGGATTTCAAAACCTAGTGCCCTAAGACCGTTTGGTTTGGGAGTCACTGACCCAAAGCTCGCTACATGAGTAACATTGTTTGCCTAAGAAAACGGACAAAATAAAGTCAATGCAAAAAAAAAAGAAAAAAAAAAGAAAAAAAAAGAAAAAAAAAAAGAAGAAGAAGAGTTTGTGAAGTTTGGCTAGATATTTGTTTCGATAGAGATTGGGTCAGTTCAAAATTGGTTGAAAAAGAGAAAATGTTCTTAGACAATTAGGATCCATCAAAGGACTTAAAATTACTTGCACTCCTTGGATTTCTAGTAAATTTTTGTGTCGATTCAAGTAGATTAGAGACAACTGTATCTTGATTATTAGTAGATGAGTCTTTGAGTCGTATTTTCCTTAAAACGCTTTTTGTTAAACACCGGCGAAATTAGAGTAGAGTAGACACTTACTAGAATGTCTCACAGATTTCATGGGTATATCTTCTGTAAACCCTTAGGAGACAAAACTCCTCTTGTAGAGATCATCTACGAGTTTAACGGGTTGGTGAACCTAAAATCACCCGTCACGCCTACGAAAAGGAGCCTAGGAATCGCATCTAGTTTTCTTAGTTTATTTTCTTTTCTTTTTGATTTTTACTCGAGGACGAGCAAAAGATAGGTATGGGGAAGTTTGATTAGTCCATATTTTTGCATATTTAAGTGCCTATTTTTTGTTTATTTTTGTAGTATTAATCGCTTATTTATTTTATTTCTGGAAATTGTAGATAAATAAAGAAAGAAGAGAAAATGCAAGAAAAAGAAGAAAAGGAAAAGAAAAGAAGAAAAAAAAGAGTTGGCAAGGGACACATGGAGGGCCAAAAACTTCTCAACACACAAGGCACATGGATGGTTAAGATTGAGCCACCCTACCCCTAAACCCTAATTCTTTAGTTATAAATACCCCTTTCTCTTTACTTGTAATGACCAACCTAGCTACCTACTCTCCTTTTCTACCTAGTCATTTCTATAGTTAGTATCCTAGATAGATTTACATTTTGCTAGCCCTAATTTCCTTTCCAAGCTTGTATACACTTTTTAATTTCTATGCAAATCTCTTTTAGCTTAATCTTGTATTGTCTTTTTAATTTATTTTCTCCAAGTTGTATGATTCTTCTAAGTACCAC
The DNA here is from genome assembly GCF_001625215.2 of Daucus carota subsp. sativus. Taxonomy (NCBI): domain Eukaryota; kingdom Viridiplantae; phylum Streptophyta; class Magnoliopsida; order Apiales; family Apiaceae; genus Daucus; species Daucus carota. The sequence goes on from NC_030383.2 coordinate 21,742,751, forward strand.
CACATGCTTTTAAGCTTTTGGGAAATAAAGAATCATTGAGCTTGTGATTAGTGTAGATCTCTTTTATAAATTTGATTTTAGTAAGAAACTAAGTACTAGCACAAAAGTAATTTGTGTTAGGGGTTAGATTTAAAACCCCCAAATCATTATAATCCTAGTTTTATTAATCTAAGTGCAAGTAGTTAAGTTAAAAATCTCATCCCCTGTTTCGTGTATTTCACTGAACAATCTATTTTTCTTAATAATTAAAACCAAAACCCTCTCCCCCATTTTCAAAACAAACCCAGTAGACTATTCCCCTGCTCTGTTTTCATGATTGGCGAGTTCGTGCTAGTTTCTTTGATTTTTTGCGATGTTTTATCTTGAGTTTTCGTGTCCGAGTATGTTGGTTTGCATCTGTAGTTTGAATTCGCTTTGCAGGGTTGTGTAGTTAGAGTGTCGAGTTGTATATATAGCTGCCATGTCCTGTTGTTCACTGAGTCGACTCGCCGAATTCTGTCCGAGTTCCTTTACCGAGTTGAGTTTGTTTTGTTCCGAATCCTGCTGTAGTCGAGTTCTGGTTCTGTGTAGAGTTTGTGAGTTTGCTTCTTTGATTTTAATTTTGTTTTTTTATGCCTGCTAGTTTCCGAGTTCATCTTGCTGCGTTTTCATCGATTCAGTCCTCCTGAGTTTTTAATCGAGTCACTCTGTTCTTCTTCATTCGATGTTGTGTAGTTTCGTTAAATTTCCGAGTTGGGTTTATAGTTAGTGGCTGAGTTTTCTGTGTTTCTGAGTTTCTTTTCATATCTGCAACCTGCTGCGTTTAGGCGAGTTGTGTCGCTGCGTTAATTTGTTACGGCGTTGCTGAGTTCTGTAGTCAGATGTGTTTTGCATTTTGCTGCGTTCTAGTGAGTTGCAACCGAGTTTATGTCGAGTTGGTTTGCCGAGTTTTCGAGTAAATCCTGAGTCCAGTTTCTGCTGTCCATTACCGAGTCTTTGTGTCACTGTTTTGCTGAGGTCCAGTGTTCTGTTTCCTTTTTACTTCTCTGTTTTGTTTTCATTCTGCTGGGTTTTGTGTATCTGCGTTTTGTATGATCTGAGTTGCATGAGTCGTTAGTCTAGGCTGAGTTTTGAGTTCGGTCATGCGTGAGTTTTGCGGTTGTGTTTCTATTTTCTGTTGCCGAGTTTCCCCGCTTGGCTCTGCTGTAATTTGGCTATCTAGAAAAGTCATGTTTTTGTTTTGTGAAGTGGTTCTGTGAATTATTTTTTTACTTATGTGTCTTGATTTGATTGAGTGGCTGGGTAGTTAATAGGAGTAGTATGTTTAAGTTGACAAGCGAGTAGTTTTGATTTTTGTTTTCTTATTCGAGCATTTCGATATCGTGTTTTGTAACCAAACCTTGTTTTCTGTTTAATTTGTTTTCTTTTGGATTTGCCTTATTTAGCTTTAGTTTAGAATAATAGATTTAGTTGTTTTTAATTCACAATTAATTAGCTTAGTTGATTTAGAAATCCTAGATTTAATTTATACATCCCAAAACTTCTAAATATTGTTCTAATTCGCCTAGGTTAATAATTAGAGGTTGCGAAAATTATATTTAATCTCTGTGGACGAATCTCAAATATTAAAACGGTGATCGTGCGCTTGCGATTATTTTTAAAATCTCTTTTCGAGAACATCATTAAGTTTGTTGAATTATGTGTTAGTCAATCTAACGAGGATTTTAACAAATTTCAAACTGATTTTGTTCTTTATTTAGAGAGTTAGTGGTATGTGTGATTTTGTGGTGATTTTATTCTTTATGTAGAGATATTGTGATAATTAGTTACTTAAAAATACTAAATAACAATATGCTTAAGTGATTTTATCCTTTGTGTTGATAATTTGTTAGATGTGTGATTTTGTGGTGATTTTATTCTTTATATAGAGGCACTGTCATAATTTTTGACTTAAAAATACTAAATAATAGTATGTTAAGTGATTTTATCCTTTTTGTTGCGATTTTGCTTGTCCTACTGTTTTTGTTCTCAGTCTTTAGTTCTGGTGTTTGGAAAAATTTGGTTCTGAGTTGCGTTGGTTTCTAATATTGTTTTGCTGTGTTTTCACGTTGTACTCATGTGTTAGAGATTTTGTATGCAAGATCTGGTTTCCTTTTCTCCTGCTAGTGTCATCACCAAGTCTGTTCTATCGAGTTTACGTCAATCGAGTCAGAGCCTACATTAGTCTCCTGCTTTGCTTTAAACTGGTTTGTTGAGTTGCAGTGATTTGTTTAGCTGAGTTTAGGTAGATGAGTTTGTTTTCGACTAACTAAATTCTGTGTGTTGAGGTGGTGATTGTTTTTTGTCTACTGAATCCCCGAGTCCATGTGCCTTGTTTTGTTTCTGCAATGAATCCGAGTTTTGAGTCTGTTTGGGATCCTGTGGTCGGGTTAGGCCAACCAAGTGCTATTGTAGTTTGAAATAATTGTCCTAATTGTATATATGTTTGTGAACATGTTAATTTTCTATTGTCCTGACTTATTTAGTAAGTTAAATCTATGAATTTGTTTCAAATTCTACCACTTAATCATGGAACTAAATAACAGTGTTTAAGTGATTTTATATTTTGTGTTGAATTATGTGTTGGTCAATCTAACGAGGATTTTATCAAATTTCGAACTGATTTTATTCTTTATTTAGAGGTTTAGTGGTATATGTGATATTGTGGTGATTAAGATAACAGGGCGATTGTAGTTCCACGGTTGCGTAAAAATGGTTGTGATGAGTTAGTGCCTAGGACCACCTGGTGACCGCAGATTAATTAGTTTCAGGTCAATTTCAAATTTAGTGTATTCACCAAGTCTATTCTATCGAGTTTAAGTCAATCGAGTCAGAGGCTGCATTAGTCTTCTGCTTTAAATTGGTTTGCTGAGTTGCAGTGATTTGTTTAGCTAAGCTTAGGTAGCTGAGTTTGTTTTCGAGTAGCTGAATTCTGTGTGTGTTGAGATGGTGATTGTTTTTTTGTCTATTGAATTCCCGAGTCCCTGCCTTGTTTTGTTTCTGCAACGAATCCGAGTGTTGAGTCTGTTTGTGAGCCTGTGGTCGAGTTAGGCCAACCAAGGGTTATTTGTAGTTCGAAATAATAGTTGATTGTCAATTCTTCTTCTTTGTGGTGAGTGATTTTGATCAGTCTGACTAGTACTATTATCACTCAACAGTTCTTGTTTCTAATCAAATAGCCATCCATTTTCGCGGGCAAAATATATGAAACAATGACAAATATGGTGATCAGGAATGCTACTCTGGGAAAAATAATTGCTTGTGTATTGATTATATAGTGGTCATCTGACATCATGTCTTAAGTATTGAATTGTGTTGTACTTTTTGTCGTTATTTAATATTATTTCTCTTTTTAATTACTGGCATTCTCGCGTATTATCCTCCAAAAGCTAAAAAGAAATATAAGCAATGATATCGTAACTATTGATTTCGAAAGCAATGATAAGGGGGCTAATGAGAATGTCATTAAGAGAAGAGATAATAAGGAGGTGATCACGTAAAAACAAAAGAAGGACTCAACAGGAGGTATTTAAATTTATGATGCATTAAGTATTGAGTATTGAGTATTTCCATTACTTATGAGTATTTTTTTAATAATTAATTTATGATGCAGTGAAAAATGTTGCTGAAACTACCTCTGACGATGATTTTGAAACTCCACCTCGAAATTCGTTAAAAATAGTTATGCAAAAGAGATTGGCAAACAAAGTTGATGAACGGCCGAAAAAAAATCAAAAAGAGAACAATGATAAAGGTAAAAACAAAGGAGGCCAAAAAATAGAAAATAGAGCATAGGGACAAGATCATAAAGAAGGTACGATTATTTTACACTCCAAGTGTCATTCTTGTTGTATATTCTAATCTTTTATTCTCCACTGAATAATATTGGTGCTCTCATGCACAATAGTCACTAGTATAATGTTGCACAGTCACATTCATATTCATAATTTTTGTAACTTCTACAGGAAGATGAAATAGCAAAGATTAGAAACTCTCCAAGACTTTTATGTGATATGATTTCTGCATTTCTGACGAACAAGAGGAGTGGGTGAAGAGTGCAGGTTTCGGGAGTTTAGTAGACTTTGAATTGTGGGAGATACCTCAGAGATTGGCCTATAAAGTCCTAGAGGCTTTCAATGAAAAAAAATGCATGTTAGTACTCCAAAGCGGCAACATAAAGATAACTGATCATCTTGTGCATGAGATACTTGGACTCCCTTGTCGTGGACATGAAGTTAAGCTGGCGCAAGGTGATTCGAGGTATGATAGACTGCTGGAATGGAGAGAACAATGATCAGTTTCTGAAGGACAAAGCCTGATTAAAGCAAGTGATGTGGTGGAAAAGATGAGGCAGAGTGGGGCAGTTGATGACCTATTTAAGATCAACTTTCTAGTGGTGATGGCAAATGTTCTAATCAGATCAAACACAAACAACTTTGTGGCCCAGTCCATAATTTCGTTTGATGATGATCTTGATAATTCTGCAAAATATAACTGGGCTTCATATTTGAAACGAAGTTTGGTGATTACAAAGCAAAGGTGGAAGCGCACATCATCACTTTTCTATACCGGACCAATGATATTTCTACTTGTAAGTCAACTTTTAATTTCCTTCTGCTTGTTTATTTATATGTGTGTGTACTATTATAATCACTTGTTATGTTACTTATATTGCAGATTTTGTATGTTGACCGAGTTGTGTTCAACATAAACACAAAAGTGCCAAGGAAACAACCAGCTTTCAGAGGTTGGACAAAGGAGAAACTAAAAAGAAAGGGAAGTCATGGAATTGGAACCAGGTGCTTTTGGTTCTAGGACAATACGAAGAGATGCAACTCCTCAACAATCAAACCAAACACATAAATCTGCGGAGGAACGGGTAAACACGCTTTCATATCTCACGAGTTTGCTAAATTTTTTCCATAATGCCGGTTTACTCGAGTTATGTTCTTCAAACTATTTTCTACTCGCACATGGGCATTGTTTTTCACACCCATGATTGGTTTCTAACTTTTTGCCATAATTGGTTTCTAACAACTCATAATTTCACATAATAGGTGGAAGATGATAGACAAGCTGAAAATGGAGAAATTTTTGCAGAACAAAATAATAATGGAGATGATCATCCGGGTGTAGATAATCATCTGTGTGGAGATGATCAGCCGGGTGGAGATAATCACCCAGACGACATAACAGAGGTACAACTCATATTTTTAATCACCACATAATCACCACATATATGTGATTATTATGTGGTGCTTTAAGTTTATGCACCATAAACTATCTGAACCACTCATCAAATTTTGCATAGTCACCCTATTTTAATAAACTACAGTAAATGATAGTGGAATGTAGATATTGCTTGTTTTGGTTTTTGTAAATGAAAGAGTAGTAGTATGTGTAAGTCAGAGAATTGATAGTGGTTTAAGAGAAATTAGTGATTGTTAGTTGAGGTTGATTCTAGATTGTGACTTTCATAATAGAGGTACAACTCACATTTTAATCACCACATAATCATCACATATATGTGATGATTATGGGGTGATTTTTATTTATACACCATAACCATGTTCAAACTGAAAGCGGAATTGAATTTCATATTTCTATCCTCTGTTTTTTATTATATTCAGTAGCTTACCATTTTCAAAATCATTATTTAATCACCACAAAATTTCACCTATAGTGATAAACTTATCTATATTTGTAAGACATTATTGTACAGTCTTATCACTTTTGTATGTAATGTTTTTTTATTAGGATTGGTGGGAAACTCTTAGTGTGAAGGCTGCTTTGTTAATGGATGCAAACATCCAACTGATGGATGCAAAAAATGAATATGATGCTGAGTTGGCAATTGCAAAGAACTTATATCTAGATGACGAGGGGATTGTTGATATGGTGGCAAAGGTGAACATTGCAATGAAGACAAACAAAAATTGGATGGAAAGCGCAAGTAATCCAGAAGATTTGGGCGATGATGAACATGTCTCACTAGGGGAAGTAAGAGATGAGCCAATAGAGCAAGTTGATTTACCTCCCGATGCTGATGATCATCTTGACATCATTGCTTGGTTGAAATCCCCAGAAGGAATGAAAGAGTTTGAAAAAGACTTCGACTTCGATGTACCGTCGTTCTCATTGGGCATAAGTCAGATTTTCCAACAAGTGCAGGGGGAGCATGGAGAGGTTGTTGAAACAAAAAAAGAGCATATGGAACCTGAAAAGAAAACAAAGAGGGACATCAAAGTGGGACCAGCTTACCGGTCGCCATATGTGCAGCGAAACACAAATATCATCTCCCATTACTCAAGACAAGAAATTGCTGTCTAGAGGTGGATGATTCAAGAAGGCAAAGATGAGCTGTAAGTTCTTTAAATCACCGCTTATCACTCACTAAATAATTGCATCCCAACTCTTATACTACTGAACATATATATATATATATAGACATATATATATATATATATATATATATATATATATTTCAAGGAAAATATTTTTGTGTGTAAAGAACAAAAATTCCTCCAAAAAGTGATTCGAACAATCAGGCCTGGGAAAAAATTGTCATATTCGGTTATAGATATATGGTCAATTTTGATGAACGACAAGGAGAACTATAAGTCCCTAGATTCCCCAATGCACCTCTATTTCTACATTGCTTTTTCGGTAAATTCTTTCTTTATTGTAACTATTAATACTGTAATTTAGTAAAACAAAATTCATATTTATAATGTACTAATTTCTTGACCTCATATTTATCAGCTAGGACCATTGGATGAGATGAATAGTGAAGAGGCTCAATATCAGATGTTTAAAAGTGAAATGGAGCACTTCTTTAATAGATATCCAAATAACAGATTTGAAGGAAGTGATTTGGTAAAATGTTTATTTGCCTACTAACATATAAAAAAAAATGTTTAGTTAAAGAATAGATGATTATACGATTAGGACTATTTATGCATGACATTTCCAAAACTTCATGACTTGTAGCTGTTCTTCCCATATGCAAATAGACATTTTTACTTGGTCTGCTTCAACTTAAAGAAGCAAGCATTCGAAGTTATAGACAACATCCGCCAGGGGAAAAATGCAGCAAAATATTATGGGCCAAGAATTAGACTTTTGGTACGTTTTTTGTTTTTGCAACCACTTAGCTAATAATCATCACTATAATTACATTATACATTTTGTTTTTGATCATGTTCGAACTGCTCAGTGTACCATATATATCAACTATGCTTTTGACTGATAGATGATTGAGTAGACAACGGAAGCAAAATCAATTGTTTTAGTTTTACAAGTTACAATAATGATGCTTTTTCTACGAACCCGAATTAATTTTTTCTCTTGATGTCAGTTTAATGTAAGAAAACACAAGCTTAACTACATTGAACTAATCTGGTGATCAGTAGGTCTAGGGATCCAGCAGGTAATGTACTGGCAACATGATCACTGATGTTTTCTTACTGTCAAAAACTTTCTTTAACAGGTTTATGGTGTGTAAATTTAAATCACCACATAATCATCACATATGTGATGATTATGTGGTGGTTAAAATGTGCCAGATCTCTTTTCTCACTTTTGTAATTTGCAGTCACTTCTTCTTGGTTAAACGTATGTTGTACTGGCAACATGATCACTGATGTTTTCTTCCTGTCACAAACTTTCTTTAACAGGTTTACGGTGTATAAATTTTAATCACCACATAATCATCACACATATGTGATGATTATGTGGTGATTAAAATGTACCAGATCTCTTCCCATTTGGTTCTTGAACGTAAATGACTTCACCACATAGCAATATTCGTATTTGAGAGAAATTTATTAGATGACCACTAATCTTTGTTAGTGTTAGACTTTTGGAACATTTTTTTTTGTTTTTGCAAACACATAGCTAATAATCATCACTGTAATTGCATTATACATTTTAATGACAGTAAATATTTATATATTGCAGCGTCGACACTTTGAGAAATACTTCTTGGAGAACAACTTAAATTTGTTGGCTAATTTGGTGAATAATTTAAAACCATCTTACTTGGTAATGCTTTGGCAAACAATTAGAAATGACACGCATTGTGGATTGTTTTTGATGAGGCACATGGAGACCTAAATGGGGGATGCGAAGACCTGGACAAGTGATTTGAAACCCGAAAATGTGAGTAAACTTTAACATGTACTTTCACATAATCATGCTATATACTGTCATCTCTCTAATTCAATTTGAATGTGCCTTTTTTAATTACAGTATGGACAAACAGCACAGTTGGATAAGATTCGTGCAAAGTATTGTCATGCTATTTTGGCTTCTCCGCTGAATGAGATAAGACAAAAAATCCTCGATGAAGCAAAACTTTTATACAACAAGATGGCATCCGAGACAGTCATGAGTATAGTGATTGAAGCAAGTAAAGGCAAGGGTGCATGTTACATATTTGATGATGTCACAGGTATCTAACTTGTTTAGTGTGCAGAAGCAAATATCAGAGTTTAGCTGGAAATCAGAGTTTAACGACTGCCAGCTGGATCAGAGTTTATCGATGATCAGAGTTTGCAGGCGGCTGATTTTCAGGAGCGGATCTGGCTAAATAAGGAAGATAAAGATCAAGGGAGATTGTGCAAATTAGGACAGCAGAAGGATAGCTACTGATTAGATTATTTTAGGAAGTAGATAATTATAAATCAATCAGTAGATATCATGTAACTGTGTATATAAACACAGATTAGGGTTTACTCTATAAGAGTTAAAACATCGAGAACATTATTCTTGTAACCCAGCAGCTCTTAGTGATAAGTTATAAATCACTAAGAGAGTTTTTGTAACCTACTGAGTTTTGTGAATAAGAGTTTACTTTGTTAATTCTCTTATTTGAGTATTCTGTTATTGATTGTGTTCACTATATTAATTCATATAGTGATTAATTTTGGCCTAACAAGTGGTATCAGAGCGAGCTCTGTTGATATACCTACAGTGAGATCTTAATCACACAATCATGTCTGAAAAATCACAAGCTTCAAACAGTAGATATGAATCACTTAGGGTTCCAGTCCTCAGGGCATCTGAATATACTATCTGGAAGGTTAGGATGGTTATGTTTCTGGAATCCACAGATCCAGAGTACCTGGACGGGATTTATGATGGTCCACACATGCCAACAAAGCTCTCTGTTGCAGTTGGAGATGAACCCCAGAAGATGATCCCCAAAGAAAAGAAAGACTATACTCCTGAGGACATCTCATCAATCAGTAAGGATGCAAAAGTAAAACACTTGTTGCATAGTGCTTTAGACAATGCTATGTCAAATAGGGTGATTGGATGCAAAACTGCAAAAGAAATATGGGATGCTTTGGAAATCAGATGTCAAGGAACCAAAGCCATCAAAAAGAACAGAAGGACCATACTTACTCAAGAGTATGAACACTTTGATTCAAAAACTGGTGAATCATTGACTGATCTTTATGATAGGTTTGTCAAGCTGCTGAATGACTTATCTTTAGTGGACAAAGAATATGACTTGGAAGATTCAAATCTCAAATTCCTACTGGCTCTTCCTGAAAAATGGGATTTGAAAGTAACCACTATAAGAGACAATCATGATCTTAAAGAGATGTCTCTTGATGATATCTTTGGAAGATTGACAACCTATGAACTTAAGATGGAAAAGCAAGGGAAAAGCACATGTCACAAAGTCTGATGCTGAGTCATCAAACTCTGATGATGACTCAGACACTGATGACAGTGATACTGAGATGATGCAGCTGGCAGCATTGATGGTTAAAAGTTTCAAGAAGATGGCTTACAAGAACTTCAATAAAGGGAAGAAGTTCTCAAGGAAAGATAGAAACTCTGATAAGAAGGTCTTCAAAAGGAATGAAGGCAAAGAAGAAAAATTTGGAAAAGCTGATAAGTCTAAGTACACCTGCTTCAATTGTGGTGAGAAAGGTCATTTTGCAACTGAGTGCAAGAAAGCAAAGAAAGAAAAGGAACAAGCCTTTATCACTAAGAAAGAAAGCTGGGCAGACTCATCAGAATCAGAGGAAGAAGTCAACTATGCCTTGATGGCAAACATGGACAACAACACTGAGGCTGTTGAATCTAAGGTACCTCATTCCACTCTTGCTTTTGACACTGAAGATATAACTGAGTTAAGATTGTTTCTAAAAAATATGCATGTTAGTTATAGAGATCAAACTTTAGAAAATGAGAGACTAAAATCTGAGATCTTAGAAGTTAAGAAAAGGAATGATTATCTTGAGAAAGAACTAGTTCAGATGCTAGAAGTTCAGAAGGAAAGAGATGACTCTGTTTTTGTTAAAAATGAACTCTTAAAGAAAACTGCTTATCTTGAATCAGAACTTGCTAAGGAAAGAGAGATAATCAGAACTTGGACTAACTCAGGAAAGACCACTCAGAATATCTTAGAAAGTGGAAACTGGAAGAAAGGTTTAGGATACTCTGATAAAAATGAAGCTGAATCACAAAAACAAGAAACCATTAAAATTGAGAGACCTAAGGTAGCTCCAGTAAGATTTGTTGCAGAATCAAAGGCTCAGGACAAATCAAAGACTGATAAACCTAAACAGGTCAATATTAGTTTAATGACTCAGAAACAACTTAAGCATAAGCTCAAGGAGGTTAAGAAAGAAAACAGGATTAAGGAACCTAGGAAAAATAGAAATGGGAAGGTAGGAATAAACAAAAGCAATAATTATATGCCTATTCTAAATGCTCCTAGGAAAACTTGTCATAATTGTGGTAATCCTAATCATCTTGCTTCTTTTTGCAGGAAGAATAAGGACATAAATGCTATGTCTCCCAAATCAGAAGTTAAGACTAGGAATACTAGATTTAGACCAGAAAATCCTTGTTTTCATTGTGGTAGTTTATGGCATTCCATCTACACTTGTAAGGAATACCATAGTTTATACTATAATTATTATGAATTGAAACCTTCTTTGAAGAAAAAGATTGATTCTCCTGGTTTAAACTCTGTTAAAAAGTCTGATAGCACAAACTCTGATTTAAACTCTGATAAATCTTCTGCTGCTAGTGTTAACAAACTTAACAAGAACAAAGGATCCAAGCAAGTCTGGGTCCTTAAAACTAATCATTAGTTGTGTATGTGATTGCAGGGCAACAGGAAAAACATCCTAGTTCTGGACAGTGGATGCTCAGGACACATGACAGGAAATAAAGCCCTGCTACAGACTTTGTGGAGAAGGCTGGCCCAAATGTTTCTTATGGAGATGGCAACATAGGGAAAACTTTGGGATATGGCAATATCAATCTTGGAAATGTCATCATTCAATCTGTAGCTCTGGTCTCAGGACTTAAGCACAATTTGCTCAGCATAAGTCAAATCTGTGACAGAGGGTATCATGTTGATTTCTTTGAAGAACACTGTGAAGTGGTTAGCAAAAGCACTGGGAAAGTTGTTCTGAAAGGATATAGACATGGAAATATCTATGAATCCAAGCTCTCTTTAAACTCTGAAAGCTCTGCAATCGGTCTACTTGGCAGAGCTAGTATTGAAGAAAGCTGGAACCGGCACAAGAAACTATCTCACCTGAACTTCAACAATATAAATGAGTTAGTGAAGAAAGATCTTGTGAGAGGACTTCCCAAATCAGTTTTTACTCCAGATGGACTCTGTGACTCCTGTCAGAAGGCAAAACAGAGGAAATCCTCATTCAAAAGTAAAACTGAGTTCTCAATTCTTGAGCCATATCATCTGCTTCATGTTGATCTTTTTGGACCAGTAAATATAATGTCCATTGCAAAGAAAAGATATACTCTGGTCATTGTTGATGAATTTACAAGATATACTTGGGTATATTTTCTACGCAGCAAGGATGAGACATCATCTCTTTTAATTGAGCATGTCAGACAACTGGACAAAATTTCCAAAGATGCAGTCAAGATCATCAGAAGTGATAATGGCACTGAGTTCAAGAATTCTAAGATGGAAGAGTTCTATAAAGCAAATAGAATTAAGCAGGAATTTTCAGCACCTGGAACACCTCAGCAAAATGGTGTTGTGGAACGAAAGAACAGAACTCTGATTGAAGCTGCTAGAACCATGTTGGAGGAGGCAAAACTGCCAACTTACTTCTGGGCTGAAGCTGTGCAAACAGCTTGTTTCACACAGAATGCAACTCTGATAAATAAGCATGGGAAAACTCCATTTGAGATGGTCAAAGGCAGAAAACCAAATCTCAAATACTTCCACATATTTGGATGTAAATGCTTTGTTCTGAAAAATCATCCTAAACAGTTGACCAAATTTGATTTAAAAGCTGATGAAGGAATCTTTGTTGGCTATCCTCTGTCAACAAAAGCCTTCAGAGTTTACAATCTGAGAACAAAGGTAGTCATGGAATCCATTCATGTATCCTTTGATGACAAGAAAATTACTGGAATGGAAGATTTGGATGACCATGAGCAACTGAGATTTGAAGATGAAGATGCATTCTCTGACTCCATAAACTCTGACTCTGAGATCATATCAGAGTATGTCACTCCAACTCACCAACCTCAAGCACATGTTGAGGGGGAGCACTTTCACAATGAAAATCTGGATGAAAATGTTGAAGACTCAGCAGTAAACACAAACTCTGATACTGACTCCTCAAACTCTGATCATTCTACATCAGAGAATCATGAGAACACATCTTCAGGGGGAGCATCAGAAACTCAGAATACTCATGGAGATAACATGAATAATGGGGGAGAGGCATCAGAGAATCAGAATGACACTAGAAACAGCATGGATTATGGGGGAGGATCTAGTTCCAGAAGTCAACTGCCACATGAAAGGAAATGGACAAAGTCTCACACACCAGATCTGATAATTGGAGATCCAGATGCCGGAGTACAAACCAGAACTGCAACAACAAATGAATGCTTATTTCACTCATTTTTATCTCAGACAGAACCAAAGAAAGTTGAAGAGGCTCTTAAGGATGCTGATTGGGTAACAGCAATGTAGGAGGAGTTAAATGAATTTGAAAGAAATAAAGTCTGGACACTAGTACCAAGACCAAAGAACAGATCAATAGTTGGTATTAAATGGGTGTTCAGAAACAAGACAGACAGTGATGGAATAATCACCAGAAATAAAGCCAAACTGGTAGCCAAGGGATACTCTCAACAAGAAGGAATTGACTATGATGAGACCTTTGCCCCAGTTTCCAGATTAGAAGCAATCAGAATTTTCTTGGCCTATGCAGCACACAAGAAATTCAAGGTTTTTCAAATGGATGTGAAAAGTGCCTTTCTAAATGGAGAGCTGGAGGAAGAAGTATATGTTGAACAACCTCCAGGTTTTGTAGACACAAAATTTCCAGATCATGTCTACAGACTGGATAAGGCATTGTATGGACTAAAGCAAGCACCAAGAGCATGGTATGAAACTCTGGCTCAATTTCTCTTGGACAGTGGATTCAACAGAGGTACAATAGACAAAACTCTGTTTTATCTCAACCATGGTAATGACCTGCTTTTAGTTCAAGTTTATGTAGATGATATCATTTTTGGATCTACTAATCCTAAACTCTGTGAGAGATTCTCAAAGCTTATGCAATCTAGATATCAGATGAGCATGATGGGAGAGATGAGCTATTTTCTGGGACTACAAGTTAAGCAGACTGATGAGGGAATTTTCATTAATCAGTCTAAGTACACCAGAAACCTGCTAATGAAATTTGGTATGCAGGATAGTTCAGCTGCCACTACTCCAATGGCAACAGCCACTAAGTTAGATAAAAATACTGGATCACTAGTAGAAATTATTAACTACAGAGGTATGATAGGCTCACTTCTATATCTAACTGCTAGTAGACCTGATATCATGTTTGCTACATGTCTCTGTGCAAGATTTCAAGCAGATCCAAGAGAACCACATCTGATAACAGTCAAAAGGATTTTCAAATACCTCAAGGGTACAGTTGAGATGGGACTCTGGTATCCCAAAGAATCAGACTTTACACTGATTGGTTACTCTGATGCAGATTTTGCAGGGTGCAAAATAGACAGAAAAAGCACAAGTGGGAGTTGTCAATTTCTTGGAGGAAGACTGGTGTCTTGGTTCAGCAAGAAACAAAAATCAATTTCCACATCTACTGCAGAGGCAGAGTATATTGCTGCAGGAAGCTGCTGTGCTCAGATTTTATGGATGAAAAATCAACTGTTGGACTATGGGTTATCTCTTACTCAAATCCCTATTTACTGTGATAACCAAAGTGCTATTGCCATGACAGGAAATACAGTACAGCATTCCATGACCAAGCACATCAGCATAAGATATCATTTCATCAGAGAACATGTGATGGAAGGAACAGTAGAACTTCACTTTGTTCCAACAGATCAGCAGTTAGCAGATATCTTCACCAAACCTTTGGCTGAAGCAACATTTACAAGACTTGTAAACGAATTAGGGATGATATCTGGTCCTCTCTAAACTCTGCTATATTTCGTAATAAAATATCTGTTATTAATCACTTTTATATACCTGATCTACATCTGCATCTGTTATTCTCTGATCTAAACTCTGATGATTATGCTCTGATTTGACAAACTCTGATGTTTATACTCTGACCTGACAAACTCTGATGACATGAATTTTCACTGATAAGAGAATTTCCTGTGAAGAATATGTTGCAAATACTTGAATTAAGTCATGAACATCTCTAAAGTCTGATTTTTGTGATATTACATATGTGGAAATCTATGATACACAAAACATGATTTAAAGTTGTTACCTAGATTGCCTTACTTCTTAAATATTAGACATGTACTCAGTGAAGAATTTGCTTTACTCCCCTTATGAGCTAAGAGTGGATAAGTCTCAGATATGGATCAACAAAAATGTGTTTCTTCTCAAAAAAAAAAGGGTTATCTCAGGTACTCCTTTGAGATCTTATAAATTCTGTGAAAGGAAAGATCCAAGTGCACTGCTGGTATTAAGCAAAATGCATCAGAAAAATCGTATTTTTCTTGGAGACCTTTCGCATTCTCTGATTACTGGAGAAATACACTGAGAAATAAAAATCTGATGAAGGTTATGACTCACTTACCATGAGAAGTTTCCTTTCAAAAGATAAATGTCTTACAAAAGAGAAGAAAACTTATACTCTGATCCGTATTATGAGAAACTCGGCTTATGAGGTGGTTAAAACATTTTCAATTAATCTGATTCTTTCTAATGCTTCTTAAGAAATTTGTCAATCTCTGTGACAATAGAGGAATCATGTTAACACACACCTTTCACTCCGCATTTGTGATTAACAAATTTTATGACATCGAGTGATTTTTGATTAAATTCAAATAATCGTTTGGAAACTCTGAGGAAAAATTGTTATTCAGACTTTCAATGTCTATCTCTCATCAGTACGAAATTTCATGAACAATCTCTGATTTGTCTAATAGTCTGCCATTTAATTAAACTCTGGTCAATGGTCAAACATCTGATCAAAGTCGGAGTTTAAAATAAATGATTTTTGGTCAGGTGAATATTAGATTTAATTGTCAAACGGTACAAAATCCATTTGAATTCCTGAGTGGAGTAAAACACCGTAAATAATTGTATTTTCTCGGAACTTGTTCTGCAAACACAAGTTTACACGCCTCGTTAATTATTACCTCTCCACTATCTCCTTTTGTTACCGTTAGTCATATGCCACGTGTCCCATTACCTCTTTAAGTCAGTAAATCGTGTATATACATATATATATATATATATATCCGTTTTAAAAAGTTTTTCACTTTTTACACACGATTTTTACTGCTCTCTCTCACACGTTCTCCATTCTTTACTTTCACTTGTGCATTTCATCGAACATCTCACCTACACTACACATTTCTTGCATTTTTCACAGAAAATGTCTACTAAAGCCTTCGAGTCTGATGGTGCCAAGTTCGTCACCAACAACTATGCTGCCCTTCTATCCAATGATGATGCTCCACGTGAGTTTCATCTCATTCAGGATTATCTTGCACACAGTGATCTCATGTATGCTCTGACCCAGCCTGAAGTTTTATCACCTGTTCAAATTCTCACATTCTGGCGCTCGGCAAGATATAATGATGGAGGTGAACATGGATCCCCCTCGCTAACCTGTACCTATGAGGGTCAGGAGTATTTGGTAACGCCTGAAACAGTTAGAAAGGCGCTTCATCTTCCAGAGCATTCCAAGTTCTCCAGCTCTTTCTCCACTCAGACCCTCAAAGATATGATGCAATTCTTTGGCTATTCAGGTAACACTGATAAAATGGGGGAGCTCAAGCGTCCACATCTCTGCAAGGAGTGGAGCTTCTTCTACGATTGCATCACCAGGGCATTCGGCAACAAATGTAGCAACTTTGATGCCATCCCTATTTTCAGTCAACACATTGGGTACTCTCTTATTCATAATCTCAAGTTTGATATGGCTCCTTATATTTTGAGATTTATTGGAGATAGAAAATCAGAAGATGAGAATATTGTTTATTTTGCTCGTTTCTGTCAATTAATATTCTCCTATTGCCTTCCTAATGTACCCCTGCCTGACTCTGGTACTGAGTTACCTTTTAAGATCACTAAGCGTGCGTTTACTGATCTCATTAAAAAGGATAGCAAGAAACCCACTGCACCAGTGTTTGCTATTCCCGTAACAGTACAGGATAAGTTAAGGGTAGCTATGCCAGATAAGTATGGACCATTATTCTCTGATGAGAATATACCACAGCCTCCCTCTTCATCTGCTCAACCAGATGCTCATCCAACCTCTGATCCTTCTCAGCAAAGGCCAGTTGTAAAATCTGATCAAACCTTAACCTCTGGTCCTTCCCAAAAAGGGCCAGTTGAAACAACTTCACCAAAAAGGGTTCTCAGATCTTCAAAGTCTCCAAGTAAACCATCTCCTCCTCCAAGAAAAAGAAGATTCTTGCAGAAAATATCAGACTCTGACTCTGATGAAGCACCTCCACCTCCTCCACCAGCTAAGAAAAAGAGAAAGAAGATCAAGCCAACTGATATAACTGACCTGACTGTTGAGACACCTCAGTCAGAGGATCCCATACAGGCCTTGATCCAATTCTCTGATCAACCTTCAGGTGCAGAGCCAGTCATGATTGAACCTATTTCTGCAGTTCCACTTGAACCGTTGGAAGCTGACATTCACATGTCAGAATCAACATCAGAATTTAATGATCAACCAGCAGTGGCCAAATCAGATGAAGGGTTGAAGTTGAATCAGGAATCTCTGATTCAACATGAAGACATTAATGCAGCTGATACTCATGTGTCAGATAAAACTCCTGATATTCCGAACCAATCAGAAGATGCACATATAGAGGTTGTACTGCAACTGATTCAAGACTCTCTGATTCAAACTGAGGCTAATGTTGCAGCTCCTGTTCAGGAGGTTCCTACAGCTGAAATTTCTGATGCAGCCACAGAAGCTCTGGCATCTCATACTCTGAGTATATTTGTCAATGATGATGATGATGATACAACGGAGGTCACCTCTGTTCCAATTCTAGCTTCTGCTTCTCCAATCTCTGATCCAATCAGAGAATCAACTCCAGTTAGAATTGATTCTCTAGTACATACACTGTCACCAGTCAGAGAATCTACTCCTACTCTAGTTAATGCTTCTCCAATCCAACATCCCATTTCTGCACAGAGAAAAGTATGTCAAATGTCATATTTCAAGAGAATGTGCAGAGGTCCACCTCCATCTGTGGAAGACAGACTGACCTCTATTGAGGCCACCCAAACATCAATGCAGCATACTCTGGCTGATTTGAGCTCCTCTGTAGCTCAGCTGGTTCAATTTCTTACCTCTGCTGATGTCAAAAAGGGGGAGAAAATATCTAAAGACAAATGCAAATCTGACCAGCAAATGACAAAGAGAAGGCCAAATGGTGATGAAGAAGGTAATAGGGAGATGGCTGACAAGCAGCTAAAGCTGTTACAAATCAAAGAGAAGGAAAGGAGTAATAAGGAAGCAAACTCTGATAGACCCAGAGATTCTCAACAAAAACACAAGTCTATGGAGTTGACTGTTATGTCTCAAGTTCAGAGCATAAGTGAAGCAGTCAGAATTTCTGATGATATATCTAAAGAACTTGCAGTTGTGAACTCTGAGGTTGAGAAGAAGAAGAAAGAAGATCTGATTCCTGAATCAGATAAGTTGATTGAAGCTGGAGATCCTGAATCTCAGAAGTTCTGTCAAACTCTGAAGTTCAGAGGCAGAGAAACTACCCTATTCTACAAATCTCCTTCTTTGCAAGCTATTGATGAAGCTGTAGCAAGGAAAATATTTGAAAAATAAAATCCAGGAGTGGACATAGAAGCCATCAGACTTGAGGAAGAAAGACTAGCTGCTGAGAAGAGGAAGATCAGCAAGACAAAGTCCGATGAACAAAAACAAGTTATTGATCCCTCACAGATGCAGAAGAATCCAAAGCAAAAAGGGATAGTAATTAGTGAGGTAAACTACACTGATATCAACAGACCAAGAACCAGGTCTCAAACTCAATCTGAGTCTGATTCAAAAGACAAAGGAAAGAAAACTGTTGATGGAGTTCCTCCTATTCCTCCTGTGATCAAGAAATCAATTGTCAGAATAGCATCAGAGAATCCTTCTCAGAGGATGATAAAGCTAAGCAGGAATGCAAATATAATCACTGATGTCTCTGATCAAATTGAAGAGGAAGAAGCTGGATTAACCAGAAGAAGAATGGGTGAAGTGAAACAAATCTCTGATATAATTTTAACCTCTGACAATGCTCAAGTTAAAGCTCCAGTAACAGAAGAAAAGACTGAAGATGCTAAAGTCTCTTGGCTGAAGATAAACTCTGAGAAAACTCAAGATCAGAAAAAGAAGAGTCTCTTTGGAAGCCTTGGTACAAGTCTGTACAAGGAAAGCCCAACGCTCACCAGGATCAGAACTCATGGAACCAGAGGAAAGGAAGCTTATGATACTACTGGTCTAGGTCACAGAAAGGAGAAAATTCAAACAAGTTCAGCAACCACCTTTAGAGATCCCTATCCTCTGACTGAGAAAGTGGGGGAAGCTGTCACTCAAAAGGACTTAGATAAAGTAGAATCAGTGCAGATTCTCATGGATACATATTGATGGCCCAGGAGATAAAGAGAAGATTGCTATATTTCTGGAGTCTGGCAGAGTTTACAGAGTCACAGAAACTGATCTATTGCTGAAATCTCTGAGAGAGCTTGAACACTTTCACTATATGCTGGAAATCAAGAATGAAGCTACTCAGAGATGGTCTGATCTGATGAAGAGGACTATTAATGAGAAAAGAAGATTCTATGGGATAAAGTCTGATGAAGAATACATTCCAAAGATAGCTCAAGATGATGGTTCTGAAATATGTATGGAGAAGAATAGCTCTGTGATGGAGACTATTGCAAACACCAGAATCTTGGGTTACAACAATGATGCAGACATACCAAGGGTGATTCAGCTGGGAGAAGCAATGGAAAGAAGCAAGGTGAATGCCTTGAGAGCAGCTATCTATCAGACTTGGGATGAAACTGAAGAACTCAGAAATGTTAAAGCCCAGATGATACAGACCTTAAAGCTGAAGGAAGAAAATCTGATCAACCAGTTTGTCAGAGAAAGCTATGGATATAGGTTGATTTGATAGATAGTTCTGCTGGTTCTGTAAGTTGTAATTAATTATGTAAATTGATTATCTTATGCATTTGTCCTTGATAGTTTTTGACATCATCAGTACATATATATATATATATATATATATATATAACTTGTTCATTCTGTCTAATGTACAAATTGGGGGAGATTGTTACATATTTGATGATGTCACGGGTATCTAACTTGTTTAGTGTGCAGAAGCAAATATCAGAGTTTAGCTGGAAATCAGAGTTTAACGACTGCCAGCTGGATCGGAGTTTATCGATGATCAGAGTTTGCAGGCGGCTGATTTTCAGGAGCGGATCTGGCTAAATAAGGAAGACAAAGATCAAGGGAGATTGTGCAAATCAGGACAGCAGAAGGATAGCTACTGATTAGATTATTTTAAGAAGCAGATAATTATAAATCAATCAGTAGATATCATGTAACTGTGTATATAAACACAGATTAGGGTTTACTCTATAAGAGTTAGAACATCGAGAACATTATTCTTGTAACCCAGCAGCTCTTAGTGATAAGTTATAAATCACTAAGAGAGTTTTTGTAACCTACTGAGTTTTGTGAATAAGAGTTTACTTTGTTAATTCTCTTATTTGAGTATTCTGTTATTGATTGTGTTCACTATATTAATTCATATAGTGATTAATTTCGGCCTAACAAACGTGTCAATGGGAAAAAGATGATCAAAGGAAGGGTTTTATTCGAGGAAGACTGAAAAGATTATGTAGGCAATAAAATCAAGAATATAACAGGAGTTTTTTGGCAAATGCCGAAACAGTTATGAGCTTTAGTTCTTATTCTTTTTTCAAATGTATGTAAAAGAAACGCGGTATTGGCTTGGATCATATCTAAAGCAGCTGAAAACTGTTACTCCTTATTAACTAATCTAGTGATACATTGCCTTGGAATTTTTATAACTTAGATCTCTCATATATTTTCCAGTCATCAGTGGGAAGAAAATTTTATTTGGAAATTGGTAGTGTACCAGGTTAATCAAAAAAATATTAAATTAAAATAAGTAGCAAAGGTTCTAATGAAAGAAGATAGGAAGATGCAATAAATACGACTGAGAATTGAAATTGGTTGGATTAAATGGAAACAAAAGATAAAGACATCATTAACAAATAAAGTTTAAGAAAAGTTCAAAAGGATGAAAAGAAAAATATAATCACCAGTTGGGGAATGTAAAAATCACCACTGGAGCATAAATAAAATCACCACTAGGGAATGTGAAATTTTATTTTTTACTTTATAAGTAAGAGTGGGTCACTTATTTGGAAGCAAAATCACCACACATAGAAGCAAAATCACCACTACAGCATAAATAAAATCAACTGAATCATAAAATGTGAAATTTTATTTTTTACTTTATAAGTAAGAGTGGGTCACTTATTTGGAAGCAAAATCACCACACATGGAAGCAAAATCACCACATACATATGAATTAAAGATTCTAACTCAACATCCAAGTATTTTGAAAAAATCAGATGAAAACATTATAGAATTGACTAGTACTAGTATATACATCTTCAGAGACCAAAAACACTTTAACATCACCTTTATGCAACTTTCTTCTTGGTAGAGTATGTCCTTTGGTCATGGAAAGTTGAGGAGCATAATTTGCACTTCCTGGCCTTTTTCTTGACTTGATTTATTGCTTTCTCCCTTTCACCAACAATCCTTTTCAAACCAAAACCTTTGTTTTTACATTGCAATGGAGGCTGGATACTAATGTCTCCAGTAGGCCTTTTGCCTATCAAGTTCGCCATAAAATCTTGCTTTGTAAATCCACCACTCGCATCACCAAGTTCAGAATCTAAGCCTTGGATTGACTTATTAACCTGCTTGAGTTTATCAAGGTCATTTCCTGCTTTAGTCACACATTTATTAAAATTAAACCACAAGTTTGTCAATTCTTTTGAGACGGCTCCATGATTTCCAAATCATCGGTTACACCAAACATTTTCAACATAGCCTTATTTTCAGCATTCTTCATCCAGCGATTAAGAACAAGCCGCCTAGGTATCTTCACCACTTCAAAGTGATTAAGTGCATAGAATGCGTGCCTACATAAAAGGCCGCACAGAAGAAACTTCTTACAAGAGCAATTAGCATGGCTCTTATTGACTTTTACCTATAAAAATTAACAGGTAATTGAATAAGATTAGAAAAATAGGAATACTCACCATAGAAAAAAGATACATGATATCACCAAAATAGGACTACTAAGAAATTACAAATACACTAAGATTACCTGAAACAGAACATCTTTCATTTTAACATCCTTCATTTCATAAGTTAAAATGCCATTTGTTTCTGGCCCGATACTTTGAATTCGCATGTCATCACGAGCTGCCAAGATCTCTTCCTGCACTTTATAAATAAGTGAACGAGTGTACAACTCAGAAGCATCATCTTCAAGATAGAGTTTTGAAACTAGAGCGGGTTTTCCAGATCTACACTCGTGATTCAACCTTTTTGTTTCTGACCGCTGCTTATCCATTGCACTTTCAAATTGAATGTAAAACTGACACAAACTACTGCCACTTTGATGAAAATGACTGAAAAAAAAGTTTTCACTTTCAGATCTCGATGTCGTCCGAATTAGTCCATACATTGGTTTATCACGAAAATATGCAGGGATCCACGACTCTCTCATATCATACATATCTGTCAGCTAACGATTATCTTCTAACTTGAATTCTTTTATAACTGATTTCCACCCTTCCTCAAACTCAGCAGCCTCTATATTTGAAGACCATATAACATTCTTCATTTTCCCCATAAATTCAGTTTCTTTGCACAAAAAGTTGCCAAGCTGCACATGATGAAAAAACACACATTAACAAAACTAATAGTAAATACAAATCACCAAATGATATTAAACATGGTATACCTTGGCAGGGAATTTTTCGGTTATATGTCACATGCACAAACGGTGCCTAGTGGCAGGAAAATCATCAGTTTCTTTAAAACAAATAGGTACAGCCTGCTTCATAGCTGGACATTGGTCGGTCACTATACAAATAGGATTCCTACCCATAGCTTTCAATAGTGCTTTAAATGCCCAACTAAAATGTTCAACATCTTCTTTCGAAAGAAGGGTCGAGGCAAACGTGACACATTTGTTATGTTTGTCCACTCCGGTAAATGGAGCAAAAATCATACACTACGCCATATTTGGCCTATTGCAAGCCCCAAATGATTAATATTGCATAAAGTGTTGCTATAGACTCAAAATTTTCAACTCTACTGTAACATTTTACAATGTGTTGCAACAGACAAAAAAATATTGCACCGATCATAAACATTTTTTGAAGAAATTACAAAATCATGGCAGTTGCAATATTTTTAAAAAAGTGTTGCAAGAGAGTTTATACTTTGGTCAACTTGACCGAATTTTATATTTAAGCGGGATTATTATGTTTCATTGGGCGGGTGCTTTTTAGTACCAAAATCTTTTTCTAACACCAAAACTCGCTCATTTCTTTCACTTCTTCTTTTCAGTCGACTCTCTCTCAATCTCAGGTATCGCATCTCTCTCTCGTCTCTCATCTCTCTTATTTCTCTCGTCTCTCCCATCTCTCTCAAGCATCTGTCTCAATTAAGGTTCATCTCTCTAAATTAGGGTTCATTACTCACATACACATCTTTTAGTTTATGCAGATTAAGCTTGAAGATTCTATTGAGCTTGAAGGTTAAAGATTCTCACATTAAGCCGGCTATGTACTCAATTGGGGTAAATAAAGAGTATATGCTTTTGATTATATGTGTATTTGTTTGTTGGGTTATATGTATATTTGCTCAATTGGAGTATTACCCTGTTATTCTTCTTTTCTGTAGTTTCAGTGATATTTATTAATTTTATTTTACATTATTAATGGATTATGGAATCCGAGATAATGAAAATGGGATCTTGAAACCTCACACGCCTTTTGTCTGAGTTTCAAGCAATTAGCAAAATACACAAGCTTAAACTTGAAGATTCTGCCTTTGTCCAATTGCTCAACTCTACACGGGTGTGGATTAGTTAAACTTTTGGTTGTTTTACAAAAATCTTAGGAACATATTAGCTGATGAAATCGATTTGTGTCTGTAAATAGGAAGCCATATTTTGTTCTCCCTGTGTAGCACTGGCTATCCGGCTCAGACCTAGTGTGTGGGAATATGTAAGACTTAATGTCCATCAGCTTGTTGTTGAGGAACTGACTGTGCCAGATTATCTTTGCCTTAAAGATGTTAGGGTTATACTGAAATATTCGTTTGAAGTATATAACAATTATTTGAGAATCTTGAATGCATGTTTTCACATTGTCTGTATATTAGATATTATAGACAATCTAGTATCAAATGGGATAGCAGAAGATTAGATTGTCGAACTCCTTATATAATATAATAAAGGTTCACAGTCTAAATGGTGTTAGACAAACCATTGGAACGACTGAAGTATTATTTGGAAATAGTTTATCTTGGCTATTGAATAATACTTATATACTTTGTGTATATTGAACGGGATCAAAATAGTAGAATAATTGCTTCTTTAATTCTGACAATAAAAAACTAAGATTCTATGATGTTATTAATGCTTAAGTTCTTAATCCGGATATAGTGATTGACACTTGTATTTAATGCACATGCCTTGACTCATATCTTAAGTAATTTATTTTAAATTACGAATTTATGTATTGGGCAATGACATTATATACAGAGTGGGTTATTGACTATAGAAGGAAACCGTGTCCGAAAAATATATTCGGGTGATGATGTCCTCTTGAAAGCTCATAAAGATAATTATGCTTTAGTCCTGCATGCAGATTTGTTCTTGCATAATTATAAGGTTGAGTGGATGATCAAAGATAAAAGATATTGATTAAATTAATTGTCAGAAATTAATTTATTTAATGGACATGCGATATCTTAAACATGGGGAATTTATAAGAAATTAATATGGGAGCCGAATTAAATAATTAATTTACGGAATTAGGATAGGTAGTGCAAATATTAATTCTTTACTGGATTGAATTAATATTTAATGACATTGGGCCTGGTCCGGAATGTCATTGGAAGGCCTGACCTAATGGTTCATGATCCCCACTGTAGCCTATATATATTCTCGTTCTCCTAAAGCTGAAAGACACACCAAAACGAATTCATCCTAGAGTTTGAGAGAGGCAGACGTTTTTCTCAAGGAGACAGCTAGGGTTTTGGGTTTTCGGAGCTTTAAGGAGAGGCACACCTTGGGAGATCGAAGGCCACACTTCGTCCAAGGAGAATCAGGGAATACAGTAGAAGATGTGGATTTGAATCGTTTGCGCCGTAGCGATTAAGGTTAATATTCTGTTCGAACTTTTAATTAGTATCATAAAACGCTGGGCCAAGGTCCGATTGTTCCTACAGTTTTTGATAGTGGCTATTGACTACTTTACCAAGTGGATTGCGGTTAAACCCCTGGCCAAAATAACCACGAAGCAAGTTGCTCAGTTCTTCTAAGAAAACATCATATGCAGGTATGGCATACCCCGAGTCTTGGTTACTGACAATGGAGCCCAGTTCAACAATCCAGAGTTTGTAGGATACTGTAACGACTATAACATTGAGCTACGATTCACTTCGGTTGCCCATCCTCAAGCCAATGGGCAAGCTGAAGTATCCAACAGGATAATCCTTGATGGACTAAAGAAAAGAGTCGAGAAAGCGCATGGGTCTTGGGCTGAAGAGATTTGAATCACTTGCGCCGTGCTGTGACGACTCAAAAATTTATATAATTGTTTATTAGTTGTTATTAATTTTCTAAAAAGGTGAGGAATAAAATTTTATATTTTATTTCAATTTAGTGGGTTTTCAAAAATAATTTTTTGAGTTGCTGCAATTATTTGATTAATTGATTTAATTGTTGTGCGTACTAATTGTGCATTATATTTGCTTATTTTTTATCGGAGTGGGGAGTAGAAATTTGATTTGATTTATTGTTTTTGATAAATCAAAATTATTTTGGTTTTCGAAATTAAAAATTGTTTTATTTGGGCCCAAAGATTTGTCTGATTAAATTACCAAAATATTCAAATCTTGGTATTTTTATCTTCAGCCGGATTCAAAAATATTTGAAAGTGTGCAGGTGATTATTTTAATTATTTGGGATTAAGAAATTATTTTGAGTATTATTTGTGAAAATAGAGAAAAGCTTTTAAAATATTATTTTTACAAATATTGTGTATTCAAGATTTTATATTTTTTTTTATACATAACTTAAATTTGGGAATAGTTTAAAACCCCAAATTGTTAAAAAGCTTTTACTAAAATGGGTGAGTATGATTTTAGTATAGTATATATACAATTTTGTTGATTAAAAATAGAAAGGTAGTAGTAGGCGTGATGTCTACACGACTACACGGACCCTGCGTATCATTTAGTTCTTATACTTATAATAAAAAGAAAAGCAGAGGACTCAGTTTGTACACACAGCATCGAGGAAGAAGAAATGAATTAGGGGAAACACAAGGCGGCTAGGGTTTGATTTTTCTCTTCACTTTCAATCTGAATTCATGCCTAATTACAAGGTGCGGATATGTATATATGTTAGTCTGTGTACGTGTGTATCACATATATATATGTTGTGTTGAGGCCTTGGAGGTTGTTGATGGGAGTTGAAGATGAGGACAGAACTGGTGGTTGTGTTTGTCGTGGAGAAATAAGGGGGCTGAGTAGGGGCTTGATGGAGGTCAACAGCGGGGAGTTGTAGTTGAGGTCGTGGCTTATGAAGGACGAGGGGATGCGAGGTGGGTGTGTACAGAGCGGCGGTGATGGGGTTGTATTGTATAGGCGACAGGTGTAGTGGTCGATTGGGGGTCCGAAAACAAGGATTGGTGTTGCTGTAGAAGTCGGAGGCGAAGATGAATTTGCCGGAATTGATTACAGCGGAGACAGAAGGTGAACATGTAAAGCATAATGTAACGTAAATGTAATTACGATAACTCAACACAACGAAAGACAGGAAACAATACGTAAGTATAATACAGGAATCTACAGGTTGGAGATTCGATACGAACAGACAAAGACAATCAATATATCTGAGACAAGCATCCGTCCACTGGAAGAAGTTCATTTACATGTTCAAGCCTCAGTGAAGAATAAAGCGTAATCAGTTTCTGCTATCAAGTTTGCCTGAATATCAAGTATCAAAGACCAGAAGATTCCAGTACATCTATTTTGATTATTTATAATCAAATTTATCGAAGCAACATCTAACCCGGAATGACTGATCAAGTATATTATCAAGCAAAGGATTCAAAGAATTATTTTCAGTTCGAGTCGTTCGTGAACCAGACCAGTGCACAGGACGTCAGGACGTACGAAAGTATTCAGTGGATTCGATCAACGAATTGATTGATCAAGTCAATCGAGCTATTTCTGAAAAGGGCTTAAAGGAATTTATATATATATATATATATATATATATATATATATATTTATATATATCATTAATTGATAATCACTTGAATCAAGAATTAATTCAAGTAATTAATAAATCAATTAATAATATATATATATATAAATATACATGTGTATATTAATATTACGGAGAAATTCCAAGTCAACTCTCAGTCAACTGAGAGATAACAAGGAATCACTCAAGAGGCGCAAGTTTGTATGTTTCAGTATTTCTTCTAAGTCCTCTTCACTGTGTACTCCAAGGAGGCGCAAACTTTGACTAAAAGTCAAAGCGCAACTCTCCTTCACTTAGTTTTTTCTAAGTACTCATCCACTGTATGCAGTTGTGGCGCAAGTTCATCAAAGCGCAACCTTTGACTAGAAAAGTCAAAGGCGCAACTTCATGTATGAGTGAAGAATTGGCTAAGTCTCTTCACAGTGAGTTCAAGGCGCAACTTCCAGTCAGCGCAACCTTTGACCAGGACTCCAGGCGCAACTATTGACTAAAATTACTCAGATTTATTCTAAGTAATTATCTCACAGTGGTAACACTCCATGAGCGCAAGGTTTGACTGGGAAGTCAAGCGCAAGTTTTGACTTCCCATTGTATAAACCCTTGGCGCCATGTTTGACTGGTGACTATGTTATACATATATATACATATGTATATATGTATATGCATTTGGCGCCTGTTATTGTGTATAGTGGAGTTAGATTTATTTTGGTCAAGTTAACTCGTCCAGGACGAACTCAAGTCGTCCAGGACGAACTCGTTAACCATGGTTAGATCTTGAAAGCCTATAAATAGAGCTTTGTAGTTTCATTTGAAACTAACTACACACTTTGTAAGTGCACACACTATACACATTCTCGAGAGTTAAATTAGAAGATCGTTTTTATCGAGAGTTTGTAATAGAGTGATTGTAGTCTATGCAGCCGACACTTGTGTTGGAATTTGTAGCACCCGAGGATTATTTCTAATACAAGAATATTCCCCGACTTGCTGGAGTTATTTATTTACGATTGATTTAACATGGACTGAAACAAGATTATCCGCAATTAAATTAAATCGAAGAAATTGGTACGACGTATTCAACCCCCCCCCCCCCTTCTACGTCTGATTGGACCTAACAATTGGTATCAGAGCTTAGCTGATCAATTTACAGATCTGAGATCCGTAACCAATCTGAAAAGCTAGCTGTCCGTACAATCGTAATTTTATCTGATAACAATGTCGACACACAAGTTAGGAATCAAAGTACCTCCATTTGACAAGGATGACTACAACAACTGGAAGATGAAGATGTTGCTGTACATCAGAGTTGCTAATCCCATGTTCATTGGGATTCTGGAAAATGGTCCGTTTGTGCCTATGAAGATTATTCCTGAATCTGTTGAAAATGGTGTTCGTATTCCACAAAAGTCTGTTCCCAAAGAGAAAAGTGAATACACTGACACTGATAAGGAATATATTGCACATGACCATAATGAGCAACTCATAATTGTTGAATCAATGACCAAGACTATGACACATCTGATACTAAGTCTGAAAACTTCAAAGCAGATGTGGGACACTATAGAGGCATTGATGGAGGGATCTGAAGAAGTCAGGGAAAATAGATACGATATGCTAATTGCCAGATATGAAGCATTTCAGGCAATACCTGGAGAGAACATTTCTCAAATCTATGAAAGATTCATGCTGTTGTTGAATGAACTCACCCTGCATGGAAAGACTTATCCACAGAAAGAGATTAACAGAAAGTTCTCATTTGTGATGCCACCCCATCTAGTTGTAAAGACAGAGACCATCCGGGAAAGAAGCGACTTCAGAACTATGACTTTGGAAAAGCTGTTTGGAAAACTGAAGACGTTTGAGATGGAACTTGAACAAAGAAAGATTATATATGGTGGTGGATCAACAGAATCCAAGAGTATAGCCTTACAGAAGACCACTGCACTTATTGCTGATCAACCATACTTTGGTTATCAACAATTAGTTGAATATGGTATCAATGATCACACTGTTGCTCAGAGTGATTGTTCATCCATCAAAGCTGACTATCCTTCTACCAATACTGAGATTGTAGAAGCTGAAATTGGTGAAGTTTCTGGAGAACCGTAGGATGAGTTCTACACTCAGGAAGAGCTGGAGCAGCTGGAAGATAAGTCAATGGCTTATATGGCTGCAAGGTTCAAGCATATCAAGTTCAGGAAGAACCCCCGGTACAAGAAAGCTTCAGGGAACAAGTTTCAGGGTAAAGGAGGATACTCAGGGTCAGGGTCAAAGAGTACTGGCAGTTTCAAACCAAACATGTATGACAAGAGCAAGGTCAGATGCTATGACTGCAATGACTTAGGACACTTTGCAACAGAGTGCAGGAAACCCAAAGCGGCTCCTGTCAGAAGCAACTCATATGATAAGAAGAATTCTTATGAGGATCTGAAGAAAGAGAATGAGAAGCTAAAAGCTAAGTTGGAAGCAATGGTGGCCAAGCACAAAGGAAGGGCTTACATTGCTGAGGGAAAAAGCTGAGATGACACAGATTCTGATGATGAACCTGTTCAGAGCAATTATGCATTTGCATTAATGGCTGACACTGTCGAGGAATCTCCATCTCAGGTATCTCCTGAAATTTCTGTTGATGACATGACTACTGCTGATTATAAAAAGACTATAAATGAACTAGGTCAAGAGATGTATAACTTGCACACTAGTTTATTAGCTTCAGAATCAGATAACTGTAGTCTTTCTCTAAAGATAGCTAAACTTGAAGAAAGAGTAGATGAAATAGCTTTAGAGAAACTCATGAACACTAACCTTAAAATAGAATTGAATATCTAGAGAATAAGGAGAAGTGTAGTGCAGAAATTGAGGAGTCCCTCAGGTCTCAAATTGCCGACCTAGAAACTAAGCTTAAGGCCTATCAGAATTCTGCTTTTCTACAGAAAGAGATCTTGGATAGTCAAAGGGTTGATAAGAAGATTGCTATTGGCCTTGACTATAGTTCTTTGGAAAGTTCTAAAAGAAAGAAGAGAAAAGAGAATGAAGGCATATTTGTTTCAGCGGGAACTGAGAATGCTCCTGAAGGAACAAATGTACCTAAAATTCTGAAGAACACCAAGACCCCTATCTTTAGAAAGGCACAAACAGAACCTCTGATAGAAGAAGACCTTGTCATCAAGGAAGAGTTGAAAAATGAGGAAGTTGTTAAGCCTCAAGTAAAACAGGAATCACATGATGTACCTTCTAATTCCCAAGTCAGAGATGACTCAGATAAAACTGGATTAGGAAGTACTAGTTCCAACAAAAAGTAGAACAACAGGAATGGCAAGTTAGATCCTAAGAACACCAATTCTAGGAATTCTAATGCTAGAAAGGTTTGTAATAATTGCAATTCTACTAATCATCTTACTCATGCATGTAAAGTGATTAAAGTAGATAATTCTGTTTCTAGCATGCCTATTACTGTTAACATGAATGCTGTTCATTTGCCATGTGGTAGAGTAGGTTGCATGCTATGTGCTATGAATATGATGTCTGCATGTTTTACCATGTTGAATGCATCTCTTTCTGCACCATCTGCCATGAATATGAATATGCCTGCACCTTCTGTTGCTCCTGTGGCAAAGACTGCTAGTCCTTCTAAGAAGAAGGAAACTCCCAACTCCAAGTCTAAAAGCACTTCTGCTAAGACTAAAAAGGAGAAGAGTCCAGTCACCCCTGAACAAGCACATGTTAAACCAGTTTCTGTTGATAATCCTGTTTCTACTAAACCACCTGGACCCAAGAATGTCTGGGTACCAAAGAAAGTTTAATCCATTTGTGAATGCAGGGCACAGGAAGGAAAAGTAAAGTTGTGTGGGTTCTTGATAGTGGTTGTTCAAGACACATGACTGGAGAAAAGTCCCTGCTCACAGATGTGGTGATGAGAACCGGCCCAATTGTAATCTTTGGAGATGACAGCAAAGGATTTACAACGGGATATGGTAAGCTGAAAGTTGGAAATGTCATCATTGAAGATATCTCTCTGGTGGAAGGACTCAAGCACAACTTACTGAGTATCAGTCAGTTCTGTGACAAAGGATACGACGTAATCTTTCAAAAGGAAGTTTGCTTAATCCAGAACCGGAAGAACAAGGATCTTACACTCCGTGGTGTAAGAAAATCAAGTTTGTTTATAGCCGACATAGACTCAGCAAGTAAGGGGGAGGTCAAGTGTTTCTACACCAAGGCCTCTGCTGATGATAGTTGGTTATGGCATCGGAAGCTCTCACACTTGAACTTTAAGACTATGAACTCTTTAGTCAAAAGAGAACTTGTGAGAGGACTGCCACAGAAAGAATTCTGTCAAGAAGGACTCTGTGATGCATGTGAAAAAGGAAAGTCAAAGAAAGCATCACACAGGAGCAAAGGCATGACTGACATTGGTTCACCCCTTCAACTGATTCATATGGATCTGTTTGGACCAGTCAACATTCCTTCTATATCAAGGAAAAGATATGCTCTTGTGATCGTCGATGACTACTCAAAATACACATGGGTATTATTCTTACATTCAAAGGATGAAGCAGCACTCGTCATCATTGATCATATTAAAAAGATTGAAAAGGAAGCAAATCTGCCAGTAAGGGCAATCAGATCAGATAATGGAACAGAATTTCGTAATGCTGTTCTTAATGACTTCTGTACTGATAAGGGCATCTCTCGTCAGTATTCAGCTCCAAGGACTCCACAACAAAATGGTGTCGTAGAAAGGAAGAACAGAACCTTGATTGAAGCAGCAAGGACTATGATTAGTCAATCAAGACTTCCAATCTATTTCTGGGCTGAAGCTGTAAGCACTGCTTGCTACACTCAAAATCGTACCCTGATTAACAAGGATTTGGATAAGACTCCTTATGAAGTAATGGCCAACAGAAAACCATCACTGATTTACTTTCATGTGTTTGGTGCAAAATGCTTTGTGTTAAAAGAAGAGCATCTGGGAAAGTTTGATGCCAAAGCTGAAGAAGGCATATTTCTGGGTTATTCTTTGGAGTCTAAGGCCTACAGGGTTTATCTGATCAATGACGACAAACTGATTGAAAGCATCAATGTAAGATTTGATGATACCAAACTCCCAAGTCTCCAAAAAGAAAATGAATCTGATTCTCTGGAATTTGAGAATTTAGAAGATATCTATTTAGGAGAAGATCAACCTGAAGCTGATATAAGGGAACCTAATACAAATGAAGGAAATGCTGATCCTGAACCATCTGGAGGAAGTATTGGCAACAATACAAATGATCATCATGGTCACAGTGGTCAAAGTGGAGGATCATCAAATAGAATCTACATCAGCTCAGGGGGAGTAAGTCAAAGTGGATCTACTAGTCATCACACTCAACACAACTATGATTTTGGTGAATCATCAAGATTGAATCTGCCAAGACAAAGGGTATGGAGTAGAGACCATCCTGTTGAACAAATCATTGGTGATCCAGACACAAGAGTGCAGACTAGAAGAGCAACTCAGAATGAATGCAACTTTGCTGGATTCTTGTCTCAGACAGAACCAAAGAAAGTTGAAGAGGCTCTAAGTGATCCAGATTGGGTATCTGCAATGCAGGAAGAACTCAATCAATTCGAAAGGCAGAAAGTTTGGAAGCTGGTGCCAAGACCTAAAGGAAAATCTATAGTTGGCACTAGATGGGTTTTTAGAAACAAACTGGATGAAGATGGTATTGTTACGAGGAATAAGGCAAGACTGGTTGCAAAGGGTTATTCACAAGAAGAAGGAATTGATTATGATGAAACCTATGATCCAGTTGCTAGGCTTGAAGCAATCAGGATGTTCTTAGCATTTGCAGCACACTCCAACTTCAAAGTATATCAGATGGATGTGAAAAGTGCTTTCCTGAATGGTGATCTAGAAGAGGAAGTCTATGTTGAACAACCCCCTGGGTTTGAAGACAAAGAATTTGAAGACTTCGTATACTTTCTCTTCAAAGCACTCTATGGCCTGAAGCAAGCCCCTCGAACCTGGTATGACACTCTTTCCAAGTTCTTACTTGAAAATGGTTTCACCAGAGGTATCATCGATAAAACTCTTTTCCATAAAAAGCATAAGGATGATATGATTCTTGTACAAGTATATGTCGACGACATTATATTTGGTTCTACTAATGATCTTTTGTGCGAGAGATT
Organism: Daucus carota subsp. sativus; assembly: GCF_001625215.2. Taxonomy (NCBI): domain Eukaryota; kingdom Viridiplantae; phylum Streptophyta; class Magnoliopsida; order Apiales; family Apiaceae; genus Daucus; species Daucus carota. Next base: position 21,776,051 of record NC_030383.2, read on the forward strand.
TGCTAAGTTAATGCAGAGCAAGTATGAGATGAGCATGATGGGAGAATTGTCCTTCTTCCTAGGACTTCAAGTCATTCAGAAGCCTGACGGTATTTTTATCTGCCAATCTAAATACATCAAGGATCTTCTGAAGAAATATGGAATGGAAGAAGCATCTCCTGCCAAAACCCCTATGCCAACTGCTGTCAAACTTGATCAGGACAAATCTGGTAAGTCAGTTGACATCACGAAGTATCGAGGTATGATTGGCTCTCTCTTATACTTAACTGCTAGTAGACCAGATATCATGTTCGCAACTTGTTTATGTGCTAGATTCCAGGCTGATCCTAAAGAGTCACATCTTATAGCTGTTAAGCGTATTTTTAGGTATCTTATGGGAACCCCCAATCTAGGGATCTGGTACCCTAAAGATATAGGTTTTAATCTGATTGGCTATACAGATTCTGACTTTGCAGGATGTAAGATTGATAGGAAAAGTACTTCAGGAAGCTGTCAGTTTCTTGGACGAAGGTTGGTGTCATGGTATAGCAAGAAGCAACACTCCGTGTCTACGTCTACAGCCGAAGCTGAATACATAACTGCTGGAAGTTGTTGTGCTCAAATCTTGTGGATGAGGAATCAACTACAAGATTATGGACTCATGTTGGATAAAATTCCGATTCTGTGTGATAACACGAGTGCCATTGCCATTGCCAACAATCCTGTTCAACACTCCAGGACAAAGAATATTGATATCAGGTATCATTTCCTTCGCGAGCATGTCATGAATGGAACAGTAGAGTTACACTTTGTACCTACTGATCAACAAATTGCAGACATCTTCACTAAACCATTAGACGAATCCACTTTCTGTAGACTAGTTGGTGAACTTGGGATGTTAAATATGTCTATTTAATTAGACAAGAAATAACTGCAATTTGTTCGTAAGTTCACAAGTTTTAAAATGTACATATTTTTAGGACTTGTGAATTTACAAAGTGCATCCAGTATTTTACATCATTTTCTGATAATTAGTTTTAATTATTTGCCATGATTTATGTGATTTGCATGACTTTATGTGATTATGTGATTAATTGCTAAATGGAAGATATTTAGAATTAATTTTCTTGAATTATTAAGTGCTTATATTCAATTAATGAATATTAGTGTTTATTTAATTCACATTTTAATTATATTTGATTAATGGATTTGAAGCAATTCAAAGTATTTTAAGTTGTCCATTAATTAAATTTTAATCAAAATACTTGCAGCATAATTAATTTAAATATTGGTTGACTAACCTTAATTTAGTTTAACCTTATTTAGATTAATTGTGATTTATTCAAAATTATTTATTAAATTATTTTGTTTCGAACAAAAATAATTCAATAAACAAATTTGAATTTTTTTTGTACTGTATCCAAGCGCAAGCTTTGACTTAGTCAAAACTTGCGCCCAGGATCAGTTCTAAGTCTTGGCTGTTGCTACTTAGACTTATTTTTCTATGTTCGAGAGAGAGTTGTTGCAACTGAGCGCAACATTTGACTAAAGTCAAATGTTGCGCCCCTAATACATATACTGTATACATAACCCCTCGACTTAGTGTTTTTGCCTAAGTCATGAGTTCGCGCCTCTATACTGTCATGTATAGAGGGCATTATGGTAATATCACTTGTTGCGCCTCATCTCTTTCACTGTGTATAGTATGAGGGGCAACTTGGTCTTTTACCAAGTTGCGCCTCAGTTCTGTGAGTGTATATGTACGTTCACTTGTGTTTTTTTATTATTCATTTTCAGCCGATATACACAGCCTATACATACACAGACGCAAGAACCTCTCCTTTTTCATTCAAACTGCCGAGTTCTTGTTATTTCAATCGAACTAAAACACACTCAAATCTTGTCCATTTTGTGATCTGTGACCGGTTTTAGAACCACTGAGACGAGAGCTTTCTTTGAATATCAACCTTTTCACGATCCGTCACCGTTTTTCGAAAGGGTTTCTTGAAGCTTTTCGACTTCTAGGACAGATTTTTACGTGATTTTTGTGTCGAAAATTTGCGAAACCGATACCATTATTCTTAGAATTTCAAGAAGTACAACATACTTTAATTTCATCGAAATCTGAAATTCTTCAATTTAGGGTTTTACGGAGCGTTATTAATTAATTATTTTCGTGACATAAGTTGAAATTTGTTCGTTATTATTCGTGAAACGAAATTTATAATCATTTTTAATTCTAATTAAAAATGGCTGCAAATTTTGAGTTTCCGAAAACAAATTTCACAATTGTTGAAAATAATAATTTAATTACGCAAGCGAATTATCGACGCTGGGTTCGATATATGTCTGAATTCTCGTATGCTAGATTTGATATGACCGAGTCAGTTTATCTTAACAAATCTCTTCTACGAGATTTCTTGTCTTCTATTTCTGTTGTGAATGCAGGACAGGTACTTGGTATTACTTGTCAAATTCAGGGACGAACACTGTCAATTACTGAGAACACCCTGAACACTGCTCTGCAACTTCCAACAGAGAACTTTGAAGCTGTTCCAGACAGGGCTGAAAGAACAAACTTTTTCTTTGCTATTCACTTCCAGAGGGAGAATGGTGATCTTCCAGGAAAGATGTACGTCAAGCATTTACCTCGAGAATGGAATTTCTTCTTTAATTCCATTTCTCATGTATTTGCACCAAAAACTGGAGGGTTCCATGGGATTACTAATTTCAACCAGGAAATTGGGATTGCAATAGCACAGAATACAAGAATAAATCTGGGACATTTAATCATGGGAGCATTTCAGGACTCCTTAAGGAAGAACAGGAATGTGCTTCTCTATCCTCGGTTCTTCCAGGTAGTGCTGAACCAACTGCTGACTCCTGCTGAAAGAGCTGTCTACCCTAATATAGACAATGTCATATGCTCCTTCATGACTATAAGGGTGATATCTATGCTGGAGAACCATCAGAACTACACCAACAATGAGGATGTGGTTCTTACAGAGGCAATGCAAGAATTCTTAAACAACCAGAACCTGCCTCCACCACAATATCAGAATGTTGCTGATCCAGTAGTTCAGGAAGAGGAGGCCCCTGAAACACAAGCTGAAGAAGTCACTGAGCCATCTCATCAAGCCAACATCCCTGAGACTCAAACTTCTCAACTGGAAGAGGAAGTGATAGTGGAAGATGCAGAGACATCCTCAGATGACAATGCTCAATTTGAAGGAGAGGATTCATTGCAAGACAATTCCACTGATTCTGAAGATGAAGTGGATAGCCCTGCTCAAACCACTGCAGCTGCACCTTCTAATGATGTAATGGTGGATGTTGATGAGCTTTTCTCTAACACTTACAACCCACTGCTACAGTCAGGTATCCCTTCTGACTCTGACAACTTGTCTTTCAGTGCACCTGATTGGGTTCAGAATCTTTTGGATTCCAATCAGCTTTCACCACCTATCACAAGTGCTAATGAATTTGAAATCCCCCAAATTCATAACCAAGGCACCACTTCACATACACCTGAAGCAGAAACTACTCTACCCCTCAGCCAACCACTTATTATTTCTGAGAGAGAGGGAGAAAGTGCCTTAAGTGCACCACAAAAGGAGATCATTTCTGAAACTGCAGCTCTGTCTCCAAGTAAGGAAAGGAGAATAGAACCTGAGACAACTGCAGATATGTCTATTTCTTCACCACCTCAGCCACATGATATTACAATGCACAGTGAGGTTGCACACACAGTTGAAGAATTGACGGTTGCTAACACTTTGTCGTCCATGTCAGGGATAGACACTGTTGTTTCTGATCCTATTCAGGGTCAAATGCCTTCACAGGCTTTTGGGGGAAACTTGGATGAATTGCCAAATTCTCCATCCTTGTCTACCCCCCTGGGAGGAACATTCCCAGATCCCTTAAGGGACTCTTCACCTCTCGAAGGTGAACGGCAATCTGTTTCTGAGCCCTTCATATCAGGAAGTGTGCCAGTTATAGAGGACTTGTCACAAAGTCATTCGCCGTCAAAGGCAGTTGTGGGAAACCAGGGTGCTTCGCCTCTTCAAGGATCACATCCTTCGAGCCCTGTGTCTACCCACCCTGAGATTCCAACTCAGGATCCAACCAAGGACTCACTACCTTCGAGTAGTTGGCAACTTGTTTCTAATGACTCAGATTCATCTGACGAGGAAACTGAGGACGAAGGCTTACGAACCTTCATTGCACCTTCTGTGACCTCTCTAGAAGAGGCTAAGAAGATTTCTTCTGCAGGTACATCTAAGGCTGCTGGAACTTCTTTGAGTGAGAGGGAAACACCAACAGAACTTGATATACAGAAACCCTCTGACCCACTGAGTGTTCTAGCTTTGAGTGAAACGAGAGAAACACCTACAGAACGAACAAGTGAGAACCCAACAGCCCAACCTACACTAATTCCAACTGTATCTGTGACAGAATTTGAAGCTCTGAAATTCAAAGTTCAACATCTTGAAGCTGAAAATCTTGTTCTACGGGAGGAGTTGGTGGAGATTAAGTCTACTATGGAGCAAAGGTTGGCTGCTCTTGAAGCTAAGTTGCTGGCATCTCAAACTTCCAGAGAGGATCACTCAACTGAGGGGGAGAGAGCAGCAGAAAAAGCAAAGGGAAAAGGGTGATCACAGGGGTGTTTGAAGAATTGATTGATTCTGCTCTTAAACATCAATTCAGTTACAGTCATGATGAATACATCCCTGAGTTTGTGGATGACAGAGTAATAAGGATGGTTGGTGCTGAGAATGAAGATCTTGAAGAAGGAGAAATCCCAGACAATGAAGTCTTTGCTGATGAACTTGCATATCACAATGACATCTTCCCTCCTGAAGAGTTTGAAATTGCAAATCCACAAGATATTGCTGATGTTTCTAGGGATTATGCTGAGCAAAGGAGAGCAAGGGAGAAGTTAGAAAATCAAAGACAAATTCGAAGGGAAAGGAGACTTGCCAACTTGCATTAAGATGGAGCTGAATGGGACATTGCTAGATCTGTGTTTGATTTCCCAGAGGTCACTCAAGAAAACAATGATGACGAAGTGAAAGATATCTTTGACTCCTTCAGGAACAATTACAAGGATTTACATGATTATCACGAGGTGTTAAATGATATCATTTCTACTGTGTCTGTTGCTGTTCTTCCCAGGAGAAGATGGATGGTAAACATATCATTTGAGCTACAGAGAGAAGGCCATGGACTCAAGCATGTGTCAAGTCAGTTTCTCAGAGATCTCTCTTTAACTGAGCTGTTTGTGGTAAGAAATAAGATCATCTCAACCGGCAGAAAGCATAATGAAATATTCAGAGATATGGTGGAAGAATGGATATCTGATATTGGAGTTGAAGTTCATGACAAGCCTTCAGTTATCAAGTATTTCAAGGATGGTATGATTCAGAGTATTGGACTCACTGATGAAGCATTGTCAACATACAATCCTCGTATACTGAAATATCTGGAAGCTCAAGTCAGGGAGAAGTGCTCAAGGACTAGCAAGGGAAGACTAACTGCTGAACTGCTATATGCCTATCGTCTGAACTTTGCTGCTCTGAGAGACATAGACTTATTAGCCATCAATCGTCAACCACCATATCCACTGCCTCCACTCAACCCTGAAATTCCTGAAAATCCAAATGCTCCTGTTGTCACTTACAATCCTACTTCTGTGATATTCAAAAAGAAGAAAGACTCTGAGGCCACTGCTATACCACTGACAGAAATTGGAAAATTCTCTTCCAAAAGAATTATTCGTGCTGTTGCTGCTGTCAAGTTATCAGTTGTGAAAGAAGACAAGAGTGTGCTCAAAGATTTGATTGATCTTCTAGAGATAAGAAAAGCTGTAGAGACTGTCCATAACACTTCAAGGGTTCGTGCTCATCCATCAAGAATCATCATGAAAATTGAAGGAATGGAGATGAATGTCACCTTTAAGAAGTTGAAGAAAATGGTTCATGTCCAAACATTAGAGAAGATGAAGAAGAATCTAGAGCAACCTCCACCTGAGAACACACTGGAGCAAGTGGCACTGAGTACCATCACTGCTAGGATTGAAGAAATTGAGAACAAACTCACTCAGAAGAAAGAGGAGGAAGCTGCAAAGAGAAGAGCAGAGCAAAAGCTGATTAATGCAAGAGCCAAGAAACCAAGAAGAGATTAGTTCAGGCTAGAGGAACAATGGCTGCTTGTATTTACCTTTGATTTCTAGAAAATGTAAGATATAATCCAGACTGTACTTAGTATTATTTCCTGTTTAAAATAGTATGCTTTTTCATTGTGTCAGTTGAGTTATCCTCTTAAAGGATTTGCTTGTCGAACTCTAACAATCAAATAGGGGGAGATTGTAAAGCATAATGTAACGTAAATGTAACTACGATAACTCAACACAACGAAAAACAGGAAACAATACGTAAGTATAATACAGGAATCTACAGGTTGGAGATTCGATACGAATAGACAAAGACAATCAAGATATCTGAGACAAGCATCCGTCCACTGGAAGAAGTTCATTTACATGTTCAAGCCTCAGTGAAGAATAAATCGTAATCAGTTTCTGCTATCAAGTTTGCCTGAATATCAAGTATCAAAGACCAGAAGATTCCAGTACATCTAACCCGGAATGACTGATCAAGTATATTATCAAGCAAAGGATTCAAAGAATTATTTTCAGTTCGAGTCGTTCGTGAACCAGACCAGTGCACAGGACGTCAGGACGTACGAAAGTATTCAGTGGATTCGATCAACGAATTGATTGATCAAGTCAATCGAGCTATTTCTGAAAAGGGCTTAAAGGAATTTATATATATATATATTTATATTTATATATATCATTAATTGATAATCACTTGAATCAAGAATTAATTCAAGTAATTAATAAATCAATTAATAATATATATATATAAATATACATGTGTATATTAATATTACGGAGAAATTCCAAGTCAACTCTCAGTCAACTGAGAGATAACAAGGAATCACTCAAGAGGCGCAAGTTTGTATGTTTCAGTATTTCTTCTAAGTCCTCTTCACTGTGTACTCCAAGGAGGCGCAAACTTTGACTAAAAGTCAAAGCGCAACTCTCCTTCACTTAGTTTTTTCTAAGTACTCATCCACTGTATGCAGTTGTGGCGCAAGTTCATCAAAGCGCAACCTTTGACTAGAAAAGTCAAAGGCGCAACTTCATGTATGAGTGAAGAATTGGCTAAGTCTCTTCACAGTGAGTTCAAGGCGCAACTTCCAGTCAGCGCAACCTTTGACCAGGACTCCAGGCGCAACTATTGACTAAAATTACTCAGATTTATTCTAAGTAATTATCTCACAGTGGTAACACTCCATGAGCGCAAGGTTTGACTGGGAAGTCAAGCGCAAGTTTTGACTTCCCATTGTATAAACCTGTTAGGTCCAGATATGATTGTAGAAGGGGGGGGGGGTGAATACAATCAGTACCAAATCGTCGCGGAAGTGAATCTGATTGAATATGATTTGTTAATCAGATTATAATTAATTAATATAACAATGTTTGACGTCGTTATATAATTAAAATGGTTCAGTTTTAATGTCCACTAAAGTTCGTAGAATAAATTCGACAGGGTATATTCTAGATTTAGTGATTAAAACAACCGGGTTATCAAAGCACAGAAAACTGTGGATATAACGATCAAGCAAGTTACAAACAACTTGAAAGCTTTACAAATGCTTTGAATACAAAGTGAATGAACACTAAAAATGAAGGATGCAATGCCATATTTATAGGCAAAGCATTTGTACTTGTAAGACAATTGAAAAACAAGACAATTGTGAGTAGCAAAGACAAAGTAGAAGGGGCAAGACAATTTCAGATTGCCTTGCAAGCACAAGACACAGCAGAAAGACAATTTTAGAGCTCGTAAGACAATTTAGAGCTTCGGTAAGACAATCTTCATTCGGTCAGACAATCAAGAACTTCGGTAAGACAATTGCAATTGTCTTGCAGAAGCCATTCGGCCAGACAATCTTGGATTGTCTTGGCAGAAGACATTCGGCCAGACAATTTAAGATTGTCTTGCAAGCATCACAACGCTTCGGTCAGACAATCTAATTGTCTTGGCACAAAGCATTCGGTAAGACAAATTGAATGTCTTGCAGACTTTCTAAACCATTCGGTAAGACAAAGAGTTTGTCTTGGCAGTTGTCTTCACCTTCGGTAAGACAAACAATATTTGTCTTGTAGTCATTCAATGAGATTCGGTAAGACAATTCCAATTGTCTTGCTGAGCTTGAGTAGGTGATTGAATGTAATATGTAGATTATATTTAAATAGAAAATTATCCACTTAATTAATTTAATCATATAAATTCATAAATTAAATTAATTCGAAAGTGAATTAATTTAACAAATAAATTACATAATTAATTTAATTATTTGAGAAGTGAAATAATAATCTATTAAATATTAAATCACCCCTTCTTCAGAAGAATAGCTTCCCGTCTTCTTTAAACATAAATAACTCCGTCTTGATCAGTCGAACGAACGAACCACCAACTCTGCTTGACTTCAAATATTCAATTTGAATAACTGATACACAGATGTACTGTCTGGTTCATCTGTATCTAGTTAAATCAAATATTCTTTGTCAAATAAACATTTAAGAATTTGATTTGTTCGTCGAGTCTTCGTCTTGTAAGTACTTCTTCATTAAATGGAATCTTCTGATAAAATAAAGTATAGAAACTTTATATCTTCTGAACTCCTGGACGTGCCACAAAAGATTATTTGTGCACTGAGGCTTGAACATATTAATGAACTTCTTTCAGTGGTGTGCAGCAGCATCCTGGAATTTATCTGACATATAATTCCCATAAATCATTTGACTTTCTTCGTACGGATTCCGTTGACTTGCTATTTACTGAGCTTTCTTATCTGAGTTGAGTTGTACCTCTTTAAATACAAATAGGCTGAACATATGCCTTTCAATCTCCCCCTATTTGTTTGTTAACATAACATGCAAATTTCCTAGAGGATAACTCAACTAACAGATAAGACAAAGATTTAAACGAAGGAATGTAAATAGCAAAAGTTTATGGCTTGCATTAAACATTAAACCATGATCTTAGATAGATTACAAAAGGATGTTCCTTGAACATATCTAACAAAATATCCTAATCAATCTATTCACTCAGAACGAGTGACTTCTCCTTCTTCAGCATCTGAACAGTGAATAATTGGAGTAGAAGGCTCATTCTGAGTAGGCTCTTCAGCTGCAGTGGATTCTCCACGCTTCTTTCTTTCACGAGCCAAAGAGAGATAATATTGAACTTCAATATCCACAGGGTCTTCGATGAAATCTGCTGGCTGAGATTGGTTGATATACTTCATCTTCCTGAAGTATTGTTGAATGTTTCTCCTTGTGCAGTAGTTTACAATCTCAGTATCAGCATCAGCTTTGGCCTTAGTAGCGAAGCCCTTGGTACGTAGAATTGTAGATACAAGAACCAACTGACTCACATCATACTTAAGAAGATGTTGGTGGTCCAGGTAGAAGGTTCCAAATTTTCTCTCGTGAATGAACTTGACACAGTAAGGCTTTCTGACAACTTGTGGACTGTTATGAATAGCACAATCCATAAGTCTGTCACGAAGGAGTTCATTCAGATTTGAACTGCGTCTGATCTTGTTACGAATCACCCAGATTTCAGTTAGAGATAGAAACTTGAATAAATCAATTGAAACCCTGAATGTTCCGTTTCTCTGAGTAGAAATAATGATCTCCCATTCATTGAGAAGATTCTTGACACCAATAGTTATATATTCTAACTCGAGAGCAAGAGCACGCATAAACATATCTTCATTAGGGTTAGCCTCTCTCAGGTCATAAATGAAGGATTTGAATTTACCATCATTGAAAGGTTCCCTTTGAGGTCCAGAGAGGATTTGCCTTGCAATATCCCAGCTTTCACCAACTTTTCTGGAGATATCCTCTCTCTTTTCCTTGCACTTGGCATCCCATAGTTTCTGTTTCTCCAGCTTGACCAACTCATCAGTTGTCCTCTTCTCATCTACCAGTTTCTGCAGTTCCTGAAGCTTTGCTTTGCTAGCTTCATGTTGAGCTTTGAACATCTTGACCTTTTCCATGTGCTCAGGATCTACAGACTGATCTTCATTGAAAAGAAAGCCTTCCTCGAAACGACCTTCTTCCTCAGCTTCAAAATATGCAGAGTCAAATGCATCATCATCATCAACATCTTCAGGAATGTTGTCATAATCCTGATTAGTGAAGATGTTCTCAGTTTCAGGCATTTTGCCTTTAGATTTGCTAGCTGCAGAAGAGTCTTTTTCACTTGCTCCTTCTCCACCCTTATCACTCCTATCAGTATCACCAGTATCACCACCCTTGTCACCACCCTTATCACTCCTGTCACCAGCACCAGCATTGCTGTCATCCTTATCTTTGTCATCCTTATCCTTCTCCCCCTTAGTTGAGGGATCCTCTGGAGTAGACTGAGATGTTGACGGATTGATCTTTAAGTGTTGAACAACTTGAGCCAAAGTTTGCTCCAAGTTGTCTAGCTTCGTCAGACAGAGCTCCTGAGTTGTATCAAATTTTTCCATCCGAGAGTGAATACCCTTGACATGAGCATCTAATTCCTGTTTGAGGGAAGAAAATGAAGGATCAACAACCTTTTCTTGTAGAGTCACCAACTCTCCACTTCTGAATCTTGCATTCTCAGCGTTCAACCTTTCTATCTCAGCCCTGAGAGCAGCCATTTGTTCCTGTAACAGATCTGTGTTGGTGTGTGCACTCACCTCACGAACACTCAAAGATTTTTCACTATCCTCTCGTGCATGTGTTTCGCTCGGTGTTTGCCTGATTTCACTCGTGTTTGTCACACAGTCACCAGTACCTGTATATACAACCATAGTTCCCTGAGATGGAACTGTAGGTTGTGAAGGAACAAATTGTCCTCCGAATGCCTGTGAAGGCGGATGTACTTGCAGGTTGCCAAGTAGATCCTGATCCAAAAAGAAAGAGTGATCAGAAAGATTTTCATATAACATGTTTTGAAATTCTGTGCTCTCTCTAAGTGAAGAATCAAAAGACACAGGTTCAGTGTTTACTAGCGTGAGTGCTAGTTGTGTGCTTGACTCTTTACAGGATACCGCGGTCGGACGGCCAATTTCAATAAATGCATTCTGTGGAGAGAATGAATCTAGAGACTGTATATTTACCGTTTCAGAGTCCAAATCCTTTTGGGAGGAAATGGATGCAGCTGCAGTTGTCTCTGGTTCTGCCACCCTTTGCTTCTTATGAGACAGAGCTGCGGGATCTCGTAAAAGTGCACTCCCACTCCGTTTCCGGGCTACCTTTCTAACAACAGGGGTTGAAGTAGTGTTGTTTGAAGTGTTTGAAGAAGAATCAGTAGTTGAAGCGGAAACATCAGCTTGGATATGAACCTGGGTGTTTTCAGGTTCAATGCTGGGAGTCTGGAAATCAAATCCAATATCACAATCAAAATCTGCAATATCAATATTAAAGGTATCAGTGAGATTAGAAAGTACCTGAGCTACCTGTAAATCTGTCCTGAAGTCCTGTAGCTCTGGATTGATAGCAGAATCAGCAGGCAGAGGCTGAGAAGTGGATTGTGGTTGAGGAATGGTATGTGTATGTGTAGGTGAAGGTATTGGTTCAGATTGAGAGGGAAGAATGGAGGCTTGTTGGTCTGGGAAGAAGTTGTATTGTGGAGGGGATTGATGTTGAGATTGGTGAGGAGAATTGTAATCTGATTGGTGAGGTGATTGTTGTGGTGAATTGTAAGGAGGGTTGTAGGGAGAGTAATGTGAGGATTGGCTGGATGATTGGTAGTCTTGGAGGAGTTGAAGTGGTTGATTGATACGTGGAGGTGATTGTTGTTGTTCAGGATTAGCTGGTTGTTGTTGTTGTTGTTGTTGTTGATATTGTTGCTGTTGTAGTGGTTCTGGAACTTGTACAGGCTGAAAAGGAACACTGAATTGCTCGAGCATGAATGGAGTCACCACCAGTGGTACATTGTCATGCTTTTTCTTGTTGACCAGCCTAGTTTGGATCTTGGCACAAGTCCTCTGAATAGGAACAACAGGAGAATCGACGTACATGTGCCTATCATCAGCATTCATCTTATCATTCATAAACAACATCAGGAATCTGGGGTAGAAGCATTCAACTTTGTCATTTCTTTGAATTGATCTCTGTGCAACAGACCCCATCTTCCTGATAATCTCCCTCAGCAATATCTTCCCAAAATTGATTCGACGGTTATAAGCTATGCTGAATCCAAAGATTTGCAGCATTGAAGATATATTCCCAAAGTTCTTTCGATTAGTGGGAGCAAACACCTTAGCAAGGGTGTCAAAGAACACATCCCGTTCAGCTTTCAGATTTCCCTTTGACATCTTTGGGAGAAAAATCTGACCTTGATAGTGAATATCCTGAAAGAACTGTCTCAATTCATCCTCGGAGGGATCTGGCTCAAAATTGTCCCTAGGAAGTCCTAAGATCCGGTTCACATCATCGACAGTGATTACAATACGTTTCCTATTAGGCAGATCCCCTATGATCTTGTAATTCTCCAGAGTTGTAGAATTGACAGCATTTGAGTAGAAGTCAAAAAGAGGTTGCAGCTTAATCGGAATATCTGCAGTCAGTGCCGTACTGACTAAACTCTGTCGCGAAAGAAATCTAACCCAAGTCCGGAATCTATCAGAACAGTCATCGGGGTTAAGGCTGGCACAGTAGTTAGTCTCAGCTCCACGAATTCTCCGGCCATTTTTAATAATTAAAAATTGAATTAAGCGAGAATTTTTCAAATTTAAAAGTGAATTCTCAAATATCTCGCAAATTTCAACTAATAATTAAAGCTTAATTAATTAATTAATAATTCGAAATATTTGGATAATATCGAATTAAAAGTTAATTAACTTAAATGGCACTAATCAATTAAACTCCACAAACTAGACTTCCAAACACGGCCTTAAGTTGAAAATCCCCAATTAATCAAAACAATTCAAGCCAAACAGCCCCTTAGGATCAAAAACCCCAAAAACAAATAACAACACGCCAAACGCAGCCTTAAATCCAATTATCCCCTAAACACTCCAAGAACCCTAGCCTTCAAAATAACCCAAACGAAAACTTTGATCCAGACACACGAATGAATGCAGAGTGTCGTAAACTTAAGAACACGCCGAAACCGATCAAAAACTTCGCACGAATCAGTCGAAAAATGGACAGCAGTTCGAGAGGAAATCGAGTAAATCAATGTAACCAGCAAGCAGAGATGCTTGAAATCGAAACCACAGCAAGTTTTTAAAGATAAAACTTGAAAAACCGAACTGAAATCGTGTGTGTATATATGCAGTCGTGTGTATATGCGAGGTTAGAGATGAAGATGAGTGGGCAAGACAAAAGAGATTGTCTTGAGGGTTTTGAATGACTAAGTTAGAAAGACAAACGAGTTTGTCTTAAACGGGGTTGACAGGGAACCAGTAAGACAATCGGTAGCGATTGTCTTACCGAACAGCAACGAGGGGTGAAAGCAAAGCTCGGAGCGACAATCAGTAAGACAATTCAAAATAAATTGTCTTACCGAGTGTGACAGAGAGAGAGCTAGCAAGACAAACAAATAACGGTTCATCAAGACAAATAAGATTGTCTTGCCGAACAACAAAAAAAACTTTGTCTTGCCGAAAAAAAAAAAAATAATAATATGATTTATGATTAATTTAAAAGATATAACATTTTGCAATTTAAAATCAAAAATCTATAATAAAAACAATACTATATATATTACACAAATATTTTGTAAATTTCAACTTTAATTGAATATAAATACTTATGACTTTAACTTTTAATTCAAAAAGATGAATTAACTTAAAATCAAATATTTATGCTTAATTAATTTTGAAAAATACAAAATAATTACAAATAATTATCTAAATGCTTAGGGAATATTACAGGAGAGTGTATGAGCACTTAGAAAATTACAGACTAATATACAAACATGCATAATTACTCAGAATATTATCAGATAACATACAGAAAATCATATAAAATCTAATAATATAGATATAATTATACAGAAAATTCACAAAAATATAAAAACATATAATGCATATGAAAAATATATACAAGAGAACTATGTCATATTTAACATCCCTAATTCACAAACCAGCTTAGAGAAAGTGGATTCATCCAGTGGTTTCGTGAAGATGTCAGCAATTTGCTCAGTCGTGGGTACAAAATGTAACACCACTGTACCATTCATGACATGTTCTCGAATGAAATGATACCTGATATCAATGTGCTTGGTTCTTGAATGTTGAACCGGATTGTTGGTAATGGCTATGGCACTTGTATTATCACAAAATATGGGAATTTTGTTTACTACAACACCATAATCATTCAGTTGGTTCTTGATCCACAAGATCTGAGCACAGCAGCTACCGGCAGCTATATACTCAGCTTCAGCAATAGAGGTAGACACTGAGTGCTGCTTCTTGCTATACCAGGAAACCAACCGACGTCGTAGAAATTGACAGCTTCCAGACGTACTCTTCCTATCAATCCTGCATCCTGCATAATCAGAATCTGTATAGCCGGTTAAGTCAAAACCAGTATTCTTAGGGTACCAAATACCTAAACCAGGTGTACCCTTAAGATATCTAAAGATTCTTTTGACGGCTATAAGATGTGATTCCTTAGGATCAGCTTGGAACCTAGCACACAAACATGTTGCAAACATGATATCTGGTCTACTTGCAGTAAGATAAAGTAGAGAGCCAATCATACCTCGATAGCTTGTGATATCGACTTTCTTACCAGATTTATCCTGGTCAAGCTTTGTGGCAGTGGCCATGGGTGTCTTTGCTGGTGAAGAGTCTTCTAGATTGAACTTTCGAAGAAGATCTCTGACATACTTGGATTGGCAAATGAATATTCCATCTTCCTTTTGGCTTACTTGAAGACCAAGGAAGTAGGACAGTTCACCCATCATACTCATCTCATAGTTACTCTGCATCAACTTAGCAAATCTCTTGCACAAGTTATCGTTAGTAGAACCAAATATAATATCGTCAACATATATTTGTACAAATATCATATCCTTATCATGCAATTTGTAAAAGAGAGTTTTGTCTATGACACCTCTAGTAAAATTGTTTTCAATTAAAAACTCAGAGAGAGTGTCATACCATGTCCTTGGTGACTGCTTGAGTCCATAGACAGCTTTGAATAGGAAGTATACAAAATCAGCAAATTCTGGATTTTCAAAGCCAGGGGGCTGTTCCAGATATACTTCTTCTTCTAGCTTTCCATTCAGAAATGCACTTTTCACATCCATTTGATATACCTTGAAGTTGGAGTGTGCAGCAAATGCAAGAAATATTCTGATGGCTTCAAGACGAGCAACTGGAGCATAGGTTTCATCGTAATCAATTCCTTCTTCTTGTGAATAACCTTTTGCAACCAGTCTGGCTTTGTTTCTTACAACAATGCCATCACCATCTAACTTGTTACGGAAGACCCATCTAGCTCCAATTGTAGATTTTCCTTTTGGTCTTGGAACCAGGGCCCAGACTTCTTGTCTCTCAAATTGATTGAGTTCTTCTTGCATGGCAAGAACCCAATCAGGATCAGCAAGTGCTTCTTCTATTTTCTTTGGTTCTAGTTGAGATAGAAACCCAGAGAATAGGCATTCATTTGTCGTAGCACTTCTAGTCCTTACACCAACATCAGGATCACCAATAATCAGATCAAAGGGATGATCTCTGCTCCAAATCCTTTCCCTTGGAAGATGTGTCCTTGATAATTCAGCAGTATTATCATTATGCTGAAATGTGTGACTAGTTGATCCATCAGCTCCCCCTGAGTTGTTGCCAGGTTGACTTGATGATCCACCACTGGCATCAGTGGAATCTCCAGCATTATTACCATTTCCTCCACCATTGCCTGGATCATTATCATTGTTGTCATCTCCTGTTGCAACCTCAGGTGGAATATCATCATCTGAATCAGAGTCTGGATAGTTGTCAAACTTCAGAGACTCAGATGGATCAGCAGATTGTATACTTGGAAGTTTAGTGTCATCAAATGTAACATTGACACTAACTTTCACTGACAGAGTATCAATTATAAAAACTCTATAAGCATTATTTGTATAACCAACAAAAATTGCTTCATAAGCCTTTGGCTCAAACTTGTTCAAGTTCTCTTCACCATCCTTGAGAACATAACACTTGGCTCCAAAGACATGAAGATGTTTGACATAAGGTTTCTTGTTGTTGTACAGATGAAATGGAGTTTTCATATGATCCTTGTTGATCAAAGTTCTATTCTGGGTATAGCAGGCAGTAGACACAGCTTCAGCCCAAAAGTACAGAGGAAGCTTTGCTTCAGCAATCATAGTCCTTGCAGCTTCGATCAGTGTACGATTCTTTCTTTCGACGACTCCATTCTGCTGAGGAGTCCTTGGTGCTGAATACTGCCTTCTAATTCCCTTTTCAGAATAAAAGTTGATTAGAGTTTGATTCTTGAATTCAGTTCCATTGTCTGATCTTACAGCTTTTACAGGAACACCTTTTTCCAACTCAACCAATTTGATATGATCAATTACTGTCAGGGGAGTTTCATCCTTAGAAGATAGGAAGTAAACCCAAGTAAATTTCGAGAAGTCATCCACAATGACTAAGGCATATCTTCCTCCATCAATAGATGCAACATTCACGGGGCCAAACAAATCCATATGCAACAAATGAAGTGGATCTGTAATGGTATTGATGGTTTTGCCTTTGTGAGATGCTCTCTTCGCTTTTCCTTTCTGACAAGCTTCACAGAGATCATCAGATGAGAATTCCAGGGAAGGAAAACCTCTCACTAGATCTCTCTTGACTAGAGAGTTCATGGTTTTGAAGTTGAGGTGTGAGAGTTTCTTATGCCATAACCAACTATCTTCAGCAGATGCTTTGGCGTAGAAGCAGTGAACTTCGTTTCCAGGTCCTGAAGACAAATCAGCTACGAATATATTGCCTTTCCTTATGCCACATAGTGAAGGACGCTTATCCTTGATATATTTAATGATACATATCTCCTTTTCAAAATGAACATAATATCCTTTGTCACAGAATTGACTGACACTCAGGAGATTATGTTGAAGTCCTTCAACTATTGCAATATCTTCTATGATAATCCTTCCAATTTTATACTTGCCATATCCCACAGTACGACCTTTGCTATTATCAGCAAAACTGACTGTAGGGCCAGCTCCTTCTCTTATGTCCTCTAGCAGGGATTTATTGCCAGTCATGTGCATTGACGCTCCACTGTCAAGCACCCAGGTAACACAAACAACTCCACTGGCACCCTGCAAAAGACAACTTGATTAGACAGTCTTTGGGACCCACACTTGATTGGGCCCTGCAGTCTTAAAGAACTGATTTCTATTAGGTAATACAACAGAGCCTCTTGGACTGATACTTGGTTCAGACTTGACTGAACTTACTTCCTTAACAACAGCCTTATAAACCTTAGTTTTAGGCTTTGGAACATAAGTCTCCTTCCTAACATGAGTAGGACTAGCAGTCTTTGATCTAGCATGCTTGTTGTTTGTGTGTTGTCTAGGTGATGTGTTTTCATTTTTAGCATGCAAATTTTTAAAATAAGCAGACATCAAATTGAAAGCACAAGTCATACAATTATCAACACTACAAGATTTATGACATGCATCAAAAGCAGAAACAACAGAAGTATCAGTCATAGTAGTAGGAACATCAATAGATTCTACTCTAACCTTGTTATCAGTTTTAAAGTTTTCAGTAGAATGACACCTATTGTTCTTGTTCTTACTATTAACAAAATTATTGGGCTTGTTGAATTTAGTTCTCTCAGAGTTGACACCTAAACCAGCTTTAGGCAACCTAACATTGCCTTTCACTTTGATTGGTTTCAGGTTTGTCAGAATCTCATCTCTCATCTCATTACTCTCTTTCATTTTAAGGTCTTCCTGTTTTAGTTCATATCTAATGACAACAGGAGTCTCTAAAAGAGGTTCAGCTTCTGAGGTTTTAAACAAAGGTTTAAGGGAATCTTTCAAAACAAAAGGAATCCCTCTCTCTTCAGCACTCTTCTTAAAAGGAGTAATGTTACTAGCCTTACCTACAGATTTGTTATAGTCAAAGCCTATTCCAACAGTTCTCTTGATCTCTTGTTTATCATTAAGTTCTTTGACTATCAAGGAGGCATCCTTAAAGGCTTTACATTTCACTTTCTCTTCGTCTAGCTGAAGTCTTAAAGCAATCTCACCTTTCTCTAGAACTTTGACTTTAGCACATTGTAATCCTAAGTCCATAGTCAATTGTTCTATTTTAGGTTTTAATACTTTCATCTCATTCATTTTATAAGCATGAATTTCTAAGACTAAAGTATCAATTTTAAGATTAGCAGCTTTCATCCTTTTAATAGCATCATCTCTTTCAAGTCCTAATTGCATAAACAGTTTAGGGCATGTAGGATCTACCTGAAAGCTTCCAGCAGGAGGAGGTGAAGATGATCCAGTATTAGCCATGAAAGCAACATTCCCTAGCTGCTCCTCTTCATCACTATCTGTATCATCCCAGCTTTTGCCTTCTGCCAGATAAGATTTGCTTTTGAAACTTTGACTTCCAGAAGTACCATGATGCTTTCTAACCAGTGCATCATACTTCTGCTTCAGCTCATCATACGAATCTTTTCTTTTTCCTTGAACCTTGGGCTGTTTGCATTCAGTTGCAAAGTGTCCAGGTTCACCACAATTGAAGCATTTGAACTTGCTTCTGTCCATCATCCCAGTCTTGTATCCTCCTTTGCTTGTAGAAGATGAATAGCCTCCCTTCTAAAACTTACTAACAGTAGGTTTGTATTTATAGGAAGGGTTCTTCCGGAATCTCATGTTTCCAAACTTCTTGGCAAACAGTGATAGAGATTGATCTTCTAACTGTTCAAGCTCTTCCATTGTATAGAACTCTTCGTCACCACTGGAAGAAGCAGTTTGACCAATCTCAGGTACAACAAATTCCTGAGTAGTCTTAGAAGGAACAACAACATCCTTCTTCTTTTCTTCCAGTACAGGTGACTCAACAACTAGAGCTCTCGAATGGTTTTGTGTTTTACCCCAGCCATATCTCTGTTTACTCTGAACTTGCTCCAGTTCATAAGTTTTCAAAACTCCGTAGAGTCTTTCCAGAGAAATCTCATTCAGATCTCTGCTTTCCCTGATGGCAGTGATTCTGTGTTCCAGATGTTCAGGAAGGGTTAAGAGAAACTTCATGTTGACCTCTTTCTTGTCGTAGAATTTCCCATTCAGATTTAAATTATTTATCAAATTATTAAGTCTGATAAATACTTCTGAAATTCCTTCACCGGGATGGGAACCAAACTGTTCATACTGAGCCATCAGTATCTCTTTCTTGTTTTCCCTAACTTCCTCTGAGCCTTCATTGATAATCTCTAACGTATCCCAGATTTGCTTGGCGTTTTTACAATTTACAACAGCATTGTACATCACTGGATCTAGAGATTCAACCAAAATTAGTTGAAGAGCATCATCTAAATTCATCTGTTCACTCTCTTCATCTGTGTACTCAGAAAGTTCTTTCGGAATGACCTGATGAGGTATCAACACACCATCCTCTTCGTGTGCTAATATGACCTTCATAGGAGTAGTAACACTTTTGTCTAAAATCCCAATGTATTTTCTGTTCGCTGTTCGAAGGAATAGGAACATGTGCCTTTTCCATAGGCCAAAGTGTTCCTGGCTGAACGGTGGGATTTTAATGCTACTGATCTTTTGCGTACTCATTTTTTAGGAATTTAAGGTGAATAGTGTTTGGATGAGATTTGGATTTTTGAAAGAAAAATATTTTTAATCAAAATTAATTTTTGGAATAAAATTAATTCGAATAAAAAATATTTGGACGTTATAGAGTGTGTATGGGATCTGATACGGAAAAATGGTATCAACCGCTCTGATGCCAATTGTTAGGTCCAGATATGATTGTAGAAGGGGGGGGTTGAATACAATCAGTACCAAATCATCGCGGAAGTGAATCTGATTGAATATGATTTGTTAATCAGATTATAATTAATTAATATAACAATGTTTGACGTCGTTATATAATTAAAATGGTTCAGTTTTAATGTCCACTAAAGTTCGTAGAATAAATCCGACAGGGTATATTCTAGATTTAGTGATTAAAACAACCGGGTTATCAAAGCACAGAAAACTGTGGATATAACGATCAAGCAAGTTACAAACAACTTGAAAGCTTTACAAATGCTTTGAATACAAAGTGAATGAACACTAAAAATGAAGGATGCAATGCCATATTTATAGGCAAAGCATTTGTACTTGTAAGACAATTGAAAGACAAGACAATTGTGAGTAGCAAAGACAAAGTAGAAGGGGCAAGACAATTTCAGATTGCCTTGCAAGCACAAGACACAGCAGAAAGACAATTTTAGAGCTCGTAAGACAATTTAGAGCTTCGGTAAGACAATCTTCATTCGGTCAGACAATCAAGAACTTCGGTAAGACAATTGCAATTGTCTTGCAGAAGCCATTCGGCCAGACAATCTTGGATTGTCTTGGCAGAAGACATTCGGCCAGACAATTTAAGATTGTCTTGCAAGCATCACAAGGCTTCGGTCAGACAATCTAATTGTCTTGGCACAAAGCATTCGGTAAGACAAATTGAATGTCTTGCAGACTTTCTAAACCATTCGGTAAGACAAAGAGTTTGTCTTGGCAGTTGTCTTCACCTTCGGTAAGACAAACAATATTTGTCTTGCAGTCATTCAATGAGATTCGGTAAGACAATTCCAATTGTCTTGCTGAGCTTGAGTAGGTGATTGAATGTAATATGTAGATTATATTTAAATAGAAAATTATCCACTTAATTAATTTAATCATATAAATTCATAAATTAAATTAATTCGAAAGTGAATTAATTTAACAAATAAATTACATAATTAATTTAATTATTTGAGAAGTGAAATAATAATCTATTAAATATTAAATCACCCCTTCTTCAGAAGAATAGCTTCCCGTCTTCTTTAAACATAAATAACTCCGTCTTGATCAGTCGAACGAACGAACCACCAACTCTGCTTGACTTCAAATATTCAATTTGAATAACTGATACACAGATGTACTGTCTGTTTCATCTGTATCTAGTTAAATCAAATATTCTTTGTCAAATAAACATTTAAGAATTTGATTTGTTCGTCGAGTCTTCGTCTTGTAAGTACTTCTTCATTAAATGGAATCTTCTGATAAAATAAAGTATAGAAACTTTATATCTTCTGAACTCCTGGACGTGCCACAAAAGATTATTTGTGCACTGAGGCTTGAACATATTAATGAACTTCTTTCAGTGGTGTGCAGCAGCATCCTGGAATTTATCTGACATATAATTCCCATAAATCATTTGACGTTCTTCGTACGGATTCCGTTGACTTGCTATTTACTGAGCTTTCTTATCTGAGTTGAGTTGTACCTCTTTAAATACAAATAGGCTAAACATATGCCTTTCAAAACCCTTGGCGCCATGTTTGACTGGTGACTATGTTATACATATATATACATATGTATATATGTATATGCATTTGGCGCCTGTTATTGTGTATAAATAGAGCTTTGTAGTTTCATTTGAAACTAACTACACACTTTGTACGTGCACACACTCTACACATTCTCGAGAGTTAAATTAGAAGATCGTTTTTATCGAGAGTTTGTAATAGAGTGATTGTAGTCTCTGCAGCCGACACTTATGTTGGAATTTGTAGCACCCGAGGATTATTTCTAATACAAGAATATTCCCCGACTTGCTGGAGTTATTTATTTACGATTGATTTAACATGGACTGAAACAAGATTATCCGCAATTAAATTAAATCGAAGAAATTGGTACGACGTATTCAACCCCCCCCCCCTTCTACGTCTGATTGGACCTAACAGAACAGAGTTGGCTGGGTTTTGTACGAGGGAAAGTCTGAGCAAGGTGGTGTGAGGCTGCTGGAGGTGTTAACGGAGTGGCAGAAATTCCGATAACGGACAGCGGTGGTCTCGGTTGCTGTGGGCTGTTGAATCATAAATGGTGTGGGGAGGTATTTTTGAAGCATCGGCCTCTGGAAATTGAGGAGGAAACAGAGGTCTTACCTCAGTTTTATGGCTGCGTCTTTAGTCTTAGCTGGGGTTTTGTGTTGTATTTATGTATGTACTACGTGTATGAACATGAGTAAAAGTTCTGAAAGTGGCTGTTGCTTGTGGTCACCACTGATCGAGAGTGCTGTAGTGCGAGAATGGAGGTGAGAGGAAGAGAGGTTGGACACCGGTGTTGCCGCAATTGGCAAGGTGAAGAAAGAAGATGCCAGTGATGTGCCTCGAAGGTTGTAGCGGTTGAAAATTCGACTGACCTGGTTGGAGGTCTGGTGGCCTGAGAAAGAGAGGCATAGTGGCGTCACTGAAGAGCAGAGGAGAGGGCAACAGATGGTTGTGATGTGTGTAGGCTGGTGTGATGGAGGGGGGTTGTGGTATGTGAATAAGTGTGGAGGTTAAAGAATAAAGGGAGTTATGTAGGAAATTTTGAAGGTTTAGAGGCATGTTCCAAGAAGTGTTGCAAAAGCTTGTCCGCAAGGGTGGTGTGAAGTCTGGACTGCTGTCCAGGCAGTACAGAGTTGGCTGGGGAGAAGTGAGTAGATATTGTGGGAAAGAAACTGTAGGGGAATGGAGGTGAAGTTGTAGGAAGTGCAAACGCAACATTTGGTTAAGCAATTCAGAGATATAATGGAATGAATATTAATTAATTATAGATTATGTAATATTAATTATTATTATTACTATTATTATTATTATCAATTCTTTTGATAAGAATAATGATAATTAATAATTTTAATAATGTTAATAATCAATAATTGATTAACTTAAATTCTATTTCTATTCCGGTTAATTGTGAGTAAGGTCTTTGCTGATCGTGAACTATTTAAATTTCATGTGGTATCTGATTTTGAAATTGTTATCGATGAATAACTTGTGTTTTGAGATTAATCGGATTTGGTTATAGGTATTATTGCAAGGACTTTGCATATATATTTTATATTCGAATATTTCAGAATTGAATTGAGATAATAATATATTATCTTATTTTGATAGAGATTGTTGTGTTATTGATTTGAGATGTGACCGAATTACAAGTGGATTTGTAATTCGAAAGACTTGATTTATATTTTTGGATTTGGATTATATCCAGGAGTGTATTATCGACGTGGTAGTTGTTTGTAATATAATTTGACATGAGATTATATACAAGTATCACTGGATTATATATTAATATTAATATAAATATTAGAGCATGTGAATTAAATGCTACGTGCTGACGTGATTACTTGTTTAACTATGTAATGCTATGTTATATATTATTTGTATATAATATATATTTATATTACGAAGGGTAGTAGTATAATTTTGATTATGCGAATAGACGATGTTCTTGATTGTTCATCAACTCAAGTATTGCTTTACTATTATATATAGTCGATCGAGATGCGTGCATCAAAGACTTTCAGAAGCAAGCAGATAGTGTTGCAAGACAAGTTGGAAATAGTTTGATAAAGCAATATTGTGCCGTGAGATAGGCCAATAGAGTGTAGTGATTGTAGAGTTAGCAATTGAGGCCAGCCTAGAATTTTGAGTAGTGTGACTGTGTGTCACATGTTTTCTATCAAAGGCAAGTATTCCTATTCTTCTCTTTTATTTAAAGAGCAAGTAATTCAATTCCTCTTTTCATAAAGTAGGTTTTATAATTATGACTTGTATTTCTGCAAGCAGGCATACTTTTATACTGTGATTTAAATTATCGAATATTTTTAGTTCGATCCTATTCTAGTGTGATATGCACAATGATAACATTCTTTGAAAAGTATACTGATCAAGAATTAATCAGTTTTTTGAAAGATTATTGTCTGAGTTACTTTACAGTTGGAACTACTGATGACTCTATAACAGTCATATTTCAAAATTACAATATATGCTTGGTCTTCTGTCCCAGACTTAAACCTTGGATTTTAAATATCAAAAATAACTCTGTTGATTCCTTTACACCGTATTGTGGTGGAGTTAAAAATATACTCAGACTTTAATGAAATTATTTTTGACAGTATTTTGAGTTTGAAAACTAAAGAGTTTTCAGAAAAGTTATGAAAGGATGATTTTATGGCATAAGGGGTATTTAATACTCCAGCCAGATAGACCAGCAAAATATTGTTTTCAAAATAGATGATTAGTCATCTGCTTCTGGAAGAAATCGGAAGATTTCTTTGTTTTTGCGTAAGAGACCGAGACGGCGGTCCAGCGGAGGGCTATTTGGGTATTATTGAAATATTATAATACTTTTCTGCCAATGGACAATGTGTTGCCTTGTATTGGTACCTATTTTGAGGCATGTTTCCATGAAACATGTCCGGTATTATCACACGGTCTGATCAGCTGTGATAGTACGCCGTTGTTTAAAACCTGGTCATTATTGTTTAAGCTTGTGATAGCTTTTGTTTACTGTCAAATATATTCTGTGAATTTACAAGCATATGGATTTATATGTTTGATAAAATTTTGAGTTACACAACTGTTATGATTTACTTCAAAAGTTTGCTTTATTTCAAATACTCTAATTTAATTAAAAAGAAATCATATCTTGTGGCTCTTGCCTTTCATATTACTTTGCTGAGCATTTTCGCTCACCCTTGCTATTTTTTTCTAACCCTTTCAGCTAGGGATTAAGATGATCACTTGTGTAAGCTGCGCGTAAGATTGATGCTAGGCGAGATTGCCAGGGAGATGTTTACAAGAGTAGTTCTGGTTAGAATTGTTTCATTTCAGTTTAGTTGTAAATAGATTTATTTATTTGGTTATCAGTTACTCTTCTTATCGAGGTTTAACTGATAATGTAGTTTAAGTTGTAATAAGATTGTAAGTTTTGGTTTCTGATTTCAATGCTCTAACCTATTAGCGATCCTGTTTTTAGGGGGTCAAAGTGATTTTGATTTAAAAATCTCTTAAAGTGTTCAGATTTTCAAATATCTATTTTACTTTTTTCCACAAATACAGGTTTTTAAATGATTTTTGTTTTAGTGGCACCAAATCCAGACCCCCGGATTTGAGGGCTGTCACAGTAGCGATTAAGGTTAATATCTTGTTCGAACTTTTAATTAATATCATAAAACGCAGGGCCAAGGTCCGATTGTTCCTACAAAAGGGGAACTCGTCAATGCATCGTATGTTTGATTCTTATATAATGTTTATGTTTTATCAAAATTATGTTTCAAGTGAGCATAAAAATGATATTTAGTGATGATACTTTTGATATGTTCAGAAGCAATGGAAACTAAGACTACAACACAGGATAAATTTTCTTATTGAAAGCATAGTGTTCTGAATATATAAAGAAAATGGTAATTTTATGATTCTTGGAGCGCTCTTCTTTCCTCAGCTTCTAAACGATACCAATCTTCTCTATAATATCGATCTGGTGAGCTCGAATTATCCTAAATCTGGATTTTTTTAAAGTTTGTTGTGTCGATTTTTTGTGATATATGAGGTGAATGTTTTGATTTTTATGTAGCTTTGTTCATGGGGTTTGAAGAAATCGAGGCAGATGATGATATTAGGGATGATTATCCCTGCCCATTTTTTTCCGGATATTTCGATATTGTGGGCTTGTGTTGTTATATTGATGATAAGCATCCTGTATGTAGAGGCGAAAAATGGGGTACTTCAGTTTGATTTTTGAGTTGTTTGTGCTGATCATCACTTTATGACTTGATAGATTCCAAAAGTTTTAGTTAGTAGATTCGAATTTAATCACCTCAGAGTATATATATGTTATATTTGAAGAAAACCGAATAGAATAACTAAATTTTAATCTGTATGCTTGTTTTCTTGCGGGTGACTAGAATACATAGTTGAAAGAAAAATGTTTGGGCTGTTTTGCCTGCTTTTCTATCCCCTAAATTCAATTAATTGTTCGACCTATAGTTAGCCTGTGTATTATGTCGCTTTCTTCGGGAATAGTTAGCATTACATGGGGTTTACATGATATTTAAGTTAGTGCGAATATTTAACACCATCCTATAAAATTCTTCCCGTAGAGACATTTCTGAGCTTACCTGATTGTAGAATTCATTTCTCTCTGAAAGAGAGAAGCTATTTAATGTGTCTAAAGTTATGTGGTACTTCTTTGTAATGCAAATATCTCTAATACTGAAATTCAGTATTGAGGGACATAGAGAATACTAGATATTGCCACAGGTGGATACGTGCATGCTTGTACACACACTGATCATTAGAGCATTTTGAAATACTTTTAATTAATTTTGGTTAGGTTGTCTTTAACTAATTATAAATGAATTTATTAATTTAAAATCTTTGGGATAAAAGTATAAAAGTCTAATATGCTCAGCACATCAAGAATTAGCTTTACACTAATAGGTTCTTGTGTTTTGGACTGTGACTAACAGGTATGTCCGGTTTGTGCAATGAGGGTGGGAGTCGACATGGTAGTGCATATAACATTGCAACATGGAAATATTTTAAGATATCCTCTTCTGCTCATTTTTTTTTCTTATTTCTTTTTTTCATTTTGCGTGCATTCTATATCTTCGTTTATTGCCCAACTAAACATATTAGTATGTTTGTGCTTATGTCAGATATTAAAGGTGTACGATTTTCGGGATGTTGCCAAGCCAGATTTGATCATTGGTAACTAAAGTGAGGGGAATCTTGTTGCATGATTGCTAGCAAATAAATTAGGTGCAACCTAGGTATGAGCCCAGATTTATGTGTTTGGAATGGAATCACATGTTTGCTTGAATCTTGTCTCATGTTAGTATTACTTGTCACAGTGTACTATTGAGCATGCTCTAGAGAAAACAAAATACCATGATTCTGACATTCATTGAGAAAAATTTGATTAAAAGTAGCACCTCTCTAGTCATTTTACAGCTGATCTTATCGCAATGAATCATACTGATTTCATCATCACCAATACATTCCAGGAGATAGGTGGAAGGTAATAAACGAGTCCTTATGATATATTAAATTCATCTATAAATGCGCTTTTAACCCTGTGTGTTTTGCTAAATTTTGTGGATTGTTTTCTATCTTTGTACCAAGGATACCATTGGACAATATGAGAGTCGTACTATCACCACGTGCAGATACATCTGTCTACTACCCTACACCGAAAAGAAAAGGAGGTTGACAACAATTCATCCTGAAATCGAAGACCTCCTTTTTAGTTCAGTTGAAAATAAAGAGCATATGTAATTCTCTTTTTACTCAATACTCATCAATAAATAATTTCCCTACATTGGATAGAATCTGATGTCAACACTCTCTTTTTGTCTCTTAAAAGACCGGTATAAACCTATACTTTTCAATATGGCAAGGTTGGATAATGTGAAAAATTGGACGGAAATTGTTTTAGTGGTATGCTAAAAATCCTAAGCTACGTGCATTGGTCAACTTAGTAGTTGTTGGTGGAGACCGAAAGAAGGAACCAAAGGATTTGGAAGAACAAGCACACATGAAGAAAATGTATGGACTAATTGACACCTACAAGTTGAATGGTCAATTTAGATGGATATCTGCTCAGAAGAACCACGTGAGGAATGGTGAACTTTATCATTGCATAGCTAAATCAAGGGTTAATTTTGACTTTTAATGGTTGTATGATATGTTAGTTTGGACTTCAAAGTTGATTTTGACTTGTTCTTTAGTATTTTAATTCTTAATGGTTGATTTTTGAGGAATAGGTGGTATTATAATATGCAGATAAAATGTTGTCAAAAAATTAAAAAATATATATTGTAATATAGACTTTAAAATGTTGTATCTAAATGTTGCAATTCATTAATATAAGAATATTAAAATGGGCATAAAATATTTTTAAAAAAATGCTAATTAAAAGAATCAAATAAGTGTTGCACACAAGTGTTGCATGGAAAACTATGAGACATGGTAAAAAATCAAATAAAGTGTTGCAACAAAATGTTACAATAGGCTATTGAAATATTTAAAAAGTGTTACTCAAAGGGCTAAATATGTTACAATATCAGGCTAATGCAAGATCTTTAGAAGTGTTGCAATACAAGTAAAAGTGTTACATTTGATGACCTATTGCAACGGCCACAAACGCAAGCCCTAATGTTTGGTCAAATTTTACAATATACTATGTCGTAACACTTTTAGGCTATTACACAATATTTTTCCGGGCTTGCAATAGGCCAAATATGGTGTAGTGATATTGTACCTGCCAAGAATGATTACATATAACGTGACAGCTAGAAATAATCACCATGAAGACAATTAAAAATCACCATCTAATAGTATCACAATTTTGCTTTATACTCCGAGTGCTTATGAAATTCTTGTTAACTCAAGTAACAAGCAGATAGTTCAAATTCACAACACACTATGTTAACAAAGCACATGTATTAATAAAAAAGAGAACTAAACCGATTTTAAAGCACTTGGTAATATATGATACCAAAAATAATGAGTCCTAAACAACAAACATCAAATAGTCCAATGCTAAAAACTACACATCATAGATATTTTATAATTGAACTCACTTGTTTGTGTTGAATGTTGCATCAAAAGATACAGCATCACCGTAGAGCTCATAATTTCTTCGCGCCGTGGCATCAGCCCAAAACAGTTTGGTCTGGTGACCATTGTCATCAACCTCATAATCATAGAAAAAAGAGGGATTTGCTTCTTGATTAACTTTAAATTTTTTAATAACCATTTGACCATCATATTCGCCAACAAATCCTTTTAGATCTCTATCAAAATTCCTATAATCTCTTGACGTGGCTCCAACATTCTCATATCCCCCAACCATCTCTTTCATCAATCTAAATGCCTTGCTTGCACCATTAACTTTACTAGCATCAAACACAAAATTCATAGAACACGTAGACATTTGACGATTCCCTCTTAAGAACTGCCTACAATCTTCGGAAACCAAGGGGTGATTGTGTGCTTCAACAAAGCGAAAAATAAAATATATCTGACCAGGTGCAAATTTTAAAACAAGTTTCGCATCACATCCACACCTACCAGACATAGTCCTCCTCCTCTTACCCAACCGAGTTGTACTTCCCTCAGAACTACTATTATTTTCACTATTACCAGCCCTACTACAAACCAATACTTGCTTATTATGGTACCATCATCGTGTTTCTTCTCAGCACTACGACGAATATCAAATCCACACAATCGTGCATACTCCTTAAAAAAAGCAATACCAGCAAATGACTTGTTCAAACACGGATTCAGATTCTCATCATCATCAGTATAAGGAACATAATACTTATGTCCACCAGGACTAACCGTACAACCAGAATCAACTTCTTCAATGTCATTTGAAGAGTAACTGTCCGTCTCCATATCACGTAAATCATCAGCAAATCCAATACCTATAACAAAAGAAAGTCAAAGTTAAAACTAACTGAATTCAGAAAAGCTATTACATAAAACAATCACTGCCAATGCAAACAAAAATCACCACATCAAATTATTGAACAAAATCAAAAATCCTATAAATCAAATTATTATACAACTCAGAGTAAGTGAATTATATAACAATTCACTACAAATCACAACAGAAAATCACCGAATCAAGTTATCGAGCAAAATAAAAAATAATTACTATAAATCAAATTCTTAAGCAACTGATAATCTGTATATTCTACACAACTTCACAACAGTTTCCAACAACAAATCACCTCATCATATTATCAAAAAAATTAAAAAAAAAATCCTATATAATCATGTTGTTATGCAGCTCAGAACACTTTAACTGTTAACAAAATCAATACACTTTACAACAAAAAATCACCTCATCGAGCAAGTATAAAACTCAGTTACAAAAATACATCTACAGTGACCTTTACACCAAATCAATGCTCAACTAAAACAACACCGTCTTTACATCACCTAGAATATGCTCCAACACAGGCTCAAAAACTGAATTACAGATCTTCGAACAATATCGAAACACAAACTATAGTAAATTATCCAAACTATAAAGAAACTACCTTGATTTGAACTTATCTTCAGCAAATCTTCAGTAATCATGATGAAAGCAACGTAATTGACGCGGTGTTTGAGCGAAGATAACGAGATAGGTAGAGCGATTTTGAGGAGAGAGAAAGAGGTTAAGTTTAGAGAGATAACTACTAACCGAAAAAAATACAGAAAAGACTGAAAAGAAACGGGTTTTATATTTTTATTATTATTAAAAATCAACGTCTCAGATTAAATATGGTTTGTAATATTTGTAGGGCTGAGATTAAATCTCATATCTCATATAATTCGGAGTTCTCATGTGAGCACAAGCCTATATATATATATATATATATATATATATATATATATATATATATATATATATATATATATATATATATATATATATATATATATATATATATATAGTGAGGTTCGAGAGAAAACCCTCTTATCAAGAAAACCGAGAAACCCTCTTAGATGCCTTTGATTAATAAAATAGAATATATAATTAAATTTGAAATTAGGAGGGGCAATCTTGACAATAATCTTATTTGTATATATTGCATATCTTTTATTTTTGGTATCTTGCACAACTCAATATATCAAATTAATATCAATCATATTATATCCAAATCGGGACAATCTTGTACAAAATCTTGTTTAAATATTTGCATATCTCATATCTTAGGTATCTTGCACAACTCAATATACCAATTAAAATTACAATTTAATCAGAATCGTAATTACTTTATATCTTTTTATTTTTGGTATCTAATAATACATTTAATTACGATTCCAATAACTGTTCACTTAAATTTTTGGTAATTTAATCAGAATCGTAATTACTTTATATCTTCTATTTTTGGTATCTAATAATACACTTAGTTGAATATTGTAATATTATGAGATTCCAATAACTGTTCACTCAAATTCGTAGAATAATATATAGTAGAATCTTTAAATTAATATTTTAATAAAATTTATATTACTTTAAAAGATTCCCACAAATATATTTTTTATAAGCAAAAGATTCGCTCAAATATAATAGAATAATATATAGTAAAATATTCGCTTAACAAATCTACTATATCTATTATACGAGAACAACCTTTTCTCCAGAGCAAATTTATTCAGGTTAGGAGGCTCAAACCTGTTTCCGAACCTCAATCTAAAACTTAAAAGATGTTCCGTCACCGTGGGCTCCGTTCATGCGATTTGACTCCTACCGCTGGTTTGGACCAAACCAGTGGGAGGCTCTGCTCCACTTTTCCCCTCTCCACCATCAATCCGTCCTTGCCTGCACTGCACAGTCTGAGTTCGTGATTAATTTAGGGCCAGCCTATGTTGGACAGGGAGCTGGTATATTCTTATCTCCCAATTTCACTTCGAGGCTTTGTACAATTACCCTCGTCTTCACGCTGATAACCCTGTCAAGCATCAAATTCATTTCATTACACGGCTATTCTGATGTCATTGATATGAGCCAGTCTACATAGAATCGGGTATGTCATTGCTACATGTTTGATAAAAACTCTGAATCAATTTTATTTTTTTATGTTATAAAAAGGTTGTCTCTTAATTGTTTAAGATTACGAAGGATTCTCTTAATTTTAGAATTTCATGTCAATTATAATTTTGTTATTCTTGTGTTTATATATGTAGTTCTCAGTGATCTCATTTGTAATTTTCGTAACTTTTGTTCTTATTAAAACATTTGTTTTATGATGTAACCTCCCTTCTTTGGACAAGGTGCATACAAGTTTAATATTTATGAATGCTCAGTATGGTCCGGATATATTTCTTCCAGCAGATCAACATTTGTATTTCTTATATATTTGAATTTCACAACAAAACTTATCCGGGAGTTATAAAACATTCTTATCTGGTTCTCATAATAAAAAAGTCTCTTATGATACTGTCCATTGTTTGCGTGCAATATCTTTGTTTTCCCATTAACACACGTAAAATATATACAGCTTCACAGATCACCTACAATATCAGATGGATTTATGCTCTTATGCAATTTCAGACTGCAGCATTGTTGACTTAACCGTTGCCTCACGTTAATTTGTACATGTTTAGGCTTATACAAAGATATGAGTTTCAGTTGCATTAGGGTATAGCGCATACTCTCTGTTCTTTTACATGAGAAATTTGTAGGATTTTTACCTTTAAATTTTTTTGACCGTCTCCACTCATCTAAAGTTTATCCAAAAAATAATAAAAAAACTCCATACCAAAGAGATAAGACTACAGGCTGATTACAAAATTAATTATACAAGACATCACATTACTTGCAAGCTTGAATGTAGACTGATGTAATGACTCAGACCTAGCCTAGGATTGTACTAATTTTATATTTTGCAGATCTTAATTTATTTGACCTTGAGCCTTGAAAGATTTCTTATATTTCATTTAAATTTCGATCAATCATCATATTAGTTACTGTGTATGCATATGTTAGTGATAACCCTTTAAAAAGATTAATGTGTTGATAGAAGCCCCTAATTGGAACTTATATATATCATATGTTATTAGAACTTTATTGTTACTGCATTCCTTTACTAACTGAGAAGTAAATCCCCCCAGCAAACCTTGTAAATTTATGTTACTTTCTAATCTAAACACCCGCCAAACCTTGTAAATCTGTCTTGGTTTCTAATCTCTTTAAACTCTTTGGCTCTTGAGCATAAGACTTCATTGTTTCATCCAAAGAGTCACGATTTGGTTTATTAACAAAATTCCAGCACTATATATTAAGTGCTGATTTATGGACAAGAAAACGATTCGAGGAGGGCCTCAGTTATTAACCATATATGCCAAATACCAGTTCAAGGCAACAAATCTCCTTACTCACTCTGATGATTACATTGTTCCCCGTCACTCGCTTTCTTCTTTGCCTATGTTTGAGAATATGATAGTGTTTGTGATCTATATATAGAGTTTTCATTGCCAAGAGTAATCCCAAATATATTCCAGAAATCTCTCAATTATGTTGTGTGGTTTGTGTTACATGGTGGAGATCTAGAATTTGACTTGGATTCAGGTTCACACTTGGAACAATAATCTGCAACTGTGTTTTTTAGTTGCAGGTAAATTAGTTCTGGTATCATTATTTGTAAGTGTTGTACTAGGTGTATACCATACTATTAGATTAATTTTGTTGGTTGCATTTCATGTTTATAGTTGATATAGAAATATAAAAGATTGTAAGCCTTATAGAAGCATTTAAGTTTTGGTTGCATTATGGTACAATGCACACTACTCGTTCTTCTTATAAATGTGACATCTACAGATTTTGTGCTCTAAATTTGTTGCATAAATATGCAGATTACTGCCAATGACTTGATATACTTTTTATTATATGTTAAGTTTCCTACATATTAAGCTGGTGTATTATCTTTAACAGGTTGACCAAAGGTCTGTGAAAGAGTAAGCCATTGAAGATTGGCTTCCCATAACATCGTCGAGACAAACAAAATGGTGGTACTCTGTATGTCACAATGTCACTGCTAGGGTTGGAGCTAGAGTTCTTTATTATGATATTTGCCTCTCATTTTGTCATCTGCCATCTCCTCAACTTCAATTCCATTCATGGGTGTCGTTGGTTGCAACAATTATGTCCTTAAGGTATCATATAATTTCTAAAATGATTACCTCAATAATTAGTTATAAATAGCGATGAAGTCACTTAATTGCTCTACAATTCAAAGATCACATACTTATGCTTCCTTTGAACCAAAATTCAAGAAGAGCTATAGAATATGCTTCGAAAAGTTTTGTAAACAGAGCACACCAAGTAGGAAACTGATTTAACAACATGATAAACAGTTGTAATCCTATCTGACCTAATAATTCATTTGAATTACTAGAGCCTGTTTGTCTTGGCTTTAAGCCGGGACTTAAAGCTATATTCACTTGAGCTAAAAAATAACTGTTTGTATGATAAGTTAGAAGACGGCTTAAAGTCAGAAGTAAGCCAGAAGCTGACTTAAAGCCAGAAGTTAGTTTGAGGTACTTTTTCCACCAAGTTTTGCCCCGCGCTTTGTTTCAGTTTTCAACAAACTTATACGTTGGTAAGTGACATGGTGATATACTTGCAAACCTGATAATTCATTTAAATTTTAATTATGATATTTTTTGTTGTCAGCTTTTACCATGTTTATTGGCATTTGTTTCCCTTTCTTCGGTGGACTACCTTTCTCAGTACCAAAGGATTTTTGTCTTTAAAATAAGAATTTTATTTCTGATTCTAAAAAAATTGTTCTTTGTATAGCTCTCTTGTGTTATGTGGCTGGCTATCTAGGAACCGAGGAGATTTAGCCTCTCTTGGATTGCCAACTGGGTATGTTCAATTCAGTATATTATAAGTGTACAACATCGTCATAGGATTCTTCGTTTTTCAATATGCCATGAATTTAAAACTAATTTCTTTTAATGCCTTAATATCAGAATTGCACTATCATGAGAGACTTGCTAATGAATTTATTACCTATTGGAGGGCTTAGGCAGATCATAATTCAGGCCAAGACCTTAAAATTTCCTCATAAGTTTTTCTGGGCATGAGGAGAAAACTAATGTCGTCATGGCAGTGCTTAGAATATTCTTAAAATTATCAGTCTACCGATGATTACAACGAAAAATCAAAACCACGATTCAAGTAAAAGAAGTAACAGGGAACAATTATTAGTGTGTACAATTAGAAATCCGAAAATATTTGATATTTAAGGTTTTCTATCTAAACTG
Source organism: Daucus carota subsp. sativus (assembly GCF_001625215.2). Taxonomy (NCBI): domain Eukaryota; kingdom Viridiplantae; phylum Streptophyta; class Magnoliopsida; order Apiales; family Apiaceae; genus Daucus; species Daucus carota. The sequence continues at coordinate 21,810,909 of NC_030383.2, forward strand.
GTCTTTATCAAGCTGGTGCCTTTTGCTGTTTGTGTTTACAGTTACCTTACGATATTGTGTATGCAACTAAATATACGATTTCTCTGTTTGTGCAATGTAAGCAGCGTGTTTCACTGATTAAGTTAGATTTGTTTTTATTTTAACGATGTATTTTTAAATTGCATGTCTTTTGTATGTATGATTACAGTGCATTTGTGATTTATTGTTGAATGTTTAACCTATGAGCCATAAATAACACATGATGCCATTTGTTTCTATGATTTATTACCTATTGAACTATTAAAGGCCTAAGGTAGATCATATTTCAGGCAAAGTCATATGTATTTTTCTCATGAATGTCTTTGGCATCAGAAGTCAGGTCACGTTATAAAAATGCTACCGTGAGATAACCCCCAAGAAGATCAGGATGATAACCAAGTGAACGAAGCAACGGGTAATACAGGTGGAATTGCAGAGTGTATTAGTCGAATGTTTGGCATGCCATTTTCTTTCTCAACAGAACATTGAGTTGTATACAGATGGTATTTCTATCCAACTGTATATTAGTTCTTGCCATTATTATGTGTGCGTACACTAAGATATATATGGCCGCTTCTAGCTTTTGCATAGACTAGAAACAAACAGATGACACCGTTAGTAGGCATACTGCAACTAGCAAGAACATAATTTCAATGTATAATTTGTTATTTTGTCATGTCCTAATCAGCTCATCTCATGGCAGATGTTCAGCGTCTTCCTATATGACATTTTACCTGTTTGGCTGGGTTTTTTAAACCCGGTTAAGTTAGAATCAGTTTATTCATGTCGTTTGTGTAAAAAAAATTTAAGTCAATTTATGATTTATAAGCCGAAATGTAAGAAGTTGAAAAAACCTAACTTTTTTTGGTGATTTCTTTTAATTTTTGAAATTTAACTTTACAAAAATGTATAAAATCACTTTAAAAAATAATTTATAATATTGATTATTGTATATTAATAAGTTTTATACTTAATAAATTATAAATATTAGAAACAATATCCAAATACATAAATTAAAAATTACATTACGGTGTAAGTAACTTCTCAGTTATAAATAAGTACTCTTTTTAAAAGGTAAACCAAACTGTCCGTTACTAAAACATAAATTACTTCTCAATTGTAAGTAACTTCCACTTATAATCAGTAAGTACTTTGTTTCTAAAATTAAGTCAAACGACCCGTTACTAAAATGATTTCCAGTTGTTCACTCTACACGTTACGGTTGTGCCTACCTCGAATCACATGAGATTTATACGAGGCCCGTGCCTTGCACGGGCATTCATGCTAGTTTTTCTATAAAACATCATATGTGAAAACCTCCATTATTTTTTAAAGATTCTTTTGAATATTGTATATGAGTTGGGCTCAATGGAGACCAAAAATTTTGGAGTCAGTAGAGACTACAAGATCTATCGTTAAATAATATGGCAATTAATGGACATGATTAAATATTTTTTGTCCTGCATTTCTTGTCCTGCATTTCCAGTTTTGTAATATTAATAATTTACACTATTCTTGTCCTGCATTTCTAGTAATGTATTATTAATATTCTTGTCCTGCATTTCTTGTTTTTAGTTTTAATTCAAAACTATGTTTGTAATTTACACTATTCTTGTCCTGCATTTCTAGTAATGTAATATTAATAATTTGTCCCGCATATTTGTGATATATCTAAGTGTTATTTTGTCTTGCAACAAATTCAATTCGTTGTAGGACAATGACAATGAGTTCAGTGCCAATCATAGCAGTGTCCAACTACATCTTTGTTTTGTATGCAATTATTATTTTTATTTGTTAGGATTTCGGTGATTGAACACCAATATTATGGGATTATTATTTTATGTTATGCAAGATTTAGAAGTACTGCTTGTTGTTCATCGATTTAGAAGTGCAGGACAGGATAGGGAGAGAAAACAAACGTGCAGGACAAAATATACGCAGCCGTTGGATGTTTAATGATTGGATGGCCAGGATTAGGTCTCTACAGTCTCCAAATAATCCAGTCTCCATATATATATTCACAGAAATTCGTTGGACATTAAAAAAAATTCTGTTGAGCAAGTTTCCATTTTCGACAATACATATACATGATTTCATTAACATAATTAGAAGGACATGTTATTAATTGATTTCCTTTTTTTATATTTTCCATATCTTTAATCAATCAATCAAAGAATTTAGTGTATATTAAATTTGAATTTCAAATTTCAAATTTCAAAAGATCATATAAAAATGATTTAGATTTCAAATTCATAAATTTTATCTAGATCAGTTTGTAGAATATCTTTATGAATCTTATCTTGTATATTTAGTTTCGTGTTTATAAATGAATTTAATTGATCATACTTAATCACACACTAAAACACTTATATGAATCCAAAATAAAATGATTAATTAAATTCTAATAATCGTTCATCACATCTATTTGAACATGGATATTAATAAAATAGCAAACTAAATTTAATTTGTCATATATTGTATTTTACACAGGAACACTAATTTTAATAATTTTATAAATTATAATTTTGGTAGTTAATTTGATATATATAATGGAATTCGAATTATAATAACAGATCTTACATAAGAATACTTCTTTGAATATTACATACTATAATAAGTCATATTAAAATACTTAAGAGAACTGATAATGGGAATGATTATTGAAAAGTATGTTCGTAAAAATACATGAATAAGTTCTCAATTAAGTAATTAATTCTATTTCTATTTTAAGTTTTGATCATTTGTTTTGGTAGAAATGAAAATACATAGTCGAATCTAAAATATAAGTAAAAAATATTATATTAATATTTATTTAAAGCATTTGTTTTTTAGATTTTTAACAAAAAGACATATCTGATAATTTTTGATTAGAAGAACTCCTAACATATAATAAAAACACGTAGTAGAATCTTGTAATAATAATCATAAAAAATATGTTGAAATTAGTTAGTAGAAAAAATACCTACCATATAATAAAAACACATAGTAAATTAGTTAGTAGAATCCTTAGTTAAGCAAATAATTCTATTTCTATTTTAAGTTTTGATTATTTGTTTTGGTAGAATTTAAAACACATAGTCGAATCTAAAAATATAAGTAAAAGGTATTATATTAATATATATTTAAAGCATTTATTTTTTAAATTTTTAACGTATAATAAAAACACGTAGTAAAATTTTGTAATATTAATTAACAAAAATATGCTGAAATTAGTTAGTAGAAAAAAACACCTATCATATAATAAAAACACGTACTAGAATCCTTAATTTAATCAAAACATGCTAAAATTTATCAAACGCCCACTTGATTAAAAAATATATTAAATTTCAATAAAATATTTAGTAAGATCTATTATGACAAAATATTTATTTTCAGTTTATTATTTTAAATATCTTGATTATATTAGGCAAAAACATAGAGCAGAATCTACAACTCCGACTATAATTTAAAAATTCTTTCGAGTATTTTTTAAATGATATTTTTAAACTTTTCTCTATTTTATTCTGAAGAGTACCATGGAGATACCGTGTGGAACTTTGAAAAGTCTTAAAGACTCTCGATAATTTTAACGAACCAGTTTGAGAATTCTTAGCAATTTATTATATAATCTTATTTTGAATTTTAATTTTTCATAAAATACCATATTTCTTAAAATTTAATTACTATGTTACTTATTAATTTTTAAAAAATCACCTAGTAGAATCTAGGAATTTTTTTGAGTATTTTCGAATAATATTTTCAAACTTTTATCTATTTCATTCTGAAGAGTACCCTGTAGAACTTTAAAAAATCTTAAAGACTCTCGATAATTTTAATGAACAAGTTTGAGATTTCTTAACAATTTATTATATAATCTTATTTAACGAATTTATTTTTTTCTAATTTTATTCAACATTATATTATGAAATCTGATAAGTCTTTTTTATCGAAACCTTTTAATATACTAATCACACATTAAACAAGCAAATCATTATAAGTGACATAAATAAAAAAATTAATAAAGAAATTTTGAAATTTAAAATCATGAGATGGAGTGTAGAAAACGAAATGCATACATCATTAATGAGTATATATGTACGAGATTCTTTAAGATATATTATTATTTTTAATAATAAATATTCGTGCCATGCAAGATTCCCTTAAAATTTGAGAATTTTTTTTGTATAAATTATTTATCGTATGATATTCTATTGACTTTTTTAATATTTTTAATTATTATCATGTTGAAGAATCTCAAACCAATTATAATATAAAAGAATCCTAATACAAAACTTATAATAATGTCTAAAGGAACACTTTAAGAAACCTCCTACGTCAAAAAATCATAAATAAAAATAAATGCTATAATAATGTTATCAAATCTTTTCTATTTGTGCGAATCTTCTGAAATTTAAAATTTAATATATACTAAAAATACTAGGAGTGATTGCTTGAGATATGAATAATATAAACAAGGAAATCAGTATATTGAAGCTTGAATACTCAAATATGGATTATGCGTGAATATTGAAACAAGATCTTTCATAAATATTTTTGGAGAAAGAAATATATTGATTGAATGCATTAAATATATGCACTGAATGAATGCATTAAATATGCGTAGAAGATTACTATATTATCCCTGGTAAACTAGATTTTATTGATTTTCTGATAAATTACAATTTTGAATATTATGATAAGATCAACGGTGATTAGGTGGGTTTCTCGGTTTTCTTAATAAGCTGGGTTTTCTTAGGATCTTCCTCATATATATATATATATATATGAAAGGACATCTTCGACAAAAAGATTATTTTGATATTTGCATAACTTACATAAAATTTAAATTCACTTAGAATCCTCTCCAATAGGACATTTTATTTAATTGATTCCGTCAAAAGTCAAATGGTCAAACTAACTCAAAAAGATTATCCAAAATTATATTTATATTACATAAATATAAATGATACTCCTTGTTTACAAAAAGATTTTCAATATTTTTCTAAGGAGTATTCACAGTTTTTATACCGCAATTTATCGGACGAGAAATATCGATTAATGATATCTTCTTGTTTTACAATTGCGAGAGCAAAGTACAAAAGAAGCTTGAACAAGGAATATACATTCATTATATTCTTTAGAACACTCTTTTGACATTTATTCTAAAAGACAAAATCTTACTATTCAACTCTTTTATTTTTAAAGTAATTTATTCCCAATTATTCAATTTATTAATTTACGGAATAAATTATTTTAAACTCTCAAAATATTTCCTTCAAAATTTAAAATATTTTATGTTCAAGGAAATATATTTCAAAGTGTTTACTCAAGTCAAAATATTAGCCAAAGTTCTGTTCAAACTCGCAAATGGCTAATCGTATTTTATTCAAACCCGCAGACTGACTTCTATCGTTTTAAATCCAAATAAAATATTTTTACTTGGTAGAATTACTTGAAACTTGAGATGAATCATTTGAATAATGTTTTTGGTGCATAGTAAAAGTTTCGTAATTTTCTAAGAAGTTTGGTCCGGACGCTATTTTTAGGGGCTGACTGGGATCTTTGACTGGACGTTTGACCAAGTCAACATTGACCAAAATTGACCAAAATTTCCAGATCACCATTTTCCAATATTCTATGATTTATCATATTTTTGGTGTAATTTATTGGAGGTTTCGAAAAATCGTCGCATTTAATAACGATACAAATTTACGTTATTAATCAATTCTCGGGAAGCGTGTTTGTCTTTTAGTGACACAACTCAGCTGAGATTTCTCCCATAAAGTTGTTTGTCTTCTTGTGCAAGTGGCCAACAAACACAACAAAACCACAATCCACACCTTTTCAATCTCCACCCTTTATTTTCTTTTAATCTCAACCATTCACTCCACCCACTTCCCTCTATAAATACCCACCTCCCACAAACCAAATACTCCCAAGCTAAGAGCCAAGAAAGTGCTGAGATTTTTAGAAGTGTTCAAGATTTTCAAGTTTATACTCTCTCTCTCTTTAATACTTCATCTCCAAAACCTTCTCTTTCTTAAATATATATTCATATATACAAGGTTTTGATTCTCAAGCTCTAACCCAACAAGTTAGCTCTTCCACAACCACTTCCAAGCCTCCGTAGGGGCTGCCCAAGTTCGTCCAAGTGCCCAAAATCCGACCGAACCTCCGGCGAACTTTTCCGGTCATCTCCCGTAAGTGGTTATTTCTTAGCTTCTTATTTGTGTCTTAACCGACCATTTTGTTTCAGGACATTGTACTTAAACTCTCTTCATCTTACAAGTTCTTCAACAAGGTTCTCTAAACGATACCAAAAGATCCGGATTTGTTCATGATATAAAAGATATATATCTTTCTCTTTTTAAAGGGAACAAAGAAAGAACATCCGAGGAAGCACTCGATCTCTTCAAAGAGACAAAAGATTTGAACATAGTTTCAAGAGTACTCAATCTCTACAAGAGATTTGTGATAAAAGCATCATCGTCCTTCCATCTATCACCTTAGTGTTGTGTGGAAGAAAGATTTACGACAAAAGAGCTTTTAATCACTATAGCTTCAAAAACAAAGTTTAGCAACTTATTTGTTGTTATTATCTTGGCTAAACTTTGAGAAGCTAGAGAAAGCATATTCGATCCCACACTAACTTAACTTTATTATCTCGGGAAAAATCGAATATTCCGAACCATCGTTCGAGGAAGCTTTCTATATCCAAAACTTCAAAGAGCACAACTCAAAGAGGCTAGCCACCCACATATCATTTATCACGGCTTTATCAAGTTGTGCAAGAAGTTAAAGAAAGGATATTTTACAATCTCTGAGATCTCTCATTATATCTCTAAACGGAGTTTTGTGAACCAAGTATTCTTTGATCAACATTTTGAATCAAAAGAAAAGAATACTTATGTAGCCTTAAGCATATTTTGCTTAAAAGAAAAGGCTTGATTAATTACTCCCAACTTAACTATACTTGGAGTAATTAAACGTATACTTGATCTTATATTATAGATCCAAATAAAGTATACTATACTTGACTATAATATTTATAACTTGAATATTATTGTCATCTCCGAACTAGTACAGTAACATACTAGTTCGAAACACATCTTTTATAACTTGTTTGTTTCGTAGATATTGTGTTCTAACTTTTGCAGTGAGGTGAAGTGAAGTGAGGTGATTCTTGTTCTAAGACCCAAGTCCTATACGCACTAACGGGGAGTTAGTCGTCTTCGCACCGTGAAGAAAATAAAAGACCCAAGATCTAAGACCTAAGATCCAAGACCCGCAAAAGCTTAGGAATACAAAGACTACACCAAGGTTCTACACCGACTTTGAAGAAGTAACGGGGAGTTACGTTCTAAGATAAGTCAAGTGGAGGTTTTACATTTATTGTGAGATTGTAACGGGTAGTTACGAACCAAGATAAATATTTGTAAGTTTAGATTGTAAAGGCTTCTCCGCCGGCTATAAGGAGTACATCTTTCTTATAGTGAAAAATCTCGAGTCCTACAACAATCTCAATGATTATCACATCGACAACCTCTTCGGAAATCTTCGTGCTTACGAGGAAGACAATGTTCCGGATATCGTCGTTCCTAAGGTGGAAGAAAAGAAGAAAAATATGGCACTCAAGGCCATATTAATCGATGATGATGACAACGACGAAGCGTTGAACGAGGAACTCAGAAATCTTGATGAAGGCGAAATCGCTTTATTGACAAGACAACTTCGTCGTGTGCTCCAAAGCAAAGCTCAAAGATATGGAAAAGGCTTCCTCAAATCAAACAATCAACAAAAAGTTTTCAACTCTAATGGAAGGCCAAATTACTCTCAAAATTACGCTCCTAACTACAAGAGTAATTTTCCTACTTCGGGCTACAACAAAGGCAAAGTAATTCAAAACTCAAATTCGAATTCCTACAACAATGCAAACAACAACAACATCAACAACAACAACTATACTCCTCCTAAGCCTAAAGAGCCTGTTCAAGAGGAGACACAAGATGTTTGTTTTGAATGCAAACAACCGGGTCACTACAAAAGGGAATGTCCTAAGCTAGCCAAAGGACGTGTTATCGTAGTAGAAAACGGTTGAGATCTAAGTGAGGATGAAGAAGCCTCTGAAGCAAGCGAAGAAATGGTTAATCTATGCTTAATGGCTTCAGATGATGCATCTACTTCTACGGAAGATTCCACTACGAACCAAGAAGTGTTCCTTGCTGCTAAAACAGACATGTGGTACCTTGACAGTGGTTGTTCGAGGCATATGACTGGAAACAAGTCACTCTTAAACAACATTAAAAAGGTTGCTGCTGGAGATGTCACATTTGGAGATAGTAGCAAAGGTCGCATCATTGGAATTGGGGACATTGGAAATGATCGAGTCAAAATATCAAATGTTCAACTAGTCATCAGGCTGAAATACAATCTTCTTTCAATCAGTCAACTTTGTGACAACGAATACAAAGTGATCTTCTATCCTACTCATTGTTCTATCTTGAACAAGGATGGAAAGTTGGTTCTTACTTGCCCTCGCAACAAAAATGTCTACACTTGTGACATGGGCAAAATCAAGAATGTGTGCCTAATCACTACAAATGATGATCCATGGCTATGGCATCGAAGATTGGGGCATGCAAACATGAAGCTGATCAAGAATCTTTCCGCAAAAGATCATGTTCGAGGGATACCAAAGCTAAACTATCAAAAATATCACATCTGTGATGCTTGTGAGATATGTAAGCAAATTCGGGCGACTCACAAAGCAAAGTCTATGATATCTACTTCAAGGCCTCTCGAGCTTCTACATATGGACTTAATTGGACCTGTTCCGGTTCAAAGTCTCGGAGGAAATTCTTATACACTGGTGATAGTTGATGATTATTCAAGATATACATGGACGAAATTTCTCAAAGCTAAAAGTGGTGCTTTTGAATCTTTCTCCGCTTTATGCAAAAAGATTCAAAATCAACAAAACAATAACATTGTCTATATAAGGACAGACCATGGTAAGGAATTTGAAACTTCTAGCTTCACAACATTCTGTGATGATAATGGAATCACTCATAACTTTTCGGCTCCCTACACTCCTCAATCAAATGGAGTTGTCGAAAGGAAGAATCGGACGTTGCAAGAAATGGCGAATACAATGCTAAATAAATATCGTCGTCCTAAGTACTTTTAGGCCGAAGCAATGTGCTTGCCATATTCTAAATCGGGTGTTACTCCGACCGATAAAGTTGCAAACTGCATACGAGCTTTATTTTGGCAAGACTCCGAAGCTGAGCTACTTCAAAGTTTTCGGAAGCAAATGCTATATTTTGAATACCAAGGATTATCTCACAAAGTTCGATCCGAAGTCAAGTGAAGGCATTTTTCTCGGCTATTCGAAGAACAACAAATCCTATCGTGTATTCAATCTCAAGACTCTTGTGGTGGAAGAACTAATGAATGTAGCTGTTACATATTTGATGATGTCACAGGTATTTAACTTGTTTAGTGTGCAGAAATGAATATCAGAGTTTAATCTAGAATCAGAGTTTAACGACTGCCAGCTGGATCAGAGTTTGTATGATGATCAGAGTTTGCAGGCGGCTGATTTCTAGGAGAAGATCTGGATAAGCAAGGAAAGAGAATATCAAGGAAGATATGCATATCAGAACAGGAAAAGGATAGCTACTGATTAGATTATTTTAGGAAGCAGATAATTATAAATCAATCAGTAGATATCATGTAACTGTGTATATAAACACAGCTTAGGGTTTACTCTAGATGAGTTGATAATTGAATATTATTCGTGTAACCTAGCAGCTCTTAGTGATAACATATAAATCACTAAGAGATTATTTGTAAGCTACTGTGATTTGTGAATAAGAGATTAGTTGGTTTATTCTCTTATACTTGAGTTTTGTTATTAATTGTGATCACTATATACACTAATATAGTGAATAAATTCGGCCTAACAAGTGGTATCAGAGCCAACTCTGTTGATATACCTACAGTGAGATCTTAATCACACAATCATGTCTGAGAAATCACAAACCAGTAGATATGAGTCACTTAGGGTTCCGATCCTCAAGGCATCTGAGTATCCTATCTGGAAGGTCAGAATGACTATGTTTTTGGAATCTACAGATCCAGAATACCTGGACAGGATTTATGATGGTCCACACATGCCAACAAAGCTCTCTGTTGTAGTTGGAGATGAACCTCAGAAGATGATCCCCAAAGAGAAGAACGACTATACTCCTGAGGACATCTTATCAATCAGTAAAGATGCAAAAGTGAAGCACTTGTTGCACAGTGCTCTTGATAATGCTATGTCAAATAGGGTGATTGGCTGTAAAACTGCAAAAGAAATATGGGATGCTTTGGAAGTCAGATGTCAGGGAACCAAAGCCATCAAGAAAAACAGAAGAACCATACTTACTCAAGAGTATGAACACTTTGATGCAAAATCTGGTGAATCACTGACTGATCTTTATGACAGATTTGTCAAGCTGCTGAATGATCTGTCTCTAGTGGATAAAGAGTATGATTTAGAAGATTCAAATCTCAAATTTCTGCTTGCTCTTCCTGAAAAGTGGGATTTAAAAGTAACCACTATAAGAGACAATCATGATCTTGAAGATATGTCTCTGGATGATATCTTTGGAAGACTGAAAACTTATGAACTTGAAATGGAGCAAAGGAACAAACGACATGGTGGGAAACCCAAACCAGTTGCTCTAAAAGTTCAAGAAGAAACAGCTGTGAAAAGCAAGGGAAAAGCACATGTAAGAAAGTCTGACACTGAGTTATTAAACTCTGATGATAACTCAGACTCTGATATACCGTCAGACTCTGATGACAGTGATACTGAGATGATGCAGCTGGCAGCACTGATGGTGAAAAGCTTCAAGAAGATGGCTTATAAGAACTTCAACAAATGGAAGAAGTTCTCAAAGAAAGACAGAAACTCTGATAGGAAGGTCTTCAAAAGGAATGAAGGCAAAGAAGAAAAATCTGGAAAATCTGATAAGTCTAAATACACCTGCTTCAATTGTGGAGAGAAAGGCCATTTTGCAACTGAGTGCAAGAAAGCTAAGAAAGAAAAAGAACAAGCCTTTATCACAAAGAAAGGAAGCTGGGCAGACTCATCAGAATCAGAGGAAGAAGTCAACTATGCCTTGATGGCAAACATGGACAACAGCACTGAGACTGTTGAAACTAAGGTACCTCATTCCACTCTTGCTTTTGATACTGAGGATATAACTGAGTTAAGATTGTTTCTTAAAACTCTGCATGTTAGTTATAGAGATCAGACTTTAGAAAATGAAAGACTAAAATCTGAGATCTTAGATGTCAAGAAAAGGAATGATTATCTTGAAAAGGAACTAGTTCAGATGCTAGAAGTTCATAAGGAAAGAGATGACTCTATCTTTATTAAAAATGAACTCTTAAAGAAAAATGCTTCTCTTGAATCAGAACTTGTTAAGGAAAGAGAGATAATCAGAACTTGGACTAACTCAGGGAAGACTACTCAGAATATCTTAGAAAGTGGAAACTGGAAGAAAGGGTTAGGTTACTCTGATAAACATGAAGCTGAGTCATATAAACAAGAAACCATTAAAATTGAAAAACCTAGGGTAGTTCCAGTAAGATTTATTGCAGAATCAAAGACTCAGGACAAATCAAAGACTGATATACCTAAACAGGTTAACATTGGTTTGATGACTCAGAAACAGCTTAAGCATAAGCTCAAGGAGGTTAAGAAAGAAAACAGGATTAAGGAACCTAGGAAAAATAGGAATGGAAAGGTTGGAATAAACAAAAGCAACAGTTATATGCCTATTCCAAGTGCTCCTAGGAAAACTTGTCATAATTGTGGTAATCCTAATCATCTTGCTTCTTTTTGCAGGAAAAATAAGGACATAAATGCTATGTCTCCAAAATCAGAAGTTGAGACTAGGAATACTAGATTTAGACCAGAAAATCCTTGTTTTCATTGTGGTAGTTTATGGCATTCCATTTACACTTGTAAGGAATACCATAGTTTATATTATGACTATTATGAATTGAAACCTTCTTTGAAGAAAAAGATTGATTCTCCTAGTTCAACATCTGTTAAAAAGTCTGTTAGCACAAACTCTGATTTAAACTCTGATAAATCTTCCGCTGCTAGTGTTAACAAACTTAACAAGAACAAAGGATCCAAGCAACTCTGGGTCCTTAAAACTAACCATTAGTTGTGTATGTGATTGCAGGGCAACAGGGAGAACATCCTAGTTCTGGACAGTGGATGCTCAGGACATATGACATGAAATAAAGCCCTGCTATCAGACTTTGTGGAGAAGGCTGGCCCAAATGTTTCTTATGGAGATGGCAACATAGGGAAAACTTTGGGATATGGCAATATCAATCTTGGAAATGTCATCATTCAATCTGTAGCTCTGGTCTCAGGACTTAAGCACAATCTGCTGAGCATAAGTCAAATCTGTGACAGAGGATATCATGTTGATTTCCTGGAGGAACACTGTGAGGTTATCAGTAAAACCACTGGAAAAGTTGTTCTAAAAGGATATAGACATGGGAACATCTATGAAGCCAAGCTATCTTTAAACTCTGAAAGCTCTGCAATCTGTCTACTTGGCAGAGCCAGTATTGAAGAAAGCTGGAACTGGCACAAGAAATTATCTCACCTGAACTTCAATAATATAAATGAGCTTGTGAAGAAAGATCTTGTGAAAGGACTTACAAAATCAGTTTTTACTCCAGATGGACTCTGTGATTCCTGTCAGAAAGCAAAACAGAGGAAGTCTTCATTTAAAAGTAAAACTGAGTCCTCAATTCTTGAGCCATATCATCTGCTTCATGTTGATCTTTTTGGACCAGTAAATATAATGTCCATTGCAACGAAGAGATATACTCTGGTCATTGTTGATGAATTTACCAGATATACATGGGTATATTTTCTACACAGCAAGGATGAGACACCATCTTTATTGATTGAGCATGTCAGACAGCTGGACAAAATCTCTAAAGATGCAGTAAAGATCATCAGAAGTGATAATGGCACTGAGTTCAAGAATTTTAAAATGGAGGAGTTCTGTAAAGCAAATGGCATTAAACAGGAATTTTCAGCACCTAGAACACCTCAACAAAATGGTGTTGTAGAAAGAAAGAACAGAACTCTGATTGAAGCTGCTAGAACCATGTTGGAGGAAGCAAAGTTACCAACCTACTTCTGGGCTGAAGCTGTGCAATCTGCCTGTTTCACACAGAATGCAACTCTGATTAACAAGCATGGGAAAACTCCATTTGAAATGGTCAAAGGCAGAAAACCAAATCTCAAATACTTCCATATTTTTGGATGTAAATGTTTTGTTCTGAAAAATCATCCTGAACAGCTAACCAAATTTGATTTAAAAGCTGATGAAGGAATTTTTGTTGGTTATCCTTTATCAACAAAAGCCTTCAGAGTTTACAATCTGAGAACAAGGGTAATCATGGAATCCATTCATGTGTCCTTTGATGATAAGAAAATTACTGGAATGGAAGATTTTGAAGATCATGAGCAACTGAGATTTGAAGATGAAGATGCATTCTCTGATTCTGGGATAAACTCTGAATCTGAGACAATATCAGAGCATGTCACTTCAACTCACCAACCTCAAGCACATGTTGAGGGGGAGCACTCTCTACATGAAAATATGGATGAAAATGTTGAAGACTCGGCAGAAAACACAAACTCTGATTCTGACTCCTCAAACTCTGATCATTCTGCATCAGAGAATCATGAGAACACATCTTCAGGGGGAGCATCAGAAACTCAGAATGCTCATGGAGATAGCATGAATAATGGGGGGGAGGCATCAGAGAATCAGAATGATACTGGCATGGATTATGGGGGAGGATCTAGTTCCAGAAATCAACTGCCACATGAAAGAAAATGGACAAAGTCTCATACACCAGATCTGATAATTGGAGATCCAGATGCTGGAGTACAAACCAGAACTGCAACAGCAAATGAGTGTTTATTCCATTCATTTTTATCTCAGACAGAACCAAAGAAAGTGGAAGAAGCTTTGAAGGATGCTGCTTGGGTAACAGCAATGCAGGAGGAATTAAATGAATTTGAGAGAAATAAAGTCTGGACACTGGTACCAAGACCAAAGAACAGATCAATAGTTGGTACTAAGTGGGTTTTCAGAAACAAAACAGACAGTGATGGTGTAATTACAAGAAATAAAGCCAGACTGGTAGCTAAGGGATATTCTCAACAAGAAGGAATTGACTATGATGAGACCTTTGCCCAAGTTCCCAGATTGGAAGCAATCAGAATTTTCTTGGCTTATGCAGCACACAAGAAATTCAAAGTTTTTCAGATGGATGTAAAGAGTGCTTTTCTCAATGGGGAGCTGGAGGAAGAAGTATATGTTGAACAACCTCCAGGATTTGTGGACACAAAATTTCCAGATCATGTCTACAGATTGGATAAAGCACTGTATGGACTAAAGCAAGCACCAAGAGCATGGTATGAAACTCTGGCTCAATTTCTTTTGGACAGTGGTCTCAACAGAGGTACAATTGATAAAACTTTATTTTATCTCAACCATGGTAATGATCTGCTATTAGTTCAAGTCTATGTAGATGATATCATTTTTGGATCTACTAATCCTAAACTCTGTGAGAGATTCTCAAAGCTTATGCAGTCCAGATATCAGATGAGCATGATGGGAGAAATGAGCTTTTTTCTGGGACTTCAAGTCAAACAGACTCATGAGGGTATTTTCATTAATCAGTCTAAATATACCAGGAACCTGCTAAAGAAATTTGGCATGCAGGATAGCTCAGCTGCTACCACTCCAATGGCAACTGCCACTAAGTTAGATAAAGATACTGGTTCACCAGTAGAAATTACTAACTACAGAGGTATGATAGGCTCACTACTATATCTGACTGCTAGCAGACCTGATATCATGTTTGCAACCTGTCTCTGTGCAAGATTTCAAGCAGATCCAAGAGAACCACACCTTGTAGCAGTCAAAAGGATTTTCAAATATCTCAAAGGAACAGTTGAGATGGGACTCTGGTATCCCAGAGAATCAGACTTTACACTGATTGGTTACTCTGATGCAGATTTTGCAGGATGCAAAATAGACAGAAAAAGCACAAGTGGAAGCTGTCAATTTCTTGGAGGAAGACTGGTTTCCTGGTTCAGTAAGAAACAAAAGTCAATTTCTACATCCACTGCAGAAGCAGAGTATATTGCTGCAGGAAGCTGCTGTGCTCAGATTTTATGGATGAAGAATCAACTACTGGACTATGGGTTAACTCTGACTCAAATTCCTATTTATTGTGATAACCAAGGTGCTATTGCTATGACAGGAAATCCAGTACAGCATTCCATGACCAAGCATATCAGCATAAGATATCATTTTATCAGAGAGCATGTGATGGAAGGGACAATAGAACTTCATTTTGTCCCAACAGATCAGCAGTTGACAGATATCTTCACCAAACCTCTGGCTGAAGCAACATTTACAAGACTTGTAAACGAATTAGGGATGATTACTGGTCCTCTCTAAACTCTGATACATTGCATGATATTATATCTGTTAGTAATTGTTGTTAATATCTTGATATGCAACTGCCTCTGTTATTCTCTGATCTAAATTCTGATGATTATGCACTGATATGACAAACTCTGATAGTTAATCTCTGACCCGACAAACTCTGATGGTTTGAATTTTTACTGATATGAGATATTCTTGTGCAAAATGTTTTGCAAATATTTGAATTAAATCATGAAAAACTCTGAAGTCTGACTTTTGGGACATTACATATGTGGAAATCCTTGTTACACAAATCATGATTTAAACTTGTTACCTAGACTGCCTTACTTCTTAAATATTAGATAAGTATTCAGTGAAGAACTTGTTTTATTCCTCTTATGAGCTAAGAGTAATCAGGTCTCAGATATGGATCACATATTGGTTTTCTCTCAGAAAAGAAAAGAAAAGGAAAAGAAAAGAAAAGAAAAATAGAAAAAGAAAGAAAATTATTTCAGGTACTCCTTTGAGATCTTAGAAATTCTGTGAAAGGAAAGAACCATGTGCAATGCTGGTATTAAGCAAAATGCATCAGAAAATTATTTTTCTTGGTGACCTTTTACATTCTCTGATTACTGGAGAAATACTCTGATAAATAAAATCTGATGAAGGGTATAACTCACTTACCCTGAGAAGTTTCCTTTCAGAAGATACTTGTCTTACAAAAGAAGAGAAATCTTAAACTCTGATCCTTATTATGAGACACTCGGCTTATGAGATGGTGTTCGGTGAAATCTACACGCAAGCGCACGTGATCACAAGTAATATATTAAGTTCGTTCCCACAGAGACTGGTGAATTAAGAATACGCACCTATGCAACAATGTATGATCAATTATCACTGCTAAGACAATTAACAAGGATGGTTTCTTTTATACTAATAACTAAAATTACTAATCAAATTCAGAATAGGAAAGCACATGGGATTCTAACTTCATTATCGAATTCATCTAGAATTGAAATTACTGATTAACATGCGACTGTTGATCCTAATCAGACAACACGAAAGTAATACATGCCAACTCTCGTTGCACACATATCATACCAATCAAAATCCACAATTAAGATAGAAATCTCATGGACACCAACAAAGCTCAGACCCTATATCTCTATAGCGGTAGTGTAAGCAGAGAGGTTTAAATAACAAGTCATCTATCGTGATTACACAGGGTGATAAAAATAGTTCAAGTCTACCACAAATTATGTTTCATTCACATAATCCTATGTTTACATGGCATAGTTCTAAATTCAATCATCCACTCTCGCTTCAGAAAGAATTAACAAACAAATTAGAAGTTAGCTACGCTCCTAAGAAGAATAAGTACGGCTCATGCAAAGAAATCAACGTACGTCACAAAATCAAGCAATTAATATTCGTTACTAGACTACATCGATAAATCCATTAGAATCCCATGAAGGCGGTTAGTTCATAATCGAACTAATCGACATCATGGGTTCTAATGAAAACATGATAAATAAAAGACGAGAATTAAACGGAATAAAAGTACTTGAATTAATAATAAAGAACACAACGTTACAGATTTGATGTTCACGATCTCGCTCGAAACTGTCACTTCCTCGCGAAGAACGATCTACTACAAAACTGATAATGTGCTTCGATAAAAATTAACTATGATATTGTTCTCTACGAAAACTACTTGGAGGCTAGGGTTTTACACACGAGAAAATAAAATAAATTGACCAAGTCAACCGGGCCTCGACCGCTGCGAAAATGCATCAGAAAAGCTGTAAAAATCGGCCCGGAACACTTCTGGAGGGCGCGGCCGCGCTAAACTAGCGCAGGCGCGCTAGTTGCAGCAGACTGTAGCGCGGGCGCGCTAGAAGTTAGCGCGGGCGCGCTACTGTCTGTCATGGCAGCCTCATTTCTTCGTTTCTCACTCGTTCTCGCGTGCATGTCCTTCCTCTCTTCTAGTACCACTTCCGTAGGTGATCACGGTTGCATTTAGCATATGCAACAAGCCCTTTAAACCCCTAGATAGCTCTAGTGGACGAGTGTGCTCTCGTGAGGGTTTGTAGAAGATATACCCACAAAATCCCAAGTCGCGGTGAATCCACAATCCTCTATTCTTGCAAATAATGCACCAAAACCAACCTAAAATGATAGAAAATCACTTCATCACCTCAACTCGTGACCTGCACAGAAAAACAATAAAAACACATCAAAAGACACTAAACACTTAAGTACAACCAACCAATTTAAGCGGAAATGAAGGCCTATAAGTGTGTATAAATACCACTTATCACACCCCCAAACTTAAACTGATGCTTGTCCTCAAGCGTCAAAGACACTAACAATAATACAATGCAATGCATGAATGCAACTACGTGATGAATGAGTGAACTATGAAGTAATTGCCTTGTCAATTATAATACCTCAGATTGTGCTAATGTTCTCGAATTTCACTTCTCTCACTACCAAGTCAATTACTCTTCTATTTACAAGTGTGGAGTGCCAATGTGTGCAAGCATGCTCTTTTATTGAGACAAGACAAAAACTACTACTCCCACAGAATCCCAATCAAGAATCGTAAAAGTTTAAAACTAACACCCCGTCACTCAAGTCCAACTAAAAGCCAAGGTCCCAAAGAATGTCCACACCCTTCTATTTTATTCCTTATATTTTTTTCTTTTTATTGGTGATTAATTGCTCGGTCTAAGGTCAGAGCGCTTCGCAGTGTAAATGCGTTACGAACACCACAAGACTTCACACACCAATTATTCACTTTATTCTAGTGGTTTATTTAACTGTGCAATGGTTGAGATCCCTAAAGATTTATGCACTAGTACCCATGTAGCGAGTGTTGGGTCAACAATCCCAAACCACGAGGGCTTTAGGTTGCTAGGCACAAAGTCCCCTCAGACTTAATTACTCGAGTACTAATGAGCTCAACCTAGTTAATTCTACCACTTATTTTTTTATTTAGTGAATTTATTTACTACTTTCTTTTTTTTTAGAAAGGCATATCTACCCCTCAGTTCTCCCAAACTTAAGATTTACAGACCTAAGCTGAAGGGTGTTCAATTCAATCCTAGAATTCATGGAATTTCGTCTAAATCCTATCTCAAGAACATATGTGAATTACAATTTCCAACACAAGCAATTTCCAAGTACTAACCTAGCATTGCAATTGAAATTACTAATCAAGAACTACGCACATAACTCATCATAGGCAATTAACTTGGCTTAACTTCATAATTCATGCAAATGCTCGTGATACTAACTACGACAATTACCACTAAACATGAAAAAATAAAAAAAATGAGAAAAATAGAAAAAACGTGAGAAATAATCAAAGCAAAATAAAATAAACGTGAACTACATGAACTAACTAACACATGCAATAATAAACTACGTTATAATAATATGCTCTTCCTTAGATTACCACCCCCAAACTTAAAATTTTCAATGTCCCCATTGAAAGTGATAAAAAGGCTAGAGCAAACACGTACCTAATCGGAGTCCTCCCCCTCCTCTGCCGGAGGTGACTCCGGTGGAGGATATTGCTTAGGTTTAAGCAATGGGGTATCCACTTTCTCAAACAAAATCTCGCCACCACAAATAAAATCAAGAGCATCAAATATTGTCTTTGTCCTGCAGAAAGTCTCCAAACAAACGTTAGTAAACTTAATTGTCACTTCAAGAAGTAACCATTGATCGACATTTATACTTTCAGAGAACTTTGTGATAAAACAACGAAAAAATTCACATCCATTAAAGGACCGAACTCCTTCGACTTTCACACAAGGTGGAGGCTCGGGTGGTGGTTTTTCAGAACTCTTCACTTTCACAGGAGTCATAAGAACTTCTTGGCCTTTCATGTCACTGAATAAAGAGATGAAATTGCTATCCTCTTTTTCCAAGAGTTGAAGTGTAAGAGCCTTTTGGACCGGATAACCCACCAGATTTTGTGTAAGATCATCTCGGACAATCATCATGTCAGCTTTAAAACATGTACTCTCAAGTATAGGGGTAGAGGTTGGATTGAAAGCCAAATTTTCAATATCAGAACATGGAGCAACCTTGATTGAGCTAATCCCCTTCAGGAAATGTAATTCAAGCACACCTGGTGTAGGAGAAACTACGATCAACTCGATATTGCTTTTTTCACGCACCTCATCATCGCCCACACGGTCCACAACAACAACTTCATCGATTTTGCCGTCAGCGACACGATCTTCCTCTTTATTAATAGGCACATCATCATCCCAGGTCGAAAAACTATCACAATCTCCATCATTTGCAAGAATGGTAGCATTTATGTCATCTTCAACTTGGGTGGCTATAAGTGGAGAAGAATCGGGTTGTTCAACAGTAAAAGAACTAGCTAACCGCTCAAGTCGAGCCTCCATCATCAGTTGTGTAGCTTTGAGTTCCTTAAGCGTCTTGTTTATGTTTACCAACATATCATATACCTCATTTGTTTGATCAGAAAGCACTTCTACAGTGGGTTGAGGAACCCGTAGCTCTTGTACTTGAGGATATTGATACTGTTGAGATTGTGGTTGCTCATATTGAGGCTGATAATACTGTTGCTCAAACTGTTCATATTGTTGCATTGGAGGTTCTTCATAACATTGTTGCTGAAATTTTTGTTCTTGAAATTGATGTTGACCATGATATGGGAAATCACCAAAATTGTTGTCCATGTAAGAGAAATCTGGTTGATCCATCCCTTCTTGATCACAAGAATTAGAATACTGATTGTACTCATATCCTTCTTGATAATTATATCCATGTCCCGACTGAGTATTCTGAGAGTTGAAGTGGTTATAAGAGCATTCATAACTATAGTGACCCTGAACACCACAAACTTGACAGAAGCT
Organism: Daucus carota subsp. sativus; assembly: GCF_001625215.2. Lineage (NCBI taxonomy): Eukaryota > Viridiplantae > Streptophyta > Magnoliopsida > Apiales > Apiaceae > Daucus > Daucus carota. Next base: position 21,831,346 of record NC_030383.2, read on the forward strand.
GTATGTTGTAGGGGCAACTTGTGACATCTCATCGACACTCATCGGATACAAGGTCGGCTCTGTAGCTTTCGACGAATATGCCTCCACTATGGAAGATAGAAGTGCAAAGGTATCGACTTCTTCCATTGTAACCCTGTAACAGCACAAACACAGCCAAGAACGCAGTAAAAGCTACCTCACTTGGAACTGAAGTCCCAAGGAGGCAAAGGAAACATTATAAATAACTAAACAAAAACAATAGATACAACAACAACTAAGAAAAGTGAGAAAAGAATCCGAGTCAGTGAATTTTGATGCACACTGATGACAAGTACGTAAACTAATTAATTAACACCGAGTCCCCGGCAGCGGCGCCAAAAACTTGTTCGGTGAAATCTACACGCAAGCGCACGTGATCACAAGTAATATATTAAGTTCGTTCCCACAGAGACTGGTGAATTAAGAATACGCACCTATGCAACAATGTATGATCAATTATCACTGCTAAGACAATTAACAAGGATGGTTTCTTTTATACTAATAACTAAAATTACTAATCAAATTCAGAATAGGAAAGCACATGGGATTCTAACTTCATTATCGAATTCATCTAGAATTGAAATTACTGATTAACATGCGACTGTTGATCCTAATCAGACAACACGAAAGTAATACATGCCAACTCTCGTTGCACACATATCATACCAATCAAAATCCACAATTAAGATAGAAATCTCATGGACACCAACAAAGCTCAGACCCTATATCTCTATAGCGGTAGTGTAAGCAGAGAGGTTTAAATAACAAGTCATCTATCGTGATTACACAGGGTGATAAAAATAGTTCAAGTCTACCACAAATTATGTTTCATTCACATAATCCTATGTTTACATGGCATAGTTCTAAATTCAATCATCCACTCTCGCTTCAGAAAGAATTAACAAACAAATTAGAAGTTAGCTACGCTCCTAAGAAGAATAAGTACGGCTCATGCAAAGAAATCAACGTACGTCACAAAATCAAGCAATTAATATTCGTTACTAGACTACATCGATAAATCCATTAGAATCCCATGAAGGCGGTTAGTTCATAATCGAACTAATCGACATCATGGGTTCTAATGAAAACATGATAAATAAAAGACGAGAATTAAACGGAATAAAAGTACTTGAATTAATAATAAAGAACACAACGTTACAGATTTGATGTTCACGATCTCGCTCGAAACTGTCACTTCCTCGCGAAGAACGATCTACTACAAAACTGATAATGTGCTTCGATAAAAATTAACTATGATATTGTTCTCTACGAAAACTACTTGGAGGCTAGGGTTTTACACACGAGAAAATAAAATAAATTGACCAAGTCAACCGGGCCTCGACCGCTGCGAAAATCCATCAGAAAAGCTGTAAAAATCGGCCCGGAACACTTCTGGAGGGCGCGGCCGCGCTAAACTAGCGCAGGCGCGCTAGTTGCAGCAGACTGTAGCGCGGGCGCGCTAGAAGTTAGCGCGGGCGCGCTACTGTCTGTCATGGCAGCCTCATTTCTTCGTTTCTCGCTCGTTCTCGCGTGCATGTCCTTCCTCTCTTCTAGTACCACTTCCGTAGGTGATCACGGTTGCATTTAGCATATGCAACAAGCCCTTTAAACCCCTAGATAGCTCTAGTGGACGAGTGTGCTCTCGTGAGGGTTTGTAGAAGATATACCCACAAAATCCCAAGTCGCGGTGAATCCACAATCCTCTATTCTTGCAAATAATGCACCAAAACCAACCTAAAATGATAGAAAATCACTTCATCACCTCAACTCGTGACCTGCACAGAAAAACAATAAAAACACATCAAAAGACACTAAACACTTAAGTACAACCAACCAATTTAAGCGGAAATGAAGGCCTATAAGTGTGTATAAATACCACTTATCAGATGGTTAAATCATTTTCTGTACATCTGATTCTTTCTAATTTTATTTAAGAAATTTGTCAATCTCTGTTACAATTAGAATAATCATGACAACACACACCTCTCACTCCACATCTGTGATTAACAAAATTTATGACATTGGGTGATTTTTTTTTCAAATAATGGTTTGCAAACTCTGAAGAGAAAATTGTGCAACAAATTTTCCTTTTATCTCCCATCAGTGTTAAAATTCTATGCTTAACTGTTATTTTTGTCTGATAATTAGCTATTTAATTAAACTCTGGTCAATGGTCAAAATTTTGACTAAAGTCGGAGTTAAAATTAAATATATTTTGGTCAGATAAATATCAGATTTACTGTCAAACGGTACAAAATCCATTTGAATTCCTGAGTGGAGAAAAACACGGTAAATAATTGTGTTTTATCGGTAAATGGTACAAGGTTGTACAGATTCACACGCTGCTCATTATTACTACTCCACTACCATTTTTTTTACCGCTCAGAGCTTGCCACTTGTCCCACTAACACTTAGAGTCAGAATATCGTGCATATACATATATATATCGTTCTTGAAAATCATTTTCACCTTTTTCACACGATTTCTACTTACTCTCTCTCTCTCTCAAACTCTCAACTCAATTTCTCACAAGATTTTTGACAAACACCTTACCTGCATTACCTCAAACTCACGATTTCTTGATTTTTCAGACAATGTCGACCAAAGCCTTCGAATTTGATGGTGCCAAGTTCGTTACCAACAACTATGCTGCAGTTCTGACCAATGATGAAGCTCCCAGCGAGTTCCATCTAATCCAAGACTATCTTGCCCACAGTGAACTTATGTATGCCCTCACTCAACCAGAGGTTATCTCTCCAGCACAAGTTCTGACTCTCTGGCGTTCGGCAAGATACAATGATGGTGGTGAACAAGGATCACCATCCTTATCCTGTACTTATGAGGGACAGGAGTATCTTGTAACTCCTGAGACGGTTCGAAAGGCCCTTCACCTTCCAGAGCATTCCAAGTATCATAGTTCTGTTTCTACTCAAACTCTGAAGGATATGATGCAGTTCTTTGGATACTCTGGTAGCACTGATAAAATGGGGGAACTCAAGCGTCCATGTCTCTACAAAGAATGGAGCTTTTACTATGACTGCATAACCAGAGCCTTTGGGAATAAATGCAGCAATTTTGATGTTATTCCTCTCTTCAGTCAGCAGATTGGGTATTCTCTTATCCATAATCTCAGCTTTGATATTGCTCCATCTATTTTGAGATATATTGGTGATAGGAAGTTAGAGGATGAGAATACTGTTTACATTGCTCGATTTTGTCAGCTTATTTTCTCATACTGTTATCCTCTGGTCCCTATTCCTGATACTGATACTGAACTACCCTTTAAAATCACAAAACGAGCATTCACTGATTTAATGAAGAAGGATAGTAAGAAACCCCAACTACCTGTTTTTGCTATTCCTGTAACTGTACAGGATAAACTGAAGCAGGCAATGCCAGAGAAATATGGTTCCTTATTCTCTGATGAGAATGTTCCCTCCTCTTCCCACCAGCAACAAACAGATGCCCCAACCTCTGGTCCTTCAAACAAAGAGCCAGTTGCAAAATCTGACAAGCAACAAATCTCTGATCCTTCCCAAAAAGGACCAGTTATACCTTCTTCTCCTACCAGGGTGCTGAGATCTTCCAAATCACCATCCAAGTCATCTCCTCCACCTAGGAAGCGAAGATTTCTCCAGAAGATCTCAGACTCTGACACTGAGACAGTACCAGTTCCTCTTGTCTCCAGGCCCAGGAAGAAGATCAAGCCCACCTCCACAATCACTGATCTCACTGTGGACCCTCCTCAGGATTCCATGGTTAATCCTCTTGAGATGGTCACAGTCTCTGATCCTCTGATGGTGGAACCACTATCTGCTGTACCTCTGACAACTTCATCAGAACATACTCCAGAAGCTGACATTCCTATGTCAGAAGATAATCTTCAATCAGAGGAACCTTTGCCACAACCTACAGCTGCTGTTATACCTTCTTCAGCACAAACTCCAGAAGCACATACTCCAGAAGCACATTGTTAGGTCCAATCAGACGTAGAAGGGGGGGTTGAATACGTCTATACCAAATTCTTCGATTAATTCAATTGCGGAATATTACTGTTTAAGTCCAGTTAAATCAATCATAAATAAATAACTCCAGCAAGTCGGGGAATATTCTGGTATTAGAAATAATCCTCGGATGCTACAAACTCCAACACGAATGTCGGCTGCAGAGACTACAAGCACTCCAATACAAACTCTCGACTAAAAAGATATTCTAACTTTGCTCTCGAGAATGTGTATAGTGTGTGCACTTTACAAAGTGTGTAGTTGTTCTCAAACGAGAACACAAAGCTCTATTTATAGACTTTGGGGGACAAACTCAGCTTGTGCTTGCGCTTGGCGCAAGGAAGCTTTCAACCAATCAAATTAAAGCTTCCTCGTTCCATCCTTCCTCGTTCTTGCGCCAAAACAATTCAGAAGAATTGTTAAAAAGATTTAAATGGCGCAAGGAAGAAATTAAGGACAATTTCCTTCCTCGTTCCATTCAAAACAATTCACAAAGTTGTTATTAAATAACTTGGCGCAAGGAAACAAATTGTTTCCTTGTTCCATTTTGGCGCAAGGAGAAATGGCAGAATAAGGACTTGGCGCAAGGAGGAATTTAAATACTAAATCCTTCCTTGTTCCATTTTGGCGCAAGGAAAGAATTATGTATAAATTCTTCCTTGCTCCAATTCTTGGCGCAAGGAAAAAATTATTTATAAATTCTTCCTTGCTCCATTTCTTCCTTGTTCCAAAATAGAACGGGCTAGTACACTTATACATATATATATATATATATATATATATATATATATATATATGTGTGTTACATATATACATATGAGTATTTACTAATCAATTTGGAGGATGCTTTGCCTTGACTTGATTAAGTTATTCTTGACTGAATCCTTCGAATCCAATTCACACGTACTGACGTCCTGTGCACTGGTCTGGTTCACGAACGACTAATACAGAATCAATTCTCCGTCTTCTTTACTTGAGTACATACTTAATCAGTCTCACTAGACTTGAGTATTGCTTCAGTGATTCTGATTACGAATAAGCAGAGAGGATGTACTTGAATCTTTCAGAATTGAGAATCTTGATCTTTGGACAACCTTGACATCAGAAACCACTTAGACTTTATTCTTCACCGAGGCTTGAACATATTAATGAACTTCTATCAGTGATTTGCTGTACGTCTCAGATATCTTGATTGCCTTCAACTTCTTGAGTCGTATCTTCAACTCTGCAGATTCATGTACGATACTTAGTTATTGTTTCCTGTTCTTATTCTACTGTTGAGTTATCGTCATCACATTACATATTACATTATGCTTTACAATCTCCCCCTATTTGTTTGTTAGAGTTCGACAAGCAAATCCTTTAGGAGGATAACTCAACTGATACAGAAAAAGCACTTTTACTTAAACAAGAAATAATACTAAGTACAATCTGGATTATATATTACAATTTCCAGAAATCAAAAATAAATACAAGTGGCCAATTGCTCCTCTAGATTGAGCTAATCTCTTCTTGCTTTCTTGGCTGTTGCATTTAGTAGGGCTTCTTCTGCTTTCTTCTTCGCTGCTTTCTCAGCTTTCAATTGATCTAACTTAGTCTCAATTTCTTTGATCCTGGATGTGATGATGTTATAAGCTCCAACCTCTAAAGCATTTACTGGAGGAGTCGTTTCAAATCTTCTTTGCATTTTCTCCAGAGAGGTTAGGTGCCTCATTTTCTTAAGCCTTTTGAATGGAATATTCAAATTCATTCCTTCCACTTTCATCATTAGTCTTGAAGGATGAGCACGAACTCTTTCAGTGTCTTGAGCAGTCTCAGTACATTTCTTTACTCTCAGTATTTCAAGTAGAGGAATGAGTACAGCTTTATCCTCTTTGATCACTGAGTACTTGACTTGTCGAATTGCACGAGAGATACACTTAGAGGTGCAATCACCAATTTCTTCAAGAGTTAGCTTTTCAGGCTCAGATTTCTTGAACTTTCCGAAAGTGATGGAAGTTGGATTGTATGACACAGAAGCTGGTTTCACAACATCAGGGGTTTCAGGATCAAGAGGAGGCAGTGGATATGGTTGTTCACGTTCAACAGATTCAAGACTTTTGTTCTTCAGAGCCGCATAGTTCAGACGATAAGTATATAGAAGTTCTATAGTAAGTCTTCCCTTTTTGGTATTCGAACACTTTCTTCTGATTTCTCCTTCCAGATAACTCAATATTCTTGGATGATATCCTGATAATGCTTCATCTTTCAGACCAATGCTTTGGATCATCTTATCCTTGAAATACTTGATCACTGGAGGGTTATCATGAATCTCTACACTGATGTTAGTAAGCCATTCCACTACCTTATCTCTGAAGACTTCATTGTACTTCTCGCCAGTGGCAATAATCTTGTTTTTCACTACGAACAGTTCTGTCAGAGATAAGTTCCTCAGCAACTCACAAGTCACATGTTTGAATATTCTACTTTCACCATTCAGAATGAATGTTATATGCACGGACCATCCATGTGCAGGAATAACCATGATAGATACAGATGTGATTGCCTTGTCCAACGCTTCGTGAAACTCATGAAGATTCTCATAGTTGCTTTTGAAGACGTCGAAGATTTCTTGAACTTCTTTATCATGATTACCCTTTACCACTTCAGGAAATTCAAACACTGATCTTGCAATATCCCATTCAACTCCTTGTTTCAACCTTGTTGCTTCCAGTTTCTCCCTACGTATCCGTCTTTGATTTTCAAGCCTTTCCCTTAGTCTGTTTCTCTCAAGCCTTTGCTGTCGGACAACAGGAATATCCTGAGGATTAGTAATTGGAATCTCTTCTTCTGGAAACATGTAATCATGATATGCAAGCTCGTCCACAAAGACTTCATCTACTTGCGGGATTTATCCTTCTTCCAGATCTTCTTCATTCATCACATTTCCAGGAATGAACTCTGTCTCAACGTGTTCAGGAATATATGGTTCATCATTAAGTGGAACTCCGTCGAGTGCAGATTCAAACACTTCTTCAGTTAAGCCTTCCAACACAGCTTTGGCTTTGCCTTTTACTGCTTTTTCTACCACTCTCTCCCCCTCAGTTGATTTATCCTCCTGAGATATTTGAGAAGCGATAGATCGAGCTTCCAAAGTTGCTAATCTCTGTTCAAGCTGGCTAGAAAATGTCTTGACTTCCAGTAACTCTTCCCTTAGCACAAGATTCTCAGCCTTTAAGTGACTAACTTCAAATTCCAAGGCTTCGAATCGAGCAAGTGATACAGTTGGTGGAGGTGAAGATATGGCTTTTGAAGGGTCCTCACTTATTCGTTCTGTAGGTGTTTCTCTCGATTCACTCAAGTGTTGATCACTCGGTTGGGCTGTGGTGTGCTGTTTAACATATTCTGTTGGTGTATCACTCACACTCACACTAGCTCCAGCTCCAAGTAATAAAGGTGTACCTGCAGAAGAAATCTCCCTAGCCCCTTTTAAAGAGGTCAGTGGAGGTGCAATGAGGATTCGTAAGGCCTCGTCCTCGGTTTCCTCGTCAGACAAATCTGAGTCATTAGAAGCAAGTTGCCGACTACCCGAAGGCAGTGAGTCCTTAGATGGATCTTGGATTGGAATTCCAAGGTGGGTAGACACAGGGCTCGAAGGATGTGATCCTTGAGTTGGCGAAGCACCCTGGTTTCCCACAACTGCTGTTGACAGCGAATGACTTGTAGTCAAGTCCTCTACAATTGGCTCACTTCTTGATATGAAGGGCACATCTGCAGATTGCCGTTCACCTTCCAGGAGTGAAGGGTCCCGTGGGGGATCTGGGAATGTTCCTCCCAGGAGGGTAGACAAGGATGTAGAAGGTGGCAGAACATCCAAGTTTCCCTCATTTTCTTGTGAAGGCACTTGATCCTCGAAAGAATCAAAAACAGCAGTGTCTGACCGTGACATGGTCGACAAGGTGTTTGCAACCGTCAATTCATCAAGTGTGTGCACCTTACTGTGCGAAGTAGTGATATGAGTTGGTAGTGGTGATGAAATTGGCGGTGTTACAGTTGCCTCATGTTCTAGATCTCCTGAAGTGCTAAGAGATAAGGTGGTAGTGTCAGAAACAACACTTTTTAGTGGTGCACTTAGAAGATCTTCTCCCTCTCTCTCAGAATTTATAGCTGTATGGCTAGAGGGGTGTGAGTTTTCTGCTTCAGAGGTGTGTGAAGGAATGCCTTGGTTATGAGTTTGTGGGATTGCAAACGCATTGGCATGTAGAAGAAGAGGATCATCTGTGTCTAGCATATTCATCCACAATTCATCAGGATGAAAAGATAAATTATCAGGAATAAATTCAGAAGAACCTGTTGGTTGCTCCGGAGTGTAGTTGTCTGTGAATAGATCATCATAGTTTACAGTCCTTTCAGAGACGACATTAGACTCACGTGGAGGGACTACTGGATCAGCATCAACATCCATAAGAGCATGTCCCTCAGTGGCTTCAGTCACTAGCTCTGCAGCAGGATCAACTTTGAAAGGCATATGTCTAGCCTATTTGTAATTAAAGAGGTACCAACTCAACTCTGATAAGAAAGCAAGGTAAATAGCAAGTACTGTTGAAGGAATCCGTACGAAGAATGTCAAGTGATTTATTGAAATTATATGTCTGAAGAATTTCAGGATGCTGCTGCACACCACTGGAAGAAGTTCATTAATATGTTCAAGCCTCAGTGTACAAATAATCTTTTGTGGCACGTCCAGAAGTCCAGAAGGTATAAAGTTTTAATACTTTATTTATTCAGAAGATTGCATACTATTGTTACTAATGAAGAAGAACTACGAAGACAAAGAATCGACGAACAAGCCACATCTCAAATGTTTATTTGATAAAGAATATTTAATTCAGCTAGATACAGATGAACCAGACAGTACATTTGTGTGTCAGCTACTCTAATTAAGTATTCTGCATCAACTACAAGTGGCCGTTCAATCAAGACAAAGATCTACAAAGTTTAATCAAGCCGGAAGTCTCTGCTGATGAAGATATACATTTATATAAGTATTTATTTAATTATCTCACTTATCAAAATAATTATATTGGTTGTATAATTTATTAATTAAATTGATTCACCTTCGAATTAATTTAATTTATGAATATATACAATTAATATAATTAAGTGGGTGATTATCTAATTTTTATATACGTTATTTAAACTGATTTTATGCTTAATTGGCTCGGTATGACATTCTCAGAGAATGTCATACCGTTTCAATTGGACAGGCATTCTCAGTAAAGTGTTAAAATGTCATACCGTGGCTGTTTGTGTGAGTAAATCATTCGGTATGACTTTCTCTTGATAAGTCATACCGTTTGCTCTCAACAGACTTCATCTGGTATGACATTAAAATGTCATACCGTGTCCCTCCTGCAGGCTTTATCAGTTGTGTGTATGACTTGAGTAATAATGACTTAGAAAAGCCATACCGAAGTAATCAGAATGGCTTTTGTATTAAAAGTCATACCGAATGACTTAGTGGCCAAGTCAGATTAAGTCATACCGAGTTTTTCAGTATGGCTTTCTCTTAAAATGTCATTCCTTCTCCTTGTTTGGCATGGCTTTGTTGTTTTAGGTCATTCCCAAGCTAGAAAGTCATTCCTTACAATGTCATACCTAGATCTAAGTGGTTTGCCTATAAATATGGCTTCACTTCTTCATTTCTCAAGTGTTCAAGCATTGTAAAAGCTTTCAAGTTGTTTGTAACTTGCAATTGTTATATCCACAGTTTTCTGTGCTTTGATCACTCGATTGTTTTAATCACTAAGTTAGAGTACATCCTGTCGAATTTATTCTACGAACTTTAGTGGACATTAAAACGAACCTTATTAATTATATAACGACTTAAAACATTGTTATATTAATTAATTAAAATCTGATTAACCAGTTTAATTCAAATCAGATTATTCCGCCGCGATTTTTTGTGACGATTGTATCCAACCCCCCCCTTCTACAATCGTTTCTGGACCTAACAATTGGCATCAGAGCGGGTGATACCATTTTTCCGTATCAGATCCTATACACACTCTGTAACGTCCAAATATTTTTTATTCGAATTAATTTTATTCCAAAAATTAATTTTGATTTAAAATATTTTTCTTTCAAAAATCCAAATCTCATCCAAACACTATTCACTTCAAATCCTTAAACATGAGTACACAAAAGATCAGTAGCATTAAAATCCCACCGTTCAGCAAGGAACACTTTGGCCTATGGAAGAGGCACATGTTCCTATTCCTCCGCACTGCGAACAGAAAATACATAGGGATTTTGGACAAAGGTGTTACTACTCCGATGAATGCCATATTAGCACACGAAGAGGATGGTGTGTTAATACCTCATCAGATCATTCCGAAAGAACTTTCTGAGTACACAGATGAAGAGAGTGAACAGATGAATTTAGATGATGCTCTTCAACTAATTTTGGTTGAATCTCTAGATCCAGTGATGTACAATGCTGTTGTAAATTGTACGAACGCCAAGCAAATCTGGGATACGTTAGAGATTATCATTGAAGGCTCAGAGGAAGTTAGGGAAAACAAGAAAGAGATACTGATGGCTCAGTATGAACAGTTTGGTTCCCATCCCGGTGAAGGGATTTCAGAAGTATTTATCAGACTTAATAATTTGACAAATAATTTAAATCTGAATGGGAAATTCTACGACAAGAAAGAGGTCAACATGAAGTTTCTCTTAACCCTTCCCGAACATCTGGAACACAGAATCACTGCCATCAGGGAAAGCAGAGATCTGAATGAGATTTCTCTGGAAAGACTCTACGGAGTTTTGAAAACTTATGAACTGGAGCAAGTTCAGAGTAAGCAGAGATATGGCTGGGGTAAAACACAGAACCATTCGAGAGCTCTAGTTGTTGAGTCACCTGTACTGGAAGAAAAGAAGAAAGATGTTGTTGTTCCTTCTAAGACTACTCAGGAATTTGTTGTACCTGAGATGGGTCAGACTGCTTCTTCCAGTGGTGACGAAGAGTTCTATACAATGGAAGAGCTTGAACAGTTAGAAGATCAATCTCTATCCCTGTTTGCCAAGAAGTTTGGAAACATGAGATTCCGGAAGAACCCTTCCTATAAATACAAACCTACTGTTAGTAAGTTTCAGAAGGGAGGCTATTCATCTTCAACAAGCAAAAGAGGATACAAGACTGGGATGGTGGACAGAAGTAAATTTAAATGTTTCAACTGTGGTGAACCTGGACACTTTGCAACTGAGTGCAAGCAGCCCAAGGTTCAAGGAAAGAGAAAGGATTCGTATGATGAGCTGAAGCAGAAGTATGATGCCTTAGTAATAAAGCATCATGGTACTTCTGGAAGTCAAAGCTTCAAGAGCAAATCATATCTAGCAGAAGGGAAAAGCTGGGATGATACAGATAGTGATGAAGAAGAACAGATTGGGAATGTTGCTCTCATGGCTAATGCTGGATCATCTTCACCTCCTCCTGCTGGAAGCTTTCAGGTAGATCCTATATGCCCTAAACTGTTTATGCAATTAGGACTTGAAAGAGATGATGCTATTAAAAAGATGAAAGCTGCCAATCTTAAAATTGATACTTTAGTCTTAGAAATTCATGCTTATAAGATAAATGAGATGAAAGTATTAAAACCTAAAATAGAACAATTGACTATGGATTTAGGATTACAATGTGCTAAAGTCAAAGTTCTAGAGAAAGGTGAGATTGCTTTAAGACTTCAGCTAGACGAAGAGAAAGTTAAGTGTAAAGCCTTTAAGGATGCCTCCACTATAGTCAAAGAACTTAATGATAAACAAGAGATCAAGAGAACTGTTGGAATAGGTTTTGACTATAACAAATCCGTAGGTAAGGCTAGTAACATTACTCCTTTTAAGAAGAGTGCTGAGGAAAGAGGGATTCCTTTTGTTTTGAAAGATTCCCTTAAACCTTTGTTTAAAACCTCAGAAGCTGAACCTCTTTTAGAGACTCCTGTTGTCATTAGATATGAACTCAAACAGGAAGACCTTGAATTGAAAGAGAGTAATGAGAAGAGAGATGAGATCCTGACATCACTGAAACCAATCAAAGTGAAAGGAAATGTTAGATTGCCTAAAGCTGGTTTAGGTGTCAACTCTGAGAGAACTAAATTCAACAAGACTAATAATTTTGTGAATAGTAAGAACAAGAACAATAGATGTCATTCTACTGAGAACTTTAAATCTGATAACAAGGTTAGAGTAGAATCTATTGATGTTCCTACTACTATGACTGATACTCCTGTTGTTCCTGCTTTTGATGCATGTCATAAATGTTGTGGTGTTGATAATTGCATGACTTGTGCTTTCAATATGATGTCTGCTTATTTTAGAAATTTGCATGCTAAAAATGAAAACACATCTCCTAAACAACACACAAACAATAAGCATGCTAGATCAAAGACTGCTACTCCTCCTCGTGTCAGGAAGGAGACTTATGTTTCAAAGCCTAAAACCAAGGTTTTTAAGGCTGTTGTTAAGGAAGTAAGTTCAGTCAAATCAGAACCAAGTATCAGTCCAAGAGGCTCTGTTGTATTACCTGATAGAAATCAGTTTTTTAAGTATGCTGGACCCAATCAAGTGTGGGTCCCAAAGAATGTTTAATCAAGTTGTCTTTTGCAGGGTGCCAGTGGAATTGTTCGTGTTACCTGGGTGCTTGACAGTGGAGCGTCAATGCACATGACTGGCAATAAATCCCTGCTGGAAGACATAAGAGAAGGAGCTGTGTAACGCCTGTAATATTTGACTTATATATATTACAATATTTCATTTTGGTGGTATATTAAAATTCGTGTATTAATTGCCAAACTATGTGAATTTGACTCGTTTATCGTTACATGACTTTCGTATGTCATTATAATGTACTTATATGACTTTTGGCGAATAATTCTCGCTACGCGATTAAATAATATTACTAGTTGCGACGGTTTTGACTTTACATTAATAAATGTGATCGTTGCCGTTACCAGATTAAATAATAATAGAGATATATGCGATTTAGTGACATTTGAAAAATTGCGAGTAGCCGATAAGCTTTAACTTGTAAAATAGCGTTTCATTGTATATATTCTTCTCGAGGTTTTACGTGTATTATATTCGTGTTTTATATTTATGTGAAATGTGACTATTAGAGCTCTACTTGTAAATTTTCTTTTAAAATTCATTTCTTGTCCAAAATTTGTGAAAACTATTTTATTAAACTTCTAAAATCTCATATTATTTGTGATATTAATTTCATGATTTATCGATTTGCACTTTATTTACTAAAACTCATTCTTTTAATATCTTTTTAATCACACTTTTATTAATTATCAAAAGACTACATTACCCTTGCATGCATTTTACACTAACACTTGGAAGAAGGATAATCTAGTCATTCTACACTCCACTACCACTAGTTGGTCAAGTCAAAACACAAGAAAACAAACTAACACATGCTTCCACACTTCACATGATCATATACAACCACAACACACAAACCCACTCCTCTCACCTCTCTCTTTTCTCTCCCTCACTTCTCTCCCTCTCTCCATTCGGCCGAAGCTCACCCCTCCCCCATCTTCACCATTTCTTTCACTTCCTTTGAGATTTTTAAGCTTTGCAAGCCAAGTTCTTCACAACTCAAGCTTGAAACTTCAAATTCTAGGTGAGATCTTACTTGCATGTGTTGTTTGGAGCCGAAATGGGGCTTTGATCCTTATGGATTTAGAGTCACCATTTTGGAGGTTCCTAAAGATGATCATGAGATGATTTTGGTGAGGTTAATACCTTATTTGGCCAAGGCATTCTCTTGAATCATCACATTCGGCAATGACTCCAATGAGGAGCCGAATGTATACATATATATGTGAGATGATGATTTTGAATTTCATGATTTGAGATTGGTTGCTTGTATTTTCGAAGGGTGTGATGTTTTGGTGAGATTTTAGTGTGATTTCAGCCCTTGCATGTTAGTATTTTGATGATTATATGATGATTTAAAGCAATACATAAGATATTCTAGTGATGCATGTTGCTTTAAGTGGAAACCGAATGCAATGTCATGAATTTGAGTTTTGTACATGATTTTGAGTAATGCATGCCATGTTCTAAGTGTTAAAATGATAGTTTATGGTGTGTATGATGATATCTAGTAGTAATCAGTAGCTATTATGTGAATACCATGTTGATATACTCGAAAATTTGCTCATATATGCTCCCTGAAATTCTGCTCTGTTTTACCTCTATATATATGCCTCGGTGTTGTGCTCTTGGATGGTTAAATTTGGTAATATCTTGCTTTGTGTGAATAGTCAGTAGATATATGTACATTGTAGGTTAGGTTTTGTGGATTGGTTTGTTGGTTTGTGGTGTTTGGAGGGTGTTAAGGTGGAAGGAGACACACACACACACCATGGCAGATTTTTGCACCTTAGAAACCATGAGAAATAGATGTGTCATGCTTAGGCCCTCATAGGCCCAAGTCTCCTGGAGTTGGGACTTGATGTATACAAGTCTCCAGTAGCCATAAAAGTCACAAAAACCATCATTTACATAGATGCACACACAAATTTCAGGGTACACCCCAGAACAGGGCACTTTAGGATTAATTGTGCCCTTGAGTGGTTAACACCTTGTCAATGATGAGGCCCTCATGGGGCCTTGATTTAGTTGAGCTTCGGAGAGTATTAGAAAGCTATTTGAGTCACTGGATTGGTGTAGTGAGTGAGTTTAGTGAGTCTCTAGTTGGTAAGTACATGGCAGTCCCCACAGCAGAGCAGGGTGCTCTGTGCCAACTTTGTTTAGAGGCCCAAGGAGTCCTGAGCAAGGCTTTAGTGTCATTCCAAGTGCACAACTTATATTTAAGTCTTAAGTACCCAGTAGAGTCACAATTTCACCAAGGCACATAGTGGAAACACTTGTTTTTGCCAAAACCCCCAAGAGGTGCCAAACTGCCAAGGCAGAATGGTCACTTTGGTACACTAGTTTTTAAGGACCTATATAGGCAAGGCCTTTGAGTCACACCACTTCATAATATTAGTTTAAGATTGTGTCAACCTTTAGAAATTGGTTTGGAGTCAATACCTTAAGTGGAGATGCCTCATTTCCACTAAAGAACACAAGTGTCACACATGGAGTCACATTCTAGTACCAACTTAAGATGCATTGCATTTGAGTGTGTCATCAGTGAGGCCTTGACCTCATATTGAGTTCATGAGTTAGTTTTAAGTCATATTAGAGAGTGCAAGTTAGTTTAAGTCAATTCACTTAGTGTAGATGCATTCTTTTACCAAGGCACACAAGTGTCGCCAAGGTAAGCATACTAGTGAGTCACTTAGGTTGCACTTCACTTGTAAGTCTTGGGTAGTGGGGCACAAGTGTGCCTTACTATTAATTTGTTATTTGAGGTCAGTAGAGTATGGTTAGGAGGTATTGGTCTTAGACCTTATGTGCTACTTGATTAAATGCTTAATTGACTTAGGAATAATTAGAGATTATTAAGAAATATAAGTTAAGTAACTAAATGCCATGCTTTACTTGTTATGTGCATTACTTGATGATTATGTTACTTGTTTTAATTAAGTTTAAGTGTATATTTAATATATATGTATATATATTTATTTATATATATGTATATATTTATACGCGAAAGGGTAGTTAGTGACGAGGATACTATTAATTATAGGTGCAAGTAGGAGGCCAGGCAAGGAACCCCTAGAAGCATCTATACAAGAGTGCAGTAAGCTTTATCCAGGCAAGTGAAACTCTTCCTTTATACTTATTTTACAATTGTATACCCTGTGAACGTTGAACTACTGTTTACTTAGGACTGAATTACCTTGTCACCCCTTATGATCATCACTTTGGATTCCAATAATACCCTTAACATTTGAATTACCTTTTTCATGTGATATTACCCTACACCCACATGATTATACTCCAATAGACTCTTGATGAATAAATGAGAACTTGATACCCCACATTAACCTGAATTATCTCATTTGGAACCCTGATCTTAATAACATCCTTTACTTTTGAAAGATCACTTGTATTTTGAAAACATCCTTGCTTATAACTTGTCCTTGATCCAGACCCCTTTTTGAAAATGATTTGATTTGAGATAACCTTAAAAGGAATTGGATAATAATTTATTAAGACTGAGGCGCCAGTCAATTATTGCAGCATCAGTAGCGGGGAGCCTGATGTCTGTTTATGGCCAATGTGTGCCGAGGATCCTCCCTGGTTGAATCACTTTATGTGGTTCGGAGCTTGGTGTGGGCTGATCACCCCTCAATGCTCGTAGCGCTGTGTGTTTCCAATTCCAATAAATTGATATCCCACATTGCACCTTTACTTGTGTTTATACCTTGTGATATCTGTTGATGCTTTTGCACTTATTATCTTGCATATTGTGAACTGTTATATATACTGTTTTCACTTGCTGAGCTTTATGCTCATATATATATTGTTGTTGTTATAACCCTTCAGTGAAACCCGAGAATGGCCCGATTCAAGCAGACCGCACGTAAATCCACCTCAGGCAACGGGATTGCTTACCGCCGTATGATGGAGCAGGTTGGGAACTCGTAGTTCCCTAGTTAATTTCTTCTAATCTTTTGGGATTTAAAAACTGTAGTATGACTTAGATTTAATTTGGATTCTATTTGGTTTGTAATAACTTTAGATGTTGTTCATACTCATTCCTGGTGATTCCGGGATTGTGGATTAGACTTGTAGATTAATCTTTATAACTCTGTAGTTTAATTATATATATCGATATGCATGCTTTAGTCGGTTATTTAAGTTGGGTCCGTCACAGTTGGTATCAGAGCGACAGGTTTGAGTCACTGAACAACATAGGATAAATGAATATAAGATAGGATTTAGAGGTTAAGATGAACTTAGATCATGTGGGACTTGGGGCGTTAGAATCTTTTAAGTTTTCTCACCCTTTTGACTATAACCGCGTATATATATATATAACTATTGGCAGGCATCGTCATCTTCTAGTCCCGGATTCCCGGCTACTGTTCCGTTCCCGCTTTACGAGCAGATGGTGAGGCTTACTGACCGACTCGAGGGCCAGAACACGATTCTCCAGCACCGGATTGACCAGCTGTACCGTGAGGACTTTGATGATGAGGGCAACCGTCCAAGTTTGATTGCTAGGGTCGAGGAGATCATTCGTATGGCCGAGGACCGTTTGGCAGCTATTCCACCCTACCGCGAGCGTGAGAGCCGTATCACTTTGACCGCCATTACTGACGAGCTCCGCCGTGTGATTAGCAGTCTCCGTGAGCCAGTTGCCAGTCCATCAGCTTCACCAGCATCATCACCATCCCCCTAGACTATTCCTTAGTCTATTTTATTTCCGTTATCATGTTATCCGTACTTTGACTTTCCATTTCGTACTTGTACCCCCGGATTGTTTCGGGAAGACTTTTATTTGCACTTTATTTCCGTCCGTACTGTTCCGTACTTATCATTTGAACTAATGTTTAATCTCGCACTTTGACTATTTATCTCATTTTGTCATTTCACGTGTACCATGCTTAGATAGAAATTGCCATGTTAAACCTTTAGCACTTGATCATGTTTAAACTTTTCCAATATACCATGATATGACTTTGACCGAATGATTGTACCTTTGCAATATGATACCTTAGACTCTAATAATACACACACATACCATGATGCCATAATAATAACCATAAACCGTTACCATGTGAATAACTCTTGAATAATACCTTTGTACCCAATATTCCCTTTGATATAACTTGTATGCATATATTGAACTGTGAATAAGCTTTTCTTGTCTACATTCAGAATCATGCCTCCTCGAAGAACCCGCAACACCACCAATGAAAATACCGAAGAACCACCACCAACCTTGGCTCAACTTATGCAACTTCTTCACCAACAATCTGTTACCCTTGCTCAACAACAGCAATTACTCCAACAACAACTCCAGCAACAACAACAAGCACCACCACCACCTACTACTTTCAAATCTTTTCAAGCTGTGAAACCACCCGAGTTCCGAGGAACTCAAGACCCTGTTGAAGCTCAATCCTGGCTAAAGGAGATGGAGAAGGCTTTCACCTTGGCTGTTGTAACTGATAATAAGAAGGTTGAGTATGCGTCATATTTTCTGAAAGACGAAGCAAACTACTGGTGGGAGTCAGCCCGTGCTTTAGAAGAAGGTGAGGTTATTGCTTGGGATAGATTCAAGAGGATATTTCTAGACAAGTACTTTCCAAGGTATATGCAAACACAAATGGAATTGAAGTTCTTTGAATTGAAGCAAGAGGGAATGACTGTTGGGGAATATGAAAAGAAATTTACAGAATTAGCAAGGTTCGTGGGAGATTATGTGGACACGGACGAGAAAAGAGCAAAGAGATTTCAACAAGGATTGAAGCCTTGGCTACGAAGCAGAGTGGCTGCTTTTGAATTGGCCACATATGCTGAAGTAGTCCAGAAGGCAATGGTAATTGAAGGAGAAAGTGATCAGAACCAGAAGGAGAAGGATAACAAGAAGAGAAAGTTTGTGAGTAAAAGTGAAGGTTCGGCTCAAGGGAGCCAAAGTGGAAAGAATTTCAAGAAGTTTGGAGTTCAGAATCAAGGAGGTCCCCGAGGATTCAAGAAAGGTGATAATAGGAATGTGAAGAAGATTCAAGGACCGAGTGGTCAAAGGAGTCAACAAGCAAATTCAGAATGCAAGTTCTGCAACAAGAAACACACAGGAAATTGTAATAAGGCTGATATTGTCTGTTTCAAGTGCAACTCGAAGGGTCATTATGCAAACGAGTGCCAGAATTCGAAGCCGTCTGTTACCTGTTTCAAGTGTGGAAAGACCGGTCACATGTCAAGAGATTGTAAAGCTCCTGGAACTAACAAGTTGATGCAATTGGCAGCTACCCCTTACAATCAAGGAATGACATCTTCTGCTCCGATTCTGCAACTACCTTCTACTCAAGTTTTTGAGTCTGCAACTCCTGTTTTCCATCCCTCTTATCCGGCTCAAGCAAGGACATTCAACATGAATATCAAGGATGCCGTTCAGAGTTCTGAGGTTGTGGCAGGTACGCTTTCTGTCAACAACAACCATGCTAAAGTGCTATTTGATTCTGGAGCTACTAGATCTTTCATATCTGAATCTTTTGTTGGCAAGTTGAATTGTGAAATTGAACCGTTAGATGAACCTCTTTCTATCATTGTTGCTAATCAAGAACAAGTATCTGTTAGAAGTATTTGCCCCCGATGTACTATAGAGATTTCTGGCTTTAGTTTTCCTGCTTCCCTTATACCTTTTCGATTAGGAGAGTTTGATGTTATATTAGGTATGGATTGGTTAGCAGAAAATGGTGCTCAAATAGACTGTAAGAAGAAGAAGATAATCCTTAAGTCTCCTCAAGGCAAGAAAGTAGAATTCAAAGGGCAGAAACAAGCTAAGACATTCTTGACGATAATTGAAGCTAAGAAGTTGTTAAGGCAAGGTTGTGAAGGTTATTTGGCTCATGTAATTGATAGATCTAAAGAGACGCCGAACAAAGAAAGTATTCCGATAGTTAATGAATTTCTTGATGTATTTCCTGACGATCTTCCTGGATTGCCTCCCGACCGTCAAATTGAGTTTTCTATTGACTTAGCACCAGGCACGGAACCAGTTTCGAAGCAACCGTATCGAATGGCGCCGGCAGAAATGAAGGAGTTGGCCAAGCAATTGCAAGAATTGTTAGACAAAGGAGTTATAAGGCCGAGTGTATCCCCGTGGGGAGCTCCAGTTCTTTTTGTGAAGAAAAAGGACGGAAGCATGAGATTGTGCATCGACTACAGAGAATTGAACAAGTTGACAATCAAGAATAGGTATCCTTTGCCTCGAATCGACGACTTATTTGATCAACTCAAAGGAGCAACTTACTTTTCGAAGATTGACTTGCGTTCGGGATATCATCAATTGAAGATTAAACCGGAAGACATTCCAAAGACCGCTTTTAGAACTCGGTATGGGCATTACGAGTTTCTAGTTATGGCATTTGGATTGACAAACGCACCAGCCGCCTTCATGGATTTGATGAACCGTGTATTCAAGAAGTATTTAGACAAGTTCGTCATTGTATTCATCGACGATATTCTCATATACTCGAAATCTGAAGAAGAACATGTTGAACATCTGAGGATAGCTTTGGAAACATTAAGAAAGGAGAAGTTGTATGCAAAGTTCTCAAAATGTGAATTTTGGCTACGAGAAGTGCAGTTCTTAGGGCATATTGTTGGAAGTGAATGTATTCGAGTGGATCCAGCAAAGATAGAAGCTGTGATGAATTGGGAGAGGCCGAAGACCCCAACTGAAGTTAGAAGTTTCATGGGATTGGCCGGATATTATCGAAGGTTTGTGAAAGATTTTTCGAAGATTGCAGTACCGTTGACAAGATTGACTCGGAAGAATGAAAAGTTTGAATGGACCGACAAATGTGAAAAGAGCTTTCAAGAGTTGAAACAGAAGTTAGTCACCGCTCCAGTTCTAGCTTTGCCAGATGATCAAGGAGATTTTGTTATCTACAGTGATGCGTCATATAAAGGATTAGGTTGTGTCTTAATGCAACACGGGAAAGTGATGGCCTACGCGTCAAGACAACTCAAACCACACGAACAAAGATATCCGACTTGGAATTGGCAGCAATTGTGTTTGCTTTGAAGCTTTGGAGACACTATCTTTATGGCGAGAAATGTGAAATATTCACGGATCACAAAAGTTTGAAGTACATTTTCACGCAAAAAGAGTTGAACATGAGGCAGCGAAGATGGTTGGAATTGATTAAAGACTACGACTGCACGATTAATTATCATCCCGGAAAGGCGAACGTGGTAGCAGATGCGTTAAGTCGCAAAGAAAGGTTGAATATGTTGACCATGGCTCAAGAACTATCACAGGAATTTGAGAAGATGGGAATTGAAATTCGAGCTCCTAGTGCACCTACAGAAATGATTTGTACCATGACCTTTCAGCCTGAATTGATGGAGAAGATAAAGAAGTGCCAAGAAGAAGTGATGAATGAGAAAATGAATGAGTTGACCGGAGAAGAAATTTGTACACAGAAAGACAACCAAGGAATCTTGAGGTTTTCATCAAGAATTTGGATACCAAATGTGGAGGAATTGAAGAATGAGATTTTGAAGGATGCTCACAATTCAGAGTTTTCTATTCACCCCGGAAGCACAAAAATGTACCAAGACTTGAAGCAAAACTTTTGGTGGCCAGATATGAAGAAGGAAATTGCTCAATGGATCAGTAAATGCTACACTTGTCAAAGAGTAAAAGCTGAACATCAGAAGCCAAGTGGATTGATACAGCCGTTAGAGATACCAGAATGGAAGTGGGAGCACATTGCAATGGACTTTATAGTTGGATTGCCAAGGACGAAATCTAATCATGATGATATTTGGGTAATCATTGATCGATTGACCAAGTCGGCTCATTTTCTGCCAATCAACGAGAGATTCTCAATGGACAAGCTGATTCACATGTATTTGAAAGAGATTGTTACTCGTCATGGAGTTCCAGTATCTATTGTGTCGGATCGAGACCCTCGTTTTAACTCGAGATTTTGGAAGCAATTTCAAGAACATTTGGGAATCCGACTCGAGATGAGTACTGCCTATCATCCACAAACGGACGGACAAAGCGAGCGTACAATTCAAACTATCGAAGACATGTTAAGGTCTTGTGCTTTGGACTACAAAGGAAATTGGGACGAGCATTTGCCTTTGGTTGAGTTTTCGTATAATAACAGTTATCATGCCAGCATTGGAATGCCCCCGTACGAAGCTCTTTATGGAAGGAAGTGTAGATCTCCGATATATTGGGATGAAGTTGGAGAAAGAAAAGTAATTGGTCCAGAATTGATCCAGCAAACAAAAGAAGCAGTAGATGTGATTCGAAGCAGATTGATTGCAGCTCAAGATAGACAACGAAAGTATGCTGACCCGCACAGAAAAGATGTTGAGTTTGAAATTGGAGAAGTCGTTCTGTTGAAAGTGTCACCATGGAAAGGAATAGCAAGATTCGGAAAGAAAGGGAAACTGAGTCCAAGATTCATTGGTCCTTTTGAGATTCTAAGCAGAATTGGGAAAGTGGCGTACGAACTAGCCTTACCGCCTCAAATGCAGCACGTTCACAATGTTTTCCATGTCTCATTGCTTAAGAAGTTCAACCCCGACACCAAGTGCATTATAGAGAATGAACCAGTTGAGATAGAGCCCGATTTGTCTTATATCGAGCAACCGGTTAGCATTCTAGATAGAAAGGATAAGGTGTTAAGGAATAAGACAGTTCCTTTAGTTAGAGTTTTGTGGAGGAATCCCAAAGTCGAAGAATCAACGTGGGAATTAGAAAGTGATATGTTAGATAAGTATCCTCATTTGTTTACTTAGATTCTGGGGTCAGAATCCTTTTAAGGGGGGAAGGATGTAACGCCTGTAATATTTGACTTATATATATTACAGTATTTCATTTTGGTGGTATATTAAAATTCGTGTATTAATTGCCAAACTATGTGAATTTGACTCGTTTATCGTTACATGACTTTCGTATGTCATTATAATGTACTTATATGACTTTTGGCGAATAATTCTCACTACGCGATTAAATAATATTACTAGTTGCGACGGTTTTGACTTTACATTAATAAATGTGATCGTTGCCGTTACCCGATTAAATAATAATAGAGATATATGCGATTTAGTGATATTTGAAAAATTGCGAGTAGCCGATAAGCTTTAACTTGTAAAATAGCGTTTCATTGTATATATTCTTCTCGAGGTTTTACGTGTATTATATTCGTGTTTTATATTTATGTGAAATGTGACTATTAGAGCTCTACTTGTAATATTTCTTTTAAAATTCATTTCTTGTCCAAAATTTGTGAAAACTATTTTATTAAACTTCTAAAATCTCTTATTATTTGTGATATTAATTTCATGATTTATCGATTTGCACTTTATTTACTAAAACTCATTCTTTTAATATCTTTTTAATCACACTTTTATTAATTATCAAAAGACTACATTACCCTTGCATGCATTTTACACTAACACTTGGAAGAAGGATAATCTAGTCATTCTACACTCCACTACCACTAGTTGGTCAAGTCAAAACACAAGAAAACACACTAACACATGCTTCCACACTTCACATGATCATATACAACCACAACACACAAACCCACTCCTCTCACCTCTCTCTTTTCTCTCCCTCACTTCTCTCCCTCTCTCCATTCGGCCGAAGCTCACCCCTCCCCCATCTTCACCATTTCTTTCACTTCCTTTGAGATTTTTAAGCTTTGCAAGCCAAGTTCTTCACAACTCAAGCTTGAAACTTCAAATTCTAGGTGAGATCTTACTTGCATGTGTTGTTTGGAGCCGAAATGGGGCTTTGATCCTTATGGATTTAGAGTCACCATTTTGGAGGTTCCTAAAGATGATCATGAGATGATTTTGGTGAGGTTAATACCTTATTTGGCCAAGGCATTCTCTTGAATCATCACATTCGGCAATGACTCCAATGAGGAGCCGAATGTATACATATATATATGTGAGATGATGATTTTGAATTTCATGATTTGAGATTGGTTGCTTGTATTTTCGAAGGGTGTGATGTTTTGGTGAGATTTTAGTGTGATTTCAGCCCTTGCATGTTAGTATTTTGATGATTATATGATGATTTAAAGCAATACATAAGATATTCTAGTGATGCATGTTGCTTTAAGTGGAAACCGAATGCAATGTCATGAATTTGAGTTTTGTACATGATTTTGAGTAATGCATGCCATGTTCTAAGTGTTAAAATGATAGTTTATGGTGTGTATGATGATATCTAGTAGTAATCAGTAGCTATTATGTGAATACCATGTTGATATACTCGAAAATTTGCTCATATATGCTCCCTGAAATTCTGCTCTGTTTTACCTCTATATATATGCCTCGGTGTTGTGCTCTTGGATGGTTAAATTTGGTAATATCTTGCTTTGTGTGAATAGTCAGTAGATATATGTACATTGTAGGTTAGGTTTTGTGGATTGGTTTGTTGGTTTGTGGTGTTTGGAGGGTGTTAAGGTGGAAGGAGACACACACACACACCATGGCAGATTTTTGCACCTTAGAAACCATGAGAAATAGATGTGTCATGCTTAGGCCCTCATAGGCCCAAGTCTCCTGGAGTTGGGACTTGATGTATACAAGTCTCCAGTAGCCATAAAAGTCACAAAAACCATCATTTACATAGATGCACACACAAATTTCAGGGTACACCCCAGAACAGGGCACTTTAGGATTAATTGTGTCCTTGAGTGGTTAACACCTTGTCAATGATGAGGCCCTCATGGGGCCTTGATTTAGTTGAGCTTAGGAGAGTATTAGAAAGCTATTTGAGTCACTGGATTGGTGTAGTGAGTGAGTTTAGTGAGTCTCTAGTTGGTAAGTTCATGGCAGTCCCCACAGCAGAGCAGGGTGCTCTGTGCCAACTTTGTTTAGAGGCCCAAGGAGGCCTGAGCAAGGCCTTAGTGTCATTCCAAGTGCACAACTTAGATTTAAGTCTTAAGTACCCAGTAGAGTCACAATTTCACCAAGGCACATAGTGGAAACACTTGTTTTTGCCAAAACCCCCAAGAGGTGCCAAACTGCTGTTCGGTGAAATCTACACGCAAGCGCACGTGATCACAAGTAATATATTAAGTTCGATCCCACAGAGACTGGTGAATTAAGAATACGCACCTATGCAACAATGTATGATCAATTATCACTGCCAAGACAATTAACAAGGATTGGTTTCTTTTATACTAATAACTAAAATTACTAATCAAATTCAGAATAGGAAAACACATGGGATTCTAATTTCATTATCGAATTCATCTAGAATTGAAATTACTGATTAACATGCGACTGTTGATCCTAATCAGACAACACGAAATTAATACATGCCAACTCTCGTTGCACACATATCATACCAATCAAAATCCACAATTAAGATAGAAATCTCATGGACACCAACAAAGCTCAGACCCTATATCTCTATAGCGGTAGTGTAAGCAGAGAGGTTTAAATAACAAGTCATCTATCGTGATTACACAGGGTGATAAAAATAGTTCAAGTCTACCACAAATTATGTTTCATTCACATAATCCTATGTTTACATGGCATAGTTCTAAATTCAATCATCCACTCTCGCTTCAGAAAGAATTAACAAACAACTTAGAAGTTAGCTACGCTCCTAAGAAGAATAAGTACGGCTCATGCAAAGAAATCAACGTACGTCACACAATCAAGTAATTAATATTCGATACTAGATTACATCGATAAATCCATTAGAATCCCATGAAGGCGGTTAGTTCATAATCGAACTAATCGACATCATGGGTTCTAATGAAAACATGATAGAATAAAGACAAGAATTAAATGGAATAAAATTTCTTGAATTAATAATAATAAGGATCACACGTTACAGAATTGATGTTCACGATCTCGCTCGAAACTGTCACTTTCTCGCGAAGAACGATCCAACACAACTGATAATGTGCTTCGATTACAAGAAAACTAACTATTTTTCGATATTCTCACTACTTTTTGGCTAGGGTTTTACACATGAGAATTTAAAATGCATTGACCAAGTCAACCGGGCCTCGACCGCTGCGAAAATCCATCAGAAAAGCTGTAAAAATCGGCCCGGGACACTTCTGCTGGGCGCGGCCGCGCTAAACTAGCGCAGGCGCGCTAGTTGCAGCAGACTGTAGCGCGGGCGCGCTAGAAGTTAGCGCGGGCGCGCTACTGTCTGTCATGGCAGCCTCATTTCTTCGTTTCTCGCTCGTTCTCGCGTGCATGTCCTTCCTCTCTTCTAGTACCACTTCCGTAGGTGATCACGGTTGCATTTAGCATATGCAACAAGCCCTTTAAACCCCTAGATAGCTCTAGTGGACGAGTGTGCTCTCGTGAGGGTTTGTAGAAGATATACCCACAAAATCCCAAGTCGCGGTGAATCCACAATCCTCTATTCTTGCAAATAATGCACCAAAACCAACCTAAAATGATAGAAAATCACTTCATCACCTCAACTCGTGACCTGCACAGAAAAACAATAAAAACACATCAAAAGACACTAAACACTTAAGTACAACCAACCAATTTAAGCGGAAATGAAGGCCTATAAGTGTGTATAAATACCACTTATCACACCCCCAAACTTAAACTGATGCTTGTCCTCAAGCGTCAAAGACACTAACAATAATACAATGTAATGCATGAATGCAACTACGTGATGAATGAGTGTACTATGAAGTAATTGCCTTGTCAATTATAATACCTCAGATTGTGCTAATGTTCTCGAATTTCACTTCTCTCACTACCAAGTCAATTACTCTTCTATTTACAAGTGTGGAGTGCCAATGTGTGCAAGCATGCTCTTTTATTGAGACAAGACAAAAACTACTACTCCCACAGAATCCCAATCAAGAATCGTAAAAGTTTAAAACTAACACCCCGTCACTCAAGTCCAACTAAAAGCCAAGGTCCCAAAGAATGTCCACACCCTTCTATTTTATTCCTTATATTTTTTTTTCTTTTTATTGGTGATTAATTGCTCGGTCTAAGGTCAGAGCGCTTCGCAGTGTAAATGCGTTACGAACACCACAAGACTTCACACACCAATTATTCACTTTATTCTAGTGGTTTATTTAACTGTGCAATGGTTGAGATCCCTAAAGATTTATGCACTAGTACCCATGTAGCGAGTGTTGGGTCAACAATCCCAAACCACGAGGGCTTTAGGTTGCTAGGCACAAAGTCCCCTCAGACTTAATTACTCGAGTACTAATGAGCTCAACCTAGTTAATTCTACCACTTATTTTTTTATTTAGTGAATTTATTTACTACTTTCTTTTTTTTTAGAAAGGCATATCTACCCCTCAGTTCTCCCAAACTTAAGATTTACAGACCTAAGCTGAAGGGTGTTCAATTCAATCCTAGAATTCATGGAATTTCGTCTAAATCCTATCTCAAGAACATATGTGAATTACAATTTCCAACACAAGCAATTTCCAAGTACTAACCTAGCATTGCAATTGAAATTACTAATCAAGAACTACGCACATAACTCATCATAGGCAATTAACTTGGCTTAACTTCATAATTCATGCAAATGCTCGTGATACTAACTACGACAATTACCACTAAACATGAAAAAATAAAAAAAATGAGAAAAATAGAAAAAACGTGAGAAATAATCAAAGCAAAATAAAATAAACGTGAACTACATGAACTAACTAACACATGCAATAATAAACTACGTTATAATAATATGCTCTTCCTTAGATTACCACCCCCAAACTTAAAATTTTCAATGTCCCCATTGAAAGTGATAAAAAGGCTAGAGCAAACACGTACCTAATCGGAGTCCTCCCCCTCCTCTGCCGGAGGTGACTCCGGTGGAGGATATTGCTTAGGTTTAAGCAATGGGGTATCCACTTTCTCAAACAAAATCTCGCCACCACAAATAAAATCAAGAGCATCAAATATTGTCTTTGTCCTGCAGAATGTCTCCAAACAAACGTTAGTAAACTTAATTGTCACTTCAAGAAGTAACCATTGATCGACATTTATACTTTCAGAGAACTTTGTGATAAAACAACGAAAAAATTCACATCCATTAAAGGACCGAACTCCTTCGACTTTCACACAAGGTGGAGGCTCGGGTGGTGGTTTTTCAGAACTCTTCACTTTCACAGGAGTCATAAGAACTTCTTGGCCTTTCATGTCACTGAATAAAGAGATGAAATTGCTATCCTCTTTTTCCAAGAGTTGAAGTGTAAGAGCCTTTTGGACCGGATAACCCACCAGATTTTGTGTAAGATCATCTCGGACAATCATCATGTCAGCTTTAAAACATGTACTCTCAAGTATAGGGGTAGAGGTTGGATTGAAAGCCAAATTTTCAATATCAGAACATGGAGCAACCTTGATTGAGCTAATCCCCTTCAGGAAATGTAATTCAAGCACACCTGGTGTAGGAGAAACTACGATCAACTCGATATTGCTTTTTTCACGCACCTCATCATCGCCCACACGGTCCACAACAACAACTTCATCGATTTTGCCGTCAGCGACACGATCTTCCTCTTTATTAATAGGCACATCATCATCCCAGGTCGAAAAACTATCACAATCTCCATCATTTGCAAGAATGGTAGCATTTATGTCATCTTCAACTTGGGTGGCTATAAGTGGAGAAGAATCGGGTTGTTCAACAGTAAAAGAACTAGCTAACCGCTCAAGTCGAGCCTCCATCATCAGTTGTGTAGCTTTGAGTTCCTTAAGCGTCTTGTTTATGTTTACCAACATATCATATACCTCATTTGTTTGATCAGAAAGCACTTCTACAGTGGGTTGAGGAACCTGTAGCTCTTGTACTTGAGGATATTGATACTGTTGAGATTGTGGTTGCTCATATTGAGGCTGATAATACTGTTGCTCAAACTGTTCATATTGTTGCATTGGAGGTTCTTCATAACATTGTTGCTGAAATTTTTGTTCTTGAAATTGATGTTGACCATGATATGGGAAATCACCAAAATTGTTGTCCATGTAAAAGAAATCTGGTTGATCCATCCCTTCTTGATCACAAGAATTAGAATACTGATTGTACTCATATCCTTCTTGATAATTATATCCATGTCCCGACTGAGTATTCTGAGAGTTGAAGTGGTTATAAGAGCATTCATAACTATAGTGACCCTGAACACCACAAACTTGACAGAAGCTGTATGTTGTAGGGGCAACTTGTGACATCTCATCGACACTCATCGGATACAAGGTCGGCTCTGTAGCTTTCGACGAATATGCCTCAACTATGGAAGATAGAAGTGCAAAGGTATCGACTTCTTCCATTGTAACCCTGTAACAGCACAAACACAGCCAAGAACGCAGTAAAAGCTACCTCACTTGGAACTGAAGTCCCAAGGAGGCAAAGGAAACATTATAAATAACTAAACAAAAACAATAGATACAACAACAACTAAGAAAAGTGAGAAAAGAATCCGAGTCAGTGAATTTTGATGCACACTGATGACAAGTACGTAAACTAATTAATTAACACCGAGTCCCCGGCAGCGGCGCCAAAAACTTGTTCGGTGAAATCTACACGCAAGCGCACGTGATCACAAGTAATATATTAAGTTCGATCCCACAGAGACTGGTGAATTAAGAATACGCACCTATGCAACAATGTATGATCAATTATCACTGCCAAGACAATTAACAAGGATTGGTTTCTTTTATACTAATAACTAAAATTACTAATCAAATTCAGAATAGGAAAACACATGGGATTCTAATTTCATTATCGAATTCATCTAGAATTGAAATTACTGATTAACATGCGACTGTTGATCCTAATCAGACAACACGAAAGTAATACATGCCAACTCTCGTTGCACACATATCATACCAATCAAAATCCACAATTAAGATAGAAATCTCATGGACACCAACAAAGCTCAGACCCTATATCTCTATAGCGGTAGTGTAAGCAGAGAGGTTTAAATAACAAGTCATCTATCGTGATTACACAGGGTGATAAAAATAGTTCAAGTCTACCACAAATTATGTTTCATTCACATAATCCTATGTTTACATGGCATAGTTCTAAATTCAATCATCCACTCTCGCTTCAGAAAGAATTAACAAACAACTTAGAAGTTAGCTACGCTCCTAAGAAGAATAAGTACGGCTCATGCAAAGAAATCAACGTACGTCACACAATCAAGTAATTAATATTCGATACTAGATTACATCGATAAATCCATTAGAATCCCATGAAGGCGGTTAGTTCATAATCGAACTAATCGACATCATGGGTTCTAATGAAAACATGATAGAATAAAGACAAGAATTAAATGGAATAAAATTTCTTGAATTAATAATAATAAGGATCACACGTTATAGAATTGATGTTCACGATCTCGCTCGAAACTGTCACTTTCTCGCGAAGAACGATCCAACACAACTGATAATGTGCTTCGATTACAAGAAAACTAACTATTTTTCGATATTCTCACTACTTTTTGGCTAGGGTTTTACACATGAGAATTTAAAATGCATTGACCAAGTCAACCGGGCCTCGACCGCTGCGAAAATCCATCAGAAAAGCTGTAAAAATCGGCCCGGGACACTTCTGCTGGGCGCGGCCGCGCTAAACTAGCGCAGGCGCGCTAGTTGCAGCAGACTGTAGCGCGGGCGCGCTAGAAGTTAGCGCGGGCGCGCTACTGTCTGTCATGGCAGCCTCATTTCTTCGTTTCTCGCTCGTTCTCGCGTGCATGTCCTTCCTCTCTTCTAGTACCACTTCCGTAGGTGATCACGGTTGCATTTAGCATATGCAACAAGCCCTTTAAACCCCTAGATAGCTCTAGTGGACGAGTGTGCTCTCGTGAGGGTTTGTAGAAGATATACCCACAAAATCCCAAGTCGCGGTGAATCCACAATCCTCTATTCTTGCAAATAATGCACCAAAACCAACCTAAAATGATAGAAAATCACTTCATCACCTCAACTCGTGACCTGCACAGAAAAACAATAAAAACACATCAAAAGACACTAAACACTTAAGTACAACCAACCAATTTAAGCGGAAATGAAGGCCTATAAGTGTGTATAAATACCACTTATCAACTGCCAAGGCAGAATGGTCACTTTGGTACACTAGTTTTTAAGGACCTATATAGGCAAGGCCTTTGAGTCACACCACTTCATAATATTAGTTTAAGATTGTGTCAACCTTTAGAAATTGGTTTGGAGTCAATACCTTAAGTGGAGATGCCTCATTT
Source organism: Daucus carota subsp. sativus (assembly GCF_001625215.2). Classification (NCBI taxonomy): domain Eukaryota; kingdom Viridiplantae; phylum Streptophyta; class Magnoliopsida; order Apiales; family Apiaceae; genus Daucus; species Daucus carota. Next base: position 21,862,238 of record NC_030383.2, read on the forward strand.
CCACTAAAGAACACAAGTGTCACACATGGAGTCACATTCTAGTACCAACTTAAGATGCATTGCATTTGAGTGTGTCATCAGTGAGGCCTTGACCTCATATTGAGTTCATGAGTTAGTTTTAAGTCATATTAGAGAGTGCAAGTTAGTTTAAGTCAATTCACTTAGTGTAGATGCATTCTTTTACCAAGGCACACAAGTGTCGCCAAGGTAAGCATACTAGTGAGTCACTTAGGTTGCACTTCACTTGTAAGTCTTGGGTAGTGGGGCACAAGTGTGCCTTACTATTAATTTGTTATTTGAGGTCAGTAGAGTATGGTTAGGAGGTATTGGTCTTAGACCTTATGTGCTACTTGATTAAATGCTTAATTGACTTAGGAATAATTAGAGATTATTAAGAAATATAAGTTAAGTAACTAAATGCCATGCTTTACTTGTTATGTGCATTACTTGATGATTATGTTACTTGTTTTAATTAAGTTTAAGTGTATATTTAATATATATGTATATATATTTATTTATATATATGTATATATTTATACGCGAAAGGGTAGTTAGTGACGAGGATACTATTAATTATAGGTGCAAGTAGGAGGCCAGGCAAGGAACCCCTAGAAGCATCTATACAAGAGTGCAGTAAGCTTTATCCAGGCAAGTGAAACTCTTCCTTTATACTTGTTTTACAATTGTATACCCTGTGAACGTTGAACTACTGTTTACTTAGGACTGAATTACCTTGTCACCCCTTATGATCATCACTTTGGATTCCAATAATACCCTTAACATTTGAATTACCTTTTTCATGTGATATTACCCTACACCCACATGATTATACTCCAATAGTCCCTTGATGAATAAATGAGAACTTGATACCCCACATTAACCTGAATTATCTCATTTGGAACCCTGATCTTAATAACATCCTTTACTTTTGAAAGATCACTTGTATTTTGAAAACATCCTTGCTTATAACTTGTCCTTGATCCAGACCCCTTTTTGAAAATGATTTGATTTGAGATAACCTTAAAAGGAATTGGATAATAATTTATTAAGACTGAGGCGCCAGTCAATTATTGCAGCATCAGTAGCGGGGAGCCTGATGTCTGTTTATGGCCAATGTGTGCCGAGGATCCCCCCTGGTTGAATCACTTTATGTGGTTCGGAGCTTGGTGTGGGCTGATCACCCCTCAATGCTCGTAGCGCTGTGTGTTTCCAATTCCAATAAATTGATATCCCACATTGCACCTTTACTTGTGTTTGTACCTTGTGATATCTGTTGATGCTTTTGCACTTATTATCTTGCATATTGTGAACTGTTATATATACTGTTTTCACTTGCTGAGCTTTATGCTCATATATATATTGTTGTTGTTATAACCCTTCAGTGAAACCCGAGAATGGCCCGATTCAAGCAGACCGCACGTAAATCCACCTCAGGCAACGGGATTGCTTACCGCCGTATGATGGAGCAGGTTGGGAACTCGTAGTTCCCTAGTTAATTTCTTCTAATCTTTTGGGATTTAAAAACTGTAGTATGACTTAGATTTAATTTGGATTCTATTTGGTTTGTAATAACTTTAGATGTTGTTCATACTCATTCCTGGTGATTCCGGGATTGTGGATTAGACTGGTAGATTAATCTTTATAACTCTGTAGTTTAATTATATATATCGATATGCATGCTTTAGTCGGTTATTTAAGTTGGGTCCGTCACAAGCTGGCCCTACAGTCAGTTTTGCTGATAATAGCAAAGGTCGTACTGTGGGATATGGCAAGTACAAAATTGGAAGGATCATCATAGAAGATATTGCAATAGTTGAAGGACTTCAACATAATCTCCTAAGTGTCAGTCAATTCTGTGACAAAGGATATTATGTTCATTTTGAAAAGGAGATATGTATCATTAAACATATCAAGGATAAGCATCCTTCACTATGTGGCATAAGGAAGGGCAATATATTCGTAGCTGATTTATCTTCAGGATCAGGAAACGAAGTTCACTGTTTCTACGCCAAAGCATCTGCTGAAGATAGTTGGTTATGGCATAAGAAGCTCTCACACCTCAACTTCAAAACCATGAACTCTCTAGTCAAGAGAGATCTAGTGAGAGGGTTGCCTTCCCTGGAATTCTCAACTGATGATCTCTGTGAAGCTTGTCAGAAAGGAAAAGCGAAGAGAGCATCTCACAAAGGCAAAACCATCAATACCATTACAGATCCACTTCATTTGTTGCATATGGATTTGTTTGGCCCTGTGAATGTTGCATCCATTGATGGAGGAAGATATGCCTTGGTTATTGTGGATGATTTCTCAAAATTTACTTGGGTTTACTTCCTGGCTTCTAAGGATGAAACCCCGTTGACAGTGATTGATCATATAAAGTTAGTTGAATTGGATAAAGGTGTGCCAGTCAAAGCTGTAAGGTCAGACAATGGCACAGAATTCAAGAATCAAACTCTAATCAACTTCTACTCTGAAAAGGGAATTAGAAGGCAGTATTCAGCACCAAGGACTCCTCAGCATAATGGAGTCGTCGAAAGAAAGAATCGTACACTGATCGAAGCTGCAAGGACTATGATTGCTGAAGCAAAGCTTCCTCTGTACTTTTGGGCTGAAGCTGTGTCTACTGCCTGCTATACCCAGAATAGAACTTTGATCAACAAGGATCATATGAAAACTCCATTTCATCTGTATAACAACAAGAAACCTTATGTCAAACATCTTCATGTCTTTGGAGCCAAGTGTTATGTTCTCAAGGATGGTGAAGAGAACTTGAACAAGTTTGAGCCAAAGGCATCTGAAGCAATTTTTGTTGGTTATACAAATAATGCTTATAGAGTTTTTGTAATTGATCCTATGTCAGTGAAAGTTAGTGTCAATGTAACATTAGATGACACTAAACTACCAAGTTTACAATCTGCTGATCCATCTGAATCTCTGAAGTTTGATAACTATCCAGATTCTGATTCAGATGATGATGTGCCATCTGAGGTTGCAACAGGTGATGACAACAATGATAATGATCCAGGCAATGGTGGAGGAAATGGCAATAATGCTGGAGATTCCACTGATGCTAGTGGTGGATCATCAAGTCATCCTGGAAACAACTCAGGGGGAGCTGGTGGATCAACTAGTCATACACATCAGCCTAATGATAATACTGCTGAATCATCAAGGACACAACTTCCAAGGGAAAGGATTTGGAGCAGAGATCATCCCTTTGATCTGATTATTGGTGATCCTGATGTTGGTGTAAGGACTAGAAGTACTACGACAAATGAATGTCTATTCTCTGGTTTTCTTTCACAATTAGAACCAAAGAAAATAGATGAAGCACTTGCTGATCCTGATTGGGTTCTTGCCATGCAAGAAGAACTCAATCAATTTGAGAGACAAGAAGTCTGGGCCCTGGTTCAAAGACCAAATGGAAAGTCTACAATTGGATCTAGATGGGTCTTCCGTAACAAGTTAGATGGTGATGGCATTGTTGTAAGAAACAAAGCCAGACTGGTTGCAAAGGGTTATTCCCAGGAAGAAGGAATTGACTACGATGAAACCTATGCTCCAGTTGCTCGTCTTGAAGCCATCATAATATTTCTTGCATTTGCTGCACACTCCAACTTCAAGGTTTATCAGATGGATGTGAAAAGTGCATTTCTGAATGGAAAGCTAGAGGAAGAAGTATATCTGGAACAGCCCCCTGGCTTTGAAAATCCAGAATTTGCTGATTTTGTGTACTTCCTATTCAAAGCTGTCTATGGGCTTAAGCAATCACCAAGGATATGGTATGAAACCCTCTCTGAATTTTTAATTGAAAATAAATTTACTAGAGGTGTCATAGACAAAACTCTCTTTTACAAATTGCATGATAATGATATGATATTTGTTCAAATATATGTTGATGATATTATATTTGGTTCTACTAACGATAACTTGTGCAAGAGATTTGCTAAGTTGATGCAGAGTAACTATGAGATGAGTATGATGGGTGAGCTGTCCTACTTCCTTGGTCTTCAAGTAAGCCAAAAGGAAGATGGAATATTCATTTGCCAATCCAAGTATGTCAGAGATCTTCTTCGAAAGTACAATTTAGAAGACTCTTCCCCGGCAAAGACACCCATGGCCACTGCCACAAAGCTTGACCAGGATAAATCTGGTAAGAAAGTTGATATCACAAGCTATCGAGGTATGATTGGCTCTTTACTTTATCTTACTGCAAGTAGACCAGATATCATGTTTGCAACATGTTTATGTGCTAGGTTTCAGGCTGATCCTAAGGAATCACATCTTATAGCCGTCAAAAGAATCTTTAGATATCTTAAGGGTACACCTGGTTTAGGTATTTGGTACCCTAAGAATACTGGTTTTGACTTAACCGGCTATACAGATTCTGATTATGCAGGTTGCAGGATTGACAGAAAGAGTACATCTGGAAGTTGTCAATTTCTGGGACGTCGGTTGGTTTCCTGGTACAGCAAGATGCAACACTCAGTGTCCACTTCTACTGCTGAAGCTGAGTACATAGCTGCAGGAAGTTGCTGTGCTCAGATTCTCTGGATCAGAAACCAATTAAATGATTATGGTATGTCTGTCGACAAAATTCCAATATTTTGTGACAATACCAGTGCCATAGCCATTTCAAACAATCCAGTGCAACACTCCAGGACCAAGCACATAGATATCAGGTATCATTTCATTCGAGAACATGTCATGAATGGTACTGTGGTGTTACATTTCGTACCCACAGCTGATCAGATTGCAGACATTTTCACTAAACCACTTGATGAATCCACTTTCTCTAAGTTGGTTTGTGAGCTAGGGATGTTAAATATGCCATGATTCTCTTTGTATATATTTTATATGAATTTTATATATTATTATATATTTTTGTGAATTTTCTGTGTAATTATATCTATTTTATTAGTTTTTATAATTGTTTGTAAATTATCTGATTAACTTATGTGTAATTATGCATGTTCATAATTATCTCTATAATTTTCTAAGTGCTGCATACTCCCCTCTAATATTCACCATGCATTTAGATAATTATATGTATTTATTTTGCATTTTTCAAAATTAATTAAGCATAAATATTTGTTTTTAAGTTAATTCATTTTAATGAATTAAAGTTAAATTCATAAGTATTTATATTTAATTAAAGTTGAATTTTACAAAATATATGTGCAATATATTATATATTATGTGTATTAGATTTTTGATTATATGTGCAAAAGGTTTTATTGTTTTAAATAATCAAAAATCGTAATATGTTTATTCTGTTTTAATAAGTCTGTTTTTAAGGCTCGGTATGTCTTTTTCTTAAAAAGACATACCGCCTTTTTGCTTCTTCCATACACTTCTAAGCACGGTATGACTTTCCTTAAGAAAGTCATACCGAGCTCTTCAATCTTCTCATGCCATATCATTGTTAAGTCGGTATGACATAACTTGAGAATGCCATACCGAACATTCAAGCAATGTCATATTCATTGTTTCGGTATGACATTACTTCAGAAAGTCATACCGACCCCCTGCATCCCGTATGACTTATACTTATAATGCCATACCTCTTTTCATATCATCTTCTTCATTACACACACACGGCCATTGTTGCTCTACTCGATTTTTTCAAGTTTTTGAGATAAACTTGCTGGTTACGATCTCTTCAAGTGTAAAAACTTGCTGGTTACTCTTTTAAATCGCAAAATAAGTCGAATTGCTACTCGATTTTCGTTGAGTTTCGATCCCCGAGTCACCGAGTTGGACCGAGTTGCCCCGATTCTGACCGAGTTTCTTCTATATTGTGCCGATTTCGTGATTCCTGGACCGTGTTTTGCCTGGTTAAGTCGATTTGTGGTCGATCAAGCAAACTGAGTTTGAAACCCCCCTTTCTCTTAGATTCGAATTATTAGGATTTGAGTAGCTAATTTGGGGAATTTTGAAGTTATTGGAGATTAAGACCGTGTTTGGACTGTGCATTAAGCCATTTTAAGTTTAATTAATTTTTTAATTCGAATTTATTCATATAAATCGAATTATTAATTAATTAACTAATTGTTATTTAATTATTAATTGAAATTTGTGAGAAATTTGAAAATTATTATTTTATTTGAAAAATTCTCACTTAATTCAATTTTTAATTCTAAAAATGGCCGGTCGCTTTGTAGTTGAGGAGACAAATTTGAATGGATTCTTTGACCCTGAGACTAGTTTGGCTCGTTTTAGACCGTGGGTCCGTTTTCTGAATAGCCAGTCGCTCGTCAGCACTGCTATTACAGCTCATGCAGAACTTCAGATCCAACCAATTCAGGACTTCTACTCGACAGCCCTGAATACTACTTTGTTGGATAATCATCGGGTTTCTGGAGATATACACGGAGGACGTACGATTACTATCAGCACTGATGATGTGAATAGGATTTTGGGATTTCCAAGGGAGAATTTTGCTGAACTCCCTACTGAAGCTGAACTCACCAATTTCTTCGAGACAATCTTATATCAGGGAGAGATCAATTTGCCTAGATTGTTGAAAGGCAATCTGAAGCCTGAGTGGGATCTTTTCTTCGACACTTTGGCTAAAGTGTTTGCTCCGACCACTCGCAAGAACTTTAATGTAATAACCTCGCTGCTTCAGAAGATTGGGTTCAGCATTGTTTATAATCGTCGGATTAACTTTGGAAAGCTTATTCTTCAAGCCATTCTTTCCAAGTTGGGACCTCTTAGGAACAGATCTGTTGAACAGAACGCAAAGGTTTCCTGTTTCTATCCTCGCTTTATCATGTTGTTTCTAAATGATAAGATGACTGACGCTGAGAAGGAACACTACTCCAACTCTCCTGTGGCACCAGTTCCTCGTGCCTGCACCAAACTTATGACTCAGTTGGATAACAAGAACAAATTTGCAGCTATTCCCCTTGTCACTACTCCTTACATGCTACAAATGTTCAATGCTCCTCTTCAACCGTATCAACTTCAAGTGGCTCCTCCACCTCAACCTCAGCAACAACAACAACAGCAGCAACCTCAAGAACCTCAACCCTTGCAGATTCAACAACCTGCACAACACCATCAACAACAACAACAACAGCATTCACCTCAACAATCCCAAGAAGCACAATCTTCACACCATTCATCCAACCAATCATCATATCACTCCCCTATCCATCAACAACAACAATCTGACCCTTCATTTGAAGATCAAAATTTGGATTATGATCTCTTCGAGCATCAACCATCTTCATCTGAACCTCTCCCACACCAAACACAATCCCAAATCATCCCACAAACACAATCTACCTCACAACCCCTTCCCTCTGACTCTCCTATCAACCCGGAGCTGCAGTCCTTTCGTCAGGACCTACAGGTAGCTCAGGTACTTTCTAACTTATCATCTAATTTTAATGTTGATACGTCAGATTATGGTTGTGATCTTGTTTGTGACCTTGATTTTGTTTTCCAGCCTACCAGCAATGAACCTGACAACACACAGGTTCATAACCTAGCTGACGATTCAATTCAACAAACTCTCGTTTCTCCAAACACATCAACCAACACTTCAATGCAACCTGTTCGTAAAGTTGCGAGGAAACGGAGTTCGAGTAGTTTAATGAGTCAACCCACAGCTCTGTCTCCCTCAAAGAAGCAAAGGGTGGAAGCCTTGGAGACAACTGTAGCCTCATCTGTGCCTTCCCAACAAGGCTCAGATTTTGAAATGGCAGATAAACAGTCTCTGGACCCATTCTCTCTACAGGATGTGGCCATTGAAATTGACCGTCCGGCCGCGGTAACTTGTACAGAGTTGATAAGTGGTATTTATACACACTTATAGGCCTTCATTTCCACTTAAATTGGTTGGTTGTACTTAAGTGTTTAGTGTCTTTTGATGTGTTTTTAGTGTTTTTCTGTGCAGGTCACGAGTTGAGGTGATGAAGTGATTTTCTATCATTTTAGGTTGTTTTTGGTGCATTATTTGCAAGAATAGAGAATTGTGGATTCATCACGACTTGGGATTTTGTGGGTACATCTTCTACAAACCCTCATGAGAACACACTCGTCCACTAGAGCTATCTAGGGGTTTAAAGGGCTTGTTGCATGTGCTAAATGCAACCGTGATCACCTACGGAAGTGGTACTAGAGCGAGGAAGGGCATGCACGCGAGAACGAGCTAAAAAACGAAGAAACGGGCTGCCAGTGGCAGACAGTAGCGCGCCCGCGCTAAAGCTTAGCGCGCCCGCGCTAGCTACTGTCCCCACTAGCGCGCCTGCGCTAGTTTAGCGCGGCAGCGCCCAGCAGAAGTGTCCCGGGCCGATTTTTGAAGCTTTTCTGATGGATTTTAGCAGCGGTCGAGGCCCGGTTGACTTGGTCAATGTATTTTAATTTCTCATGTGAAAAACCCTAGCCTCCAAGTAGTTTTAGATCGTAGAATATCGTAAAAATAGTTTTATCAGTTTTTCTCTTGTAATCAAGCACATTATCAGTTTTGTATTGGATCGTTCTTCGCGAGGAAGTGACAGTTTCGAGCGAGATCGTGAACATCAAATCTGTAACGTTGTGTTCTTTATTATTAATTCAAGTATTTTTATTCCGTTTAATTCTCGTAGTTTATTTATCATGTTTTCATTAGAACCCATGATGTCGATTAGTTCGATTATGAACTAACCGCCTTCATGGGATTCTAATCGATTTATCGATGTAGTCTAGTAACGAATATTAATTGCTTGATTTTGTGACGTACGTTGATTTCTTTGCATGCGCCGTGCTTATTCTTCTTAGGAGCGTAGCTAACTTCTAAGTTGTTTGTTAATTCTTTCTGAAGCGAGAGTGGATGATTGAATTTAGAACTATGCCATGTAAACATAGGATTATGTGAATGAAACATAATTTGTGGTAGACTTGAACTATTTTTATCACCCTGTGTAATCACGATAGACGACCTGCTATTAAACCTCTCTGCTTACACTACCGCTATAGAGATATAGGGTCTGAGCTTTGTTGGTGTCCATGAGATTTCTGTCTTAATTGTGGATTTTGATTGGTATGATATGTGTGCAACGAGAGTTGGCATGTATTACTTTCGTGTTGTCTGATTAGGATCAACAGTCGCATGTTAATCAGTAATTTCAATTCTAGATGAATTCGATAATGAAGTTAGAATCCCATGTGTTTTCCTATTCTGAATTTGATTAGTAAATTTAGTTATTAGTATAAAAGAACCCATCCTTGTTAATTGTCTTGGCAGTGAAAATTGCTCATACATTGTTGCATAGGTGCGTATTCTTAATTCACCAGTCTCTGTGGGAACGAACAAATATATTACTTGTGATCACGTGCGCTTGCGTGTAGATTTTGCGAACAAGTTTTTGGCGCCGCTGCCGGGGACTCGGTGTTAATTAATTAGTTTATGTACTTGTCATCTGTGTGCATTAAAATTCACTGACTAGGATTCTATTCTCTTCTCACTTTTCTTCTTTTCTTTATTTCAGGTACTTGAGTCGCGTTTATGCAAACACGTTCTAAAGCTCGTAAAAAAGCAATGGATTCATCTTCTTCTTCTGATTCTGAAACAATGGAATATGCAAGGACAACAGTTGGTGAGGCGTCACATGAATTTTCTCGTTTGAAAATCAATGATAATCAGGCTGACACAATTGAACCAGCGATATCAGCCAAGGGTATTCGAATTAAGCCATCAATCATTCTCAGGCTGCAGGATACTATTCAATTTGGGGGGTCTGTTCTTGAGGACCCAAACCTGCATCTAAGGAAATTCGAGGAATTCATTATTGCATTGGATTTCAATATCGGACCTAAGGATCTGGTGAAGCTGAGACTCTTTCCATTCACGCTACGTGATGTAGCACGATCGTGGTTTCTCTCGCTCTCGGCAAGCACTACTAATAGCTGGAACAAGTTGGAGAAAATATTTTGTACCAGGTTTTACCCTCTAATTAAAGTATCAGCTATCAGAAACACTGAAAGTAAATTCTCTCAATTCTTGGGAGAATATCTGTGTTTAGCTTGGGACCGGTTCAAGAAAATTCTCGAAAATCTCAATGAAGATGGCATGCCTCCTGGAATGGCAATTCATTATTTCTACAGGGGTCTTAATGGTCAATGTAGAGCAGAGTTAGACGTGGCAGCTGGAGGAAATTTGTGGAGCAAAAGCTTCGATGATGCTTACGAACTGATAGAGAACCTGGCTGCTGCTGAGCACAGAGACCTAAAGTGGAAAATTCCAAAAGAGGAAGAATTAGAGGATGATGAAGCGGTCGAAGTCACTCAGGAACTTCAGATGACTAATTGGCACAGAATTAGAGCTCACTCCGACTCAATTCCTAATGCATGTGGAGACACTTGTCCTCTACTTTCTACCAGTGCGAGTAGCCAATCTGTAATTCAATCACCTGCCGATTCAACATTGAATGAAGCACAGTACCGAAGGATAATCCGACGTATTGACGCGGTTGAAGAACGAATCGGTCGCTTTGCTGATATCTTAACAGACTCTCTTGCTGAAGCATTCTTAGCACTAGATGTTAATGTTACTTGGAATTCGTTTGGTTATGGAACGAGGTATCCTCCACAGGATACTTCATCGGAATCGGATTAATTCTGGACTTCACGTCGAGCTAACGACGTTAAACAAGCGCTTCATGGGAGGCAACCCGCGCATTGGAACCATGTTATACTGTTGTAAACATCAAAAACGCAAAAAACGAGAAATTTCGGCCCTGGGTGACAGACACTAGCGCGCCCGCGCTAGTGTCTAGCGCGCCCGCGCTAAGTTGCTCAGCGCGCCCGCGCTGCACTTAGCGCGCCCGCGCTACTGTCTGCCCAGAAGTCGTTTTTCTCACAAAAAAATATTTTCTTTTCGTTTTTAAAAGCCCACAATCCTAATTTTGCATGCCTAGCCCGAAATATATCCTCCATAACCCTAACTCAGCTCTAAAAATCCTATATAAACACAAAACCCATCTCCAATTCCTATTCTAATTCTATAAACCCTACATATATATATACACATCCATACACACAACCACCATCAAATCTCTCAAACCCACCACACATAAACCTCTTGCAACTCTAAATCTCTATCAATGGCACCCAAAAGAGCCCGAAGATCACAAGGACCAAGCACCCAAGCCCCTACATCTAGCGATTCTTCCTCGATGGGTGAGGTTGAATTCACCTCCGATGGTGCACGAAACGAGTTTCAACGGCTTATGAATAAGTCGATAGTCAAGGAGAGGGGATTCTTACCCACGGCGGAAGATGGTGATCTCTTGAAGATGATTCAAGAAAGGGGATGGGAGTCTTTTTGCGAGGCTCCGGAGGCGGTTCCCTTGGCCATTATTCGCGAGTTCTATGCTAATGCCAAGGAGAATCGCGATGGGTTCACGGTGGTGCGAGGAATCCGTGTGGATTATAGTGCGGAGGCGATCCGTAGAGTGATTGGGGGGCGTGCCAAGCGTCGTAATGAAGAAGATTGGGTTGTAGAGAGGATCGGGCGTGCCAAACGCCGGTTTGACGATGATCCGGTTGATCTTGAGCGGTTGGTGTATGATATGTGTGTGCCGGATACGAATTGGAAGATGACAGCACCTCCTTTGCGCCCGGCACATGTTTCTTTTCCGGCAGCCGCTTTGAACCGGTATGCGAAGGCGTGGAACGCCTTCATCTGTGCTAACATCATGCCATCTTCACATGGGCATGAGGTGACGGTGGATAGAGCTATTCTGCTCTTTGGGATTGTCTCGGACAAGTATATTGATCTGGGACATGTTATTCATCAGGGGATTCTGAGGTTCTTACAGGGAGGAACCACTGGTGCCATTCCATACGGCACAATTGTTACGAAGCTATGTCGAGCAAGCGGTGTTCGTTGGCCAGCCAACGAGCAATTACAGTTGCCAGCAGCACCTATTGATCATTCGGCGATCAGTCGGATGACGGAGTGGGATGGAGGAGTTCCCCACCCTCGAGGCCTCGGGTACATATATGATGAGATGCCAGGGGGACGTCCAGGATTTATTAGGAGGGAGCGCACTAGAGCTTCTGGAGCTGGTACTTCACAGACGGAGAGGAGCTCCGAACCGATGGGAGGTGTTCATTATCGCCGACTAGCGAGACGGATGGACACTATGCATGACATCCACCAGAGGTTTGCATTTGACTTGACACAAGCTCTTGGTAATGCTTTCCAGGCACAGGGGGTCACAGTTCAGTGGCCAGTATTCGGAGCAGGGATGCAGTATCCTCCACCTGATTCACCTCCAGCAGAGGAGGGGGAGGACTCGGACTCCGAGTAGGTATGTGGGTGCTCTAGCCTTTTTACCGCTTTCAATGGGGACATTGAAAATTTTAAGTTTGGGGGTGGTAATCTAAGGAAGAGCATATTATGATAATGTAGTTTATTATTGCATGTGTTAGTTAGTTCATGTAGTTCACGTTTATTTTATTTTGCTTTGATTATTTCTCACGTTTTCTTTCTATTTTTCTCTTTTTTTATTTTACATGTTTAGTGGTAATTGTCGTAGTTAGTATCACGAGCATTTGCATGAATTATGAAGTTAAGCCAAGTTAATTGCCTATGATGAGTTATGTGCGTAGTTCTTGATTAGTAGTTTCAATTGCAATGCTAGGTTAGTACTTGGAAATTGCTTGTGTTTGAAATTGTAATTCACATATGTTCTTGAGATAGGATTTAGACGAAATTCCATGAATTCTAGGATTGAATTGAACACCCTTCAGCTTAGGTCTGTAATTCTTAAGTTTGGGGGAACTGAGGAGTAGATATACCTTTCTAGAAAAAAAAGAAAAAAAGAAAAAAAAAAGAGAAAAAAAAATAGTAGTAAATAAATTCACAAAAAAAAAATAAGTGGTAGAATTAACTAGGTTGAGCTCATTAGTACTCGAGTAATTAAGTCTGAGGGGACTTTGTGCCTAACAACCTAAAGCCTTCGTGGTTTGGGATTGTTGACCCAACGCTCGCTACATGGGTACTAGTGCATAAATCTTTAGGGATCTCAACCATTGCACGGTTAAATAAACCACTAGAATAGAGTGAATAATTGGTGTGTGAAGTCTTGTGGTGTTCGTAACGCATTTACACTGCGAAGCGCTCTGACCTTAGACCGAGCAATTAATCACCAATAAAAAGAAAAAAAAGAAAAAAAAATAGTGAATAAAATAGAAGGGTGTGGACATTCTTTGGGACCTTGGCTTTTAGTAGGACTTGAGTGACGGGGTGTTAGTTTTAAACTTTTACGATTCTTGATGGGGATTCTGTGGAAGTAGTAGTTTTTGTCTTGTCTCAATAAAAGAGCATGCTTGCACACACTGGCACTCCACACTTGTAAATAGAAGAGTAATTGACTTAGTAGCGAGAGAGATGAAATTCGAGAACATTAGCACAATCTGAGGTATTATAATTGGCAAGGCAATTACTTCATAGTTCACTCATTCATCACGTAGTTGCATTCATGCATTGCATTGTATTATTGTATAGTGTCGTTGACGCTTGAGGACAAGCATCAGTTTAAGTTTGGGGGTGTGATAAGTGGTATTTATACACACTTATAGGCCTTCATTTCCACTTAAATTGGTTGGTTGTACTTAAGTGTTTAGTGTCTTTTGATGTGTTTTTAGTGTTTTTCTGTGCAGGTCACGAGTTGAGGTGATGAAGTGATTTTCTATCATTTTAGGTTGTTTTTGGTGCATTATTTGCAAGAATAGAGAATTGTGGATTCATCACGACTTGGGATTTTGTGGGTACATCTTCTACAAACCCTCACGAGAACACACTCGTCCACTAGAGCTATCTAGGGGTTTAAAGGGCTTGTTGCATGTGCTAAATGCAACCGTGATCACCTACGGAAGTGGTACTAGAGCGAGGAAGGGCATGCACGCGAGAACGAGCTAAAAAACGAAGAAACGGGCTGCCAGTGGCAGACAGTAGCGCGCCCGCGCTAAAGCTTAGCGCGCCCACGCTAGCTACTGTCCCCACTAGCGCGCCTGCGCTAGTTTAGCACGGCAGCGCCCAGCAGAAGTGTCCCGGGCCGATTTTTGAAGCTTTTCTGATGGATTTTAGCAGCGGTCGAGGCCCGGTTGACTTGGTCAATGTATTTTAATTTCTCATGCGAAAAACCCTAGCCTCCAAGTAGTTTTAGATCGTAGAATATCGTAAAAATAGTTTTATCAGTTTTTCTCTTGTAATCAAGCACATTATCAGTTTTGTATTGGATCGTTCTTCGCGAGGAAGTGACAGTTTCGAGCGAGATCGTGAACATCAAATCTGTAACGTTGTGTTCTTTATTATTAATTCAAGTATTTTTATTCCGTTTAATTCTCGTAGTTTATTTATCATGTTTTCATTAGAACCCATGATGTCGATTAGTTCGATTATGAACTAACCGCCTTCATGGGATTCTAATGGATTTATCGATGTAGTCTAGTAACGAATATTAATTTCTTGATTTTGTGACGTACGTTGATTTCTTTGCATGCGCCGTGCTTATTCTTTTTAGGAGCGTAGCTAACTTCTAAGTTGTTTGTTAATTCTTTCTGAAGCGAGAGTGGATGATTGAATTTAGAACTATGCCATGTAAACATAGGATTATGTGAATGAAACATAATTTGTGGTAGACTTGAACTATTTTTATCACCCTGTGTAATCACGATAGACGACCTGCTATTAAACCTCTCTGCTTACACTACCGCTATAGAGATATAGGGTCTGAGCTTTGTTGGTGTCCATGAGATTTCTGTCTTAATTGTGGATTTTGATTGGTATGATATGTGTGCAACGAGAGTTGGCATGTATTACTTTCGTGTTGTCTGATTAGGATCAACAGTCGCATGTTAATCAGTAATTTCAATTCTAGATGAATTCAATAATGAAGTTAGAATCCCATGTGTTTTCCTATTCTGAATTTGATTAGTAAATTTAGTTATTAGTATAAAAGAACCCATCCTTGTTAATTGTCTTGGCAGTGAAAATTGCTCATACATTGTTGCATAGGTGCGTATTCTTAATTCACCAGTCTCTGTGGGAACAAACAAATATATTACTTGTGATCACGTGCGCTTGCGTGTAGATTTTTGCGAACAAGAGTCAAGCACTCTAATTAATTCAGCTAGATACAGATGAACCAGACAGTACATTTGTGTGTCAGCTACTCTAATTAAGTATTCTGCATCAACTACAAGTGGCCGTTCAATCAAGACAAAGATCTACAAAGCTTAATCAAGCCGGAAGTCTCTGCTGATGAAGATATACATTTATATAAGTATTTATTTAATTATCTCACTTATCAAAATAATTATATTGGTTGTATAATTTATTAATTAAATTGATTCACCTTCGAATTAATTTAATTTATGAATATATATAATTAATATAATTAAGTGGGTGATTATCTAATTTTTATATACATTATTTAAACTGATTTTATGCTTAATTGGCTCGGTATGACATTCTCAGAGAATGTCATACCGTTTCAATTGGACAGGCATTCTCAGTGATGTGTTAAAATGTCATACCGTGGCTGTTTGGGTGAGTAAATCATTCGGTATGACTTTCTCTTGATAAGTCATACCGTTTGCTCTCAACAGACTTCATCTGGTATGACATTAAAATGTCATACCGTGTCCCTCCTGCAGGCTTTATCAGTTGTGTGTATGACTTGAGTAATAATGACTTAGAAAAGCCATACCGAAGTAATCCGAATGGCTTTTGTATTAAAAGTCATACCGAATGACTTAGTGGCCAAGTCAGATTAAGTCATACCGAGTTTTTCAGTATGGCTTTCTCTTAAAATGTCATTCCTTCTCCTTGTTTGGCATGGCTTTGTTGTTTTAAGTCATTCCTAAGCTAGAAAGTCATTCCTTTCAATGTCATACCTAGATCTAAGTGGTTTGCCTATAAATATGGCTTCACTTCTTCATTTCTCAAGTGTTCAAGCATTGTAAAAGCTTTCAAGTTGTTTGTAACTTGCAATTGTTATATCCACAGTTTTCTGTGCTTTGATCACTCGATTGTTTTAATCACTAAGTTAGAATACATCCTGTCGAATTTATTCTACGAACTTTAGTGGACATTAAAACGAACCTTATTAATTATATAACGACTTAAAACATTGTTATATTAATTAATTAAAATCTGATTAACCAGTTTAATTCAAATCGGATTATTCCGCCGCGATTTTTTGTGACGATTGTATTCAACCCCCCCCCCCCCCTTCTACAATCGTTTCTGGACCTAACAAACTTCAGCAGCTTCTTCAGTAATCACATCATCCTGGACTTCAGGAGGAGCCAGTCCTTGTGGTACCTGTACCTGTACATTCATATTCTCAAAGAAATTTCTTAGTACTTGGGTTAGTACCACAGGATGATTATTTGGATAATTGGCTTTGTTATGGAGAATCATCAGCTTTTTGAGAGAAAGATAAGAATGATTAGAAGTTACACAACGAGCATATGCAGCTTTCTCCGTTGTGGACAGTTCATGATTGAGGACGAGCTGGAAGAATCGTGGATACAACATTGAAGTACGAGGTCCTGTCAGTGTCCTTTGGAACTCTTCCATGATCAGATGCCCAAAGTTGATTGGCCATTTTTCAGCAATGGCAATGCCAAAATTCTGATTGAAAGTTGTGAGACCATGAAATCCGCCAACCTTCGGAGCAAAGACATATGATACACATGAGAAGAAAAAGTTCCATTCCTTTGGGAGATGAGTGACATATATCTTTTTAGGCAACCTCCCTTGATCATCAAGTGAACAGTGGATATGACGGAAAAATGCTGTTCGTTCCTCTTCAGTAGGTACTGGGACAAAATTGGCAGTTGGAAGTCCCAATACTTCATTCAGCAATGTCTCGGTTATGGTGATGTCCCGACCTTGAATCACGCAACTTACACCTAAAACTTGATCAACATCGCTAACACGTGCTGTGTTCATAAAATCTCGAAGTAAATCATTAATCAGCAGTGTATGTTGAGTCATGGCTGTACGTGCAAGTGAAGCTTCACTCAAGAAACGAACCCATCTTTTAAAATTTTGCGGTTTGATTAAATCATTATTTGCAACAATAGTGTAATTTGTCTTTGGAATTACAAAATTTGCAGCCATTTTTAATTTAAATAAATTAAAAATGAAGGAAAATTTTGTTTGTTTAGAAACGAGACAAATATATCACAATGGTACGAAAATAATAATTTAAACACGAGCCGAAAAACCCTAATTCTTATAATTTCGAAACTTAATGAAACTTAAGTATGTTGTTCCTTTCGAAATTCTAAGACTAATGGTATCGGAATCGCAAATTTTTAACACCAAAATCACGTAGAAACTAAGCCCGGAAGTTGAAAAGTCTTAGAAAACCCCAACGAAAAACGATAACGGATCGTCAAGATTTTTATATGAAAAGAACGGGCTTTGCAAGGGGATTCCAAAACTACAATCGGTTTTAAAAATGGGCAGAGTTTCGATATGATTTTAAGTGAAAAATGAGGCAGCAGTTCGTGAGTTTAAAAAAAAATGGCGACTGATGTTTTTTTTTGAAGAACAGTGGTGTGTATATGCATGCGTTAGTGGCGCAAGGAAGAAGAAGAGGTGTTGGCGCAAGGAGGGAGAAAGGCGCAAGGAAGAAATTAAAAAAAATCAACACATTTGCTTGCGCCAGGAAAGAGGAGGCGCAAGGAAAACAAATGGCGCAAGAAAGAAAATAAAATAAATAAAAAAAAAATAAACGTTCCTGGCGCAAGGAGAGGTTAGCGCAAGGAACAAAACAGAAATAAATAATTAAAAACCTATCTGGCGCAAGGAACAAAACAAAAACAAATTCACAGTTAGTAATTTAAATCAAATTAAACTATATTAACTATAGTTAATTCAAGTTAAATTTAACTATGCTACAAGAAGAAAATCACAGTTATTATTTAAATTAAAGTAAACTAAATTGACATTAGTAAACTTAATTTAAATATACTATGCTGCGTATTTTAGTTTAAATTTAATTAATGGAAACTATTACTCATTGAATTGCTTCAAGTCCATTAACTACTCTTAAACTAAAATAATTGAATCATTTAAATATTTATATTCATTAATTGAATAAAAACACTTAAACAATTTATGCAATTAATTTTAACAATCTACCATTTAAGCAACTAAAACACATAATCACATATATCATGGCAAATCAATTAGAACTAATTAGCAATTAAATACATAAAATACTGGATGCACTTGTAAATTCACAAGTCCTAGAAATATGGACATTTTAAATACTTGTGAACTTACGAACAAATTGCAGTTCTTGATTGTCTAATTTAATTAGACAGATTTAACATCCCAAGTTCACCGACCAACCTAGAGAAAGTGGATTCGTCTAGTGGCTTGGTGAAGATGTCTGCAATTTGTTGATCAGTAGGTACAAAGTGTAACTCTACCGTTCCATTCATGACATGCTCACGAAGAAAATGATACCTGATATCAATATGCTTTGTCCTGGTGTGTTGAACAGGATTGTTGGCAATGGCAATGGCACTCGTGTTATCACACAGATGCGGAATTTTATCCAACATGAATCCATAATCTTGTAGTTGATTCCTCATCCACAAGATTTGAGCGCAGCAACTTCCAGCAGCTATGTATTCAGCTTCCGCTGTAGACGTAGACACGGAGTGTTGCTTCTTGCTGTACCATGACACCAACCTTCGTCCAAGAAACTGACAGCTTCCTGAAGTACTTTTCCTATCAATCTTACATCCTGCAAAGTTAGAATCTGTATAGCCAATTAGATCAAAACCTGTATCTTTAGGGTACCAAATCCCTAGATTGGGGGTTCCCTTAAGATACCTAAAAATACGCTTAACAGCTATAAAATGAGACTCTTTAGGATCAGCCTGGAATCTAGCACATAAACAAGTTGCGAACATGATATCTGGCCTACTAGCAGTTAAGTACAAGAGAGAGCCAATCATACCTCGATACCTCGTGATGTCAACTGACTTACCAGATTTGTCCTGATCAAGTTTGACAGCAGTTGGCATAGGGGTTTTGGCAGGAGATGCCTCTTCCATTCCATACTTCTTCAGAAGATCCTTGATGTACTTTGATTGACAGATAAAAATACCGTCAGGCTTCTGAAGTACTTGAAGTCCTAGGAAGAAGGACAATTCTCCCATCATGCTCATCTCGTACTTGCTCTACATAAGCTTAGCAAATCTCTCGCACAAAAGATCATTAGTAGAACCAAATATAATGTCATCGACATATACTTGTACCAGAATTACATCATTCTTATGCTTTTTATGGAAAAGAGTTTTATCGATGATACCTCTGGTGAAACCATTTTCAAGTAGAAACTTGGAGAGAGTGTCATACCAGGTTCGAGGGGCTTGCTTCAGACCATAAAGTGCTTTGAAGAGAAAATACACGAAGTCTTCAAATTCCTTGTCTTCGAACCTAGGGGGTTGTTCAACATAGACTTCCTCTTCGAGATCACCATTCAGGAATGCACTTTTCACATCCATCTGATATACTTTGAAGTTGGAATGTTCAGCAAACGCTAAGAACATCCTGATTGCTTCAAGCCTAGCAACTGGAGCATAGGTTTCATCATAATCGATTCCTTCCTCTTGCGAGTAACCCTTTGCTACCAGTCTTGCCTTATTCCTCGTAACAGTACCATATTCATCCAGCTTGTTTCTAAAAACCCATCTAGTGCCAACTATAGATTTTCCTTTAGGTCTTGGCACTAGCTTCCAAACTTTCTGCCTTTCAAATTGATTGAGTTCTTCCTGCATTGCAGATACCCAATCTGGATCATTTAGAGCCTCTTCAACTTTCTTTGGTTCTGTCTGAGACAAGAATCCAGCAAAGTTGCATTCATTCTGAGTTGCTCTTCTAGTCTGCACTCCTGTGTCTGGATCACCAATGATTTGTTCAACAGGATGATCTCTACTCCATACTCTTTGTCTTGGCAGATTCAATCTTGATGATTCACCATAATCATAGTTGTGTTGAGTGTGATGACTAGTAGATCCACTTTGACTTACTCCCCCTGAGCTGATGTAGATTCTATTTGATGATCCTCCACTTTGACCACTGTGACCATGATGATAATTTGTATTGTTGCCAATACTTCCTCTAGATGGTTCAGGATCAGCATTTTCTTCATTTGCATTAGGTTCTCTTACATCAGCTTCAGGTTGTTCTTCTCCTAAATAGATGTCTTCCAAATTCTCAAATTCCAGAGAATCAGATTCATTTTCCTTTTGGAGACTGGGGAGTTTGGTATCATCAAATCTTACATTGATGCTTTCAATCAGCTTGTCGTCATTGATCAGATAAACCCTGTAGGCCTTAGACTCTAAAGAGTAGCCCAGAAAAATGCCTTCTTCAGCTTTGGCATCAAACTTTCCCAGATGCTCTTCTTTTAACACAAAGCATTTTGCAACAAACACATGAAAGTAACTCAGTGATGGTTTTCTGTTGGCCATTACTTCATAAGGAGTCTTATCCAAATCCTTGTTAATCAGGGTATGATTTTGAGTGTAGCAAGCAGTACTTACAGCTTCAGCCCAGAAATAGATTGGAAGTCTTGATTGATTGATCATTGTCCTTGCTGCTTCAATCAAGGTTCTGTTCTTCCTTTCTACGACACCATTTTGTTGTGGAGTCCTTGGAGCTGAATACTGATGAGAGATGCCCTTATCAGTACAGAAGTCATTAAGAACAGCATTACGAAATTCTGTTCCATTATCTAATCTGATTGCCCTTACTGGCAGATTTGCTTCCTTCTCAATCTTCTTAATATGATCAATGATGACGAGTGCTGCTTCATCCTTTGAATGTAAGAATAATACCCATGTGTATTTTGAGTAGTCATCGACGATCACAAGAGCATATCTTTTCCTTGATATGGAAGGAATGTTGACTGGTCCAAACAGATCCATATGAATCAGTTGAAGGGGTGAACCAATGTCAGTCATGCCTTTGCTCCTGTGTGATGCTTTCTTTGACTTCCCTTTTTCACATGCATCACAGAGTCCTTCTTGACAGAATTCTTTCTGTGGCAGTCCTCTCACAAGTTCTCTTTTGACTAAAGAGTTCATAGTCTTAAAGTTCAAATGTGAGAGCTTCCGATGCCATAACCAACTACCATCAGCAGAGGCCTTGCTGTAGAAACACTTGACCTCCCCCTTACTTGCTGAGTCTATGTCGGCTATAAACAAACTTGATTTTCTTACACCACGGAGTGTAAGATCCTTGTTCTTCCGGTTCTGGATTAAGCAAACTTCCTTTTGGAAAGTTACATCGTATCCTTTGTCACAGAACTGACTGATACTCAGTAAGTTGTGCTTAAGTCCTTCCACCAGAGAGATATCTTCAATGATGACATTTCCAACTTTCAGCTTACCATATCCCGTTGTAAAACCTTTGCTGTCATCTCCAAAGATTACAATTGGGCCGGTTCTCATCACCACATCTGTGAGCAGGGACTTTTCACCAGTCATGTGTCTTGAACAACCACTATCAAGAACCCACACAACTTTTCTTTTCTTTCCCGTGCCCTGCATTCACAAATGGATTAAACTTTCTTTGGTACCCAGACGTTCTTGGGTCCAGGTGGTTTAGTAGAAACAGGATTATCAACAGAAACTGGTTTAACATGTGCTTGTTCAGAGGTGACTGGACTCTTCTCCTTTTTAGTCTTAGCAGAAGTGCTTTTAGACTTGGAGTTGGGAGTTTCCTTCTTCTTAGAAGGACTAGCAGTCTTTGCCACAGGGGCAACAGAAGGTGCAGGCATATTCATATTCATGGCAGATGGTGCAGAAAAAGATGCATTCAACATGGTAAAACATGCAGACATCATATTCATAGCACATAGCATGCAGCCTACTCTACCACATGGCAAATGAACAGCATTCATGTTAACAGTATTAGGCATGCTAGAAACAGAATTATCTACTTTAATCACTTTACATGCATGAGTAAGATGATTAGTAGAATGGCAATTATTACAAACCTTTCTAGCATTAGAATTCCTAGAATTGGTGTTCTTAGGATCTAACTTGCCATTCCTGTTGTTCTTCTTTTTGTTGGAAATAGTACTTCCTAATCCAGTTTTATCTGAGTCACCTCTGACTTGGGAATTAGAAGGTACATCATGTGATTCTTGTTTTACTTGAGGCTTAACAACTTCCTCATTTTTCAACTCTTCCTTGATGACAAGGTCTTCTTCTATCAGAGGTTCTGTTTGTGCCTTTCTAAAGATAGGGGTCTTGGTGTTCTTCAGAATCTTAGGTACATTTGTTCCTTCAGGGGCATTCTCAGTTCCCGCTGAAACAAATATACCTACATTTTCTTTTCTCTTCTTTCTTTTAGAACTTTCTAACCCTTTGGCTATCCAAGATCTCTTTCTGTAGAAAAGCGGAATTCTGATAGGCCTTAAGCTTAGTTTCTAGGTCAGCTACTTGGGACCTAAGGGATTCCTCAATTTCTGCATTACACTTTTCCTTATTCTCTAGATATTCAATTCTTTCTTTAAGGTTAGTGTTCAGGAGTTTCTCTAAAGCTAACTCGTCTATCCGTTCTTCAAGTTTAGCTATCTTTAGAGAGAGACTACAGTTATCTGATTCTGAAGCTAATAAACTAGTGTGCAAGTTATACATCTCTTGACCTAGTTCATTTATAGTCTTTTTATAATCAGCAGTAGTCATGTCATCAACAGAAATTTCAGGAGATACCTGAGATGGAGATTCCTCGATTGTATCAGCCATTAATGCAAATGCATAGTTGCTTTGAACAGGTTCATCATCCGAATCCGTGTCATCCCAGCTTTTTCCCTCAGCAATGTATGCCCTTCCTTTATGCTTGGCAACCATTGCTTCCAACTTAGCTTTCAGCTTTTCATTCTCTTTCTTCAGATCCTCATAAGAATTCTTCTTGTCATATGAGTTGCTTCTTTCTTTGACAGGAGCCGCTTTGGGTTTCCTGCACTCTGTTGCAAAGTGCCCTAAGTCATTGCAGTTGTAGCATCTGACTTTGCTTTTGTCGTACAGATTGGTTTTGTAACTGCCAGTGCTTCTAGACCCTGATCCTGAGTATCCTCCTTTGTTTTGAAACTTGTTCCCTGAAGCTTTCTTGTACCGGGGGTTCTTCCTGAACTTGATGTGCTTAAACCTTGCAGCCATATAAGCCATAGACTTATCCTCCAGCTGCTCCAGCTCTTCCTGTGTATAAAATTCATTTTCCGATTCCACAGAGGCTTCATCAATCTCAGCTTCTACAATTTCAGACTTGGTAGAAGGATAATCAGTTTTGACAGAAGAACAATCACTCTGTGCAACAGTGCGATCATTAATGTCATATTCAACTAGTTGCTGATAACCAAAGTACGGTTCATCAGCAATAAGTGCAGTAGTCTTTTGTAAGGCCATACTCTTGGCTTCAGATGATCCACCACCATATATAATCTTCCTTTGTTCGAGTTCCATCTCAAACGTCTTCAGCTTTCCAAACAGTCTTTCCAGAGTCATAGTCCTGAAGTCGCTTCTTTCCCTGATGGTCTTTGTCTTTACAACCAGATGGGGTGGCATCACAAATGAGAACTTTCTGTTAATCTCTTTATGTGGATACGTCTTTCCATGTAGGGTGAGTTCATTCAACAACAACATGAACCTTTCATAGATTTGAGAAATGTTCTCTCCAGGTATTGCCTGAAATGCTTCATATCTGGCAATTAGCATATCGTATCTGTTTTCCCTGACTTCTTCAGATCCCTCCATCAATGCCTATATAGTGTCCCACATCTGCTTTGAAGTTTTCAGACTTAGTATCAGATGTGTCATAGTCTTGGTCATTGATTCAACAATTATGAGTTGCAGATTATGGTCATGTGCAATATACTCCTTATCAGTCTCAGTGTATTCGCTTTTCTCTTTGGGAACAGACTTCTGTGGAATACGAACACCATTTTCAGCAGATTCAGGAATAATCTTCATAGGCAAAAATGGACCATTTTCCAGAATCCCAATGTACATGGGATTAGCAACTCTGATGTACAGCAACATCTTCATCTTCCAGTTGTTGTAGTCATCCTTGTCAAACGGAGGTACTTTGATTCCTAACTTGTGTGTCGACATTGTTATCAGATAAAATTACGATTGTACGGACAACTAGCTTCTCAGATTGGTAACGGATCTCAGATCTGTATATCGATCAGCGTAGCTCTGATACCAATTGTTAGGTCCAATCAGACGTAGAAGGGGGGGGGGGGTTGAATACGTCTATACCAAATTCTTCGATTAATTCAATTGCGGAATATTACTGTTTAAGTCCAGTTAAATCAATCGTAAATAAATAACTCCAGCAAGTCGGGGAATATTCTTGTATTAGAAATAATCCTCGGATGCTACAAACTCCAACACGAATGTCGACTGCAGAGACTACAAGCACTCCAATACAAACTCTCGACTAAAAAGATATTCTAACTTTGCTCTCGAGAATGTGTATAGTGTGTGCACTTTACAAAGTGTGTAGTTGTTCTCAAATGAGAACACAAAGCTCTATTTATAGACTTTGAGGGACAAACTCAGCTTGTGCTTGCGCTTGGCGCAAGGAAGCTTTCAACCAATCAAATTAAAGCTTCCTCGTTCCATCCTTCCTCGTTCTTGCGCCAAAACAATTCAAAAGAATTGTTAAAAAGATTTAAATGGCGCAAGGAAGAAATTAAGGACAATTTCCTTCCTCGTTCCATTCAAAACAATTCACAGAGTTGTTATTAAATAACTTGGCGCAAGGAAACAAATTGTTTCCTTGTTCCATTTTGGCGCAAGGAGAAATGGCAGAATAAGGACTTGGCGCAAGGAGGAATTTAAATACTAAATCCTTCCTTGTTCCATTTTGGCGCAAGGAAAGAATTATGTATAAATTCTTCCTTGCTCCAATTCTTGGCGCAAGGAAAAAATTATTTATAAATTCTTCCTTGCTCCATTTCTTCCTTGTTCCAAAATAGAACGGGCTAGTACACTTATACATATATATATATATATGTGTGTGTTACATATATACATATGAGTATTTACTAATCAATTTGGAGGATGCTTTGCCTTGACTTGATTAAGTTATTCTTGACTGAATCCTTCGAATCCAATTCACACGTACTGACGTCCTGTGCACTGGTCTGGTTCACGAACGACTAATACAGAATCAATTCTCCGTCTTCTTTTCTTGAGTACATACTTAATCAGTCTCACTAGACTTGAGTATTGCTTCAGTGATTCTGATTACGAATAATCAGAGAGGATGTACTTGAATCTTTCAGAATTGAGAATCTTGATCTTTGGACAACCTTGACATCAGAAACCACTTAGACTTTATTCTTCACCGAGGCTTGAACATATTAATGAACTTCTATCAGTGATTTGCTGTATGTCTCAGATATCTTGATTGCCTTCAACTTCTTGAGTCGTATCTTCAACTCTGCAGATTCCTGTACGATACTTAGTTATTGTTTCCTGTTCTTATTCTACTGTTGAGTTATCGTCATCACATTACATATTACATTATGCTTTACACACATACTCCAGAAGCACATAATCCAGAAGCAATTGTATCTACTCCAGAAGCAATTGTGACTACACCAGATATTGCTCAGGAAACTCTGATTCCTGTTGAAGATTTTGTTGCAGCTCCTGATCAGGAGATCTTAAATGCTGCAAACTCTGATGAAGCTACAGCTCCTCTGTGTTCCCATACAATCAGCATTACAGCTATTGATGATGATGATGATGCTACAGAGGTAACCTCTGTTCCTCCTGTTGACTCAGCCACTCATATAGCTGAAGTTTTTGCTCAGATCAGAGAAAGCATCTCAGTAAGGGAAGTTTCTCCAGTCAGAGTTTCTTCACCTATTAAACCTGCTTCACCAGATCCTGACTGTAACATTCCTTATTCTAAGCCTACAGAGACCAGGGTCTGTACACTAAGTTACTCCAGGAGAATGCACAGAGCTCCACCTTCCTCTGTGGAAGCCAGACACTCCTCAATTGAATCCACTCAGAGATCTATGCAGCAAACTCTGGCTGATTTGAGCTCCTCTGTAGCTCAACTGGTACAATTTCTCAACCCTAATGATGTCAAAAAGGGGGAGAAAGTGCTTAAAGACAAATGCAAGGTTGATCAGCAACAGAGAAAGCCAGATGATGAGGAAGAGGATGAAGATAAGAAGAAGTCTGGAAATACAAACTCTGAAATAGTCTTACACACTCAGAGTGAGACTAAGGAAAATAGGAGTGATAAGGTTGGAAGCAGTTATAAACAAACTCAGACTACAAAGTCTCAGACTCAGACTACAAAGTCTCAGACTCAGACTACAACTCAACCTCTGATACCAGCTGACAGTAAATCAAGAGCTCTCTCTGAGCAACTAATTGAGCTTGGTAATCCTGAATCTAAGATTTTGAGTCACACAGTGAAGATTCAGGGAGAGGAAACAACCTTATTCTACAAAGCTCCTACACAACTGGATTTTGATGAAGCAGTTGCAAAGAATATATTTGAAGAAGAAAATCCAGGGGTGTCAATTGAAGATATTAGAAAAGAAGAAGAAAGGTTGGCTGCTGAGAAGAAGAAGATCAGCAAATCTAAGTCTGATGAAAAGGAAGCTAAGATTGATGAAAAGATAGCAAAGTCTGATGGAAAGAAACAGATCACTGATTCCTCCTCAAAGAAATTACCATCTTCAAAAAGAAAAGGAATAGTGATCAGTGAAGTCAATTATGCTGATATCAATAGGCCGAGAGTTTATCAGAAGAAGTCTAACTCTGATTCCAGTGGAAAAGGGAAAAATATCATAGATGGTGCTCCATCTAAAAAGAAGGATGAATCAGAAGTAAAACAAACTCTTGCAACTATTCCTGAGTCTATTGATCAGAATTTAGCCTCTCACACTGCTCAAGCTAAAAATATGAAGGAAGATCAGCTGAAGCCAGCTGAAGTAAAAGCTACCTGGATAAAGTCAACCTCTGACAAGGCTCAAGTTGATACAGTTGAACCAAAGAAGAAGAGCTTATTTGGAAGCCTTGGTACAGGACAGTACAAGGAAAGCTCTTTATTCACACAAATCAGAACTCAAGGAACAAAAGGAAAAGAAGCACGTGACACTACTGGTCTAGGTCACAGTGTTACATATTTGATGATGTCACAAGTATCTAACTTGTTTAGTGTGCAGAAGCAAATATCAGAGTTTAGCTCGAAATCAGAGTTTAACGACTGACAGCTGGATCAGAGGTTAAGCAATGATCAGGGTTTGCAGGCGGCTGATTTTCAGGAGCATATCTGACTAAATAAGGAAGATAAAGATCAAGAGAGATTGTACAGATCAGGACAGCAGAAGGATAGCTACTGATTAGATTATTTTAGGAAGCAGATAATTATAAATCAATCAGTAGATATCATGTAACTGTGTATATAAACACAGCTTAGGGTTTACTCTAGATGAGTTATCAATTGAATATCATTCGTGTAACCTAGCAGCTCTTAGTGATAACATATAAATCACTAAGAGATTATTTGTAAGCTACTGTGATTTGTGAATAAGAGTTTATTGAGTTATTCTCGTATACTTGTGTTTGTCTTGGATTGTGTTCACTATATTATCATATATAGTGAGTTTATTCGGCCTAACAAGTGGTATCAGAGCCAGCTTTGTTGATATACCTACAGTGAGATCTTAATCACACAATCATGTCTGAGAAATCACAAAACAGTAGATATGAGTCTCTTAGGGTTCCGGTCCTCAGGGCATCTGAATATTCTGTCTGGAAAGTAAGAATGATCATGTTTCTGGAATCTACAGATCCAGAATATCTGGATAGAATTTATGATGGTCCACACATGCCAACAAAGCTCTCTGTTTCAGTGGGAGATGAACCCCAGAAGATGATTCCTAAAGAAAAGAAGGACTATACTCCAGAGGACATCTCATCTATCAGTAAAGATGCAAAGGTGAAGCATCTGTTGCATAGTGCTCTGGACAATGCGATGTCCAATAGAGTAATTGGGTGCAAAACTGCAAAGGAGATATGGGATGCTTTGGAAGTCAGATGTCAAGGAACCAAAGCCATCAAAAAGAACAGAAGAACCATACTTACTCAAGAGTATGAACACTTTGATTCAAAATCTGGTGAATCACTGACTGATCTTTATGATAGGTTTGTCAAGCTGCTGAATGACTTGTCTCTTGTGGACAAAGAATATGATTTGGAAGATTCAAATCTCAAATTTCTGCTTGCTCTTCCTGAAAAGTGGGATTTGAAAGTAACCACTATAAGAGACAATCATGATCTTGAAGAGATGTCTCTGGATGAAATCTTTGGAAGGTTGAAAACTCATGAACTTGAAATGGAGCAAAGGAGCAAACGACATGGTGGGAAACCCAAACCAGTTGCTCTAAAAGTTCAAGAAGATTCAACTGTGAAAAGCAAAGGAAAAGCTCATGTCAAAAAGTCTGATACTGAGTCATCAAACTCTGATGATGACTCAAACTCTGATATACTGTCAGACTCTGATGATAGTGATACTGAGATGATGCAGCTGGCAGCACTGATGGTGAAAAGCTTCAAGAAGATGGCTTATAAGAACTTCAACAAAGGGAAGAAGTTCTCAAAGAAAGACAGAAACTCTGATAGGAAGGTCTTCAAAAAGAATGAAGAAGAAAAATCTGGAAAATCTGATAAGTCTAAATACACCTGCTTCAATTGTGGAGAGAAAGGCCATTTTGCAACTGAGTGCAAGAAAGCTAAGAAAGAAAAGGAACAGGCCTTTATCACAAAGAAGGGGAGCTGGGCAGACTCATCAGAATCAGAGGAAGAAGTCAACTATGCCTTGATGGCAAACATGGACAACAGCACTGAGACTATTGAAACCAAGGTACCTCATTCCACTCTTGCTTTTGATACTGAGGATATAACTGAGTTAAGATTGTTTCTTAAAACTCTGCATGTTAGTTATAGAGATCAGACTTTAGAAAATGACAGACTAAAATCTGAGATCTTGGATGTTAAGAAAAGGAATGATTATCTTGAAAAGGAACTAGTTCAAATGCTAGAAGTTCAGAAGGAAAGAGATGACTCTATCTTTGTTAGAAATGAACTCTTAAAGAAAAATGCTTCTCTTGAATCAGAACTTGTAAAGGAAAGAGAGATAATCAGAACTTGGACTAACTCAGGGAAGACTACTCAGAATATCTTAGAAAGTGGAAACTGGAAGAAAGGGTTAGGTTACTCTGATAAAAATGAAGCTGAGTCATATAAACAAGAAACCATTAAAATTGAAAAACCTAGGGTAGTTCCAGTAAGATTTGTTGCAGAATCAAAGACTGATATACCTAAACAGGTTAACATTGGTTTGATGACTCAGAAACAACTTAAGCATAAGCTCAAGGAGGTTAAGAAAGAAAACAGGATTAAGAAACCTAGGAAAAATAGGAATGGAAAGGTTGGAATAAACAAAAGCAACAGTTATATGCCTATTCCAAATGCTCCTAGGAAAACCTGTCATAATTGTGGTAATCCTAATCATCTTGCTTCTTTTTGCAGGAAAAATAAGGACATAAATGCTATGTCTCCAAAATCAGAAGTTAAGAGTAGGAATACTAGATTTAGACCAGAGAATCCTTGTTTTCATTATGGTAGTTTATGGCATTCCATTTACACTTGTAAGGAATACCATAGTTTATATTATGATTATTATGAATTAAAACCTTCTTTGAGGAAAAAGATTGATTCTCCTAGTTCAGCATCTGTTAAAAAGTCTGTTAGCACAAACTCTGATTTAAACTCTGATAAATCTTCCGCTGCTAGTGTTAACAAACTTAACAAGAACAAAGGATCCAAGCAAGTCTGGGTCCTTAAAACTAATCATTAGTTGTGTATGTGATTGCAGGGCAACAGGAAAAACATCCTAGTTCTGGACAGTGGATGCTCAGGACATATGACAGGAAATAAAGCCCTGCTATCAGACTTTGTGGAGAAGGCTGGCCCAAATGTTTCTTATGGAGATGGCAACATAGGGAAAACCTTGGGATATGGCAATATCAATCTTGGAAATGTCATCATACAATCTGTAGCTCTTGTCTCGGGACTTAAGCACAATCTGCTGAGCATAAGTCAAATCTGTGACAGAGGATATCATGTCAATTTTCTAGAAGAACACTGTGAGGTCATTAGCAAAAGAACTGGAAAAGTTGTTCTGAAAGGATACAGACATGGAAACATCTGTGAAGCTAAGCTATCTTTAAACTCTGAAAGCTCTGCAATCTGTCTACTTGGCAGAGCTAGTATTGAAGAAAGCTGGAACTGGCACAAGAAATTATCTCACCTGAACTTCAATAATATAAATGAGCTTGTGAAGAAAGATCTTGTGAAAGGACTTCCAAAATCAGTTTTTACTCCAGATGGACTCTGTGATTCCTGTCAGAAAGCAAAACAGAGGAAGTCTTCCTTCAAAAGTAAAACTGAGTCCTCAATTCTTGAGCCATATCATCTGCTGCATGTTGATCTTTTTGGACCAGTAAATATAATGTCCATTGCAAAGAAGAGATATACTCTGGTCATTGTTGATGAATTTACCAGATATACATGGGTATATTTTCTACACAGCAAGGATGAGACACCATCTTTATTGATTGAGCATGTCAGACAGTTGAACAAAATCTCTAAAGATGCAGTAAAGATCATCAGAAGTGATAATGGCACTGAGTTCAAGAATTTTAAAATGGAGGAGTTCTGTAAAGCAAATGGCATTAAACAGGAATTTTCAGCACCTGGAACACCTCAACAAAATGGTGTTGTTGAAAGAAAAAACAGAACTCTGATTGAAGCTGCTAGAACCATGTTGGAGGAAGCAAAGTTACCAACCTACTTCTGGGCTGAGGCTGTGCAGTCTGCCTGTTTCACACAGAATGCAACTCTAATTAACAAACATGGGAAAACTCCATTTGAAATGGTTAAAGGCAGAAAACCAAATCTCAAATACTTCCATATTTTTGGATGTAAATGTTTTGTTCTGAAAAATCATCCTGAACAGCTAACCAAATTTGATTTAAAAGCTGATGAAGGAATTTTTGTTGGTTATCCTTTATCAACAAAAGCCTTCAGAGTTTACAATCTGAGAACAAGGGTAATCATGGAATCCATTCATGTGTCCTTTGATGATAAGAAAATTACTGGAATGGAAGATTTTAAAGATCATGAGCAACTGAGATTTGAAGATGAAGATGCATTCTCTGATTTCATAAACTCTGACTCTGAGACAATGTCAGAGCATGTCACTTCTACTCACCAACCTCAAGCACATGTTGAGGGGGAGCACTTTCAAGATGAAAATCTGGATGAAAATGTTGCAGACTCGGCAGAAAACACAAACTCTGATTCTGACTCCTCAAACTCTGATCACTCTGCATCAGAGAATCAGGAGAACACATCTTCAGGGGGAGCATCAGAAACTCAGAATGCTCATGGAGATAGCATGAATAATGGGGGAGAGGCATCAGAGAACCAAAATGATACTGGCATGGATTATGGGGGAGGATCTAGTTCCAGGAATCAACTGCCACATGAAAGAAAATGGACAAAGTCTCATACACCAGATCTGATTATTGGGGATCCAGATGCTGGAGTACAAACCAGAACTGCAACAGCAAATGAGTGTTTATTCCATTCATTTTTATCTCAGACAGAACCAAAGAAAGTGGAAGAAGCTTTAAAGGATGCAGACTGGGTAACAGCAATGCAGGAGGAGTTAAATGAATTTGAGAGAAATAAAGTCTGGACACTTGTACCAAGACCAAAGAACAGATCAATTGTTGGTACTAAGTGGGTTTTTAGGAACAAAACAGATAGTGATGGTGTAATTACAAGAAATAAAGCCAGACTGGTAGCTAAGGGATATTCTCAACAAGAAGGAATTGATTATGATGAGACCTTTGCCCCAGTTGCGAGATTGGAAGCAATCAGAATTTTCTTGGCTTATGCAGCACACAAGAAATTCAAAGTTTATCAGATGGATGTAAAAAGTGCTTTTCTCAATGGGAAGCTGGAGGAAGAAGTATATGTTGAACAACCTCCAGGATTTGTGGACACAAAATTTCCAGATCATGTCTACAGATTGGATAAAGCATTGTATGGACTAAAGCAAGCACCAAGAGCATGGTATGAAACTCTGGCTCAATTTCTTTTGGACAGTGGTTTCAACAGAGGTACAATTGATAAAACTCTATTTTATCTCAACCATGGTAATGATCTGCTATTAGTTCAAGTCTATGTAGATGATATCATTTTTGGGTCTACTAATTCTAAACTCTGTGAGAGATTCTCAAAGCTTATGCAGTCCAGATATCAGATGAGTATGATGGGAGAAATGAGCTATTTTTTGGGACTTCAAGTCAAACAGACTGATGAGGGTATTTTCATTAATCAGTCTAAATATACCAGTAACCTGCTAAAGAAATTTGGCATGCAGGATAGCTCAGCTGCTACCACTCCAATGGCAACTGCCACTAAGTTAGATAAAGATACTGGTTCACCAGTAGAAATTACTAACTATAGAGGTATGATAGGCTCACTTCTATATCTGACTGCTAGTAGACCTGATATCATGTTTGCAACCTGTCTCTGTGCAAGATTTCAAGCAGATCCAAGAGAACCACACCTTGTAGCAGTCAAAAGGATTTTCAAATATCTCAAAGGAACAGTTGAGATGGGACTCTGGTATCCCAGAGAATCAGACTTTACACTGATTGGTTACTCTGATGCAGATTTTGCAGGATGCAAAATAGACAGAAAAAGTACAAGTGGGAGCTGTCAATTTCTAGGAGGAAGATTAGTTTCTTGGTTCAGTAAGAAACAAAAATCTATCTCCACATCCACTGCAGAAGCAGAGTATATTGCTGCAGGAAGCTGCTGTGCTCAGATTTTATGGATGAAGAATCAACTACTGGATTATGGGTTAACTCTGACTCAAATTCCTATTTATTGTGATAACCAAAGTGCTATTGCTATGACAGGAAATCCAGTACAGCACTCCATGACCAAGCATATCAGCATAAGGTATCATTTTATCAGAGAACATGTGATGGAAGGAACAGTAGAGCTTCACTTTGTTCCAACAGATCAGCAGTTGGCAGATATCTTCACCAAACCTCTGGCTGAAGCAACATTTACAAGGCTTGTAAACGAATTAGGGATGATCTCTGGTCCTCTCTAAACTCTGATACATTGCATGATACTATATCTGTTAGTATTTGTTGTTATAAAATTGATCTACAACTGCATCTGTTATTCTCTGATCTAGACTCTGATGATTATACTCTGATTTGATAAACTCTGATATTTAAACTCTGACCCGACAAACTCTGATGACTTGAATTTTTCATGATGAAAGATACTCCTGTGAAGAATATGTTGCAAATACCTGAATTAAGTCATAAACATCTCTAAAGTCTGATTTTTGTGATATTACAGCTGTGGAAACCTTTGACACACAACACATGACTTAATTTGTTACTTAGACTGTCTTACTTCTTAAATATTAGACATGTACTCAGCAGAGAACTTGTTTTACTCCCCTTATGAGCTAAGAGTTAATTAGTTTCAGTTATGGATCCTCAAGATATCTCTTCTCAAAAAAAAAAAAATAATAATAATAATAATAATAAAAATCATCTCAGGTACTCCTTTGAGATCTTAAAAAATTTGTGAAAGGAAAGATCCAAGTGCACTGCTGGTATTAAGCAAATGCATCAAAAATTAAAACAATTTTTTTGGGGACTTTTCACATTCTCTGATTACTGGAGAAATACTCTGAGAAAACAAAAGTCTGATAAAGGTTATGACTCACTTACCATGAGGAGTTTCCTTCCAAAAGACAGGTGCGATTCAAAAGAGAAGAAATGGTATACTCTGATCCATATTATGAGAAACTCGGCTTATGAGGTGTTTAAAACATTTTCTGATTATCTGATTCTTTCTAATATTATTTAAGAAATTTGACAATCTCTGTGACATTAGAGTATTCATGTTAACACACACCTCACTCCACATCTGTGATTAACATTTTTTTTTTGACTTCGAGTAATTTTTGACTGGAGTTAAATAAATATTTGCAAACTCTGAGGAGCAAGTGTCATTTAGACCTTGAATATTTATCTCTCATCATTACAAGATTCTATGATCACTCTTTGATTTGTCATATTATAAGTCATTTATTTAAACTCTGGTCAATGGTCAGCTTCTGATCGAAGTCCGAGTTAAAATAAATAATTCTTTGGTCAAGATAATATTAGATTTGATTATCAAACGGTAGAAAAACCATTTGAATTCCTGAGTGGAGAAAAACACGGTAATTAATTGTGTTTTATTGGTAAATGGTACAAAGTTATACAGATTCACACGCTACTCATTATTACTTCTCCACTACCATTTTTTTACCGTTCAGAGCTTGCCACGTGCCCCACTACGGCTTTACACTCTCACCCACATGCGTACATACATATATATACTCAGAGATCGATTATTTTCTTTTTATTTCACACGATTTATCTCTCTCTCTCTCTCTGATAATCTTTTCAAAATCTCTTGTGCGCATTTCATCAAACATCTCATCTACACTTCACGATTTCTTGATTTTTTTTCAGAAAATGTCGACCAAAGCCTTTGAATATGCTGGTGCAAAGTTCGTCACCAACAACTATGCTGCAATCCTGTCAAATGCTGAAGCTCCAAACGAGTTTCATCTCATTCAAGACTATCTTGCTCACAGTGAGCTCATGTATGCACTCACACAACCAGAAGTTATTTCTCCGGCACAAGTTTTGACTCTCTGGCGTTCAGCAAGATACAATGATGGTGGTGAACACGGATCACCATCTTTGACATGTTCCTATGAGGGTCAGGAGTATCTTGTAACTCCTGAAACGGTTCGAAAGGCTCTTCACCTTCCAGAGCATTCCAAGTATCATAGCTCTGTCTCTACACAAACTCTGAAGGATATGATGCAATTCTTTGGATACTCCGGTAACACTGATAAGATGGGGGAACTCAAGCGCCCTTGTCTCTGCAAAGAATGGAGTTTCTAATATGACTGCATAACAAGAGCTTTTGGGAATAAATGCAGCAATTTTGATGCTATTCCTCTCTTCAGTCAGCAGATTGGGTATGCTCTTATCCATAATCTCAACTTTGATATTGCCCCATCTATTTTAAGATTTATTGGTGATAGGAAATTAGAGGATGAAAATACTGTTTACTTTGCTAGATTTTGTCAGCTCATTTTCTCATACTGTTATCCTCTGGTCCCTATTCCTGATACTGACACTGAACTACCCTTCAAAATCACAAAACGAGCTTTCACTGATTTAATAAAGAAGGATAGTAAGAAACCCCAACTACCTGTATTTGCTATACCTGTAACTGTACAGGATAAACTGAAGCTGACAATGCCAGATAAATATGATTCCTTACTCTCTGATGAGAATTTACCATCCTCCACCCACCAGACACAAGATATACCAACCTCTGGTCCTTCCCAAAAAGGGCCAGTTGTAAAATCTGATCTAAAGACAACCTCTGGTTCTTCCCAAAAAGGGCCAGTTGTAATATCTTCACCAACAAGGGTACTGAGGTCCTCTAAATCTCCATCCAAACAGCCATCTCCTCCACCTAGGAAGAGAAGATTTCTGCAAAGATTATCAGACTCTGACTCTGACCCTGAGCCAGAACCAGTTCCTCTTATCTCAAGGCCAGGAAGAAGATCAAGCCCATCTCCACAATCACTGATCTTACTGTGGACCCTCCTCAGGAATCCATAGTCAATCCTCTTGAGATGGTCATAGTCTCTGATCCTTTGATGGTGGAACCTCTATCTGCAGTACCTCTGAAAATTCAAGAAGCTGACATTCCAATGTCAGAACATATTTCTCAGTCAGAGGATCCTTTGCCACACTCCACAGCAGCTGCTATACCTCCTTCAGAAAATACACCAGAAGAACATGTGTCTACTCCAGAAGCACATGTCACAACTCCAGAAGCAATTGTAACTACTCCAGACATTGCTCAGGAAATTCTGACCCCTGTTGAAGACTTGGTTGCAGCTCCTGATCAGGAGATGTTATATGCTGCAAATTCTGAGGAAGCTACAGCTCCTCTGTGTTCACAAACACTCAGTATTGCAGTTGATGATGATGATGATGATGCAGATACTACAGAGGTCACTTCTGTTCCTCCTATTGACTCAGATATTCTTGTAGCTGAAATCTCTGCTCAGATCAGAGAAAGCATTTCAGTCAGGGAAGTTTCTCTAGTTAGAGATCCCTCACCTGTTCAACCTGCATCACCAGCTCCTGCCTGTGACATTCCTCCTTCCAAACCTACAGAGAACAGGGTTTGTACTCTAAGTTACTCCAAGAGGATGCACAGAGCTCCAACTTCCTCTGTGGAAGCCAGACTTTCATCAATAGAATCCACTCAGAGATCCATGCAGCAAACTCTGGCTGAGTTGAGCTCCTCTGTTGCTCAACTGGTAAAATTTCTCAAAGGAGTCTGGAAATTTAAACTCTGAAATAATCTTATACTCTCAGAGTAAATCTAAGGAAAATAGGAGTGATAAGGCTGGAAGCAGTTCCCAACAAACTCAGACTACAAAGTCTCAACTTCTGATACCAGCTGACAGTAAATCAAAAGCTCTCTCTGAGCAACTAATTGAGCTTGGTAATCCTGAATCTAAGATTTTAAGACATACAGTGAGGATTCAGGGAGAGGAAACAACCCTTTTCTACAAAGCTCCTACACAACTGGATTTTGATGAAGCTGTTGCAAAGAATTTATTTGAAGAAGAAAATCCAGGGGTGTCACTTGAAGATGCTAGAAAAGAAGAAGAAAGGTTGGCTGCTGAGAATAAGAAGATCAGAAAATCAAAGTCTGATGAAAAGGAAGCTGAAATTGATCAGAAGAAAGTAAGCTCTGATGGCAAGAAACTGGTCACTGATTCCTCTTCAAAGAAATCAACTTCTTCAAGAAGAAAAGGAATTGTGATCAGTGAAGTCAATTATGCTGATATCAATAGGCCCAGAGTTTATCAGAAGAAGTCTGACTCTGATTCTAGTGAAAAAGGGAAAAAGATTATAGATGGTTTTCCATCTAAAAGGAAGGCTGAATCAGAAGTTAAGCAAACTCTTGCAATCATTTCTGAGTCTACTGATCAGAGTTTAGCCTCTGACATTGCTCAAGCTAAAGATATGAAGAAAGAAAAGCTGAAGCCAGTTGAAGACAAAGCCACCTGGATCAAGTCAACCTCTGACAAGGCTCAAGTTGACACAGCTGAACCTAAGAAGAAGAGTTTATTTGGAAGTCTTGGTACAGGTCAGTACAAGGAAAACTCTTTATTCACTCAGATCAGAGCAAAGGGAACAAGAGGGAAAGAGGCAAGAGACACTACAGGTCTAGGTCACAGAAAGGAGAAAATACAGACAAGTGCAGCAACTATCTTCAGGGATCCATATCCTCTTACTAAAAAGGCTGGAGAAGTTGTGACACAGAAAGACCTTGACAGAATAGAATCAGTACAAATTCTGATAGACACTCATGATGGACCAGAAGACAAGGAGAAAATTGCCATATTTTTGGAATCTGGCAGAGTTTACAGAATTTCTGAAGCTGATCTACTGATAAAATCTCTGAAGGAACTTGAGCATATTCACTATATGCTTGAGATAAAGAATGAAGCATCCAGGAGATGGTCTGACAGAATGAAGAGAACTATCCAAGAGAAAAGAAGATTCTATGGGATAAGTTCTGATGCTGAATATGTGCCTAAGATAACCTTAGAAGATGGTTCAGAGATTGATATGGAGAAAAATAGCTCTGTTATGGAGACTATTGCTGGAACCAGAATTCTGGGTTACAATAATGAAGCTGAAAGACCAGGAGCAATTCAGTTGGGAGAAGCCATGAAGAGAAGCAAGGCTAATGCCTTAAGATCAGCTATATACCAGACAGGAGATGAAGATGAAGAGTTAAAGACTGTCAAAGCTCAAATGATACAAACTCTGAGACAAATTGAAGAAGATCTGATTACTCAGTTTGTTAAGGAGAGCTATGGATATAGACTGATTGGCTAATTAGTTCTGCTATGTTCTGTAAGTTGTAATTAGTTCTGCCTACTCTGTAAGTTTTGATTTATTTATGCAGATTAGTTACTTCATGCATTTGTCCTTGATTGTTTTTGACATCATCAGTAAATATATATAACTTGTTCATTTTGTCTAATGCACAAGTTGGGGGAGATTGTTACATATTTGATGATGTCACAGGTATCTAACTTGTTTAGTGTGCAGAAGCAAATATCAGAGTTTAGCTCGAAATCAGAGTTTAATGACTGACAGCTGGATCAGAGGTTAAGCAATGATCAGAGTTTGCAGGCGGCTGATTTTCAGGAGCATATCTGACTAAATAAGGAAGATAAAGATCAAGAGAGATTGTACAGATCAGGACAGCAGAAGGATAGCTACTGATTAGATTATTTTAGGAAGCAGATAATTATAAATCAATCAGTAGATATCATGTAACTGTGTATATAAACACAGCTTAGGGTTTACTCTAGATGAGTTATCAATTGAATATCATTCGTGTAACCTAGCAGCTCTTAGTGATAACATATAAATCACTAAGAGATTATTTGTAAGCTACTGTGATTTGTGAATAAGAGTTTATTGAGTTATTCTCGTATACTTGTGTTTGTCTTGGATTGTGTTCACTATATTATCATATATAGTGAGTTTATTCGGCCTAACACACAGCCAAGAGAAAATGCAGACCAGTGCAGCAACTGTCTTCAGAGATCCATATCCTCTTACTGAAACGGCTGGAGAAGTTGTTACACAGAAAGATCTTGACAGAATAGAGTCAGCACAAATTCTGATGGATACTCATGATGGACCAAAAGATAAGGAGAAAATTGCTATATTTTTGGAGTCTGGCAGAGTTTACAGAATTTCTGAAGCTGATCTGTTGTTAAAGTCTCTAAGGGAACTTGAGCATATTCATTATATGCTTGAGATAAAGAATGAAGCAACCAAGAGATGGTCTGAGAGGCTGAAGAGAACTATCCAAGAAAAGAGAAGATTTTATGGGATAAGTTATGAGGCTGAATATGTTCCTAAGATAACTCACGAAGATGGTTCAGAGATAGATATGATCAAAAATAGCTCTGTCTTGGAGACTATAGCAGGAACCAGAATTTTGGGTTACAATAATGAAGCTGACAGACCAGGAGCTATTCAATTGGGAGAAGCTATGACAAGATGCAAGGCAAGAGCCTTGAGATCAGCTATATACCAGACAGGAGAAGACAATGAAGAGTTAAAGACTGTCAAAGCTCAGATGATACAGACTCTGAAACAGATTGAAGAAGATTTGATCACTCAGTTTGTCAAGGAGAGCTATGGATATAGACTGATTGGCTAGTTAGCTTCTGCTAGTTCTGTAAGTTGTAATTAGTTCTGCTTGTTCTGTAAGTAATAATTAATTTTTGCAGATTAGTTACTTCATGCATTTGTCCTTGATTATTTTTGACATCATCAGTATATATATAGAACTTGTTCATTCTGTCTAACGTACAAGTTGGGGGAGATTGTTACATATTTGATGATGTCACAGGTATTTAACTTGTTTAGTGTGCAGAAATGAAGATCAGAGTTTAATCTAGAATCAGAGTTTAACGACTGCCAGCTGGATCAGAGTTTGTATGATGATCAGAGTTTGCAGGCGGCTGATTTCTAGGAGAAGATCTGGATAAGCAAGGAAAGAGAATATCAAGGAAGATATGCATATCAGAATAGGAAAAGGATAGCTACTGATTAGATTATTTTAGGAAGAAGATAATTATAAATCAATCAGTAGATATCATGTAACTGTGTATATAAACACAGCTTAGGGTTTGCTCTAGATGAGTTGATAATTGAATATTATTCGTGTAACCTAGCAGCTCTTAGTGATGACATATAAATCACTAAGAGATTATTTGTAAGCTACTGTGATTTGTGAATAAGAGATTAGTTGGTTTATTCTCTTATACTTGAGTTTTGTTATTGACTGTGATCACTATATACATTAATATAGTGAATAAATTCGGCCTAACAGTAGCATTTGATGAGTCAAAGCCATCTTCCAAATTCATTGATCTTGTTGACAAAGATGATGATGCACAAGATAATGTGGAAGATATTATTCGTCAATTTGAGAATACGGATTTCGGTACATCTACGCCAAATAATCCATTGGAATTGGCTAATGTTGAAGATGATCTCCCTAACAAAATTCCTGTTGTTCGAAGTCATCCCCTAGATAATGTTTTGGGTGACTTAAACAAAAAAGTTCAAACGCGTTCACAAGTTTAGAACGTTGTTAATCATTTCAGTTTTCTATCTCAAATTGAGCCCAAAACTGCTAAAGATGCATTACTAGACGAGGATTGGATTTCTGCAATGCAAGATGAGTTGCTTCAATTCACTCGTAGCAAAGTTTGGGAACTTGTTCCAAAACCTGAGGGTACTTATATCATTGGAACAAAGTGGGTATTTCGCAACAAACTTGATGAAAACGGAACAGTTGTTCGAAACAAAGCAAGGTTAGTTGCTCAAGCATACACTCAAATGGAGGGTATTGAATTTGATGAAACTTATGCACCCGTAGCTCGAAATGTATCTATTCGAATGCTATTAGCTTACGCGTGTCATAAAGACTTCAAAGTATACCAAATGGATGTGAAATCTGCATTCTTGAACGGGATACTGGAGGATGAGGTTTATGTCAAACAACCTCTCGGTTTTGAAGATGCAACACATCCGGAGTATGTGTATAAATTGCACAAAGCTCCATACGGATTAAAACAAGCTCCGAGAGCTTGGTATGAAAGGTTAAGCAAGTTCCTGTTCGACAACAACTTCAAAATGGGAACTGCTGATAAAACCTTATTTACACGACAAGAAAAAGATGATAGCCTGCTTGTCCAAATATACGTAGACGATATCATATTCGGCTCTACAAATGGTACATTGTGTAAAGAATTTTTGGATAGCATGAGAAAAGAATTCAAGATGAGTATGATGGGAGAATTGAACTTCTTCTTGGGATTGCAAATAAGGCAATCTGACGAAGGCATCCATATCTCTCAATCGAAGTACTGAAAAGAGATGTTAAAGAAATTTGGAATGGATGATGCCAGACCCATCTCTACTCCTATGTCTACATCCAACAAATTAACAGAAGATCCAAAGGGGATTCCTGTAGACATAAAGAAATATCGGGGAATGATTGGAAGCTTACTTTACATCACTGCAAGTAGGCCCGATATCCAATACAGTGTTTGTAAATGCGCACGATTTCAAGTGGCACCAAAAGAATCTCATTTATCCATTGTCAAAAGGATATTGAGATATTTGAAAGGAACCACTGATCTTGGTCTATGGTATCCTAAAGGGCTATCATTTGACTTAGTGTGTTTTTCTGATTCCGACTATGCCGGGCATCTAGTCGACAGAAAAAGCACTAGTGGTACGTGTCAGTTTCTCGGTGGATGTCTTGTCTCGTGGTTTTCAAAGAAACAGAATTCCGTATCGATATCCACTACGGAAGCTGAGTTCATAGCAGCCGCAAAATGTTGTGCTCAAATTCTATGGATGAAGCAAACGTTGGCTGACTATATTGAGAAATTCGATGTGGTCTCAATTCTGTGCGATAACACAAGTGCTATTGATTTAAGCAAAAATCTTGTGTTACACTCGAGATCAAAAGACATCGACGTGAGACATAATTTTTTACGTGATCATGTGAACAAAGGAGATATAAAAATGACTCACATTGATACTGAAAACAATGTTTCCGACATTTTCACCAAGCCACTGCACTCGAAACGATATGCCAGATTGCGCTTGGATCTCGGAATCCTGGAATACACTAAATAATTTAGTGTACAAGTTTGCATATATTTATATTTAAATATATATATTTATTTTGGGTAAAGATAACTTACATAATTTTTAGGTATCTTACGAGCAAATAAACTTTTCGATCGAACGTCTCCATATCTCAAAAATTCAGATTCATTGATGAAGAAATTTGTCAATCGGATTTTGTGAGGTATTCGAGAAATTCGAAGTAATCGATCAAATTGTTTGCTCGAGCGGGTATCATTCAATACCTCTAAGATACTAAAATTATGCATTTTATTTTTCCAATATTGGTTAAATATTTCTTAATATTTATTATCTTTGATAAATATATATATATATATATATATATATATATATATATTCACAAATTCCGAGGAAATTCTAAAATTCAGATTTATTGATAAAAGAAATTTTATCAATCGGGTTTTACTAAACTACTCGGTAGTTTGAGCTTATTTTTGTTAAATTGATATATATTTTATATGATCTTATTAATTATATCTTTATCAATAATATTTTATTTATTATTTTCATAAAGATTTTGATATATATATTATTTATTTTTGTGTGCGTTCAAACCGAATCAGCCAACAAACTTTTACCCTCGAATTTACCAGATTTAATCTGGACTTTATATTAACTAAAATTCATATTTAGGTATTAAT
Organism: Daucus carota subsp. sativus; assembly: GCF_001625215.2. Taxonomy (NCBI): domain Eukaryota; kingdom Viridiplantae; phylum Streptophyta; class Magnoliopsida; order Apiales; family Apiaceae; genus Daucus; species Daucus carota. The sequence goes on from NC_030383.2 coordinate 21,904,923, forward strand.
TTTTTTTGGTTGTTTCTCTTTTCTTCTCGAGCTCTCTACTCGATTGCAACAATCCTCACAGATAGAACCCTTAACTCGCAAGGGGTCCTCATTGCAGTTCGATTGAAGAGATTTTCTACACAAACACACGATTTCGCTCTCGATCTTATGTGTGTCTTGGCTGGTTTGGTTAAAACAAAATGATTTTGATTCATTCGAACCCAAATCTCTTCAATAGACTTGGGGTTTTTGATCGAAATCAACAATTCTGGCTGACGTATGGCTGACGTATAGCTGACCCTAGCCCTATTTTCATAGGCATACATCTCCGGTGATCTGTGTCCCATCGCAGTTCAGAGGAGCTGTATTGAGTCAATAGTATTAGATAGCTTTGCTGAATTGATGAATGATCACAAGCACACACACAGTTCCAGCTCTTAAAGTATAACTCTAATCCTATAACTGAGTTATTGCAGGTATCGAGTCTGGTCATGATAGATGAATTGTGGCAGTCTGTTTAAGAAAGGAGACACACTGTTACTGCAAAAGCTGGATAAAAGGTGAATTATTCATGACAGCTGATGATATGTCCTGTGCGGACTGACTCCATAGGACAAGGTGATTACACAAAGTCTTGACTTATACCTGTGTTAAATTAATTTTTGTTGTGATAATTAGATTTTTCTAGCACTGATAATCTCCTGCTGACTGTATGAAATTAGTAGCTAATTTGGTTAATCTGTTAAATTAGATGTTTGCTGGAATAGCAGTTCTGATCACTTGTGGTTAGTTTGATTACTTGCTTCTAGGTACGATATCCTACAAATCTTATATAACTATGTGCTTGATGCCAGCTGAGACCTGCTTTTATATCTGTCACTGTCATATCATGTCTGTAGAAAGCACGTTATAGAGTTACAAATTTATTCCTATATACTCTGGAATTGCTGCAAAGCTTTAAATGAATGAAAACTATTGTGTGTACCAGCTGATTTTCATTGCACAGATTTGTTAGCTTCTAGAGCAGATAAACTGTTGAGCCTAAATGTACTTGTTGTACTTGAACTACTATAGTCTGTGGACTTTTTATGCATGCCTGTGACACCTATTCTGTATTGGCTGCACTCCACTGAACATTTTAGACCAAAAGTAAATGCATTCTGTTGTGTTTCAATTATCTTTTCGTGCACAGAAAGGTCAGTCTTAGATCTGCTGTTCAGTCATGTCTAAGTGTGCTCATTGATAGACCACCGCATACCCTTTCGAATTTCAGCATGCCTAAATAAAGTACTGAAGAAAGTTGGCAAATAAAAACTGAACCTATGTGCTATATGAATTAATGCCAGCTGAATGGGCTCCCTTTCATTTATGACCAGTTTGTTCAACCACTTTTCAAAAACAACCAGTTTTTTTTCGAACTTTCAAAACTAACCAGCTTAATTGTTTCGAAAACGGGCGACCCAAACCATTTTAAATTGTCAGCAGGGGTCGCCATTTCTATGGGCGACCTAAACCAATTTTCTCCCCCCGTAGGGGTTGCCATTTCAGAAGGCGTCCTGAGCTGCAAAACACGTGGCCACCCCTATCAGAAGTGAAGGAAACGAAACTGGTGAGTGAAAGAAGCGAAGGAAGAGGCGAAAAAAGAAGAAGTAGTGGCTGGAAGAAGTTTGAAGAAGGAGGAGAGGGTCGCCGCAGATCTGAAAAAGGGACGATAGTGTCGCCCAAAGCTGATTTCAAGCTTCAAAATTAACCCCAATTAGCATTAATTTGAAGGTATTATCCTAATCCTCTCTCAAAAATAGTGTATATATATATATATATATATATATATATATATATAATGCCTTCATTTTAATTAATTTGTTGTATGATATGCTAGACTTTGTATGATATTTTTGATTGAGGCTCAAAAATAGTTTAATAATTTTGAGATTTATGTTTGAAATTAAGGGTAATTTTTAGGATTTTTTAAATTATATCTTTAGGCTAATTTCATGATTTTAAGATTTTGTGGTTAGAAATTAATAAAATAATGTTGGAAAAAAGTCAAATAAGCGGTAATATAGGAAAACCGAAACAAAAATTACTATTATTATTCGAATTAATATATTAAAAGCATAATTTAAAATCTAAAACACAAATTTTAATATAATTCGAATTAATATATAAATATAATATTAAACTGAATATATTTAAAAGATTTTAATAATCGAATTAAAATATAAATATAATATTAAACTGAATATATTTAAAAGATTTGAATAATCGAATTAAAATATAATATTCGAATTAAAATATTAATATTCGAATTAAAATAGAAAAATTAAAAATATTAATATGCTATAATATACGAATATAATATATCCGGAATTAAAATATTAATATAATATTCATAAAAAATATTAACATATATAAATATACTATTTGAATTAAAATATTATAAAATATAAATATATCGAAATAAACTACTCTTAACATATTCGAATCAATATATAAATATCATTCGAATTAATATATAATAAATTTATGAATTAATATGTAAATATAATATTGAAATTTATTTTTTGCCTCAGATGGATCCCGCAGTTTACGGTCCCGGCCCTGTCAATGACAACTTGTTGACATTGCAGAACGAGCACAGGTCCGAGGTGGTGTGGAGCAGGAGAGAGGTAATGACCTGACTTATTTATTACAATAAAACGTTTGCTTTATGATAAACTGCTCACACATTTTGCATTTTAATTGTGCCAGGCACCGGAGGATTTGAGAGTGAGGGCCAACTTCGGTGAATATTGGAACACAGTTAAAATAACTGGCCGCATCAATCGATAGTGACTACCATCACGGCCGCTGGTTTTGGATGGATTCTCAGGTTGGGGAAGGTCAGGCATGATAGGGGGGTGATCACAACCTTCATCGAGAGGTGGCGTCCAGAGACGCACACTTTCCACCCGATACGAGTTGGATAACATCGCTGTGGAACAGTTTATGTGGAGGCCGTATGCAGCTTTAGATGATGAGTTTCAGCCTGATGAGACATTGTACTTGCAGTTGACAGCTCCCACCTGTTTGATGTATATGGCATATGTGGAGTGGTGTTATACTGACAGGGTGACGAGGCAATTTGGGTTCGTTCAGGACATACCCACATCCTCCCCACGTAGGAATCATCCGGAATTGCACGACGTCGTAAACGAGTCCATTAACTAGGAGGGCGCCAGGGAGTCATACACTCGTTTGTGGGATACGTCCCTTGACCGAGCTCTTACATCTCCTCCACTCATGCCGGGCGATGGTTGCTCTCCCGCATACATGCCTTGGTACCTCGGGGTTACATGTAGATACATGGTTAAGCCCAGATTTTGGACCACGGCGGATGCTTTTCGGGGGACACAGGGCGCCATACAGTCATTGGTAAACGACTTTCTTATTAAGCTTTTTACTGTCTTCCGCAATTACTTTAGTTCTATTGCATATGTTATGTATTCTCGGCCTGACTTTTCTTTGCATGTTTGGTAACAGGAGGAGCAGCTTCTAGAGGTGGACTCTTCCATTGACCCTGCTGCCCCCGATCTTAATCGGGCACAGAGTCTTCTATAGGGGTTGATTGCTCGTGTCAAGGGTCATCGAGGCCCTCCCAGACGCAGAGGTCAGCGTCCTGTCACACCTGTTGAGCCGGAGCCTGGCACATATTACACTCATGTGGCCAGTACTAGCTCAGTTACGGGAGGCTGGTCGCACCATGTTGGCACCTCTACTTCGCCAGATAGGGATGCACCTGGTGCTTCAGGGGCTGGGGAATGGCCCCGTTGGCCGGACGTGCCAACTTATACTGCAGGGGATGACTACGTAGGCGGTGAAGGTGACTTTGCGGTGAATTTAGAGGATGAAGAGGACACCTCTGCTGCTGGTGGGCACACACCTTTTGCTCCTCCACTTCAGGAGTCATACCAGTTTTTAGATCGAGATGCTTATCATCCTGACATATCATTCCTGGAGGATCAGTACACCACACCTCCGCTACAGGCCCCGGTGCCGTCATTTGGTAGCCCATCCTACGTGTTCGGGGCACCTGCGTTTCCACTTACACCAGCACCGGTGAGGTCCACTCCTACACCTGTACATATGCATAGTTTTGGTTCGTACGCTGCTGAGAGTAGTCCGTGGGTAGTACGAGATGAGTCGGAACCCGAGGGTCCGTCCCAGCCTGAGCAGAGACAGCAGCCACCTAGAGATGCAAAGGGGAAGGGTAGGAGATGTCACACGGGCAGCCATATCTTCGGGCATAAGAAAAAGTAGTTTATGTTTTTTGAGTTTATGTATTTTCAGTTTCTAGTTCCGTTTTTTGCTTATGTATGTTTATTTGGTACTTGCTGCTTATGTATGAACACTTGCTACTTGTTGCTACTTTTCAGTTTATGTCTCATTATGTACTTAAACATCCTTGCATAACATCACTTTTATTCCAACAAACAATGACAAAGCCACATAAACAAAGTAAGCATCAAAGTACCACTTAAAATGGCACAGAAACATAAGTTAAACAACATTGAAAGACAAACACATAACATGAAAAACATCAAACATCCTCAGCATCCCATCGAGATCCATCACCCTTCATGGTCTTCCTCATTTTTTTACTCTTTCGGCATGCTTCGTCTCTATTTCTGCAACTTCCACTGCCTGAGACCATTTGAGGTCACTTATTTCCACAGAAAGTTTGTTGATGACCAAATTTGCACGGGTGTCAAGCCGCTCATCTAGCCATAATAACAAACCACAACCACTTGCGCCGTCAGGACATTGCAACATCCGTCTACCAACGTCGGGACCGTTGTCCCGACAAACCCTCTTAACAAGGACTTTGTCACAGTGGCACTTATCGACAACAATGGAATCCATAAATGTTATAATGTGTTTGAGCTAGTGGTGAAGGTGAGATTATGAGGGAGAGACTTATTTATAGGTGAAAATGATAAGTGCATCACTTTAAAATATTAAAAAATAAACAACTTAATACATAAGACTGGGTTCGTAAAGTGGGGAAGGATAATGTATTATTGTACGTACATAATAAGAAACACAACAATACATGCATGTTACTAGGACATCAACTTAAATCAACGTTCATTTTTATTTTTTGATCAACCCTCCCCTTTCTTTTTTCCCTTCACAGATTTAAGGTCTTCATCATGCCTCTCCCTAATCCTCTCCTTTGCAAAGTGATGATCCCATATGAGGTCACTCATCTCCTTAGTCATCTCAGTAAGCACTGCAGTAACACGCGCCTCAAGTGGGTCATCGATCCAGAACATGTATCCGCACCCCTCTGGTCATAGTGGACATCGGGACATCATTCTTCCAGCATTAGGCCCAGTCCGTCGATAAGTACTATGAACGGCAAGCCTTTCACAGAAGCATATATCCCCTTGAACAACCTCACCTATTGGATCCATGTAATTAAAATTTGTTTAAAAAGTGTGAACAAGTTTTCCACTATTTATAAGCCCAATTTCCTAAGTAGGCTCCCTTCATACACATGTAAGGGAATCTATGCCATGGGTGCATTATAGGATTCACATGGCTACAGTCTCCGAATCTGACACCCCCGACCATGGCATTTACTTTTATCATGGTTACAGTATAGGAATCTATGCAGTTTCACATGCCCCGAAGCATTACATGGCTGCACATGGCTACAGTCTCCGAATCTCTGCAAAAAATAATTCACATGGGTGCATTATAGGGTTCACATGGGTACAGTCTCCGAATCTCTGCCAAAAAGACCATGTCATTTACTTTTTTCATGGTTACAGTAAAGGAATCTATGCAGTTTCACATGGACCGATTCAGACACCTCCACCACTTTACTCAACTAGCTTCACATGGCTACAGTCCATGAAAGCTGTGCAACCCTAGCCTTCCAACTCAACTAGTTTGTTAGGCTGAATAAACTCACTATACTAATAAAAATAGTGAACACAATCAACAGCAGAACACTCAAATAAGAGAATAATTTAACTAAACTCTTATTAACACAAATCACAGTAGCTTACAAATACTCTTTTAGTGATTTATAACTTATCACTAAGAGCTGCTGGGTTACAAGAATAATATCTTCGATTTTATCTGGTTCCTAAAATAATCTAATCAGTAGCTATCCTTCTGATGTCCTGATTTGCACAATCTTCCTTGATCTTTATCTTCCTTGTTTATCCAGATCTTCTCCTAGAAATCAACCGCCTGCAAACTCTGATCTTCACTAAACTCTGATCCAGCTGGCAGTCGTCAAACTCTGATTTCTGTATAAACTCTAATCTTCAATTCTGCACACTAAACAAGTTAGATACCTGTGATATCATCAAATATGTAACAATCTCCCCCAACTTGTACATTATACAAAATGAACAAGTTATATATATATATATATATATATATATATATATATATATATATATGCTGATGATGTCAAAAATTACTAAGGACAAATGCATGAAATAATTAATTCTCAGAACTAATTACAACTTATAGAACCAGCAGTTACTTTCTATCAGATCAGCCTGTATCCATAGCTTTCCTTGACAAACTGATTAATCAGATCTTCTTCAATCTGCTTCAAGGTTTGTATCATCTAGGCTTTAACAGTACTGAGCTCTTCAGTGTCTTCCCCAGTCTGATATATGGCTGATCTCAAGGCATTTGCCTTGCTTCTCCTCATAGCTTCTCCAAGTTGAATCACTCAAGGTCTGTCTGCATCATTATTATATCCCAGAGAATCTTCTCTTTTCAAGAATAGTCCTCTTCATCAGATCAAACCATCTCTAGGATGCATCATTCTTTATCTCAAGCATATAGTGGATATGCTCAAGTTCCCAGAGAGATTTCCGCAACAAATCAGCTTCTGAAATTCTGTATACTCTGCCAGTGTTGAGAAATATAGCTATCTTTTCTTTATCTCCTGTACCATCATGAGTATCCATCAGAATTTGCACTGATTCTATCTTGTCAAGGTCCTTCTGAGTAACAGCTTCACCAACTTTATCAGTTAGAGGATATGGATCTCTGAAGGTGGTTGCTGAGCTGGTTTACAATTTTTCTTTCCAGTGACCCAACCCAGTTGTATCATATGCCTTCTTTCCTCTGGTTCCTTGAGTTCTGATTCTAGTCAGCATTGAACTCTCCTTGTACAAACTGGTTCCAAGGCTTCCAAAATGGCTTTTCTTCTTCTTCTGGTCTTGAGGTTTCCCAGAGTTTATCTTCAGCCATGAGGCTTTAGTTTCTACAGGCTCTGACATATCAGATCTTTCTTTTACTTCTTGACACTTAACTTGAGCAATGTCAGAGGTTAAGTTTAAGTCAGAGACTGACTTGATCACTGTTTCTGCACTCTTCTTTCTTCCGGTCAGTCCAACTTCTTCTTCTTCTTCAACTGGACCAGACACATCAGAGATTATATTTGCCGATTCCAAGTATACGAATGAGATTTATTTTCTGTACTCTACTCCTGGAAATTCAAATATATGTTTGGGATTTATTTTAAAAGGACGGATTTTTAAGGGAAGAAGATATGTTTTTGGTACCCTTATCAAATAAAAGGGGAAGAAAAACGTTCAACACTTTTAGATATGTTTCAGGAAAAGAAGATATGTTGAACGTTCAAAATTTAAAATTTTTAATACTTCCAAAAATAACGATCTATTTATAACGTGTACTAATCAATGTTTTTACAGGAATTGTCCTAAATGCGTTGAAGGATTACTTGCTCCTATTTGTGTAGATAAAAATGTTTTTATTCATGCATACACATAGGGGAAGCACACACTTTTAAAATTTAAATTTTATGTTTATTTGACAAGTACCAAAAAGGGGAAGATTGAAAGGATATCTTTGATATAAATTTATTTATATATATGTTTTGGTATTTGTGATGAACATTAAATTTAAATTCACTTAGTAATCCTCCCAATAGGTCATTGATTTAATTGATTAATCAAAAGCTAAGAGTTATATTTGGCAAGTCATTTTAAAATATCTGTTTATTCCTTCGTACAAAAAATACATTTATTTTTAAAGGAATATTTCTGTTTCGCAATATGCGTGTTGAGGAATCGTAAAATATGATGTCCTTCATCTTCCTATTGCAACATTAAAATACATGAAGCTCGAAAAAGGATTATCCTTATGTGATATTCTTTAGACCACTCATGTGACATTAAAAACAAAAATTTCATTTAAAGTAATTTATTCCATATTTAAATGTTTTATTATCTTTCGGAATAAATTATTTTAAATCTTTTAAAATCATAAATCCTTTAATCTTCAATGGCTTAATTTTTCTAAATAAAGGATTTATCTTCTCCATATTAATATCGGTCTTGAAAAATATTAATATCATTTTTAAATATACCTTTGGAATATTTTCTCCCGGTCTCTCAAATTCTTTATTTTTCGGAGAAAAATATTCACAATGCTTAGAAAGGTTTTTCAATGTATCAAAATTATAATTTATCATGAACACTTTATTTCTAAGTATTTTGGTATCAAGATATTCGTCAAAAGGTCTTCTCGAGTATTTAAAAGACGAATTGTTTCGATTTTTCTTAAACTAGTTTAAATCTTAGAAAATCGGTTTAAATACTTTCAAATAATTCCCAACCCACCAAAGTATTTTATCTTTATGGGAATATATTTTAAGTATTTATTCAAGTTTTAAGTTTGGCCAAAATCCTTCTTCGGATATTTCAAAAGAATTGTCGTATTTTATTCGAAACTCGAAAGGCTGATTTAATCGTTTTAAATCCAAATAAAATACTTTCACTTGCCAAATTGACTTGAAACTTGAGATTAGCCAGTTATATATTATTCTTAATTCATGGTAAAAGTTTCGGAATTTTTCGAGAACTTTCATTTTTCTGCGTTTTCTCGTTGTCTGTCCGAACTTCGACTGAACGTTTGACCAAGCTAGGGTTGACCAAAAATCACCAACATTTCCAGAGTGCCATTTTCCAATATTCTAAGATTTATAATAATTTTTCTGGAATTTATTTCGCACGTTCGAAAAATCACATTATTTAAGTGTAACGGATTTATTACCGTTATCTCGATTTGCGTGCAACTTCTAGAGCTTTTTAAGTGCTGAGAATTCAAAAGGAAGGTGCTAGTTGGCTTCCTTAATTGAGCACATGGGATAATGGAAGTACTTGGTGGCCAAGGTTTTCTTGTGTCATGGATGACTTCATATTTTGCTTATGTCATGCATGACATCATCCTCCACCATTTGCCTATAAATACAAGCCTCCCCCCACCCATTTTTTTCAAGCTAAGAGCCAAATATATGCTGAGATTTTGAAGTGAAAATACTCTCCCAAAGTTTATTCAAGCACCCACCATATTTACTTCATCTTTAAAACCTTCGATTCTTCATATACTTCGTTATATACACAAGGTTTTAAACCCCGAGGCTTCGTACCACCCAACCTAGCCAAATCTCGCCTAGCTCATTTTCATACCACTCTATTTGTCCTCCCGAAGGGCTGCCCAAACTTCTTGTGCAAAGCCAAAATCCGGTCGAACCTCCGACGAATTTTTCCGGCGAACTTTTTGTAAGTGGTTATTTTAGCTTCGTTTTTACTCGTGTCTTAACCGACCATTTTTGACAAAGGGCTTTGAACAAAAATATTCTTTTCATCTTTAAAGCTCTCTTTGTTTACAAAACGCACGAGTTAGCCACTCGTTATATATTTGTGCGTGTGTTTTGTCCCGGAACCTAACTCGTATCCTTTGAGATTTCCTCACCAAACACTTTGGAGGGATCTTTGCCTTGGCACGGAAAGCCGGATATAAGGCCAAAGGTATTAAGTTAGTTATTGTTGTGCGTGTTATCCGTGATTAACCGTTATATCCCTACGCCCAACATACCCTTCTTGTTTTAGTGAGACACCCATTTTTCAGCCCTGTGCTCGGTGGGGATATCATTAAGATAAGTTACGTGGTTCCCGATCCCGTGTGTGTGAGTGTGATTATCGACTGCGTCTTATATCTATAAATCACTCGACACTAATTAATCATAACTCTCGTAGCGTGCCCGTACGTGGCTTGCTCAGGTTATTAAAATCAACTATTTATATTTTCCGCGCGATATAAATTGTTGGACTAATCACCATTAGTGTTGTTATAATCGAGGAACCTTATACCTGACCGTGATTATTGGACTGACTTAGCGGACTAAAATCTTATTAAAACAAGGACATATATTTCGTAGATATTGTATTCTAACTTTTGCAGTGAGGTGAAGTGAAGTGAGGTGATCTTCGTTCTAAGACCCAAGTCCTTGATGTATTGACGGGGAGTTAATAGTCATTGCACCGTGAAGAAGAGGAAAGACCCGAGACCTAATACCTAAGACCCGAGATCGGCAAAAGGTGTAGAAGTACAAAGACTACACAAGGTTCTACATCGACTTTGAGGAAGTAACGGGGAGTTACGTTCCAAGACAAGCTTTGTAGGTGTTTTTACATTTATAGTGAGGAGGTAACAGGAAGTTACGCTCCAAGATATATATTTGTAAAGGCTTCTCCGCCTCCTTTAAAAGAGTATCTTTATAGTAGAGAAAATCTCGAGTCCGGAGAGGAGCTCGGGGACTGGACTAGGGGTGAGTGGACTCCATCGGTTGAGTTAGCCACCGCGAACCAGGATAAAATCCCTCGTGTGGTATTTTTCTTTCCTTGCTCTTTGCTTCCGCATTTACAACTGCCATTAATTTAGATACAAGCTTTTAAAAAAGGGGATAAACTTTTTAAAACGCCATAAAGTTTTTAAACTGGTGATTAAGCTATTCAACCCTCCCTTCTAGCTTAATTATCCCTCATTTAGGACCTAACAATTGGTATCAGAGCAGTTGCTTTTATTTGTGCTATTTGACTTTTAAGCACTATAAAAAGTAGATCCGATATGGCTTATATTAATGCCATCGGCTGTAGTGAAGGTCTCTCAAATTCTAGACCTCCTTTATTTGATGGCACGAACTTTGCCACATGGAAAACAAGATTTCGCATTTATGCTAGAAGTCAAGGTGTCAAAGTTTGGATGGCCATAGAAGATGGTACAATTATTCCGACTAAAATAGTCGACGATATTACTATCGAAAAGAAAGTAAGTGAATATACTCACAATGAGGAAGAGAGAATGAATATCGCCGCTAAAGCGGAAATGGTTCTCACAAGTGCACTTGCAGAAAAAGAATATAAACGAGTAAACAATTGCAAGTCCGCACAGGAAATATGGAACAAGTTAGTAGTAACCTATGAAGGAACTACCGACATAAAAGATTCTCGAATGGATACTTTGATCCAAGAATACGAGAACTTCAAACTCCAAGATGGAGAAAATTTCATCGACATGGAAACAAGATTTACTCGTATAGTCGATGAATTAGCTCAATTCGAAAAGAACTATACTCGTAATGAGAAGAATCGTAGGGTTCTTAAATCTTTACCTCAGAGTTGGAAAGTTAAAGTTACAACTATCAAAGAGATGCACAATCTCAATGATTACCACATCGATAACTTATTCGGAAACCTTCGTGCTTACGAAGAAGATAATGTTCCGGATATTGTCGTTCCTAAAGTGGATGACAAAAAGAAAAATATGGCTTTGAAGTCCATATTAATCGATGAGGATGAAAACGACGAGGAGTTGAATGAAGAACTCCAAAATCTGGATGAAAGCGAGATCGCTCTCTTGACGAGACAACTCCGTCGTGTACTTCAAAGTAAAGCTCAAAGGTATGGAAAAGGCTTCCTTAAATCGAATAATCAACAAAGAGTTTTTAACTCTAATGGAAGGCCTAATTACTCTCCAAACTATACTCCAAATTATAAGAGTAATTATCCTACTACGGGCTATAACAAAGGCAAAATCAATCAAAGCCCTAATGCTTATAATCATGCCAATAACAACCATACTATGGTTCGAGAAGGAAAATATTGAAAAGTTAAACAAAACTCAAGAAGAAGAGTTATCTCACTATGGTTCGAGAAGGAAAATATTGAAAAGTTAAACAAAACTCAAGAAGAAGAGTTATCTCCGATTAAGGATTTAAATCTTAAAAAAGAGGAAGAAATCTCATCTCTTTGTGAACAAAATGATATCTTGAAAAATGAGCATAATAAGAGTAAAGATATTATTATGAGATTGGAAGTTGAAAATGTTTCCTTAGTTCTACAAACCGAGGAATTAGAAAATGAGAAGCTACAATTAAATGGAGATAATACTAAGCTTCATATTGACTTGTTGAACTTGAAAATCCAAAATGAGTCATTAACTCAAGAAAAATCAACTTCGGTTTCTCAAAAAGATAACCTTGAATTAGTTCATGCCTTGAAAGAAAAAGACAAGATATTTGAGTTAGAAGCTCAAAAGTTAAAGGATGAACACTCCAAGATTTTAGCTCATGCCTTAGATCAAGAAAAAATTCTTAATGATAAATTAAATATCTTGATTAAGGAAAATGAAAATCTTGAAGTTGTAGTTCAAAGGTTCACTAAGGGAAATAAGATGTTAGATAGAATGGTACATTCTAAGATATCATATAATCATGAAGGATTAGGATATGATAAAAATGCTCAACCTAAAAAGTTTGTACAAGACAAGAAACAAACTACCTTTGTTCCCACTTCACCTAGATATAAATGTTAATATTGCAATAAAGATGGACATACGGTTGAATATTGTAAAATCAAGAATGGTGAGATTAAGGGGAAGTATGTATGGGTTCGTAAAGGAACAAAACCATATCCTAAGGTTGATCAAAAAGTGAGAAATAAAAACGTTGATAACACTCAAAGACAACCACGGTTTAGTTATGTTCAACAACCTATTTCGTATCAACATAGGAACATGTTCGCACAAAATCACGCAAGCGTACGTGGTCACAAGTAGTATAGAAATTCAATTCAATTCGTTCCCACAGAGACTAGTGTTTTCAAGAATATGCACTTATGCACCAATGTATGGCTATTATTCAATGCTCGGACAAATAACAATTTGGTTGGTTTTATCTAATTTAACTAAATCAAGTCGAATTATAACTAAGAGAATTAAAATCAAATTACTATTGAGAATAAAACATGGGATTCTAGCTTCATTAACAACTTCAGTCAGAGTTCTACCTTTATTCGATTGTAATGGTTGATAACTAATCAGATAACACGAAACTGATACACGCTAACTGTCGTTATACGTGCACCATACTGCTACACATCCACAATTAAGATAGAAGGTAAACAGACACCAATTATGCTTAGACCCTATATGTCTATAGAATTTGAAAACATAATGGTTGAAGAGCAAGTTATCTATCAAGATTACATAGGGCGATGCAAGATGGGTAAAATCACATCACAAGTCATGTTATCGAACACGAAACCTATGCTCGCATGGCAAGTTCTAAATCAATATATTCACTGTCGCTTCAATAAAGATTAACAAACAATCTTAGATGTTAGCTACGCATCCAAGACGAATAAGCACAACCAATACGAGGAAATCAAACCATCACATATGAACAAGGCAAATTAACTACTGAAATTCATCGATAAATCCGCTAAAATCCCATGATAATGATTAGTTCATAATCGAACTTCTCATCATCATGGGTTCGAATGTAAACATGGTACGGAATAGTCTAAACAATATTAAAAGAGTAAAACAAGAGTTTCGAAACAAATCCGAATGAGGATCCACAATCACGCCTACTTCGAAGAATTACAAAGATGAAATTATGAACGAGATCTTCTTCGTAGCCGCCACGTGCTCCTTGGAATGATTCTAGGTTGTTAGGCTTTCCCCTTGAGCTTTTGTTTAAGTCCCACCGCGATCGGGCCTTCAAACGGATCAAGAAAAGGCAATTTGGGCTTTTTCTTCCAACAGAATGGGGTGGAGACCCCGTCAGTGGGGTGGAGACCCCGTCAGTGGGGTGGAGACCCCATCAGTGGGGTGGAGACCCCATCAGGGCAGAATTTTCTTCTTCAGAACGGGGTGGAGACCCCGTAAATGGGGTGGAGACCCCATTTGGTCAGCCCCGAACACTCTTGGAACCTTTCTTCCCTTTTCTCCTTCCTTGCTCGCTCGATCTTTGCGCTGTTTCTTCCACCTTTTAGCTTTGAATCCACCCTTTATCCTCCTCCTAGGGAACCTACACAACACCACAAAAACACATCAAAAACACCACATACTTGAGGCCAAATCATCAATTTAAGTCGAAACGAATGCATTCCAAGTGGATATAAAATCCACTTATCACACCCCCAAACTTAAACCGATGCTTGTCCTCAAGCATAGACACACACACAAACTACTAATGCAATGCATGAATGCAACTATATGCCTACGTCTACTCGAATCATGAAGTGTCAGCCGTGTTAACATAGAATCCTCAAAATATGCAACATTCTCAGCATTCATCTCTTTCACACATTAGCCATGTTCTCTTCCACTACAAGTGTGAAGTGCACCGTGTGTGCTAGCCTGCTCTCTAGTGAAACAAAACAAAGACTATCAAACTTCAACAGAGTCCTCACTATGAGCCGTTAATCAGAATCAGGCTTAAACACTTCTTTACTAAAGAGTCAACTACAATTTAGGGTCATTAAAGAATTCCTATGCCTCTCCTATTTTTTTTTCTATTTTTTTCTTCTTTTTTTTTCTCGCTAAGTCTAAGGTTGGGACGCTTCTCAGTGTAAGTGAGTCACGACCGCCATTCGACTTCGCTTATTTTTTTTCTCTTTTTTTTTAATCAAGTATTTCTCCAGTAATCAAGGGTTGTGAAAAGTCACCAAGAAAATGCTTATTCTAATACATTTGCACTTAATACCAGCACAAGTACATGGATCGTCCTTTTCACATGACATTGCATTTTACCCATTGATCTCAAAGGAGTACCCGATAATTTTTTTATTCTTCTTTTTTTTTTTCTTTTTTTTTTCTTTTCTCTTTTTTTTTTGAAAGGCATATTCATCCCTTAACTCCCCCAAACTTAAGATTTACAAACTCTACGTTCAAAAGGGGAATAATCCTAACTCTACGCTCGACTCAACGCAAGGACTCAAGAAATAAGTTAGTCTAAGTCTTATCTCTAGAGCATAAGTGTAATTACAATTTTCACACGAGCAGTTTCCAAGAAACAAGGCATCACATATGAAAAAGACTACTAGACAAGAAATTATGCACATAACCTCATCATAGGAAATCAACTTGGAAGACAACTATCATGATTCATGCAAATGCAACTATATGAACTACTCACACCTCCTAAACACAAGCATATATATCTAGAAAGAACGAAACGAAAATGAACACTAAAATGAATAAAATGAACTAATATATATGCAAACAATATGAGATAATATGCTAACTACATGCAACATGCAACCTATATGCACACATTATATACTATACTAGTCCTTAGATTACCACCCCCAAACTTAAAATCTTCAATGTCCTCATTGAAGGTGATAAAAAGGATCGAATGTACCTAGGAGGAGTCCGAGCGATCGCTCTCCTCGCCCTCATCGGGTGGAGAGTCTGGTGGAGAGTCCGGTGGTGGATAAGGCATGCCAGCCCCGAACACAGGCCACTCAATATCTACTCCTGTAGCTCGAAATGCAGTACCCAAGGCCTGTGTCAAATCCTGAGCGAACTGACGATGAATGTTGTGCATGGTATCCATACGCCGAGTCAGCCTTCTGTACTGTGCATCACTAAGACCCGAATGCCCCCCCGACTGACGAGAAGGTCCTGCTGTATCTGATGGTCCTCGCGGTGCCCGATGAAGACCACCCTCCGAATCATCCACAAAATATCCCAACCCCTTAGGATGGGGTCGACCACCATCCCACTCAGGTAACCTCTCAATAGCAGCATGATCTATAACAGAGCTCGGCATCTGTAGCTGCTCCTCAGCTGACCAACGAACTCCCACAGCAGTGCACAACTTAGTCACTAACGTGGCATGAGGAATGGCCCCGGTAGTACTACCCCTCAGAAAGCGCAGAATGTTTTGGTGGATCACATATGCAATGTCCACATACTCATCCGTCAGAATCCCAAACAACAGAATAGCCCTATCTACTGTGACCTCATGTGTATGTGTCGAAGGCATGATATTGGCACAAATAAACAGGTTCCATGCACGGGCATACCTGTTCATTGCAGAAGCAGGAAAAGATAACCGCTCATTGGTGGAAGGATTGCGCCTCCACTCCGTATTCGGCATACACAGATAGTAGATAATTCGGTCCAAATCCATGTTCCTCTTGTTCTTCCTCACCCAATCATCTTGAGTTGACCTCATCTCCGTACCACCAATAACCCGGCGAATCGCCTCTAACGTGTAATCCACTGTTAAACCCCTAACCACAGAAAACCCATTCTGCTCGGCCTTTGCATTAGCATAAAACTCCCTCACAATGCTCAATGGCACCGCCGCCGGTGCCTCGCAAAAGGACTCCCAACCCCTACTCTGAATCATCTCCACCAACTTCCCATCAGCGGGAGAAGGTAAGAATCCCCTCTCCTTCGCAATTGATTTGCCCATCAATCGAGTGAATTCGGCCTGAGCCTCCGGAGTTGTGAAATTGATAGCACCATACCCCGAACTAGAAGAATCCGTCGATCCGGCTTGAACACTCGAACTTACTGCCCTCCTTGCTCTCTTAGGTGCCATGGATTTCAAATTTTTAAGCTTGGTAGAAGTTTGGGGATATTGAGAGAGTTTGTGTATATAATGATGTGGGTTGTGTGTATATGATTGAGATGAGAGTACAAGAGGGGAGTAATGTGTTTATAATCAAGTAGGTATCTGAAATTAGGGTTTTTAGGAGGTTAGAATTTGGTTGGGGAAAGGATTTGTGGGCTGGTGTTTGAAAAAAATCGAGCAGAATTTGTAAATAAAGTGGCAGATTTTTTTTTTTTTAAACTGCGTAAACGGGGCGGGCGCGCCGCCCATGGCGCGGGCGCGCTGTGTCTGGCGCGGGCGCCCCGCCCAAGGCGCGGCCGCGCTAGGCTGACAGTGGAATTTTCGTTTTTTTTGTCCCCTGTTTCTGGTGTTTTGGGGCGGCCGCCCCATCCATGGGGTGGAGACCCCATTTCACCAGAATATTTTCTCCCCTCTATTTTTTTTTTTTTTTTTCTAACAAAAACTCGAAAAAAGCCGTGGGTTGCCTCCCACGAAGCGCTTTTTTAACGTCTTTACCTCGACGTGAAGTCCATGAATTTACACAATAGCAAGAACGATGCTTACCATCTCGCGATTCACTGTTCCACCGAAATAAGGCTTCAATCTCTGTCCATTCACTTTAAATGATTCATTCGGCGTTGTCTCAAAGATTTCAATTGCTCCATGTGGAAATACCGACTTAACCGTGAAAGGACCAGACCACCTAGACTTCAACTTACCCGGAAATAGTCTGAGACGAGAGTTATAAAGTAGAACTTGTTGGCCAACGAAGAATTCTTTTTGCACCAACTTCATATCGTGCCATCTCTTGACCTTTTCCTTGTAAAGCTTGTTATTTTCGTACGCCTGAAGCCTGAACTCGTCGAGTTCATTTATTTGAAGCATTCGTTTCTCACCAGCAGCTGTCATATCAAAATTCAACTTCTTTAAGGCCCAATATGCTTTGTGCTCTAACTCCGCGGGCAAATGACATGCTTTTCCATAAACCAACTGAAAGGGTGACATCCCCAATGGAGTCTTATAAGCCGTTCTATAGGCCCAAACGGCCTCATCAAGCTTCAACGCCCAATCTTTCCTCGAAGGACTCACAACTTTCTCTAAGATTCGCTTGATTTCACGATTAGATACCTCAGCTTGGCCATTCGTTTGAGGATGATAGGCTGTGGCAACTCTATGATTGATACCAAACCGTTCCATCAGCGCTGTGAACTTGCGATTGCAAAAGTGTGATCCTTCATCACTGATTATAACTCGAGGAGTACCAAAACGAGTGAATATGTTCTTCTGAAGAAAATTTATGACTACCGCAGCAGTGTTGTTTGGTAAGGCTTTGACTTCGACCCATTTAGACACGTAATCCACAGCGAGAAGAATGTAGAGATTATTGCAAGACGAGATAAAGGGTCCCATGAAGTCTATACCCCACACATCGAAGATTTCAACCTCAAGAAGTACATTGAGGGGCATTTCATCCCTTCGAGAAATATTACCAACCCTTTGACAACGATCGCATTTCAACACAAACTGATGAGCGTCCTTGAAGAGTGTAGGCCAAAAGAAACCCGCCTGCAAGATACGAGCAGCTGTCTTCTGCCCTCCATAGTGTCCTCCATAAGTGGAGTCATGGTAAGCTTGCAAGATTCCTTCAATCTCACTGTATGGAATGCACCTTCTGATAATTTGATCGGAACCTTGACGAAACAAGAAGGGCTCATCCCAACGATACCACTTCGCCTCATGAAGAAACTTCTTCTTTTGAGCATAAGACAAATCAGGAGGAATGACATTACTCACCAGATAATTCACTATATCCGCAAACCATGGCTCTTCTTCTTGGATCCCAAATAATTGTTCATCAGGAAAAGACTCATTGATTAGAGTGGTGTCCTTGGATGCTCGCGCTTGATCTTCCAATCGAGAGAGATGATCAGCCACCTGATTTTCAGTACCCTTTCTATCCTTGATCTCTAACTCGAACTCCTGAAGTAAGAGAACCCATCGAATCAATCGAGGCTTCGAGTCTTTCTTTGACACTAGATACCGAATGGCAGCATGATCGGTGTAAATCAACACCTTTGTCCCAAGCAAATAAGACCTGAATTTCTCGAATCCATAAACAATAGCTAACAGCTCCTTTTCTGTAGTAGTGTAATTCAGCTGAGCACCATTGAGAGTCTTACTAGCATAGTAAATCACATGGAAGATGTTATTCTTTCTCTGACCAAGCACAGCTCCCACCGCATAGTCACTAGCATCACACATCATCTCGAAAGGCTCATTCCAATCAGGTGCAGTAATAACAGGTGCTGTGGTTAATTTCTTCTTAAGAGTTTCGAACGCAGCGAAGCACTCTTCATCAAATTTGAAAGGCACATCCTTTTCTAACAAATTGCACAAGGGTTTGGTGATTTTAGAGAAATCCTTGATGAACCGTCGATAGAAGCCTGCGTGACCAAGGAAACTCCGAATTCCCTTCACTTAAATCGGCGGAGGAAGATTTTCAATTGTCTCCACCTTAGCTTTATCCACCTCAAGACCCTTGTTTGAAACTTTATGCCCAAGGATTATGCCCTCTTGCACCATGAAGTGGCATTTTTCCCAATTAAGAACGAGATTAGTTTCCACACATCTTTTTAGCACCATCGTCAAGTTGCTCAAGCATTCATCATAAGAAGTTCCAAACACAGAAAAGTCATCCATGAACACCTCAACATTGGTACCAATCATCTCGGAGAAAATAGCCATCATGCATCTCTGAAAAGTTGCTGGTGCACCACAAAGTCCAAAAGAAAGACGACGGAAAGCAAATGTGCCAAAAGGGCAAGTGAAGGTGGTCTTCTCCTGATCCTCTGGCGCGATACAAATCTGATTGTACCCTGAATACCCATCAAGAAGACAATAGTACTCATGACCGGCCAACCTATCAAGCATCTGATCAATGAAAGGTAATGGGAAGTGATCTTTTCTGGTGGCTTTATTGAGCTTTCGATAATCCATGCATATTCTCCATCCTGTGACTGTTCGAGTTGGAATGAGCTCATTCTTCTCATTAGCTACCACGGTCATGCCTCCTTTCTTAGGCACGCATTGAACAGGGCTCACCCAAGAACTATCCGAGATTGGATAAATAATGCCGGCATCAAGCCACTTAAGAATCTCCTTCTTCACCACTTCTTTCATTATTGGATTGAGTCTTCTTTGATGCTCAACAGTGGGTTTACTACCCTCCTCGATCAGAATTTTATGTTGACAATAAGAAGGGCTGATTCCCTTGATATCTGCAATCGTCCATCCAATGGCTGATTTGAACTCCCTAAGAATTCTCAAAAGCTTTTCTTCCTCAATACCTGAAAGGTTAGATGCAATAATTACAGGTAATGTAGATGATTCACCAAGAAAGGCATACCTTAGGTGTTCGGGAAGTTGCTTAAGCTCAAGTTTAGGAGCTTCGACAATAGATGGTTTCAGCTTTTCATGAGAGTCCTTCAACTCCGATAACCCAAGAGATTCAATTGGAGGATCCATCCGTCTTCTCCAAGGAGAAGCATTTAAGTATTGAAGGTGCTCTTCTTCCTCCTCATCTCCGAAATCTGAGTCACCTGATAGAACCCTTTCCAAGATGTCAGTTTTCAGCCTGTTATCGATTTCCGAATGGGCTGCAGCTTCGAGCATATCCACTTTAAAGCATTCCTCCTCATCTGATGGAAGTTTTATGGCATTGAACACATTGAAAGTGACCATCTGATCTTGAACTCTCATTGTGAGTTCACCCTTTTGTACATCAATCAAAGTCCGCCCTGTCGCAAGGAATGGTCTTCCCAAGATGATGGGAATCTTCTTATCTTCCTCAAAGTCGAGAATGACAAAATCAGCAGGGAAGATTAGCTTATCCACCTTGACCAACACATCTTCAACTATCCCCCTTGGGTATGTAATCGAACGATCAGCTAGTTGCAAAGACATATTAGTAGGTTTCAGTTCTGGGAGACCAAGTTGCATGAAAATAGACAAAGGCATCAGATTGATGCTAGCTCCCAAATCACATAAACACTTGTCGAATGACAATTGCCCAATAGTACACGGGATTGTGAAACTTCCCGGATCTTTCAGCTTCGGAGGCAATTTCTGCTGCAACACAGCACTACACTCCTCGGTCAAAGCCACAGTCTCCAAGTCCTCAAGTTTGAGTTTCCGAGATAGAATACCTTTCATGAACTTAGCATAACTCGGCATTTGTTCGAGAGCCTCCGCGAAAGGTATGTTGATTTGTAGTTTCTTGAAAACTTCTAGAAATTTAGCGAATTGCTTATCGAGCTTATGCTTCTGAAGTCTCTTCGGAAAAGGTGGAGGTGGATATACTTGCTTGACCCCATTATCAGCTTTCGGGCTAGATTTCTCGGCTGAATCCTTGCTTGCTTCCTCGTTGATTTCATTCTTGTCAGCTTCAACAACAGTTTTTCCACTATCAGACTCAGATGAGAGCACGGGTGTTTCAACCTGTCGATCACTCTCTTCTTTGCTTCGCTCTGTTGCTGATTCTTTATCCTTCGTAACCTTTCCGGACCTCAAGGTGACAGCCTGTACCTGTTCCTTCATCTCTTTCTTACCCGGATTGGCCTCGGTATCACTAGGAAGCGTTCCTTGTGGTCTGTTTATCAACGCGTTAGCAATCTGCCCAATCTGATTCTACAAAGTTTTGATTGACACCGCTTGGCTTTTAATCATTAATTTCATCTCTTCCCATTCAGATCTTTCGTTGGAAGACTGTCCAGCCACCCCATGATTTTGTTGCTGGAATCCAGGTGGATGGAATTGCTGCTTCGGTGCAAACTGTTGTTGGAAACCAGAGGGGTTGAAAGGTCTAGCTCCTTGCTGCTGAAACTGTTGTTGCTGTTGCGGCATGAAGTTCTGATTATTGCTCCAGCTGAAATTCGGATGATTTCGATTATTCGGGTGATACGTAGCCGGAGCTGGCTGCTGAGATCGCTGAAAATTGCTCACAAACTGAGCTGACTCGCTAGATATGGCACACTGATCAGTGGAATGTGTACCCGCACAAAGCTCACAAACTGAAGGTGGCTGCTGAATCCCCAAGTTTACCAAAGAATCCATCTTCATAGTAAGAGCCTTAATTTGAGCAGTCAAGGCTGTAGTAGCATCAACATCCAGAATCCCTGCTGCTTTGCCCTGATGAAGACGCTGAGTAGGATTCTGATATTCATTTGCAGCCATCATCTCGATCAACTCATAAGCCTCCTCATAGCTCTTAGTCAATAGAGCTCCACCTGATGCTGCATCGAGCATTGGTCTCGATTGAGGACCCAAGCCATTATAGAAGCAATTGATAACCATCCAATCAGGCATCCCATGATGTGGGCACTTCCGAAGCATCTCCTTGTAGCGTTCCCATGCTTCACAAAGAGTTTCACCAGATAGCTGAGAGAATTGAGTGATAGCATTCCTTAGTGCAGCTGTTTTGGCCATAGGGAAGAACTTAGAAAGAAATTTCTGAGCCAGATCCTCCCATGTCGTAATAGATCCTGCAGGAAGAGAATGTAACCATCCCTTAGCTTTATCCCTCAGAGAAAACGGGAACAACCTCAATTTAATGGCATCTTCCGTAACACCATTGAACTTGAAAGTGTCACAGATCTCAATGAAGTCTCGAATATGCATATTAGGATCCTCTGTCGGAGAACCCCCAAACTGTACAGAGTTCTGTACCATCTGAATAGTGCTAGGTTTGATTTCGAAAGTGTTGGCCTGAATCGCTGGCCTGACAATGCTCGACTGAATGTCATTGATATTCGGCGCAGAGAAGGCCTTAAGAGCCTTAGTATCATTAACTGCTGGTGGTTGATCATCCATCGTATCAATCTCTATCGTTTCTTCCTTAATTAATGCTTCCTTACGAGCCTGAGAACGTGTTCGCATACACGTCCCTCAAGTACCTGAAACACACACAACGAACTAAAGTGAGAAAAGAATCCAAGTCACTGAACTTTAACGACCACTAATGACAAGCACATAAACTAAAATATAACACCGAGTCCCCGGCAGCGGCGCCAAAAACTTGTTCGCACAAAATCACGCAAGCGTACGTGGTCACAAGTAGTATAGAAATTCAATTCAATTCGTTCCCACAGAGACTAGTGTTTTCAAGAATATGCACTTATGCACCAATGTATGGCTATTATTCAATGCTCGGACAAATAACAATTTGGTTGGTTTTATCTAATTTAACTAAATCAAGTCGAATTATAACTAAGAGAATTAAAATCAAATTACTATTGAGAATAAAACATGGGATTCTAGCTTCATTAACAACTTCAGTCAGAGTTCTACCTTTATTCGATTGTAATGGTTGATAACTAATCAGATAACACGAAACTGATACACGCTAACTGTCGTTATACGTGCACCATACTGCTACACATCCACAATTAAGATAGAAGGTAAACAGACACCAATTATGCTTAGACCCTATATGTCTATAGAATTTGAAAACATAATGGTTGAAGAGCAAGTTATCTATCAAGATTACATAGGGCGATGCAAGATGGGTAAAATCACATCACAAGTCATGTTATCGAACACGAAACCTATGCTCGCATGGCAAGTTCTAAATCAATATATTCACTGTCGCTTCAATAAAGATTAACAAACAATCTTAGATGTTAGCTACGCATCCAAGACGAATAAGCACAACCAATACGAGGAAATCAAACCATCACATATGAACAAGGCAAATTAACTACTGAAATTCATCGATAAATCCGCTAAAATCCCATGATAATGATTAGTTCATAATCGAACTTCTCATCATCATGGGTTCGAATGTAAACATGGTACGGAATAGTCTAAACAATATTAAAAGAGTAAAACAAGAGTTTCGAAACAAATCCGAATGAGAATCCACAATCACGCCTACTTCGAAGAATTACAAAGATGAAATTATGAACGAGATCTTCTTCGTAGCCGCCACGTGCTCCTTGGAATGATTCTAGGTTGTTAGGCTTTCCCCTTGAGCTTTTGTTTAAGTCCCACCGCGATCGGGCCTTCAAACGGATCAAGAAAAGGCAATTTGGGCTTTTTCTTCCAACAGAATGGGGTGGAGACCCCGTCAGTGGGGTGGAGACCCCGTCAGTGGGGTGGAGACCCCATCAGTGGGGTGGAGACCCCATCAGGGCAGAATTTTCTTCTTCAGAACGGGGTGGAGACCCCGTAAATGGGGTGGAGACCCCATTTGGTCAGCCCCGAACACTCTTGGAACCTTTCTTCCCTTTTCTCCTTCCTTGCTCGCTCGATCTTTGCGCCGTTTCTTCCACCTTTTAGCTTTGAATCCACCCTTTATCCTCCTCCTAGGGAACCTACACAACACCACAAAAACACATCAAAAACACCACATACTTGAAGCCAAATCATCAATTTAAGTCGAAACGAAGGCATTCCAAGTGGATATAAAATCCACTTATCAGAACACAAGGTATAATGCTTATTCGATTGGACAAACTTCTAGAAGTCGTTTTATTCCTAGTCAACATTTCTGTCCATAAAATACCATGTATTATCCAAATGATAAAAATAACATGTATCACGGTGTAAACTTTCAAAGAAACAATTCTGTAAGAAACCCAAGATACTATGACTATTCTAGGAATGTTGCATCTAGAAACTCCTATGTGCCCAATCATGATTATGCTATGCCTAGTTTCTATCGTGCGAACTCGAATGCTTATTATGATACACTAACCCGAGGACCCTTAAGACGAAAGGGTACCTATAAATTTAATTGATTTGTTTTGTAGGTGTGCCTTGTTACTAAGCATGATATGTGGTACCTTGGTAGTGGTTGTTCGAGACATATGACCGGTAATAAGTCTCTCTTGAATGACATTAGAAAGGTTGCTGCTGGAACTGTCACGTTTGGAGATAGTAGCAAGGGTAGTATCATTGGTATTGGAGATATTGGTAATGAACATTTCAAAATTGCTAATGTACAACTAGTTACGGGACTTAAGTACAATCTTCTCTCCATTAGTCAACTTTGTGATAATGGATATAAGGTAATTTTCTATCCTACTCATTGTTCTATTTTAAATAAGGATGGAAAATCGATGCTTACTTGTCCCCGTAGCAAAAATGTGTACACATGTGATATTAGCAAACATTCTAATGTATGTCTATTTTCTACTCTTGATGATCCATGGTTGTGGCATCGTAGATTAGGACATGCGAATATGAAATTAATTAAAAGTATTTCATCCAATGATCATGTTAGGGGTATACCTAAGTTAAACTTTAAAAAGAATCATATTTGTGAAGCTTGTGAGATAGGAAAGCAAATTCGAGCATCTCACAAAGCTAAATTTATGGTATCTACCTCTAGACCTCTTGAGCTATTGCATATGGATTTAATTGGACCAGTTCCGGTACAAAGTCTTGGAGGTTGTTCATATACCTTGGTCATTGTTGATGATTTTTCACGATATACGTGGACATAATTTCTCAAAGCTAAAAGCGATGCTTTTGAATCATTCACTTCTTTATGCAAAAAGATTCAAAATCAACAAAATAATACCATTGTCTATATAAGGACTGACCATGGTAAGGAATTTGAGAATTCTAGTTTTACTACGTTTTGTGAGTCAAATGGAATTACACATGACTTTTCTGCACCTTATACTCCTCAATCTAATGGAGTTGTAGAAAGGAAAAATAGGACTTTACAAAA
This sequence comes from Daucus carota subsp. sativus, assembly GCF_001625215.2. Classification (NCBI taxonomy): domain Eukaryota; kingdom Viridiplantae; phylum Streptophyta; class Magnoliopsida; order Apiales; family Apiaceae; genus Daucus; species Daucus carota. Next base: position 21,930,371 of record NC_030383.2, read on the forward strand.
AATGGCAAGTACTATGCTTAATGAATATCGTCGTCCTAAATATTTTTGGGCCGAAGCTATGTCTACCGCTTGTCATATCTTAAATCGAGTATTATTACGTCCTATGACTCAAAAGACTCCCTATGAATTGTATTATGGTAAAACTCCTAAAGTTAGTTATTTTAGAGTGTTCGGGAGCAAATGCTTTATTTTAAATTCTAAAGAATACCTTACAAAGTTTGATCCTAAATCATATGAAGGTATATTTCTTGGTTATTCTACCAATAGTAAAGCATATCGTGTATTCCATCTTAAAACTCTTGTGGTGGAAGAATCTATGAATGTTGCTTTTGATGAATCAAAACCACCCTTGAAATATATTGATCTTGTGGATAAAGAAGATGCCGAACAAGATGGTGTCGAAGATGTTATTCGTCAATTCGAAAATATGGATATAGGAATTTCCCCTCCTAATAATCCATTAGAATTGTTGCAAACCGATGAAGAACTTCCTAAAGAAATCCCTATTATTAGAAGTCATCCTTTGGATAATGTTTTAGGGGATTTAACTAAAGGAGTTCATACTCGGTCACAAGTTCAAAATGTTGTAAATCATCTTAGTTTTCTTTCGCAAATTGAGCCTAAAACTGCTAAAGAGGCTTTGCTTGACGAGGATTGGATATCCGCAATGCAAGATGAATTAACCCAATTTTCTCGTAGCAAAGTATGGGAACTCGTTCCACTACCCGAAAATACTTCCGTGATTGGAACTAAATTGGTATTTAGAAATAAATTAGATGAGAATGGAACGGTTGTTCGAAACAAAGCACGTTTGGTGGCTCAAGGATATACTCAAATGGAAGGTATTGATTTTGATGAAACTTATGCACCCGTAGCTAGAATCGAGTCTATTCGTATGTTTTTAGCTTTTGCGTGTCATAAGGATTTCAAAGTATATCAAATGGATTTAAATCTGCATTCTTAAACGGGATATTAGAAGAAGAAGTTTATGTTAAGCAACCTCCCGTTTTTGAAGATGCAACTAATCCCGAGTATGTATACAAGCTATATAAGGCTTTATACGGATTAAAACAAGCTCTGAGAGCTTGGTATGAAAGGCTTAGTAAGTTCCTATTAGAGAATAATTTTAAGATGGGAACGGCTGATAAAACTCTATTTACGCGACAAGAAAAAGATGATATACTACTGGTCCAAATTTACGTTGATGACATTATTTTTGGATCAACAAATAATGATCTATGTAAGGAATTCTCTGAAAATATGAGTAAAGAATTCGAGATGAGTATGATGGGTGAATTAAATTTCTTTTTGGGTTTGCAAATTAGGCAATCCGATGAGGGCATTCATATTTCTCAATCTAAATATTGCAAAGAAATGCTCAAGAAATTTGAAATGGAAAATGCTAGACCCATATCATCTCCTATGTCTACTTCCGATAAATTAACGGAAGATCCTAAAGGGATTCCTGTCGACACTAAGAAATATCGGGGAATGATTGGAAGTTTATTGTATATTACTGCTAGTAGACCCGATATTCAATATAGTGTTTGTAAGTGTGCTAGATTTCAAGTTGCACCAAAGGAATCTCATTTATCTGCTGTTAAAAGAATTTTACGATACTTAAAAGGCACTGTTGATCTAGGCCTTTGGTATCCAAAAGGAGTACCTTTTGATCTAGTATGTTTTTCTGATTCGGATTATGCCGGACACTTGGTTGATAGAAAAAGTACTAGTGGTATGTGTCAATTTCTTGGTGGATGTTTAGTTTCGTTGTTTTTAAAGAAACAAAATTCCGTATCTATTTCTACCACTGAAGCTGAATATATTGCCGCCGCAAAATGTTGTGCACAAGTATTATGGATGAAGCAAACATTAGCGGATTACAATGTTAAATTTGATGTTATATCTATATTATGCGATAACACGAGTGCAATTGATTTAAGTAAAAATCCTGTGTTACATTCAAGATCTAAGCATATAGATATAAGACATCACTTCTTTCGTGATCATGTCAATAAAGGCGACATAAAAATGACTCATATTGAAACTGAGTATAATATCGCAGACATTTTCACATAGCCTTTAGGTTCCGAAAGATTCGCTAAACTCCGATTGGATTTAGGAATGCTGGAACATAATAAATAATATTTTGGCCTACTATTTACATTAAATATTCTTGGTAGAATATTTATCATGTTTTTAGTCATCTTACGTGTAAGAAATATTGTCAATTAATTTTCTTGTGTGCACTCTGAAAATTCAGATTTGTCAATAAAGAAATTTATTGATCGGATGTTCATGAGCTATCGCTTGGAAATTTTAAGTATTGATAATTATTCTTAGGCGAGCGAATATTTTTAATTTATCAAAAATGTTTTTAAGATACTAATTATATGGCATCTATTCTATTTATAAAAGAATTATCTTTTGCCAAAATATTTACTCTTTATATTTAAATATACCATATTTGAAGAATATATTTATCCGGATATTTAATTATTTATTTCAAATGGATAAATATCGTTTATTATATGGAAAAATGTTGGAAGGAGTATTAATATCATTGTGCTAGCAAGTTTATCCAATAATGCTTTAAATATATTATCTTTCGAAAATTGGATAAATTTGTACTGTAAAGCAAAATATTATTTATTCTTGCAATTTCTGTCCATAGATATTTAGGAATAATATCTGTAGATTATCGCTCTTTATAATATTTTATCCAGTAGTTTCTCAAAATATGTTATTTTTCAAAAAAGTTGGATAATTTATTACAATAAGAGGATAATTTATTATTTATTGATATTTTCATCTGTTTTAAACATTATTTTATCCGATATTCTGTTTTTTTTTCTTTTTTCAAAAATTCGGACAAATTAATTCTTTTTATTTTCGGGCTTCAATATTTTAAAACCAAATAAAGCCATTCGTCTTTTATACAAAAATTGCAGCCTGATTCGTTTATTTTGGCCTGGTTTTCTACAGTTTTGGAGTCCTAAACGTTGTGCTAGCCCAGCTCGTCTTAACTCAAACCTAGCCCAATTTGTTTACCTGACCCAAGCAGATCTTTAATCTCGGGCGTTGATTCTATATATATTATACAGTAACTACACTGTAGTCATTCATTCGCCTCCGACTGCTCTCGGCTGCTCTCGTCTTCTCGAGCGTTCTCTAGAGAATTCGCGAGCCTCCGACTCATGGCGATTCTCTTCTATTTCAAAAAAACTTTTTGATTTTACAAACATCTTGAGTCTTATGTTTAGATTTGTAAGACTCTCGAAGAGCTTGGGTAAGAACAAATCGATTCTCGACCACTGAACCTCGTCGTCGTCTTAATTGATGATGAGTTATGGTCTGAATCGCACATGTGTGGATAAATCCACTTTGTATTCTTTGATTTCGTTGATTTTACGAAACCCTATTTCTAGGGTTTTGATTTTCGGATGAATACTAACACGAATTTTGAGTTTTTTTTTGTGCAGGGATGACAAATCGAAGCCTACGCCGTTAACATTTTGATGTTTTGCAGAATTTAATTTTAGGTTTTTTCAAACCCTAATCGGCGACGAGTCTGATTGACGCTTCGTTGGTGATTTCTGGGCTCAACAATGCCTCGTAAGCGTTCTCGAGAGTAATTCAACTGCTTTTGAGAGTTAGGGTTTACAAACCCTAACTCGATCTCGAGTCGACAGCGAGTACTGATGAGCTCTGTGCTTGATTGATCCTCCGCCTCGTCTTCCTTATCTATCTCGAGGGCGATTCAATCGCTTCGAGGGTTAGGGCTTTAAACCCTAACTCGACCTCGAGTTGAGAAGGGCTGACTCAGGAACCTCGAATCAATTCGAAGTGAGTCTGAGCGATTTGAAGCAAGTTGACGCGCGTAGCTCGCCTAAAAGATTTCTACCTCTCCATCGTTCTAATCTGTTTAAGGGTAAGGATCCAAGAGGCAGTCAAGGCCTTGGACACTGGTGAGGGGTTCCTCGACCTATGTCGACTCTTTTAATTGTTAATGAGAAAATTGCATGCTTGAGATGTGAAATTTTGTGACTTGTTTGTATAAGTCTTCTTAATTGAAAAGTATATGTGCTGGTATGTCAGTTTAGTCAGGATGCTAGATTTTGTTTAAAATGAGTTTTGACTTGTATATCGTAGCTGTCAACAACTTGGTGTTGGATAAATTGCCACTAAATGTGATTCATATATACTTGCCTCAATATGCTTACAGTATGGTCTTTGGATTCGGTTGGTGATTCGATATTTGTATGTCTACGAGTTGCTGAGACATGTATGTTTAGACTTATAAAATGAATCGATTTAGAACTTAAACTATGTGTAACTCTGCCTAAAATCGCATGTTCGACTAGGAAGCAATCTACTAGATTTAATCAAATTTGATTTGATATGGTGTCTAATTGGTCATATAAAGTGCTTGCAAACATGTTAAGATAGATTTATATAATAACATGGTAAGTCAATCATGTTTTTTGTTCAAATCTGGTTCTATGTATGTGTTGCTGGGATGACTTGCACTATATGAAATAAACTGCGGTATCTGTTAACTGAAATAGATTTGCTTTGACGACAACGTGTGCGAAATTGCCTTAAGAGTATTCATGCCCAACCAAATATGTATAAAAGTGCTAGCTGATAATCTGATTATGTGTAACAGATGTATATTGATCTTGGTCTGATTGAACTTGTTGCCATGAATCCATGATTAGTTTGATATATATATATCTAGTTCAATACTCTGCTACTAAATGAATTAGTAAAATGGCCTTTGATATATGTTAATTTCTTATATTATATTATTAATTGCTTCTCTGCCTCTATATGTGATTGCCTGATTCATCTTAAAAGAGAAATACATATGGATAAGTCTTCTAACTTAGCTGTCGAGCATTTTTGCAGGTGGCGATTATTGGGAAGGATGGATACTTTCTTGAATTCTGCATGACAAGCTCGGTTTCTTAGCTGTGAAAAAAAATTGGATTTTCTCAAACTTGTGCTATATGTTTATTTAAAAAAAAAAAATTTTGTTGTTTTTGGCGAGTTATGATTTTAAAGACTTTCTCATAAAATTCGTTTTTGGTGGATAATTGGATAAAATGCTTTTCCACGATTTTTTAAAAATCCTTAAGTTTTAACCGCAAGTTGTTACTAAATTGAATAATTTTTTTAAATCAACTTGATACACTCGATATTGCATGATTAATAAAAAGGAAAATTCTAGATTGTGTTTGATATTTGCCTGGATCTATCTGTTGCATGTCAGTATGTAATGTCCTTGCTCTATTCAAAACATGTAACTTGCATTAAATGGAATTCGAATTGGGTGTATGGTTTGTTTTAAAACTGTTTGTGTTAAATTGTGTGTATGCTAGTTTAATACATCGATGCATGTTAAAATGAATACACTAACACACACATTGCTTAACTCCCTAAGACTTGGCTTGGGGTCCTTGAGACTCCCAGTATCTGGAACACTGGGGAGTAACATGGCCACATAGATTTAGGATTTATCCCAAGAGCTTGAGCGAACGAATTTTAATTAAAATGGATGGACAAGTTTTTGAAACTTTTAAAACTGAAATTATGTGCTTCGATTCTTATGTGCAAAAATGGAGTTTTTCAAAAGTCTTGATGCTTATCACATCAGTCAGTCCAATTGTTTTTTAAAAACTTAATCAGAAGATTTTTTATACTAAAAATGGTTAAAATCTGGAACTAGCGTCTTTGACTTGAGAAGTTTCTCCTCTGTGACAACCCAGAGATGTCCTTTACATCTCACTTGCTTACCTCATCTTGTCCTTAACCTGGATTGCATTTAAGAAGAGTTAATGCATACCTTTTTGGATGGACCCCACCCATGCAAGACAGAGTTTTAAACTCTGTATACTCACCCGGACACTACACAGTGTCTATTTCCACTTATTCTCTTATTCCCCTCCCAAACAGACCTTAGTAATTGCCTATTTAAGGCAACTGCCCCCATCACTTTCACTTTATACCTTTACACCTAAACACTCAACTTTCCCCTACCTTTTAACCATGGAGTTTAAACAACTCTCCAACCCTAACCCTAACCCTGATCCTGTTTACTACCCTGATCTGCTAGAACCTCAACCACACTCACTTAACCACAACAAAAACTATCATCAAACCCAATCTTCACACCCTAAAAGACACAAGACCAACCACCACCTTAACCCAAATGCTAAACCCTACCACCCCATCACTAACCCAAATCCACTACACAATCACCCTTTCCCCAACTTTTATCCCACGGGATATAATGTCGGGACTCCACCAGCCCCTGCATTTCCTTACTACCCCAACCAAAAACCTCACAAACACAACTACCCTAACCCTTCTGCCCCTACACTGACCTATCAGAGGAGGAAAAATAATCTGAGTCAAATGGTGCCGCGTTTGGTGAACTTGTCTAACGTTGGGAAACTAGGAAAAATGATGAAGGCTGTCCAGCCCGGGATGATGGCTTACGTGCCTAAGCAGTGTCCCGCTTTCAACATCTTGATGCATAGTAAGTGGGGTAATATTGTTTTTTATCGGGGACAGAGTTACCATCCACATTTAATGGGTGAATTTTATGCTAATATGGTAACTAAAAAGGATGATAACGGGATATTTGATATAAGTTCTGTGGTTAATAATCGAGAGATACACGTGAATTTTCATGTTATGTGTAGAGCCTTACAACTTAGTCCCGAACTATTCCCCCAAACTTGCTCGAATATCTATGAATTATTTAAATTCAATCAAGCTGAATTTGAGAAATTTATTAGCTTTTTCTGTGGGGATGTTGTACCGATTGGATTAAGTGTTGCTGATTATGGTATACCTTTTAAGCATTTTCTGCCCGAGTATCAACAACTTGCTATGATTAGTAGGGCTAATATTCTGCCGAAACCTGATGTGCTCAAAAGTAATGATTTTGATTGCAAGCGCACAATCTCGTTTTAATAATATAAGATTCGATCCACAAGGACTAGAATAATTTTCTCGAAAACCTTAATTTTTAACTTAATCAAATTAGACCAACTAATATTTGAAGGGTGGTTATTAATTAGATAAAGAATTAAACTAGTTAATCAATTAATTAAGAATCACGTTTACTGCAACTAGCTAAATCACTGTATTAGATAAACTAGAAATTAATCGATGTAAGATGAAAACAAACAAAAAGAGAAAAAAAAAAAACAAAAAACAAAAAACAAAACGAAAGCAATAAGCGACCAGTATGAAATCGGAAAGAAAATCAGTAAAACAGAGTCAAGACGCGCGTTCACACTGTTAATCCATAAACTAAAAAAAAACATATCATGCGTAAACTGTAACTTACGGCCGGTGGAATCAAACAAAACCACCTGCGATGGAGCCTCTCGCCGGAATCTATGGAGGTGCCCGGAATAGCTTAAATCTCACCGGAAAATTAATTTGACCGGAAAACCTAGCCATTCCAAATATAACAAATGAAAGCCCACTAACCTCTAAACCAAATTTGATACTAAATTCTATACTAAATAGCCCCTAAACTACCCATTTCTTGACCAAAACGAGATCCAAATCAAACCATAACAACTCCAAACTACACCAAACTTCAAATCTAACCTAAACAAAATATTTCTAACATAAACCCACTAACCTCAATTCAAAATCACAAACTAAAATTTACACCAAAAAGCCCCTAAAAATACTAAAAACCAAGAACAAGAACAATACCAAATCCTACCAAACTAACTCCAAATCAAACAAAACTTCAAAACTAGCTTATCTACCATGTATCTAACAAAACCCCATCAAACTACAAGCTAAAATCAAAATCTAGAATACTAAACCATTGAACCCACATAATATTGAGAATTAAAAGGGGCTCAATCTAAATACTAAAAAATGCAAGCTTAAAACATATAATTAGGCTCCTTCAATCCACAAGTAATTTTGAGTCTCATGTGGTTAGAGAAAGATTTCATAGCCTAGAAGTAAAAGTAAAGAGCAAGATTTAAGAACAAAAATGAATACTTGTATTGATATAATAAAAGTGTTTACAAATTTAGAGTGCTACTACTAGATCTACTACATAAAAGAGAGGCTACTAAAAATATGAAATCCTAGGTCGGTTGAAACATGATGGGGAGATGTGTATTTATAGGGGGAAATTAGGGTAGAGGGGGGGTGTAAGTGTCCCATCCAGATGCTTCCTTGGGAATATTCCCCTATGATCCTTTTCTTCCATCTTTTTCTCTTTTTTGCTTTATCCTTTTATTTCTTCAAGCATTTGCAATATTCCTACAAAAAAGACAAATAAATAAATAAATAAGTGAGAACAAGCAATAATTAGGCATTTAAAATATACAAAAATATGCACTTATCAAACTTCCCCATACCTATATTTTGCTCGTCCTCGAGTAAAATCAAAAGAAAATAAAATAAACTAAGAAAACTAGATGCGATTCCTAGGCTCCTTTTCGTAGGTGTGACGGGTGATTTTAGGTTCACCAACCCATTAAACTCGTAGATGATCTCTACAAGAGGAGTTTTGTCTCCTAAGGGTTTACAGAAGATATACCCATAAAATCTTTGAGACATTCTAGCAAGTGTCTACTCGACTCTACTCTAATTTCGTTGGTGTTAACAAAAAGCGTTTTTAAGGAAAATACGACTTAAAGACTCATCTACTAATAATCAAGATACAGTTGTCTCTAATCTACTTGCATCGACACAAAGATTTACTAGAAATCCAAGGAGTGTAAGTAATTTAAGGCCTTTGATGGATCCTAATTGTCTAAGAACACTTTCTCTTTTTCAACCAATTTTGAACTGACCCAATCTCTATCGAAACAAATATCTAGCCAAACTTCACAAACTTTTATTCTTCTTCTCTCCTCTCTTTTTTTTCTTTTTTTTTGAATTGACTTTATTTTGTCCGTTTTCTTAGGCAAACAATGTTACCCCTGTAGCGAGCTTTAGGTCAGTGACTCCCAAACCAAACGGTCTTAGGGCACTAGGTTTTGAAATCCCCCTACGGACTTAATTGCTCGAGTAACAAAGGCCACAAAACGAGACTAGCCAATCTACTTTTGCCCATTTATCTAAAGATTTTATCTATAAAGAACAATGGGTATTGAAGTAGTTATTCTTTTTTCTCTTTTTTTTTCTATCTTTTTTTTTCTTTTTTTTCTATATTTCTTTTTTTTTATTCGCAAAGGTTCGATTCGACATTGTTTCAACATGTGGGTTCTCTCTCAGGTATCGAATAATATCACTAGACAATCTCTCCATCAAAGGTCTTGTGCAAATGTGTGTGCCATCTTGGAATTTAAAGTACAAATCGGTCGATACAAGTTTCAAAAAGACAACCTTACTCAACTACGTTCAAATTATCTAAAAGACACTACATATATATACTTTTCGAAAATATGCTAAACATCAACTACTCCTAAAGTTCGAGTGAGGGAAAGACAAATTAGCTAAAAGTATCTCTATTTTTGGATTTTTCTAATTTTTCATTTTTTAGGGTTTTCATTTTTTAGAGAATTACACTAAAGCCCTCCCCATACCTAAATCATGCATTGTCCTCAATGTATGCAAAAGAGAGAATTGAAATGAGAGAGTAAAGAGGAAAAATACCTGAATAGGGGATGAAGGGGATTTTTATTAACGAACGAAGCACTAACACGACCCACACACTCACACATTTCCTTCCCCATACCTGAATTTCACGAGGGAAGGTTCGAAGGAGGAACCACTTCAGCCGATTCCGGAAGGAAATATGGGAGGAAGCTTCGAGAAAGAGTGAAAATGTGTACGAAAATTTTTAGGCACAAAGACTTTCTCTAGCATGTGACCATTGTTCACCCTTATAGGACAAGCATCACTAATGTTCTTCCTAAACCAACTTAATGCTTCTTTATTATCAAGCAAATTAGAGACTATGCAATCTTGGTCATAGGATAAATCACTCGGAATGATGTAAGAAATAATGTCATCCTCCCCTAAGGCTTTATGTGAATGATGGAACAATGAGTCAAATGTTGGTGTTTCACCACCATGACTCGCAAAATCGGGCCTAGGGTTCATACTAACAATCTCGGGTGGAGTTTCCCATTTTGAACAAATGTCGTTCAATTCACCTAATAACTCCTCCGAGGTCAAATCTTTCAAAGACTCATGATACGCTCTATTATCCTCGTGGTTGACTTTGAAATCTTCACCCAGAAGAGACTCAATCTCACTATCCTCAAAGCTAGACCATGTGACAAACTTGTTGACCACATTGACCCCTATAGGTTGCTCATAAAGCTCATTGGGTTCTTTTCCTACGTTGAAAATGTTCAAATCAATGGTCATGTTTCCAAATGTGAGCTTCATAGAACCATTCCTACAATTGATTAAGGCATTGGATGTAGCAAGAAAAGGTCGTCCTAAAATGATAGGAATTTGGTTCTTAGGATTCGAGACGGGTTGAGTCTCGAGAACAACAAAGTCCACGGGAAAGATAAAATCACCTATTTTGATCAAAACGTCCTCAATAATCCCCTTTGGCATTTTAATGGAACGATCGGCAAGTTGAAGGGTCATATTGGTGGACTTGAGATCCCCTAAACCTAGGGCTTGGTAGACCGAGAAAGGAAGAAGATTCACACTCGCTCCTAAATCAAGTAAAGCTTTATCCACAAACGTATTGCCTATGACACAAGAAATTGTAGGACAACCGGGGTCCTTATATTTCACGGGAATTTGATTTGAGAGAATCGAGCTTACTTGTGAGGTCAAAAAGGCTTTCTTAGGAACATGGGTGGTTCTCTTATGGGTACACAAATCTTTTAGACACTTAGCATAAGAAAGAACTTGTTGAATGGCATCTAAAAGAGGAATGTTTATCTTGACTTGTTTGAAAACCTCTAGAATTTGTTCCATTTGGGCCGATTGTTTAGGGCGAATGAGTTTTGTGGGTAAGGAACCTTTGGCTTATAAACTTCTTCGTTGGCCTTTTGAGAAATGGGCCCAGGACTAGGTTCACTCATAGACTCACGGACTCTAGAACATTCGGGCTTATCCGGAATAGGATTCGACAAAGAAGGATTTGGTTCAGGAATCGACTCCTCATTTTTATTCACGTTCTCACCAACTTTGTTATCCACTTGGTTTCCCGACCTTAGAGAAATAATCGCATTAACATTCTCGTGAGGTCTTTGATTGAGAGGAAACTTAGGATTGACCTCGGGTTGACTTGGCAACTTGTTCTTTTCTCGCTCACACAACGCGCTAGCTAATTGACTCAATTGGGCCTCTAACTTAGACACGGCTTGCACGTTAGAATGCAAGATTTGCCTATCTTGGGTTAGGGTTGTCATGAAAGTTTGTTGAGATTGGGTCAAATTAGTTTGCGATTTCACTAAGGCTTCCAAACTTTTTTCTAAGGAATTGAGGCGTTTATCCGAATCATTGAAACCGGGAGGATCCAAAGGAGTTTGAATTGGGTTATGACATGAATTTGGACCTTGATTTGGGTAAGAGTTTGGGTTGGGCCTTTGTTGAAAATTTGGTTGAGGAGTTGGAAAAGAATTTGGCCCTTGATTTTGTAAAATTTGACCTTGGGTCCATGAGAAATTTGGGTGATTTCTCCACCCGGGATTATAAGTGGGTGCAAACGCATCATTCCTAGGATTTTGAAACATCGCATTTACTTGTTCAAGTTCGTGCGAAGGTTGGGTTCCGGGATTTTGAAAATTGTAATTAGGGAGCATCGACATTTGTGGGGGAGATTTACTAGTTTCTAAAGCTTCAAGTCTCCTAGTTAGGGTGGCTAGTTTGGCATCGGTTGCCACATTATTTCCTATCGAATGCAAGCCCCTAGCGCTAGATGACTGAATTGACTTTTTGGGCTCCCTAGTTGACTCCCACATCATAGTCTTTTCCGCTAAATCCTCGAAAAATTCCCACCCTTGATCCTCATCTTTTTCCATGAATTTACCTTGGCACATAGACTCTAATAACGCGGTGGTTTGACTATCTAAGGCCTCGTAAACTATCTTGCAAAGTCTCCATTTTTCTATTCCGTGGTGGGGGCATTGTGAGAGAAGATTTTTGAAGCGGTCAAAGAAAATCCAAAAAGACTCATTTTCCTTTTGATGAAATTGATTTATTTCATTTGTAATTCGAGTAGTCTTATGATTTGGAAAATACTTTTTTAGAAACACCACAACGAACCCCTCCCACGTGGAAATAGAATTAACGGGAAGACTATATAACCATTTTTTCGCATTCTCCTTAAGAGCAAAATTAATGAGCCTAAGTCTAATCGAATCTTCCGTTAATTGGTGGAGCTTTTGGAGGGAACAAACTTCCTTGAACTCTTGAATAAAAAGATAAGGATCCTCACCCTCACTCCCGGTAAATTTAGGTAACATGCTAATGTGGTGAGCTTTGATTTCAAAATTGTTCCCATTAACGGGAGGAAGGGTGATGCACGAAGGTTGACTTGAACGAGATGGATAACAACGATCCTTGAGTGAAAGGGCCATGTTTACTATCGGTTCTAGAACTTCTAGGGTTTCGGAATCCGAAGAGGACGAGGGAATCTCGATTATAGGTCTTACTAATCTAGACGATTCGTTCCTAACCCAAGTAGTTCGCATAAACTACATAGTAAACACGTAGCAAGTAAGTGCGAAAAATTAAAACACACAAAAGAAAGGGTGTAAAAGAGAAAGAAAAACCTAAATCTAGGGTTCCCTAAAAAAATGAACTAGACCTTGCTCCTAACGTTAAGGACCACCAAAAACTCGATAAATCCAAAATTATTCGGACCGGTTTGGCCAGTTTGGAGCAGGCATTGCCAAGAGGCCAATCTCCGCGCTTAGACACCAAACCTTGATCGGCCAGGTAAGCTTTCGCTTGTCCTTAGACACCGAAGAGTCGGAATAATTAAAGATTACCTCGTCTTTTAGGTACCTTCCTAATTGAGCGCGAAACCTAGGGGCTAATGTCTAATTCAATTTTATTAAAAGGCTAGGGAAATGCAAAATGTGGAAATTAAGTTGTTGTGGGCCAAGGAAAGAGTGATGAAATCCCTTCCCTTATCTTGTGAGTGGTTTTGCCCTTAAGATTTATTTAAAATGATGCACCACACAACGAGATAATAAAAGCGGTAAACAAATATGGATGCTTCTACACTACGTGATTTACTCTAAAGAAAGGAAAAAATTAAAGCACCTTAGGGTCCTCCAGCGATCACCACTATTTAAGGTACGAAAATTTAAAAACAAAAATTATAATCTAGATAATGTGCTCCTAAGTGTTAAAATGCATGATGCTACAATTATGTAACTCTAGCTAATATTTTTGGATTTTAAATTTTTTTAATTTGCTTGTGATTTTTTAATTTTCAATTTTTTTGTGATTTTCTAAATAAAATAAATTGAAATAGGAGAGAGATACGAGTTACCCAAGCAAGCTTCCAATACTCCAAGAATATTCTCCACTTATTCCAAACTAGCTCATATTCCTCCGATTTCCTAAAATTCAAACAAAAAGAAAGTAAGAGAATATAAAAAAAAAACTAATCCGAAAAATTAAAAATTAAGTCGCGAAAATTAATTTTAGTCCCCGGCAGCGGCGCCAAAAACTTGATGTGCTCGAAAGTAATGATTTTGATTGCAAGCGCACAATCTCGTTTTAATAATATAAGATTCGATCCACAAGGACTAGAATAATTTTCTCGAAAACCTTAATTTTTAACTTAATCAAATTAGACCAACTAATATTTGAAGGGTGGTTATTAATTAGATAAAGAATTAAACTAGTTAATCAATTAATTAAGAATCACGTTTACTGCAACTAGCTAAATCACTGTATTAGATAAACTAGAAATTAATCGATGTAAGATGAAAACAAACAAAAAGAGAAAAAAAAAACAAAAAACAAAAAACAAAACGAAAGCAATAAGCGACCAGTATGAAATCGGAAAGAAAATCAGTGAAACAGAGTCAAGACGCGCGTTCACACTGTTAATCCATAAACTAAAAAAAAACATATCATGCGTAAACTGTAACTTACGGCCGGTGGAATCAAACAAAACCACCTGCGATGGAGCCTCTCGCCGGAATCTATGGAGGTGCCCGGAATAGCTTAAATCTCACCGGAAAATTAATACCGGAAAATCTAGCCATTCCAAATATAACAAATGAAAGCCCACTAACCTCTAAACCAAATTTGATACTAAATTCTATACTAAATAGCCCCTAAACTACCCATTTCTTGACCAAAACGAGATCCAAATCAAACCATAACAACTCCAAACTACACCAAACTTCAAATCTAACCTAAACAAAATATTTCTAACATAAACCCACTAACCTCAATTCAAAATCACAAACTAAAATTTACACCAAAAAGCCCCTAAAAATACTAAAAACCAAGAACAAGAACAATACCAAATCCTACCAAACTAACTCCAAATCAAACAAAACTTCAAAACTAGCTTATCTACCATGTATCTAACAAAACACCATCAAACTACAAGCTAAAATCAAAATCTAGAATACTAAACCATTGAACCCACATAATATTGAGAATTAAAAGGGGCTCAATCTAAATACTAAAAAATGCAAGCTTAAAACATATAATTAGGCTCCTTCAATCCACAAGTAATTTTGAGTCTCATGTGGTTAGAGAAAGATTTCATAGCCTAGAAGTAAAAGTAAAAAGCAAGATTTAAGAACAAAAATGAATACTTGTATTGATATAATAAAAGTGTTTACAAATTTAGAGTGCTACTACTAGATCTACTACATAAAAGAGAGGCTACTAAAAATATGAAATCCTAGGTCGGTTGAAACATGATGGGGAGATGTGTATTTATAGGATGAAATTAGGGTAGAGGGGGGGTGTAAGTGTCCCATCTAGATGCTTCCTTGAGAATATTCCCCTATGATCCTTTTCTTCCATCTTTTTCTCTTTTTTGCTTTATTCTTTTATTTCTTCAAGCATTTGCAATATTCCTACAAAAAAGACAAATAAACAAATAAATAAGTGAGAACAAGCAATAATTAGGCATTTAAAATATACAAAAATATGCACTTATCAAAACCGGATAATGATCAATATTTCGACTTTGCTGATTTAAAAGTGATGTATCAGTTAGTTATTAACAAAGTTGAGTTCAACATTATCTATGTGCTTATCTTGCATATGTTTCTGGCTTATCAATTGGATTTTATGCCTTACGGGTTGTTGTTGACTGCGATTTTTGAGTTATATTGTATTCCCATGCCTAGGGCCCATGCTAATAGGATTGACTACTGTAATGTTGAAAAGATAGTAGTTCCTAAGGTCCCACTTGAGGAAATCAAACCGTATAGGAGCATTCCTGTAGGTAGAGCTAAGGAAGAGGTCACACATGATTACATGAGGGAAAATGAAATCCTTAAAATAATGCTAAAAGATTCAAATGATAAGTATAAGGGTTTAAAGACTAAATATTTTGAGGTAACTGCTAAGCTAGATAAAGCTAAGGGAAAAAGAGTGGCAGAAGAAATTACTTATGAGGAAGTTAACTCTGAGATTAATAAAATGATTATGGAAAAAGAGTTAATTGCCTCTGCTGTTGTAGATGACACTGGGTCCCTGCCTGAGATAAATGATTTCTCCTCTGAGCTTGGTGTTAGGTCCTGAAACGATTGTAGAAGGGGGGGGGGGGGGGGTTGAATACAATCGTCACTAAAAAATCGCGGCGGAATAATCTGATTTGAATTAAACTTGTTAATCAGATTTTAATTAATTAATATAACAATGTTTTAAGTCGTTATATAATTAATAAGGTTCGTTTTAATGTCCACTAAAGTTCGTAGAATAAATTCGACAGGATGTATTCTAGTTTAGTGATTAAAACAACCGAGTGATCAAAGCACAGAAAACTGTGGATATAACAATTGCAAGTTACAAACAACTTGAAAGCTTTTACAATGCTTGAACAACTTTGAAATGAAGAAGTGAAGCCATATATATAGGCAAATCACTTGGAACTAGGTATGACATTGAAAGGAATGACTTAGTAGCTTAGGAATGACATTACAAAGCAAAGCCATGCCAAAAGGAAGGAAGGAATGACATTTAAAAGGAATGTCATACTGCCATACACGGTATGACATTAATTCCTTGGCCTTCAAGGGTCATTTGGCATGACATAACTAGCCAAAGTCATAAGGAATCAAGAGGTATGACTTATTAAGACATAGAGCATCAAAGGGTATGACATTCTAAGTCATACAACACAAGTCATACACATTTACTAAGAATGTCATACTGATTGACACGGTATGACTTTCTTAAGTCATACAACCGAATGTCAGAAGCAAGCAAACGGTATGACTTTCTATCAGAAAGTCATATCAACTGATTAAACCATGCTAAGCTCATCAGAATGACATTTTAAAGACATGGGAGGAAAGCCATGATGAGTGACACGGTATGACATTATTGAATAATGTCATACCGACTGCTATATGTATATAAACACTTGTTTTTAATTAAATAAATATTCAATAATCACTTAATTAATTATATTAATCATATAAATTCATAAATTAAATTAATTCGAAGGTGAATCAATTTAATAAATAAATTATACAACTAATTTAATTATTTTGATAAGTGAAGTGATTAAAGAAATATTTATATAATTCTTTTCTTTAAGCAGCAGGGACTCCAGACATGTTTAAACGCTGTAGATCTTCGTCTTGATTGAACGGCCACATATAGTTGATGCAGAACATTTAATCTGAGTAGCTGACACACAAATGTACTGTCTAGTTCATCTGTATCTAGCTGAATTAAATATTCTTTATCAAATAAACATTTGAGACGTGGCTTGTTCGTCGATTCTTTGTCTTTGTAGTTCTTCTTCATTAGTAACAATAGTATGGAATCTTCTGAATAAATAAAGTATTAAAACTTTATACCTTCTGGACTTCTGGACGTGCTACAAAAGATTATTTGTACACTGAGGCTTGAACATATTAATGAACTTCTTCCAGTGGTGTGCAGCAGTATCCTGAAATTCTTCAGACATATAATTTCAATAAATCACTTGACGTTCTTCGTACGGATTCCTTCAACAGTACTTGCTATTTACCTTGCTTTCTTATCAGAGTTGAGTTGGTACCTCTTTAATTACAAATAGGCTAAACATATGCCTTTCAATCTCCCCCTATTT
The DNA here is from genome assembly GCF_001625215.2 of Daucus carota subsp. sativus. NCBI lineage: Eukaryota > Viridiplantae > Streptophyta > Magnoliopsida > Apiales > Apiaceae > Daucus > Daucus carota. The sequence goes on from NC_030383.2 coordinate 21,947,610, forward strand.
GTTTGTTAACATAACATGCAAATTATCGAGAGGATAACTCAACTAACTGATAAGACAAAGGATTAAACATGAATTGTAAATAGCAAAAAGTTTCTGGTATTTCATTAAACATTCACCAGAATTCAAAAGATTACATTAGATTACAAAAGGATGTTCTTATTGAACATATATTACAAATCCCTAATGAATCTAAAGATCAACTTCTCCTTCTTCGATATCAGAAGTGTGAAGGATAGGAGTTGATGGTTCTTCCCTGGTTGGCACTTCAGATGTAGTGGATTCACCACGCTTCTTTCGTTCCTTTGCCAGAGCCAGTTGATGAAGTACTTCCAAATCCACAGGGTCTTCGCGGAAGTCTGATGGCTGAGATTTTGTAACATTTTTCATCCTTCGAACGTACTGAGCAACATTCTTTCGAGTGCAGTAAGCAAGAATCACATCATCAGCATCAGACTTAGCTTTAGAAGCAAAGCCCTTGGTTCTTAAAAGAGTGGAGGCAAGAGCAAGTTGTTTAGCTGGATACTTTGGCAAGGCTTCTTCGTTGAGATAGACAGTGCTGAAGATCTCCTTGTGAACGAACTTTACACAGTACGGATTCTTGACAACCTGAGGACTATTGAATACAGCTTGTTCCAGCAGTTTGTCACGAAGGAGTTCGTTCAAATTGGAGCTTCGCCTAACCTTGTTTCGAAGCACCCAGAGCTCAGATACAGAGAATGATTTCAGAGATTCGACAGATAATCTGAAAGAACCATTCCTCTGTGTATAGACAATTAGCTCCCATTCCTCTAGCAATCCCTTAACTGCCACAGTTACATAAGATAATTCTAAAGCAAGGGCATGCATAAAGACATCCTCGTCAGGGTTTACCTCTCTAAGATCATAGATCAGAGATAAGAACTTTTTGTCGTTGAAAGGCTCCCTTTGAGGTCCATTAAAGATTCTTCTTGCTATGTCCCAGCTTTTTCCTTCTTTTCTCCTTATATCAAGATTCTTCTGCTTGATTGCAGCATCATAGATTTTCTGTTTCTCGATCTTGATTTGTTCTTCTGTGATCAACTTGTCCTCTAGAAGTTTTTGGAAATTACAAAGCTTACGCTTCCTAGCTTCATTTTCAGCTTTGAACTTCCGGACATTCTCCTCATGTTCTAGGTCAACAAGTTCTTCATCCTGAAACAAATAACCCTCATCAAATTTACCTTCTTCTTATGCTTGACGATAGGTAGCATCGAAGACGTCATCATCATCCATATCCTGTGGATAGTCATCATAACTATCAGAATTGAATACATTGTCGGACTGATGTAACGGTTCTTTGCCTTTAGACTTATCAGTTTCTTTGTCAGGGGCAGATCCAGAAGTGGTATTTTCCTTGTTGCTTTGATTTGAGCTATTGCCTCTGTCATCCCTGTCACCTTTGTCTTCTCTATTCTCCCCCTTAGTTGAGGGATCCTCTCCGGAGGGTTGATCATCAGACTTGTTGGAGTTTCTGAGGAGTTGATCTAATTTGCTGTCGATGGTCTCAAATTTGGACATGTAAAGCTCATGATTAGATCTCAGCTCAACAGCTAACTCATGGATTTCCTCTTTAAGCTCATCCCTGTAAGAACTGGATGGCCTCTCCTCAGCTTTCTGTTCCAGGGTCACCAACCGTGCACCCTTGAGCTTCTCGTTCTCAGCAATCATTCTGGCAAGCTTAGCTCTTAGCTTTGCCATTTGTTCCTCAAACAGAGCAGGGTCAGTGTGTGCACTCACCTCACGTACACTCAAAGCTATTTCACTAGCCTCACGTGCATGTGTATCGCTCGGTGTTTGCCTTACATCACTCTGTTCATTCACTCTGCCTGCTGTACCTGTATATACTACCAATGTCCCCTGAGATGGGTTCAAAGGTAGTGGAGGAACAAATTGTCCTCCGGACGCCATTGACGGCAGATGTACTTGCACATTGCCAAGCAGCTCCTGATCATTAAAGAAAGAATGATCAGCAAATTTTTCATTTAACATGTTTTGAAAATCTGACCAAAGTAAGCATCCACGAAGATAAAACATTTTAAATACCAATTTTGAACAATAAGGTTTAAATTTGGTAAACAGTGGGTGTCTCACTAAAACATTCTGCAGGTGTATCACTCGATACTCAAAATATCTCTCAGTTTATGGGTAAAGGTGTCACTCACAAGTTCTGTAAGTGTTTCACTCCACACAAATCCTGAGCTTCCAAAGTGTGATGTACCCGCAATTAAGATCACCTTTGCCTCCTCATGGAAGGTCATTGGTGGTGCAATGGGAGTTCGTAATTCCCAGTCCTCGTAGACTCGTCAGATAAATCCAAGTCATAGTCCACAAGTTGCCTACTACTTTCAGAGAGTAGTAAATCCTTTAAAGGATCCAGAGTTTGATTCTGGGAGGGTAGACAATAGGCCTTTCAATAGCATGAAACCTATGTTTCCCTCAGATACTTGTTAAGGCACTTGATCCTTAGAAGAATCCTCTACCAGAGTAGATTGCCTTCCGTTGGGGATCCTCTACCAGGGTGAAAGATCCCGTTGGGGATCCGGAAATGTTCCTTCCGGGAGGGTAGACAAGGACGTTTTAGATGGCAACGTGTCCAAGTTTCCCTCAGATGCCTATGAAGGCACTTGGTTCAATAAAGAACCAGCAATTCCAATGTCTATCCCTGATATGGACGACAAAGTTATTGCAACCGTCAATTACTTGAATATTTACAAATCACATAAATATTCACAACATAGATACCAATAAGAAATACTTTACAAGCATGCAACAAACTTAAAATGGAAATAAATATATAAATTTTATTTTTGATTTCTTTGAAGTGATAAAACATTTTGCAATGAAAATCAAAAATCTATAATAAAAACAATATTATATATTACACATATATTTTGTAAAATTCAACTTTAATTAAATATAAATACTTATGAACTTAACTTTAATTCATAAAAAATGAATTAACTTAAATTCAAATATTTATGCTTAATTAATTTTGAAAAATACAAAATAAATACAAATAATTATCTAAATGCTTAGAGAATAATACAGGGGAGTATGCAGGCATTTAGAAAATTACAGAAAAATATATAGACATGCATAATTACACAGATAATTATCAAATAATATACAAACAATCATATAAGATCTAATAAAATACCTATAATTACACAGAAAATTCACAAAATTATATAAAAATATATAAAGTTCATATAAAATATATACAAAGAGAATCATGGCATATTTAACATCCCTAGCTCATAAACCAACTTAGAGAAAGTGGATTCATCAAGTGGTTTAGTGAAGATGTCTGCAATCTGATCAGCAGTGGGTACGAAATGTAACACCACAGTACCATTCATGACATGTTCTCGAATGAAATGATACCTGATATCTATGTGCTTGGTCCTGGAGTGTTGCACTGGATTGTTTGAAATGGCTATGGCACTGGTATTGTCACAAAATATTGGAATTTTGTCGACAGACATACCATAATCATTTAATTGATTCCTGATCCAGAGAATCTGAGCACAGCAACTGCCAGCAGCTATGTATTTAGCTTCAGCAGTAGAAGTGGACACTGAGTGTTGCTTCTTGCTGTACCAGGAAACCAACCGACGTCCTAGAAATTGACAACTTCCAGACGTACTCTTTCTGTCAATCCTGCAACCTGCATAATCAGAATCTGTATAGCCGGTTAAGTCAAAACCAGTATTCTTAGGGTACCAAATACCTAAACCAGGTGTACCCTTAAGATATCTAAAGATTCTTTTGACGGCTATAAGATGTGATTCCTTAGGATCAGCCTGAAACCTAGCACATAAACATGTTGCAAACATGATATCTGGTCTACTTGCAGTAAGATAAAGTAAAGAGCCAATCATACCTCGATAGCTTGTGATATCAACTTTCTTACCAGATTTATCCTGGTCAAGCTTTGTGGCAGTGGCCATGGGTGTCTTTGCCGGGGAAGAGTCTTCTAAATTGTACTTTCGAAGAAGATCTCTGACATACTTGGATTGGCAAATGAATATTCCATCTTCCTTTTGGCTTACTTGAAGACCAAGGAAGTAGGACAGCTCACCCATCATACTCATCTCATAGTTACTCTGCATCAACTTAGCAAATCTCTTGCACAAGTTATCGTTAGTAGAACCAAATATAATATCATCAACATATATTTGAACAAATATCATATCATTATCATGCAATTTGTAAAAGAGAGTTTTGTCTATGACACCTCTAGTAAATTTATTTTCAATTAAAAACTCAGAGAGGGTGTCATACCATGTCCTTGGTGATTGCTTAAGCCCATAGACAGCTTTGAATAGGAAGTACACAAAATCAGCAAATTCTGGATTTTCAAAGCCAGGGGGCTGTTCCAGATATACTTCTTCTTCTAGCTTTCCATTCAGAAATGCACTTTTCACATCCATCTGATAAACCTTGAAGTTGGAGTGTGCAGCAAATGCAAGAAATATTCTGATGGCTTCAAGACGAGCAACTAGAGCATAGGTTTCATCGTAGTCAATTCCTTCTTCCTGAGAATAACCTTTTGCAACCAGTCTGGCTTTGTTTCTTACAACAATGCCATCACCATCTAACTTGTTACGGAAGACCCATCTAGATCCAATTGTAGACTTTCCTTTTGGTCTTGGAACCAGGGCCCAGACTTCTTGTCTCTCTAATTGATTGAGTTCTTATTGCATGGCAAGAACCCAATCAGGATCAGCAAGTGCTTCATCTATTTTCTTTGGTTCTAATTGTGAAAGAAAACCAGAGAATAGACATTCATTTGTCGTAGCACTTCTAGTCCTTACACCAACATCAGGATCACCAATAATCAGATCAAAGGGATGATCTCTGCTCCAAATCCTTTCCCTTGGAAGTTGTGTCCTTGAAGATTCAGCAGTATTATCATTAGGCTGATGTGTATGACTAGTTGATCCACCAGCTCCCCCTGAGCTGTTGCCAGGTTGACTTGATGATCCACCACTAGCATCAGTGGAATCTCCAGCATTATTGCCATTTCCTCCACCATTGCCTGGATCATTATCATTGTTGTCATCACCTGTTGCAACCTCAGGTGACACATCATCATCTGAATCAGAATCTGGATAGTTGTCAAACTTCAGAGATTCAGATGGATCAGCAGATTGTAAACTTGGTAGTTTAGTGTCATCAAATGTTACATTGACACTAACTTTCACTGACAGAGTATCAATTACAAAAACTCTATAAGCATTATTTGTATAACCAACAAAAATTGCTTCAGATGCCTTTGGCTCAAACTTGTTCAAGTTCTCTTCACCATCCTTGAGAACATAACACTTGGCTCCAAATACATGAAGATGTTTGACATAAGGCTTCTTGTTGTTATACAGATGAAATGGAGTTTTCATATGATCCTTATTGATCAAAGTTCTATTCTGGGTATAGCAGGCAGTAGACACAGCTTCAGCCCAAAAGTACAGTGGAAGCTTTGATTCAGCAATCATAGTTCTTGCAGCTTCAATCAGTGTACGATTCTTTCTTTCGACGACTCCATTCAGCTGAGGAGTCCTTGGTGCTGAATACTGCCTTCTAATTCCCTTTTCAGAGTAGAAGTTGATTAGAGTTTGATTCTTGAATTCTGTGCCATTGTCTGAGCTTACAGCTTTGACTGGCACACCTTTATCCAATTCAACTAACTTTATATGATCAATCACTATCAACGGGGTTTCATCCTTAGAAGCCAGGAAGTAAACCCAAGTAAATTTTGAGAAATCATCCACAATAACCAAGGCATATCTTCCTCCATCAATGGATGCAACATTCACAGGGCCAAACAAATCCATATGCAACAAATGAAGTGGATCTGTAATGGTATTGATGGTTTTGCCTTTGTGAGATGCTCTCTTCGCTTTTCCTTGCTGACAAGCTTCACAGAGATCATCAGTTGAGAATTCCAGGGAAGGCAACCCTCTCACTAGATCTCTCTTGACTAGAGAGTTCATGGTTTTGAAGTTGAGGTGTGAGAGCTTCTTATGCCATAACCAACTATCTTCAGCAGATGCTTTGGCGTAGAAACAGTGAACTTCGTTTCCTGGTCCTGAAGATAAATCAGCTACGAATATATTGCCCTTCCTTATGCCACATAGTGAAGGACGCTTATCCTTGATATGTTTAATGATACATATCTCCTTTTCAAAATGAACATAATATCCTTTGTCACAGAATTGACTGACACTTAGGAGATTATGTTGAAGTCCTTCAACTATTGCAATATCTTCTATGATGATCCTTCCAATTTTGTACTTGCCATATCCCACAGTACGACCTTTGCTATTATCAGCAAAACTGACTGTAGGGCCAGCTCCTTCTCTTATGTCTTCCAGCAGGGATTTATTGCCAGTCATGTGCATTGACGCTCCACTGTCAAGCACCCAGGTAACACGAACAATTCCACTGGCACCCTGAAAGAGACAACTTGATTAAACATTCTTTGGGACCCACACTTGATTGGGTCCAGCATACTTAAAAAACTGATTTCTATCAGGTAATACAACAGAGCCTCTTGGACTGATACTTGGTTCTGATTTGACTGAACTTACTTCCTTAACAACAGCCTTAAAAACCTTGGTTTTAGGCTTTGAAACATAAGTCTCCTTCCTGACACGAGGAGGACTAGCAGTCTTTGATCTAGCATGCTTATTGTTTGTGTGTTGTCTAGGAGATGTGTTTTCATTTTTAGCATGCAAATTTCTAAAATAAGCAGACATCATATTGAAAGCACAAGTCATGCAATTATCAACACCACAACATTTATGATATGCATCAAAAGCAGGAACAACAGGAGTATCATTCATAGTAGTAGGAACATCAATAGATTCTACTCTAACCTTGTTATCAGATTTAAAGTTCTCAGTAGAATGACATCTATTGTTCTTGTTCTTACTATTCACAAAATTATTAGGCTTGTTGAATTTAGTTCTCTCAGAGTTGACACCTAAACCAGCTTTAGGCAATCTAACATTGCCTTTCACTTTGATTGGTTTCAGTGATGTCAGGATCTCATCTCTCTTCTCATTACTCTCTTTCAATTCAAGGTCTTCCTGTTTGAGTTCATATCTAATGACAACAGGAGTCTCTAAAAGAGGTTCAGCTTCTGAGGTTTTAAACAAAGGTTTAAGGGAATCTTTCAAAACAAAAGGAATCCCTCTTTCCTCAGCACTCTTCTTAAAAGGAGTAATGTTACTAGCCTTACCTACGGATTTGTTATAGTCAAAACCTATTCCAACAGTTCTCTTGATCTCTTGTTTATCATTAAGTTCTTTGACTATAGTGGAGGCATCCTTAAAGGCTTTACACTTAACTTTCTCTTCGTCTAGCTGAAGTCTTAAAGCAATCTCACCTTTCTCTAGAACTTTGACTTTAGCACATTGTAATCCTAAATCCATAGTCAATTGTTCTATTTTAGGTTTTAATACTTTCATCTCATTTATCTTATAAGCATGAATTTCTAAGACTAAAGTATCAATTTTAAGATTGGCAGCTTTCATCTTTTTAATAGCATCATCTCTTTCAAGTCCTAATTGCATAAACAGTTTAGGGCATGTAGGATCTACCTGAAAGCTTCCAGCAGGAGGAGGTGAAGATGATCCAGCATTAGCCATGAGAGCAACATTCCCAATCTGCTCTTCTTCATCACTATCTGTATCATCCCAGCTTTTCCCTTCTGCTAGATATGATTTGCTCTTGAAGCTTTGACCTCCAGAAGTACCATGATGCTTTCTTACTAAGGCATCATACTTCTGCTTCAGCTCATCATACGAATCCTTTCTCTTTCCTTGAACCTTGGGCTGCTTGCACTCAGTTGCAAAGTGTCCAGGTTCACCACAGTTGAAACATTTAAATTTACTTCTGTACACCATCCCAGTCTTGTATCCTCCTTTGCTTGTTGAAGATGAATAGCCTCCCTTCTGAAACTTACTAACAGTAGGTTTGTATTTATAGGAAGGGTTCTTCCGGAATCTCATGTTTCCAAACTTCTTGGCAAACAGGGATAGAGATTGATCTTCTAACTGTTCAAGCTCTTCCATTGTATAGAACTCTTCGTCACCACTGGAAGAAGCAGTCTGACCCATCTCAGGTACAACAAATTCCTGAGTAGTCTTAGAAGGAACAACAACATCCTTCTTCTTTTCTTCCAGTACAGGTGACTCAACAACTAGAGCTCTCGAATGGTTCTGTGTTTTACCCCAGCCATATCTCTGTTTACTCTGAACTTGCTCCAGTTCATAAGTTTTCAAAACTCCGTAGAGTCTTTCCAGAGAAATCTCATTCAGATCTCTGCTTTCCCTGATGGCAGTGATTCTGTGTTCCAGATGTTCGGGAAGGGTTAAGAGAAACTTCATGTTGACCTCTTTCTTGTCGTTAATTTCCCATTCAGATTTAAATTATTTATCAAATTATTAAGTCTGATAAATACTTCTGAAATCCCTTCACCGGGATGGGAACCAAACTGTTCATACTGAGCCATCAGTATCTCTTTATTGTTTTCCCTAACTTCCTCTGAGCCTTCATTGATAATCTCTAACGTATCCCAGATTTGCTTGGCGTTCGTACAATTTACAACAGCATTGTACATCACTGGATCTAGAGATTCAACCAAAATTAGTTGAAGAGCATCATCTAAATTCATCTGTTCACTCTCTTCATCTGTGTACTCAGAAAGTTCTTTCGGAATGATCTGATGAGGTATTAACACACCATCCTCTTCGTGTGCTAATATGACATTCATCGGAGTAGTAACACCTTTATCCAAAATCCCGATGTATTTTCTGTTCGCAGTGCGGAGGAATAGGAACATGTGCCTCTTCCATAGGCCAAAGTGTTCCTTGCTGAATGGTGGGATTTTAACGCTACTGATCTTTTGTGTACTCATGTTTAAGGATTTGAAGTGAATAGTGTTTGGATGAGATTTGGATTTTTGAAAGAAAAAATATTTTAAATCAAAATTAATTTTTGGAATAAAATTAATTCGAATAAAAAATATTTGGACGTTACAGAGTGTGTATAGGATCTGATACGGAAAAATGGTATCAACTGCTCTGATGCCAATTGTTAGGTCCTGAAACGATTGTAGAAGGGGGGGGGGGTTGAATACAATCGTCACTAAAAAATCGCGGCGGAATAATCTGATTTGAATTAAACTTGTTAATCAGATTTTAATTAATTAATATAACAATGTTTTAAGTCGTTATATAATTAATAAGGTTCGTTTTAATGTCCACTAAAGTTCGTAGAATAAATTCGACAGGATGTATTCTAGTTTAGTGATTAAAACAACCGAGTGATCAAAGCACAGAAAACTGTGGATATAACAATTGCAAGTTACAAACAACTTGAAAGCTTTTACAATGCTTGAACAACTTTGAAATGAAGAAGTGAAGCCATATATATAGGCAAATCACTTGGAACTAGGTATGACATTGAAAGGAATGACTTAGTAGCTTAGGAATGACATTACAAAGCAAAGCCATGCCAAAAGGAAGGAAGGAATGACATTTAAAAGGAATGTCATACTGCCATACACGGTATGACATTAATTCCTTGGCCTTCAAGGGTCATTTGGCATGACATAACTAGCCAAAGTCATAAGGAATCAAGAGGTATGACTTAATAAGACATAGAGCATCAAAGGGTATGACATTCTAAGTCATACAACACAAGTCATACACATTTACTAAGAATGTCATACTGATTGACACGGTATGACTTTCTTAAGTCATACAACCGAATGTCAGAAGCAAGCAAACGGTATGACTTTCTATCAGAAAGTCATATCAACTGATTAAACCATGCTAAGCTCATCAGAATGACATTTTAAAGACATGGGAGGAAAGCCATGATGAGTGACACGGTATGACATTATTGAATAATGTCATACCGACTGCTATATGTATATAAACACTTGTTTTTAATTAAATAAATATTCAATAATCACTTAATTAATTATATTAATCATATAAATTCATAAATTAAATTAATTCGAAGGTGAATCAATTTAATAAATAAATTATACAACTAATTTAATTATTTTGATAAGTGAAGTGATTAAAGAAATATTTATATAATTCTTTTCTTTAAGCAGCAGGGACTCTAGACATGTTTAAACGCTGTAGATCTTCGTCTTGATTGAACGGCCACTTATAGTTGATGCAGAACATTTAATCTGAGTAGCTGACACACAAATGGACTGTCTGGTTCATCTGTATCTAGCTGAATTAAATATTCTTTATCAAATAAACATTTGAGACGTGGCTTGTTCGTCGATTCTTTGTCTTTGTAGTTCTTCTTCATTAGTAACAATAGTATGGAATCTTCTGAATAAATAAAGTATTAAAACTTTATACCTTCTGGACTTCTGGATGTGCTACAAAAGATTATTTGTACACTGAGGCTTGAACATATTAATGAACTTCTTCCAGTGGTGTGCAGCAATATCCTGAAATTCTTCAGACATATAATTTCAATAAATCACTTGACGTTCTTCGTACGGATTCCTTCAACAGTACTTGCTATTTACCTTGCTTTCTTATCAGAGTTGAGTTGGTACCTCTTTAATTACAAATAGGCTAAACATATGCCTTTCACTTGGAGTGGTTACTGATGTTCCCTAAAGGTTTTATGTGCATGTAGCTGGATGTTGGTTGACTTTCTGTTGGTTATTACTGTTGGTTGAAGGAAAAGCTTTTGGCTGTTTGTTTCTGTTTGTCTGCTTTTGTTTCTGTATCAGGATATTATCAGCTCATGGAGCATTGTATCTATATAACCCATGCAGGTTATTTATTCTTCTTTAATCAGTGAACCACACTGATCTAGAAGAATTAATTTTGGTACTATATATTAAAAATCCTGCATTATATATTTTGTCTTGTTATTTATATTTTACACATGCACACACATTTTTAATATTTCGCATGTGGAAAAATAATGGACGGATTTATTTTGATTGATAGAGAATATATATTTAAATACTCGAAAAGAAAATTCTCTCAATCTTAAACATTATTCGAAAGTAGAATGATTTCCAAGAAAAAGGGAAAATTCGAAAAACAGAAAAGGAAATTCGAATTCTTTATACATATTCGAATATGTTCAAGTAAAAGGAAAAAGGATTATTGGATTATTCTGAAAAATTCGAATTTTTTTTGAAAATTCGAAATTTATGATCTGATTTGATTCGAATAAGGGAAAAAGAAATTCGAATGAAATTTAACTTTCTCTTAATACAAATTCCCTTGGCTGATTCCAAGTATACGAATGAGATTTATTTTCTGTACTCTACTCTTGGAAATTCAAATATATGTTTGGGATTTATTTTAAAAGGACGGATTTTTAAGGGAAGAAGATATGTTTTTGGTACCCTTATCAAATAAAAGGGGAAGAAAAACGTTCAACACTTTTAGATATGTTTCAGGAAAAGAAGATATGTTGAACGTTCAAAATTTAAAATTTTTAATACTTCCAAAAATAACGATCTATTTATAACGTGTACTAATCAATGTTTTTACAGGAATTATCCTAAATGCGTTGAAAGATTACTTGCTCCTATTTGTGTAGATAAAAATGTTTTTATTCATGCATACACATAGGGGAAGCACACACTTTTAAAATTTAAATTTTATGTTTATTTGACAAGTACCAAAAAGGGGAAGATTGAAAGGATATCTTCGATATAAATTTATTTATATATATGTTTTGTTATTTGTGATAAACATTAAATTTAAATTCACTTAGTAATCCTCCCAATAGGTCATTGATTTAATTGATTAATCAAAAGCTAAGAGTTATATTTGGCAAGTCATTTTAAAATATCTGTTTATTCCTTCGTACCAAAAATACATTTATTTTTAAAGGAATATTTCTGTTTCGCAATATGCGTGTTGAGGAATCGTAAAATATGATGTCCTTCATCTTCCTATTGCAACATTAAAATACATGAAGCTCGAAAAAGGATTATCCTTATGTGATATTCTTTAGACCACTCATGTGACATTAAAAACAAAAATTTCATTTAAAGTAATTTATTCCATATTTAAATGTTTTATTATCTTTCGGAATAAATTATTTTAAATCTTTTAAAAATAAATCCTTTAATCTGCAATGGCTTAATTTTTCTAAACAAAGGATTTATCTTCTCCATATTAATATTGGTCTTGAAAAATATTAATATCATTTTTAAATATACCTTTGGAATATTTTCTCCCGGTCTCTCAAATTCTTTATTTTTCGGAGAAAAATATTCACAATGCTTAGAAAGGTTTTTCAATGTATCAAAATCATAATTTATCATGAACACTTTATTTCTAAGTATTTTGGTATCAAGATATTCGTCAAAAGGTCTTCTCGAGTATTTAAAAGACGAAGTGTCTCGGTTTTTCTTAAACCAGTTTAAATCTTAGAAAATCGGTTTAAATACTTTAAAATAATTCCCAACCCACCAAAGTATTTTATCTTTATGGTAATATATTTTAAGTATTTATTCAAGTTTTAAGTTTGGCCAAAATCCTTCTTCGGATATTTCAAAAGAATTGTCGTATTTTATTCGAAACCCGAAAGGCTGATTTAATCATTTTAAATCCAAATAAAATATTTCCACTTGCCAAATTGACTTGAAACTTGAGATTAGCCAGTTATATATTATTCTTAATGCATGGTAAAAGTTTCGGAATTTTTCGAGAACTTTCATTTTTCTGCGTTTTCTCGCTGTCTGTCCGAACTTCGACTGAACGTTTGACCAAGCTAGGGTTGACCAAAAATCACCAAAATTTCCAGAGTGCCATTTTCCAATATTCTAAGATTTATCATAATTTTTCTGGAATTTATTTCGCACGTTCGAAAAATCACATTATTTAAGTGTAACGGATTTATTACCGTTATCTCGATTTGCGTGCAACTTCTAGAGCTTTTTAAGTGCTGAGAATTCAAAAGGAAGGTGCTAGTTCGCTTCCTTAATTGAGCACATGGGATAATGGAAGTACTTGGTGGCCAAGGTTTGCTTGTGTCATGGATGACTTCATCTTTTGCTTATGTCATGCATGACATCATCCTCCACCATTTGCCTATAAATACAAGCCTCCCCCCACCTATTTTTCTTCAAGCTAAGAGCCAAATATATGCTGAGATTTTGAAGTTAAAATACTCTCCCAAAATTTATTCAAGCACCCATCATATTTACTTCATCTTTAAAACCTTCGATTCTTCATATACTTCGTTATATACACAAGGTTTTAAACCCCGAGGCTTCGTACCACCCAACCTAGCCAAATCTCGCCTAGATCATTTTCATACCACTCTATTTGTCCTCCCGAAGGGCTGCCCAAAGTTCGTGTGCAAATCCAAAATCCGGTCGAACCTCCGACGAATTTTTCCGGCGAACTTTTCGTAAGTGGTTATTTTAGCTTCGTTTTTACTCGTGTCTTAACCGACCATTTTTGACAAAGGGCTTTTGAACAAAAATATTCTTTTCATCTTTAAAGCTCTCTTTGTTTACAAAACGCACGAGTTAGCCACTCGTTATATATTTGTGCGTGTGTTTTGTCCCGGAACCTAACTCGTATCCTTTGAGATTTCCTCACCAAACTTTGGAGGGATCTTTGCCTTGGCACGGAAAGCCGGATATAAGGCCAAAGGTATTAAGTTAGTGAGACACCCATTTTTCAGCCCTGTGCTCGGTGGGGATATCATTAAGATAAGTTACGTGGTTCCCGATCCCGTGTGTGTGAGTGTGATTATCGACTGCATCTTATATCTATAAATCACTCGACACTAATTAATCATAACTCTCGTAGCGTGCCCGTACGTGGCTTGCTCAGGTTATTAAAATCAATTATTTATATTTTCCGCGCGATATAAATTGTTGGACTAATCACCGTTAGTGTTGTTATAATCGACGAACCTTATACCTGACCGTGATTATTGGACTGACTTAGCGGACTAAAATCTTATTAAAACAAGGACATATATTTCGTAGATATTGTATTCTAACTTTTGCAGTGAGGTGAAGTGAAGTGAGGTGATCTTCGTTCTAAGACCCAAGTCCTTGACGTATTGACGGGGAGTTAATAGTCATTGCACCGTGAAGAAGAGGAAAGACCCGAGATCTAATACCTAAGACCCGAGACCGACAAAAGGTGTAGAAATACAAAGACTACACAAGGTTCTACATCGACTTTGAGGAAGTAATGGGGAGTTACGTTCCAAGACAAGCTTTGTAGGTGTTTTTACATTTATAGTGAGGAGGTAACGGGAACTTACGCTCCAAGATATATATTTGTAAAGGCTTCTCCGCCTACTTTAAAGGAGTATCTTTATAGTAGAGAAAATCTTGAGTCCAGTGAGGAGCTCGGGGACTAGACTAGGGGTGAGTGGACTCCATCGGTTGAGTTAGCCACCGCGAACCAGGATAAAATCCCTCGTGTGGTATTTTTTCTCCTTGCTCTTTGCTTCCGCATTTACAACTGCCATTAATTTAGATACAAGCTTTTAAAAAAGGGGATAAACTTTTTAAAACGCCATAAAGTTTTTAAACTGGTGATTAAGCTATTCAACCCCCCCTTCTAGCTTAATTATCCCTCATTTAGGACCTAACAATTGGTATCAGAGCAGTTGCTTTTATTTGTGCTATTTGACTTTTAAGCACTATAAAAAGTAGATCCGATATGACCTCCTTTATTTGATGGCACGAACTTTTCCACATGGAAAACAAGATTTCGCATTTATGCTAGAAGTCAAGGTGTCAAAGTTTGGATGGCCATAGAAGATGGTACAATTATTCCGACTAAAATAGTCGACGATATTACTATCGAAAAGAAAGTAAGTGAATATACTCACAATGAGGAAGATAGAATGAATATCACCGCTAAAGAGGAAATGGTTCTCACAAGTGCACTTGAAGAAAAAGAATATAAACGAGTAAACAATTGCAAGTCCGCACAAGAAATGTGGAACAAGTTAGTAGTAACCTATGAAGGAACTATCGACAGAAAAGATTCTCGAACGGATACTTTGATCCAAGAATACGAGAACTTCAAACTCCAAGATGGAGAAAATATCATCGACATGGAAACAAGATTTACTCGTATAGTCGATGAATTAGCTCAACTCGGAAAGAATTATACTCGTAATGAGAAGAATCGTAGGGTTCTTAAATCTTTACCTCCGAGTTGGAAAGTTAAAGTTACAACTATCAAAGAGATGCACAATCTCAATGATTACCACATCGATAACTTATTCTGAAACCTTCGTGCTTACGAAGAAGATAATGTTCCGGATATTGTCGTTCCTAAATGGAAGACAAAAAGAAAAATATGGCTTTGAAGTCCATATTAATCGATGAGGATGAAAACGACGAGGAGTTGAATGAAGAACTCCAAAATCTGGATGAAAGCGAGATCGCTCTCTTGACGAGACAACTCCGTCGTGTACTTCAAAGTAAAGCTCAAAGGTATGGAAAAGGCTTCCTTAAATCGAATAATCAACAAAGAGTTTTTAACTCTAATGGAAGGCCTAATTACTCTCCAAACTATACTCCAAATTATAAGAGTAATTATCCTACTACGGGCTATAACAAAGGCAAAATCAATCAAAGCCCTAATGCTTATAATCATGCCAATAACAACCATACTTACACTCCTCCTAAACCAAAAGAACAAAATCCGGAGGAAGCACAAGATGTGTGTTTTGAGTGTAAGCAACCCGGTCACTTTAAACGGGAATGTCCTAAAATTTCTAAAGGAAGGATTCTCGTGGCTGAAAATGGTTGGGATTTAAGTGAAGATGAAGAGATCTCGGAAACCAATGAAGAAGTGGTCAACTTGTGCTTGATGGCTCTCGAGGATGATTCTTCGTCATCGGATGTCTCCACTTCAAATGATGAGGTAAGTTCTCGAACTAAAGTCTTACATAACTTACATCTCTTTAGTGAATCTTCATTGCATTTATTGGATATGAGTAAAAGTGATTTGATTGATTTGATGGTTGAAATAAATAGAATAAGTAGCAGTGCTAATCAACGTACACTCTCACTATGGTCCGAGAAGGAAAATATTGAAAAGTTAAACAAAACTCAAGAAGAAGAGTTATCTCGGATTAAGGATTTAAATCTTAAAAATGAGGAAGAAATCTCATCTCTTTGTGAACAAAATGATATCTTGAAAAATGAGCATAATAAGAGTAAAGATATTATTATGAGATTAGAAGTTGAAAATGTTTCCTTAGTTCTACAAACCGAGGAATTAGAAAATGAGAAGCTACAATTAAATGGAGATAATACTAAGCTTCATATTGACTTGTTGAACTTGAAAATCCAAAATGATTCATTAACTCAAGAAAAATCAACTTCGGTTTCTGAAAAAGATAACCTTGAATTAGTTCATGCCTTGAAAGAAAAAGACAAGATATTTGAGTTAGAAACTCAAAAGTTGAAGGATGAACACTCCAAGATTTTAGCTCATGCCTTAGATCAAGAAAGAATTCTTATTGATAAATTAAATATCTTGATTAAGGAAAATGAAAATCTTGAAGTTGTAGTTCAAAGGTTCACTAAGGGAAATAAGATGTTAGATAGAATGGTACATTCTAAGATATCATATAATCATCAAGGATCAGGATATGATAAAAATGCTCAACCTAAAAAGTTTGTACAAGACAAGAAACAAACTACCTTTGTTCCCACTTCACCTAGATATAAATGTTCATATTGCAATAAAGATGGACATACGGTTGAATATTGTAAAATCAAGAATGGTGAGATTAAGGGGAAGTATGTATGGGTTCGTAAAGGAACAAAACCATATCCTAAGGTTGATCAAAAGGTGAGAAATAAAAACGTTGATAACACTCAAAGAAAACCACGTTTTAGTTATGTTCAACAACCTATTTCGTATCAACATAGGAAAACAAGGTATAATGCTTATTCGATTGGACAAACTTCTAGAAGTCGTTTTATTCCTAGTCAACATTTCTGTCCATAAAATACCATGTATTATCCAAATGATAGAAATAACATGTATCAAGGTGTAAACTTTCAAAGAAACAATTCTGTAAGAAACCCAAGATACTATGACTATTCTAGGAATGTTGCATCTAGAAACTCCTATGTGCCTAATCATGATTATGCTATGCCTAGTTTCTATCGTGCGAACTCGAATGCTTATTATGATACACTAACCCGAGGACCCTTAAGACGAAAGGGTGCCTATAAATTTAATTGATTTGTTTTGTAGGTGTGCCTTGTTACTAAGCATGATATGTGGTACCTTGATAGTGGTTGTTCGAGACATATGACCGGTAATAAGTCTCTCTTGAATGACATTAGAAAGGTTGCTGCTGGAACTGTCACGTTTGGAGATAGTAGCTATGGTATTGGAGATATTGGTAATGAACATTTCAAAATTGCTAATGTACAACTAGTTACGGGACTTAAGTACAATCTTCTCTCCATTAGTCAACTTTGTGATAATGGATATAAGGTAATTTTCTATCCTACTCATTGTTCTATTTTAAATAAGGATGGAAAATCGATGCTTACTTGTCCCCGTAGCAAAAATGTGTACACATGTGATATTAGCAAACATTCTAATGTATGTCTATTTTCTACTCTTGATGATCCATGGTTGTGGCATCGTAGATTAGGACATGCGAATATGAAATTAATTAAAAGTATTTCATCCAATGATCATGTTAGGGGTATACCTAAGTTAAACTTTAAAAAGGATCATATTTGTGAAGCTTGTGAGATAGGAAAGCAAATTCGAGCATCTCACAAAGCTAAATTGATGGTATCTACCTCTAGACCTCTTGAGCTATTGCATATGGATTTAATTGGACCACTTCCGGTACAAAGTCTTGGAGGTTGTTCATATACCTTGGTCATTGTTGATGATTTTTCACGATATACGTGGACAAAATTTCTCAAAGCTAAAAGCGATGCTTTTGAATCATTCACTTCTTTATGAAAAAAGATTCAAAATCAACAAAATAATACCAATGTCTATATAAGGACTGACCATGGTAAGGA
The DNA here is from genome assembly GCF_001625215.2 of Daucus carota subsp. sativus. NCBI lineage: Eukaryota > Viridiplantae > Streptophyta > Magnoliopsida > Apiales > Apiaceae > Daucus > Daucus carota. Next base: position 21,965,692 of record NC_030383.2, read on the forward strand.
ATTTGAGAATTCTAGTTTTACTACGTTTTGTGAGTCAAATGGAATTACACATGACTTTTTTGCACCTTATACTCCTCAATCTAATGGAGTTGTAGAAAGGAAAAATAGGACTTTACAAGAAATGGCAATTACTATGCTTAATGAATATCGTCGTCCTAAATATTTTTGGGCCGAAGCTATGTCTACCGCTTGTCATATCTTAAATCGAGTATTATTACGTCCTATGACTCAAAAGACTCCCTATGAATTGTATTATGGTAAAACTCCTAAAGTTAGTTATTTTAGATTTTTCGGGAGCAAATGCTTTATTTTAAATTCTAAAGAATACCTTACAAAGTTTGATCCTAAATCAAATGAAGGTATATTTCTTGGTTATTCTACCAATAGTAAAGCATATCGTGTATTTAATCTTAAAACTCTTGTGGTGGAAGAATCTATGAATGTTGCTTTTGATGAATCAAAACCACCCTTGAAGTATATTGATCTTGTGGATAAAGAAGATGCCGAACAAGATGGTGTCGAAGACGTTATTCGTCAATTCGAAAATATGGATATAGGAATTTCCCCTCCTAATAATCCATTAGAATTGTTGCAAACCGGTGAAGAACTTCCTAAAGAAATCCCTATTATTAGAAGTCATCCTTTGGATAATGTTTTAGGGGATTTAACTAAAGGAGTTCAAACTCGGTCACAAGTTCAAAATGTTGTAAATCATCTTAGTTTTCTTTCGCAAATCAAGCCTAAAACTGCTAAAGAGGCTTTGCTTGACGAGGATTGGATATCCGCAATGCAAGATGAATTAACCCAATTTTCTCGTAGCAAAGTATGGGAACTCGTTCCACTACCCGAAAATAATTCCGTGATTGGAACTAAATGGGTATTTAGAAATAAATTAGATGAGAATGGAACGGTTGTTCGAAACAAAGCACGTTTGGTGGCTCAAGGATATACTCAAATGGAAGCACTACAAGAAAAACATGATCCTACAACCGTTTTTCACCGTTGTTTGATGTCAAAAATTTTCGTCGTCTATTGAGGAGCCGTGTGATTTTGATCATACAATAGTGCATCGAACCATTACTAGAAGCTACAGACACAACAGGTTCATAACTGTTACCGAAACTGTCATTCAACAACAGGTTTTATAAAAGACTATATTGTTGGAACAGTTTACCTGCAACGGTTTTTCTCAAGAAGACAACGGTGTATTACTGTCAACTAAGAGTGTAGAATTTCTATATATTATTTGTCAAACAACGGGTAGTTTGTTGAATGTTGTTTGAAAGGCTAACCACAATAGGTTTAGGACAATACATTTATGGTATGATGTCTTAGACAACAGCTTGAGCCTGAGTATTGTAAGGAAGTCTTTCAAACATCGGTTTGTGAAATGTATTTCCAATAATGAGCTGTGGTTAACTGCCATTTTAAAGCTCTTTAGACCACATTTTTAGTTTAACTCCTATTGTAGTGTACCTTTTGAGACAACAGCGTCGTATATAATGTTGTTTGAAAGGCTAACCACAACAGTTTTAGGTCAATACTGTTATTTTATGCTGTCTTAGACAATAGGTTGAGCTTAAATATTGTAAGGAACTATTTCAAACAATGGTTTGTGAAAGTATTTCTAATACTAAGTTATGGTTAACTGCCATCTTAATGCTCTTTAGACCACATTTTTTGTTTAACGCATATTGTAGTGTTATCCTTGAGATAACACCATCGTATATTTTGTCGTTATGTGAACATGATAGACACAATATTACCATGTTTTAAAGTGTTGTGAATAGAGCTTTAGTCAACTGTTAAAACAATGTTATAGTGTTGTTCCAAGTAGTTTGGTACAATGGCTGCTTTTGATTGAGAACATAATCATATGTTGTATATAAAATTCTGCATATAAAATCCTGATTTCATCCAAACCACCTGTTTTCTAAAAACTAAATCCCAAAAATCAATCCACCAAATATCAATCCACCAAACGAACAAACCGAGAACTAACTACCAATCACAAAAAAATCAAAATCCACCAAACCAACAAACCTAGAACTAGATAGAACAAGAACAAGCCAATATATATAAATTCACCAAACCAACAAACTTAGAACTAGCTAGAACAAGAACAAGCCAATATATATAAATCCACTAAACACATATCAATCCAACAATCTTAGAACAAGACAATATATATATATATATATCCACCAAACATCTAATATAAATCCACCAAACACAACCAATCCAACAATCCTAGAACCCTAGAACCAGAACAGGGCAATATATATAGATTGAGCACAATATATATAGATTGACGATGCAATCTACTAATAGATTGAGACAAATCTATCAATCTACCGACAATTCTGTTTGGATTGGACCAAAAAGTGCATCACCATGACCAACTGCATAATTTAAAGTTCAAATCCGACTACTAGTTCAAACAAAAGACCACAAATTTGGAACCTAGATTGCATGGTGTTTCATGAAATATTTTGCAAAATCACAGCGGATCTCGTTAATGTCATCATCAGTGTAAACCAAGTTTGATCTGCGCATCCACTGAAAAATAACTTAAAATTTTACATAAGTCATACAATTAAGTACTGTACGAGTAAGAGTATAAGTCAATGGGAAAACCCAAAGTGAAAATCTCACCTTAGCAGCAAACTCAAGTTCTTTGTCCTGAACAATCTCCTTCATGTAGCGCATCACAAACAGGCCATAATCCTTGGTTCCTGACTGCACTGGAACTCCCTGGATAAATTAAAAACGCATTACGAAAGCTGTGAATTGGAGAGAAAGAAGCTCTTGTATGTATATTGCAGAGAGATAACTATACAAAACAGATTTGGTGAATGTAAAAAATAAGTCTCTAAACTATGAGTGCAGTAGTGTTTATATACAAGCATTAATCTAACTAACTTCTATCCTTAACAACTAATTGAGATGTAACAAATAATTATTTAATTACAATATCAACTAACTGAGATGTAAGAAATAATTATTTAATTACAATATCCTTAATGGCATAGAAAAAATATGATGAGAATTGATTACTACCGCCATGTTCTCCCACAAAATTTTCTTCTTGACAACCTTGTTGAGATCCTCTTTGTAAATTTTAATGGCACTACAACCAAAATAATACCAGCAAAACCATTAAGCAACTGAAAAATGCGTGGTCTATCAAAGTTCAAGACTCCATACAGAGATTTTAGAAGCTGAATCTTACTTGTCGACAACATCCAGCCATTCCACATTAGCGATTCGACGTTTTTGAGGGTCCATGTGGTAGACAACCACTGCCTCAGGATTTGCAACAGTTAAATTCCAATGGTTCCTACACAAACATGAACGAATTGAAGCCTTGTCATAAAAATTGAAACTTAGAAGCTCCAAAAAAAAAATCAATTTAAAAAGGCATGTGATCCTGTTTAGCTAAAACATTATATGAGAATGTCTAACTAGCTAGCTCTTGGATTAAAACTTACACGTCATTGTAAGGCATAAGAAAGATTGCCTTTTCTTAGCATTCTTAAATCGTGCAGCGAGTGCACGCGACCTCTGCCCTGCATTACCACAGCCAATGGCACCAATTGTGGTGGGATCTACGAACTTGATCATGTTGGTCATCTTATTTTTTTTGACATATTCGTTTATGGAGCTACATATAAAAATATGAGAGATTAAAAAAAAATCGTTTCTGGAGCCACAGATTAACTCTGAGATATTAAAAAAATTGTGGAGAAACTTACTGAATAAAAAGGACGATCACAGACCCCGACATTTCACCTCCAGAGCACACCGAATATATATCTGATAAGTAAATGGCCATTTTTTTTGTAGAGCCAAAGGCTTCGTGGGATAGCTGAAAAGAAACCGTTCGTTCATCAGCTAAGGCACCCTTTGCCCATGTCCACAAACGATTTAATGCAGATGGGTAATTTGCACGCATCTCAACAACAAGCTTTGGTTCAACATCAGCGACTAATTTATAAGTCTTCTTTTTTCCCTTTTTCTTGGCTTTCTGTAGAAAATACACATGAAAATAGTAAGAAAGAAAATACTAAATAAAAACATTCTAGCTATATAGTGCTATTCTAAATATTTTTACCTTCGGAGCTGACAAAACATTGGAAGTGCTATTGCTCCTCATTGTTATCAAGTTTCTTGGCCATGCAATAAAAGTTCCCATGGCTTGTTCCACGGTCAAAATCTGGTCACCGATGGGAAATGGAATCTTAGCATCTCCTTGAATGACTTGAGTGATTGACACTCTTGCATTCTCTTCCCCAAGTCTGACTCCATGGATTGTCTCCTCTCCTTCAACAACACCAACTTCATCAATCTTCGCACAAGCTACAATGTTGCTAAGCGATCCAAGAGCGAATTTACAAACAGAATTATCTGGAGCATTCACTTTCACTTCTTCACATCTGTCTTCCTCAAAAACAATTCTACAACTTTCATCCTTGCCATCCAACCTCTGAGCATCCTCAGGATCCACCCCTAAATCAACAAACAAACTCTCAATCTTTTGAATTTTCTGACCACCTCCCTCCTTTTCAACAGGAAATAAATTCTTTGCAGTTGTAGGTGTATCAGGATGGTTTACACCTGCATCAACATCAACCCCGCCGTTAGAGTGACAACTTGCTTGTTGGGAAGGATGCGTTGGAGTACAATCTTGTTGTACGGGCCTTTTCAAGATCTCTGCCCTCAGCTTTTCCATTTCAACAGCCCAAAAATCATCTCTCGCTTTAATTATTTTTGGAGTCTCCTCTGCCAAGTACCTCTGAACTCTTTCCTGTATCTTTTCATCCATTGTTCTAGCTTTCTTTTGCCTTGGAAGATCAAAATAAACCGACTGCTTTACATGAACACCTTGTCCACGGACCCGTCCACCATGCTCAGGCTTACCGAGCGCGAGTGTTAAAACATCATCAACACCTTCAGCTATTAGTTTCCCTTCCTTAACCTCCTTTTTCAATTTTTCCTAAAATATTAAGTGTACCATATTATCACAGTCTGAGCTATTTCCATGAAAAAGACTAACATAATTAAGTACCATATACTTTCAATTAATTAAGACAAAAATTAATATATAACTTACGATTTCCGTTGCTTTATCTTCAACAATTTTTCCTAAAAATTTACCATCTTTGTCCTTCCTTGCTAGGACCCAGGTTGACGACCGATCAACTTCCTCTTCATCTGGATGAGATTGATACTGCATTCACATGTATATGATCAGGAAAGTATAATAGTATAAATATGTTAGACAAATTAGTTTGTATTAGAATAATAACTATGTCATTTCACTATTACGCACTGTTAGGCCGAATAAACTCACTATATATGATAATATAGTGAACACAATCCAAGACAAACACAAGTATACGAGAATAACTCAATAAACTCTTATTCACAAATCACAGTAGCTTACAAATAATCTCTTAGTGATTTATATGTTATCACTAAGAGCTGCTAGGTTACACGAATGATATTCAATTGATAACTCATCTAGAGTAAACCCTAAGCTGTGTTTATATACACAGTTACATGATATCTACTGATTGATTTATAATTATCTGCTTCCTAAAATAATCTAATCAGTAGCTATCCTTCTGCTGTCCTGATCTGTACAATCTCTCTTGATCTTTATCTTCCTTATTTAGTCAGATATGCTCCTGAAAATCAGCCGCCTACAAACTCTGATCATTGCTTAACCTCTGATCCAGCTGTCAGTCGTTAAACTCTGATTTCGAGCTAAACTCTGATATTTGCTTCTGCACACTAAACAAGTTAGATATCTGTGACATCATCAAATATGTAACAATCTCCCCCAACTTGTGCATTAGACAAAATGAACAAGTTATATATATTTACTGATGATGTCAAAAACAATCAAGGACAAATGCATGAAGTAACTAATCTGCATAAATAAATCAAAACTTACAGAGTAGGCAGAACTAATTACAACTTACAGAACATAGCAGAACTAATTAGCCAATCAGTCTATATCCATAGCTCTCCTTAACAAACTGAGTAATCAGATCTTCTTCAATTTGTCTCAGAGTTTGTATCATTTGAGCTTTGACAGTCTTTAACTCTTCATCTTCATCTCCTGTCTGGTATATAGCTGATCTTAAGGCATTAGCCTTGCTTCTCTTCATGGCTTCTCCCAACTGAATTGCTCCTGGTCTTTCAGCTTCATTATTGTAACCCAGAATTCTGGTTCCAGCAATAGTCTCCATAACAGAGCTATTTTTCTCCATATCAATCTCTGAACCATCTTCTAAGGCTATCTTAGGCACATATTCAGCATCAGAAATTATCCCATAGAATCTTCTTTTCTCTTGGATAGTTCTCTTCATTCGGTCAGACCATCTCCTGGATGCTTCATTCTTTATCTCAAGCATATAGTGAATATGCTCAAGTTCCCTCAGAGATTTTATCAGTAGATCAGCTTCAGAAATTCTGTAAACTCTGCCAGATTCCAAAAATATGGCAATTTTCTCCTTGTCTTCTGGTCTTTAATGAGTGTCTATCAGAATTTGTACTGATTCTATTCTGTCAAGGTCTTTCTGTGTCACAATTTCTCCAGCCTTTTTAGTAAGAGGATATGGATCCCTGAAGATAGTTGCTGCACTTGTCTGTATTTTCTCCTTTCTGTGACCTAGACCTGTAGTGTCTCTTGCCTCTTTCCCTCTTGTTCCTTTTGCTCTGATCTGAGTGAATAAAGAGCTTTCCTTGTACTGACCTGTACCAAGGCTTCCAAATAAACTCTTCTTCTTAGGTTCAGCTGTGTCAACTTGAGCCTTGTCAGAGGTTGACTTGATCCAGGTGGCTTTGTCTTCAACTTGCTTCAGCTTTTCTTTCTTCATATCTTTAGCTTGAGCAATGTCAGAGGCTAAACTCTGATCAGTAGACTCAGAAATGATTGCAAGAGTTTGCTTAACTTCTGATTCAGCCTTCCTTTTAGATGGAACACCATCTATAATCTTTTTCCCTTTTTCACTAGAATCAGAGTCAGACTTCTTCTGATAAACTCTAGGCCTATTGATATCAGCATAATTGACTTCACTGATCACAATTCCTTTTCTTCTTGAAGAAGTTGATTTCTTTGAAGAGGAATCAGTGACCAGTTTCTTGCCATCAGAGCTTACTTTCTTCTGATCAATTTCAGCTTCCTTTTCATCAGACTTTGATTTTCTGATCTTCTTATTCTCAGCAGCCAACCTTTCTTCTTCTTTTCTAGCATCTTCAAGTGACACCCCTGGATTTTCTTCTTCAAATAAATTCTTTGCAACAGCTTCATCAAAATCCAGTTGTGTAGGAGCTTTGTAGAAAAGGGTTGTTTCCTCTCCCTGAATCCTCACTGTATGTCTTAAAATCTTAGATTCAGGATTACCAAGCTCAATTAGTTGCTCAGAGAGAGCTCTTGATTTACTGTCAGCTGGTATCAGAAGTTGAGACTTTGTAGTCTGAGTTTGTTGGGAACTGCTTCCAGCCTTATCACTCCTATTTTCCTTAGATTTACTCTGAGAGTATAAGATTATTTCAGAGTTTAAATTTCCAGACTCCTTCTTATCTTCATCCTCTTCCTCATCATCTGGTTTTCTCTGTTGCTGATCAACCTTGCATTTGTCTTTCAGTACTTTCTCCCCCTTTATGACATCATTGGGGTTGAGAAATTTTACCAGTTGAGCAACAGAGGAGCTCAACTCAGCCAGAGTTTGCTGCATGGATCTCTGAGTGGATTCTATTGATGAAAGTCTGGCTTCCACAGAGGAAGTTGGAGCTCTGTGCATCCTCTTGGAGTAACTTAGAGTACAAACCCTGTTCTCTGTAGGTTTGGAAGGAGGAATGTCACAGGCAGGAGCTGGTGATGCAGGTTGAACAGGTGAGGGATCTCTAACTGGAGAAACTTCCCTGACTGAAATGCTTTCTCTGATCTGAGCAGAGATTTCAGCTACAAGAATATCTGAGTCAATAGGAGGAACAGAAGTGACCTCTGTAGTATCTGCATCATCATCATCATCATCAGAAAATGTTTTAAACACCTCATAAGCCGAGTTTCTCATAATATGTGTTGTGAGAGGAATTGATACAACACCCCCAGAACTGTATAGCACAATTATAGGGATATCTGTTACGACTACGAAAATTACGGCTAGCTCTTAGGGGCTACCGTTAACATAAACTAAGAAAATGAATGAGAAACGAGTGTGTTTAAGGGCTGAGCTTGCAAAGAACCAAACAACGAGGCCGGAATTACGGAATTCCGTCCTGCGATTGCCCGGAAATATATGTCACAAAGGTTACACGTGCCTCTCTTTAGAGTGTAGAACTCGTGAAAATGATCCTCGTCCCTTTGCAAGGTGCCTACATACCCTATATTTATAGGGATCAAGCCCATGTAGTTCTTGATTTAGGACTCTGAAGAGATAAGCTCTTATCCCCTCTAGTTTAGGATAAAACAGCCTTCTTTCAGTAGTTATCCAGCGGTATCCCACTCCAAGTAGGTCACTTGAAGCCTTCATCTTGCATGATTATCCGAATTTATATGAATTATCTCCCCTTGGTGGTAATTATCTCCATAATGTACGTATTTATCTCTTAATTCGTAGATAAATAATAGCTGATACACTCCCAATATGTCTCCAATTCGTCCTTCTAGAAACAAAGAAGAAGAGTCCTGCTTGGAGTCTGCCTGCCATTCTGCCCAAGCGGCGGAAGCCCTGCCAGCGGCATCCCCTAGCTGCAGTCCCATAACTGCAAGCCAGGATGCACTTAGTGGTAACCCCTAGCAGCGGTAACCCCTAAAGCGGCTTCAGGTGCAACCCCATTCTGATGGCAGCCTTCATTATGCTTCCAATGCAAGTCCATATACCTTCTTGTACACCTTCAATGATTCACCCAGCTATGGTGAAGCCCATTATCCTTAACCAAATGATTCCAATAAGCCCAAGTGAAGCCCAAATAATATGATGGGCTATAAAATAAGCCCAGGGAGATTTTATGGCACAACAACTACCCCCCGGTTCCTTGAAGTATTAAATACGAGAGGAACCTAAGAACGGTAACCCTCAATCAACCAGCTGCAAACCCCTAAATTATGTCAGAGATTAATCGTAAATTATTTCTAAGCTTACGTGGGCGTAGCCCGGTGCAAGAAACAAGAAATAATTCAGACATAATTTCCACACATAATTATAAAACCAATTACATTAATTCAGTATAACCACCGCAAGCCTCGAATATTTGTTCCCAAAGATAATTAAAATTACTCCCCAAATGTCACTGAAATTCCACGATTTTTTGCTCCATCTTTCCAGTTTCCCGCGTGTGTCACGTCAGCTTATGATAAGGCTGATCCCAATTATCTAGGGGTTTAATTTGAATTCAAATTAATTTAAAACCCAACTGAACTCCTAATAATGCGGCTAGTTGTAGAGTTCCAGCTAAACTCTCCCTCTTCACCTGCCTAGCTTCTCCTCGGGAAGCCGTGCATCATCAAGGCTATCTTCACGCCTTTCCAATCCAACCATGCCACCTGGCGCGTGTGTCTCCCACTTACCACTACTATAAATTCATGCCTCCGAAGCCTTGTTTCACTTTTTACTTTTAACTCTCACATCTCCCCTCTTACACTTCCCTCACACTCGAAGCACTTCAGACGCTAGTTTACTCCTTCCGGCGACCCTTCGGCTTTTCTCCGACTTTCAACTAAAGGTATGTTTCTTGACCTCCGGCTTTCCTTTTCGTTACATTCATCCACGTTTGTGGCTAGATGCTTGTATGATCCATGCCTGTCTGCCCCTTTTTCTCTTGACTGTTCACCTCGGTATGCGTGCACACACCCACATTCGCCTGGCTCGATGTTACCATGCCTGATTAAACTGCTAATTTGCCCTGCATGCCAGTTATAGTTAAACATGTACACTCATCCTTTGAATATACACACACCACTGGTTTTAATTGACCCCCATTAGGCCCTGATTGTTTCCCAACTGGGTTATCGCCCTTGATGTTGTCGCATTACTTTGAGGCCATGATCGTAGCCCTAGATTGTAAACCCTAGGTTCCCAATTGCTTCCAGGAGGAACCCCTCTTTCACAATCGAACCCCCTTTTTGTGCCCTTTACCTGCTGTGAATGTATTGTTTGCGTGATTTGCTTGCTATACTTGTTTAGCTGGCATCTTAGGATTATGATTGGGCGTTGATTGTTGTGGTTGAGATTAGGGTTAGGATTAGGCTTCCCGCTCCGGGTCCCTTGTTGGGCTTCCCGAAGAAGATGAACCGTCCTCCGTGGCCTGTGCTACTTCCTGTGAGGGATGTAGCCCTCTTACACTTCAGGGCTTCAACTGAAGCCTTTTCATTCCTTCTTCACCCCCGTAGGGCTCCACCCTTGCAGCCCAGTCTTCCGCAAACCCTTTCTCCTTCTCCCTTTTTGTTTTTCTTTCTCTCGACCTCTCCTCATCTTGCTTTGTCCTTTCGTTAACCCATCCTTTCCTATTGTAGATGTCTCAAGGATCCATGTCCTCACACTCTTCTCAATCTGCCACCAGCAAGGCTCCCGTTGTTGCGGTTGACACGGGATCCTCTTTTAGCCAGGACCTTCAACCTGCTCGGCCCAGTTTAGGGGTTAGCTCCAGAACCCGCTCCAGGCGCAATTTGGTGGTGAAGGAGCTCAACTGGACAACCTCTGAGTCCAGTAAGGCGGATGGGACCTCGGGCCTCCCGCTGGACCCCGCTGCTGAAGCCCTCGAGGGGAGCCCCGAGGAGGCTGAGCGGGAGGTTGAAGCTTCCGTGGAGGTGATCGAGCCTCCAGCTGTAGTCCTGGCCTGCGAGCATATGGACTCCATCATGACTCCTGTTCGGCTGCAGTCCCTATTGGAGTCCTGCAACCCTGGCTGCACCTTGGGGATCCCGAAGCCAGGAGAGAGGTGTCACCGCTTTGACACCCTCAAGCCAGGCACTGGCTACCCCAAAGCCGTGCTTTCCGCCCAGTTCTTCAGGCTGGGTTTGTCTCTCCCCCTCCATCCTTTCATCCTGGAGGTCTTGGACTTCTATGAGATCTCCCCCATGCAGCTCACCCCCAACTCTTACCGCATGGCGGTCTGCCTCTACATCCTCTATGACATCCACCATGGGGTGAGGATGTCTGCCTTGGAGTTGGGCTGGTTCTTCCAGCTGAAACTTACCGGCAGGACCCCAGGGTTCTTCTACCTTACTGCCTGGAACACCCATCACAAGAAGGGTATCAAGGGCAACCGCCAGTCGATGTCGGACTGGCAGAAGCTCTTCCTCTACTGCTATGACTGCCCAGTCTACAGGAAGGACTTCAATCTCTCCCCCAGTAAGCCAGCTTTCCCTTAATCCATTGTCTAGTTCAGTCCTTTAGGGTTCCCGTTTAGTCTTCTTATGCTTGTATTTGTTGTAGACATGCCAGTGCAGACTCCTCTGGCGGGAGAGTCCCTTGAGAGGGCCAAGCATGTGTTGGGGCTATCCACCGGGCTAGGTGATGGTTCCAGCCTGCTTACTCCAGAAAATCTGGAGAGGCTCGGTTTTTCCACTACGGTGGTAGACGCATCCCCCGTTGACGAGGGGGGTGCAGATGTGGAGGCGACGGGAAGCCCAGGTTTCCTCCTAGCTTGCACCTTTGAACTTATTTTCCTTATATGATATTTGCTTTATAAATTTCCTTCCTGCGTGCTTTATGATTTTTATGCCATCCGCTATGCTTGCATCTTCCCATATTTCTGTATATGTTTGGATATTGTCTAATTGTTTCTCCTTGTTTCTTTCCACAGATATGGCTGCCAACATCCCCCGGTTCATCAAGCGTTCCACGAAGTACGAGGATCTGTTCGGGGAGGCCTCCGATTCTCAGGCTCCCCTCCCTGTCAAGCCACTCTCCCAGCTCCCTTCTCCCTCTCTGGAGCAAAAGAAGACCTCCTCCGGGGGTCGAAAGCGGGACCCCTCCAAGACTGCTGAGGCGGGGTCTTCAGCTGAAGGCCGTACAAGTAAGAAGCCCAGGTTAACCCTGGCCCGCAGCTCTCCCGCTTCCTCCTCTTCTCAAAAGACTCAGCTCTTTCAGCGAATGCTCTCCGACCAGGTCCCCGAGGCTACCGTCCGGGAGTGGGACAGGCTTTCAATAGCCGAGGCCACCCGTGACAAGGTGGTGGCCAACGCTAAGAGCCTGTTCCTCGATCTGAAGATGGGGGAGCATGTTGCTGACACAGCCCGGGTCAATGAGAAGATGAGGGCGGATTTGAAACAGGCTAAGGCGGACCTGGCTTCCGCCGTCAAAGATAGAGATCTAGTGCGGAAAGCCAACCAGGAGCTGAAGGAGGCTGAAGCCAAAGTCCGTGAGGAGAGGAGGAAGGAGGACGCCGTGAGGCGTTCCTTAGAGGAGGAGACAGATGGCCTTGGGAAGATGGTGAAGAGGCTGGAGGGCCAGGTGAAGGAGCTGCAGGAGGCTGCCGTTGCTGCAAAGGCGACGAGGAAGGAGCGGGAGGCCGCCGTTTTTGAGGCCGGAGTTGCCGCAGGGGTCAAGGACTGCGTGAAATCGGCCTACCACTTCTTCCCCGACAACGACTGGGCCAAGTTGGGGCCTGATGCTGCGGTAGCCCTGGAGGAGGCGAAGGCCGAAGATGCTTCTGGCCAGGAGAAGGTTCCAACGACTTCCCAAGGTTTCTCCGGGGATGGTATTGAAAAGAGGGGTGTGGCTGAAGACGAGCCGAAGCCCGTGGAGCTGATCTCTGCGGGAACTGAGGTGACGCCCCCGGAAGGGGTTCCAGCTACAACCCTAGCGACCACTCAGGCTCCGCAAGACATCCTCCCTGCCGACGAGAAGGGCTCCTCCTCTCCTGCTTCCTGATCTTCCCTCCTCTTTGTTAATCAAACTTTTATTTTTTTGTTAATTCTGAACTTGTGCGTGGCGCTCGTCGTCACGAATTTGGTATTTTTGGATGAGGGTGCGGGCACCTCGGAATGCCCCGCAAGATATTTTGTTGTTTCAAGGGACCTCCCCCTGTTGGTGCGGGGAGGAATTTTCCTTTGAATTTATTATTCTCTTTATAATAGCTGCTTTTTGCTCCTTCATTTGCTTTGCATAACTTTTTTGTATTTCCCTGGATATTATTGTGTTGGTCGCCTAACTCTTCCATGCAGGTAGAAAGAATGAATATAGGGGATAGCCCTTGCGTTGAAAGCGTACACATTGTTTACTTTCTGGGGGGTTGTGATCCTTGGAACTTTGTTTTCCAAGGTCGCTTCCTTCTTTGCGGATGTATGTTGATGTATACGATTGTGTTAACTCCCCAATAGCGTATATAAAAGCACTTAGTCTTTCCTTGTAATAACCCATTTAGGCACGACTGAATTTGATCTCACATGTGTGAGAACCTAGGGACACCATTGGGTGTAAGCCTTAAAATGACCCCTAGGTGTAAGCCTTTAGAGTAGTCTCCAAGTATAAATTCTGAGATAATTTTACAACGTAGGCCTTGTAATAATTCCTCCAAATAAGTTCTGAAATAATTCCACGAAGTGAGCTTTTTAGTAATCCCACCAAGTTGGCCTTGTAATAACTTCACCAAGTAATCCTTATGAGCCTGGATAGGTTTTAAACTCGAAAGCCGCGAAAAGCCTTCGGCCTTGAAAGCCTTGATAGGCTTGAAACCTTGAAAGGTTGAAAAGCTTTAGCCTTGAAAGCCTTGATAGGCTTGAAACCTTGAAAGCTTGAAAAGCTTTAGCCTTGAAAGCCTTGATAGGCTTGGAACCTTGAAAGCTTGAAAAGCTTTAGCCTTGAAAGCCTTGATAGGCTTGAAACCTTGAAAGCTTGAAAAGCTTTAGCCTTGAAAGCCTTGATAGGCTTGAAACCTTGAAAGCTTGAAAAGCTTTAGCCTTGAAAGCCTTGATAGGCTTGAAACCTTGAAAGCTTGAAAAGCTTTAGCCTTGAAAGCCTTGATAGGCTTGAAACCTTGAAAGCTTGAAAAGCTTTAGCTTTGAAAGCCTTGATAGGCTTGAAACCTTGAAAGCTTGAAAAGCTTTAGCCTTGAAAGCCTTGATAGGCTTGAAACCTTGAAAGCTTGAAAAGCTTTAGCCTTGAAAGCCTTGATAGGCTTGAAACCTTGAAAGCTTGAAAAGCTTTAGCCTTGAAAGCCTTGATAGGCTTGAAACCTTGAAAGCTTGAAAAGCTTTCCTTCCCACCGGTGCAGCCAAGTTATCAAGTTGCGTTCACGACTTTTAGTGTTTTTGATTCCCAAATTTATTTGAATTTTAAGCTTCACGAATACTGTTAATGATATGTCTACTACCCCCCGAGTTCTTTAGCATAATTTTAATTATGGTGGAGAACTAGGTGCAATTGAAGCCTTAAATAATTTTTAGAGCATACATGAAGTATCCAATTAACAATCATGGTAAGCAAGCATACACAACATTTTCATAACGGAAAGCTGCGAAATTTTATTGAATCACATGGCAGAAATTGACATAGCATAACATTGGGGGGTGCAACGACACTACCCCCCGAGCGTCCTAGCAAGTAAAGCAAATAGTAGCCTGATAATTTTCCTAAAAGCATGGCGATTACAACTAATAAATCGCCTTTATTTCCTGACCCTTAAGCCGAAGCCTACAGAAATACTACCCGGGTGAAGCTACTGGTATTACCTCTTTAAGTGTTGAGCGTTCCATGCCCGTGGTATGAGTCTTCCATCCATGTCTGTGAGGTGATAGGTACCTTCCCAAAGCACTGTTTTGATGATATATGGGCCTTCCCACTTTGCACCGAAGGCCCCATGAGCGGGAACCCTCATGTTAGGCATCATTTTTCTGAGAACTAGGTCTCCCGTTTTGAGGGGTCGAGCCCTTACTTTCTTATCAAAATATTTACGGGTCCTCTGTTGATATGCAGCAAGTTTCAACTGAGCCGTATCTCGTACTTCTTCAATCAGATCTAAGTAAAGCCTGTGGTTGACTTCATTATTCTCAGGGTCGTAGTTATCCCTTCGAAAAGATCCTGCTCCAACTTCTACGGGAACCATGGCTTCACACCCGTATGTTAGGGTGAACGGGGTTTCGCCGGTGGTAGACCTTGGAGTGGTATTGTAAGACCACAACACCATGGGAAGTTCCTCCGGCCAGCATCCCTTTTCCTCTTCTAGTTTGGCTTTCAGGGTGTGCTTAATAATTTTGTTTACGGCCTCCGTTTGACCGTTGCTCTGAGGGTGGCACACCGCGGAGAAGCCTTTCTTTATGCCAAGGTTTCCACAGAAATCCATCATTTCATTGCTGTCAAACTGTTTCCCATTGTCTGATATGAGCTTGTAGGGAACCCCGTATCGATAGACGATCGCGCGATAAACGAATTCTACCAACTTCCTTGCAGTGATGGAAGCTAGGGGTTCAGCTTCAGCCCATTTAGTAAAGTAATCCACAGCCACGACTGCATATTTCACCCCTCCTTTCCCTTTTGGTAATTCACCAATTAGATCTATACCCCAAACAGCAAACGGCCAGGGGCTTGTCAGGGTTTTCAGGGGTACCGCGGGGCTCTTGTTTGTATTAGAGAACCTTTGGCAACTGTCACAGGCCCTGGCGAAGGCATGAGCATCCTTGTGTAGGGTAGGCTAGTAGTAGCCTTGACGGAGGATTTTGTGAGCGAGGGAGGCACCCCCCGAGTGATTCCCACAGATTCCTTCATGCACCTCGCGCATAATGTATTCACACCTTACCCCAGCAACGCACCTGAGGAGGGGCCGATTGAATCCCCTTTTGTAAAGGATTCCATCATAAATTACATACTGGGCTGCCTTGTACCTCAATTTCCTGGCCTCATCTTTGTCCGTAGGCAGGGTTCCGTTGGCTATGTATTCATGGATTGGGGTTGTCCAGAGGTTAGTCTCATCAGCTTCAACATCCATGACTTCAATTTTGGGGATGCTAGGCTGATGCTGGATTTCGAGGGGGATCACCCCGAGCATGTGTGCATCCCTCTGAGAGCCTAATTTGGCTAAGGCATCAGCATCTGCATTCTCAGACCTTGGTATTTGCTCTAGCTTGATTTCCCTGAATTTCCCAATTAGTTCCTGGGCATACCGCATATAGAGATCGGTGCGGGGACCCCTAGCTTGGAAGCCTCCTCGGATGTGCCAGACTACCAGCATAGAATCACTGTAAACGTTCATGTTTTCCACTCTCATTTCCAAGGCCAGCTTCAGGCCAGCTATTAGGGCTTCATACTCCGCGTCGTTGTTAGTGGCGTTGAAGTCGAAATGAATGGAGCTTTGCAGCTTATGGCCTTCCGGACTGACTAAGACAATGCCAGCCCCGGCCCCATTTCCATTTACAGCCCCATCGACGTACAGGTTCCACCAAGGGGAACAATTCTCGGGTATGGCTACTGGAGGCTGGGGTTGAGGTATGCATTCCATCCCTTCGACTTCAAAAGTGGGTGGAAACTCCAAGATGAAGTCAGCTAGCGCTTGCCCTTTTATTGCGGTTCTAGGCTTGTACTCTATGTCAAACTGGCCTAGCTCGACTGCCCATTTCATGATTCTTCCCGAGGCTTCCGGCTTGTGCAAGACCTGTCTGAGAGGGAAGGATGTTCGTACTTCAATCTTGTGAGCCTGAAAGTAAGGCCTTAATTTGCGGGAAGCTAAAATTAGTGCGTAGGCTAACTTCTCCATGTTTGAGTAGCGGGTTTCAGCATCAAGTAATCTCTTGCTCACATAGTATACTGGCTGTTGGGCTTGCTCTTCCTCCTTGATCAGGACAGCGCTAATTGAGAACTCGGAAACCCCTAGGTAAAGGATCAAGGCTTCACCCTCCGTTGGCTTGGCCAACAGGGGCGGGCTTCCAAGTTGCTCTTTCAGCTTCAGGAAAGCAGCCTCACATTCTGTCGTCCATTCAAATTTTTGCCCCTTTTTTATGGCTGCAAAAAATTCTCTACATTTGTCTGAGGATTTTGAGATGAACCGGTTTAGGGCGGCGACCCGGCCTGTAAGGCATTGCACCTCCTTTACGTTCCTAGGCGACCTCATTTCAATTAAGGCCTTGATCTTCGCAGGGTTAGCTTCGATTCCCCTGTGATTGACAATGAAGCCCAAGAACTTGCCGGATTCAACCCCGAATACGCATTTTTGGGGATTCAACTTCATCCTGTAATCCCTCAGTATGTCGAACATCTCTGATAAGTGTGTAACATGATCGTAAGCTTTCTTGGATTTTACTAACATGTCATCTACATACACTTCCATAGTTCTTCCAATCTGATCTTTAAACATCTTATTGACCAGCCTCTGATATGTAGCCCCGGCATTTAGTAACCCAAACGGCATGCCTATATAGCAATAAAGCCCCCTGTCAGTGATGAAGGAGGTGTGTTCCTGATCTGGCTCGAACATGGGGATCTGATTGTAGCCCGAGTAGGCGTCCATGAAGCTTAACAGTGCATGCCCCGCAGTGGAATCCACCAATTGGTCAATTCGAGGGAGCGGGAAGCTGTCCTTGGGGCAAGCCTTGTTCAGATCAGTGAAGTCTATGCAAGTTCTCCACTTTCCGTTTGGTTTCTTTACCAACACTGGGTTTGCTAGCCATGTGGGGTAAAAAGCTTCTTTCACTAGGCCTGCCTTCAATAGTCGGTCTACCTCTTCTTGAAGAGCGGCAGCCCTTTCCCCGCTAATTGGTCTTCTCTTCTGTCTGACTCCCTTCCTGTCTGGGTCAATATTGAGGTGGTGGCACATGACTTCCGGGTGAATCCCGATCATATCCGAATGGTTCCAAGCGAAGACGTCCAGATTATTCTTTAAGAATGCGGTCAGGGTTTCCCTTAGGTCCGGCCCCAATTGCTCCCCAATTTTTAGTTCTTTAGTGGGGTCGGACTCATCCACCAAGATGGACAGGGTATCCCCGGCTGCTCCAGTCTTCACTTGGGTTTCCGGCATCCTTGGGTCGAGGTCGATCTCAACGGTAACCTCTTTGTTGCCACCCTCTTGGGGTTGCGTACCCAGGATTTCATGAACGGGAAGTCGTGTTCGGTTTCCGAGTTGATAGGTTACCATAGCACTGTTGAAGTCACAAGGTGCCTCGCACTCATTTTCTTGCTTTTTATTTTGGGGCTGCTTTTGATATTCCTCTTCAAAGTCACTGTCAGTAACATCTTCCACAATCCCTTCAACCAGGGTTTCAGCTGTATCAATATTCTTCATTTGGAGTGCATCCGTGGGTTCAAGCCTTTCATGCACGGCATGCGAGGCTTCTAGATAAGGATCTTCCCCCGGATGTTGTACTATAATCACCATGTTGCAGGTTGCTTTCACAAATTTTATCAAAACCCTTCTCTGAGCCTTGGTTTCGGGTTCCTTTTCTATATCCACTTGCTTGTAACAGCTCTCCGGGATGTCTTCATCCATTTGCTGGGCTTCTTTACAGGCTTTTACTGCAGATTTCAAAGCCTTGCTATAACATTTCCGAGAGTCAGCCTGACATCCTCGTACACATCGTACCCCATTGGGGGTTGGGAACTTCATGGATAAGTGGTATATTGAGGTTACAATCCGCATGTCCCTTAAGATAGGTCTGCCCAGGATCCCGTTATAGGAGATGTCTTCGTTCACTACCATGAACTCTGCAACCTGAGTGACAGCCCGGGGTTCCACTCCAAGGGTGATCGGGAGCCTTACCCTTCCAACAATCTGGACAGCATTCCCCGTGAAACCATACAACTCATTATAGCAAGCCATCATATCTTTATCCGCCATTTTCATTCTTTGGTACGCATTGTAGGCTAAGATATTGACAGAGCTTCCGTTATCGACAAGAAGCCTGTGTACATTGACATTTCCGATCACGGCTGTTACCACCAGGGCGTCGCTATGAGGATGGTGTACCGCGCGCGCATCCCCCTCAGTGAAGGTAATGTCCATAGTCTCCCCTTTGAACATTTTGGGAGGCCTTTCAGACAGATGGCACACATTGGTTAAGGGCGGCCCTCGGGCTTCCCGTACATATCTCTTCATAGCACTGCGTCCCTGGCCTCCCACGAAGGGCCCTCCGATGATCATTCGTACACTACCAGCACGGGTGTTACGGTTGGCTTCCTGGTTATTTGTCCTTTCAGCTTTCTTTTCCTTATATTTCTTAGCCTCTTGGGCTACAAACTCCGTCAGGTATCCTGTTCTGATAAGATCCTCTATGTGGTCTTTAAGATGAACACATTCCGCCGTGTCATGCCCGTTCAAATCGTGGAAAGCACAATATTTTCCCTGATCTTTCTTTCCAGGGGGTCCACTTCGAAAGGGCTTTCGGAAGAGTCTTGCCTTGTCTCCGACCTCAAAAATGTGATCTATAGAAGCTGTCAGTGGTGTGTATTCGTGGTACCTCGCTTCTCTCGTCTTCCTCACTGTCAACCTTGACTTGTCGAAGCCCTGCGTGCTGGTTGCGTTCACTGTAATGGGCGAGGTCTTGCCATCTCGACTCGAGGGCTTTTCACCAGCAGGCCTTACGTAGGGGTTCCTCTTGTAGGTGTTCCTCCTATCTGGGCTGTAAGACCTATCCCTCTTGTTTTTCCAGCTGCTGCGGCTTTCAGACTTTGACTCCTTCTTTAACTTAGCCAGGGATTCCTCGATCACCTTATGGGGTTCAGCTCTAGCAAAGAAGTCAGCTAGGGTTTCAGGCTCCCGCCCTTGCAACTCCTTCCAAAAGTCTGTTCCGGGCCTTACCCCCGCTATCAAGAAGTTCTTCAGGGTTTCCTTTGAAGTTGGCCTAACCCGGGGTACCTCTGCGTTGAAGCGCTTGAAATACTCTCTCAATGTCTCATGTTCCTTTTGCTTAATATTAGCCAGGGTGTTGGCAGGTGGGGCGTAAGTGACGGAAGCCCTGAATTGTCCCACAAACAGTTCGCACATTTTCCTCTAAGAGCTGATGGAATCAGCGGGAAGCCTCTTGAACCAGTGATGAGCGTCATCCCTGAGGGTTGCAGCCAACAAGCGACATTTTGTGAGGTCTGGAATCTGGTAGACCTCCATCTCAGTATCGAACCGGCTAAGATACTCCACGGGATCCGTGGTTCCGTTAAATCGCAGGTCGCCCACCCCCCTGTAGATACGAGGTAGGGGTGACTCCCTAACCTTCTTAGTAAAGGGTGACTTTACGGTAAGCTCGGCTTTCGACTTCTTATCGGCCTTCACCTTCTTTAGGGCTTCCAACAGTTCTTCCATCTTGCATTTATCATCCCCATCATCAAGTGCAACCTCATAGTCATCATCCAGGGGCTGATCTTTCTTTTTGCTTACTTCATTATCATTGTGCGACCCTGAGCTTTCCTCATCGTCATGAATGGAGATAACCTTTGACGGCCTTTGGTTTTTATCCTTTGACCGAGCTTCAGACACGGGCTTCTCCTGTCGCTGACTGGGAGGAGCCCTATGTTGCGAGCCTTCAGGTCCATCCCCGTTAGGGGCCTTGTTGCCAAGCCTGTGCCGCAAGTCTTGCTCGGTCAGTTTCCTCCCAAGGCGGTCGAACACACTAGCAGCCTGTGAGTGCTCTCTATCATCCATTTCGGGGTTAGCTTCTTTCTCAGGGTTGCCACCTTCTTTCCTGCCGCCTTCTGCACCGAAATCTAGCTTGGTGGGAGTCACCTTGCTAGCCTTTTTCGACCTTGCTGACTTTCTTTTCAAGGAGGCAATCCTCCTACTCATCCTCTTCATTTTTGCCTTCATCTCCTCGCGGGTTAGTTCTCCGCTTGGAACATCACTTTCATCCTGCGTAGCGTCTTCCGGCGTCTTGGGGTTTTCAGTGTTTTCGGGAATTTCTGACATCTCTCCTCTCTAAGATCAGTAACGCCCTCCTTCTAGCGCCAAAAAGTGTTGTGAGAGGAATTGATACAACACCCCCAGAACCGTATAGCACAATTATAGGGATATCTGTTACGACTACGAAAATTACGGCTAGCTCTTAGGGGCTACCGTTAACATAAACTAAGAAAACGAATGAGAAACGAGTGTGTTTAAGGGCTGAGCTTGCAAAGAACCAAACAACGAGGCCGGAATTACGGAATTCCGTCCTGCGATTGCCCGGAAATATATGTCACAAAGGTTACACGTGCCTCTCTTTAGAGTGTAGAACTCGTGAAAATGATCCTCGTCCCTTTGCAAGGTGCCTACATACCCTATATTTATAGGGATCAAGCCCATGTAGTTCTTGATTTAGGACTCTGAAGAGATAAGCTCTTATCCCCTCTAGTTTAGGATAAAACAGCCTTCTTTCAGTAGTTATCCAGCGGTATCCCACTCCAAGTAGGTCACTTGAAGCCTTCATCTTGCATGATTATCCGAATTTATATGAATTATCTCCCCTTGGTGGTAATTATCTCCATAATGTACGTATTTATCTCTTAATTCGTAGATAAATAATAGCTGATACACTCCCAATATGTCTCCAATTCGTCCTTCTAGAAACAAAGAAGAAGAGTCCTGCTTGGAGTCTGCCTGCCATTCTGCCCAAGCGGCGGAAGCCCTGCCAGCGGCATCCCCTAGCTGCAGTCCCATAACTGCAAGCCAGGATGCACTTAGTGGTAACCCCTAGCAGCGGTAACCCCTAAAGCGGCTTCAGGTGCAACCCCATTCTGATGGCAGCCTTCATTATGCTTCCAATGCAAGTCCATATACCTTCTTGTACACCTTCAATGATTCACCCAGCTATGGTGAAGCCCATTATCCTTAACCAAATGATTCCAATAAGCCCAAGTGAAGCCCAAATAATATGATGGGCTATAAAATAAGCCCAGGGAGATTTTATGGCACAACAATATGGATCAGAGTATACCATTTCTTCTCTTTTGAATCGCACCTGTCTTTTGGAAGGAAACTCCTCATGGTAAGTGAGTCATAACCTTTATCAGACTTTTGTTTTCTCAGAGTATTTCTCCAGTAATCAGAGAATGTGAAAAGTCCCCAAAAAAATTGTTTTAATTTTTGATGCATTTGCTTAATACCAGCGGTGCACTTGGATCTTTCCTTTCACAAATTTTCTAAGATCTCAAAGGAGTACCTGAGATGATTTTTATTATTATTATTATTAATTTTTTTTTTTTGAGAAGAGATATCTTGAGGATCCATAACTGAAACTAATTAACTCTTAGCTCATAAGGGGAGTAAAACAAGTTCTCTACTGAGTACATGTCTAATATTTAAGAAGTAAGACAGTCTAAGTAACAAATTAAGTCATGTGTTGTGTGTCAAAGGTTTCCACAGCTGTAATATCACAAAAATCAGACTTTAGAGATGTTTATGACTTAATTCAGGTATTTGCAACATATTCTTCACAGGAGTATCTTTCATCATGAAAAATTCAAGTCATCAGAGTTTGTCGGGTCAGAGTTTAAATATCAGAGTTTATCAAATCAGTGTATAATCATCAGAGTCTAGATCAGAGAATAACACATGCAGTTGTAGATCAGTTTTATAACAACAAATACTAACAGATATAGTATCATGCAATGTATCAGAGTTTAGAGAGGACCAGAGATCATCCCTAATTCGTTTACAAGCCTTGTAAATGTTGCTTCAGCCAGAGGTTTGGTGAAGATATCTGCCAACTGCTGATCTGTTGGAACAAAGTGAAGCTCTACTGTTCCTTCCATCACATGTTCTCTGATAAAATGATACCTTATGCTGATATGCTTGGTCATGGAGTGCTGTACTGGATTTCCTGTCATAGCAATAGCACTTTGGTTATCACAATAAATAGGAATTTGAGTCAGAGTTAACCCATAATCCAGTAGTTGATTCTTCATCCATAAAATTTGAGCACAGCAGCTTCCTGCAGCAATATACTCTGCTTCTGCAGTGGATGTGGAGATAGATTTTTGTTTCTTACTGAACCAAGAAACTAATCTTCCTCCTAGAAATTGACAGCTCCCACTTGTACTTTTTCTGTCTATTTTGCATCCTGCAAAATCTGCATCAGAGTAACCAATCAGTGTAAAGTCTGATTCTCTGGGATACCAGAGTCCCATCTCAACTGTTCCTTTGAGATATTTGAAAATCCTTTTGACTGCTACAAGGTGTGGTTCTCTTGGATCTGCTTGAAATCTTGCACAGAGACAGGTTGCAAACATGATATCAGGTCTACTAGCAGTCAGATATAGAAGTGAGCCTATCATACCTCTATAGTTAGTAATTTCTACTGGTGAACCAGTATCTTTATCTAACTTAGTGGCAGTTGCCATTGGAGTGGTAGCAGCTGAGCTATCCTGCATGCCAAATTTCTTTAGCAGGTTCCTGGTATATTTAGACTGATTAATGAAAATACCCTCATCAGTCTGTTTGACTTGAAGTCCCAAAAAATAGCTCATTTCTCCGATCATGCTCATCTGATATCTGGACTGCATAAGCTTTGAGAATCTCTCACAGAGTTTAGAATTAGTAGACCCAAAAATGATATCATCTACATAGACTTGAACTAATAGCAGATCATTACCATGGTTGAGATAAAATAGAGTTTTATCAATTGTACCTCTGTTGAAACCACTGTCCAAAAGAAATTGAGCCAGAGTTTCATACCATGCTCTTGGTGCTTGCTTTAGTCCATACAGTGCTTTATCCAATCTGTAGACATGATCTGGAAATTTTGTGTCCACAAATCCTGGAGGTTGTTCAACATATACTTCTTCCTCCAGCTTCCCATTGAGAAAAGCACTTTTTACATCCATCTGATAAACTTTGAATTTCTTGTGTGCTGCATAAGCCAAGAAAATTCTGATTGCTTCCAATCTGGCAACTGGGGCAAAGGTCTCATCATAGTCAATTCCTTCTTGTTGAGAATATCCCTTAGCTACCAGTCTGGCTTTATTTCTTGTAATTACACCATCACTATCTGTTTTGTTCCTAAAAACCCACTTAGTACCAACAATTGATCTGTTCTTTGGTCTTGGTACAAGTGTCCAGACTTTATTTCTCTCAAATTCATTTAACTCCTCCTGCATTGCTGTTACCCAGTCTGCATCCTTTAAAGCTTCTTCCACTTTCTTTGGTTCTGTCTGAGATAAAAATGAATGGAATAAACACTCATTTGCTGTTGCAGTTCTGGTTTGTACTCCAGCATCTGGATCCCCAATAATCAGATCTGGTGTATGAGACTTTGTCCATTTTCTTTCATGTGGCAGTTGATTCCTGGAACTAGATCCTCCCCCATTATACATGCCAGTATCATTTTGGTTCTCTGATGCCTCTCCCCCATTATTCATGCTATCTCCATGAGCATTCTGAGTTTCTGATGCTCCCCCTGAAGATGTGTTCTCCTGATTCTCTGATGCAGAGTGATCAGAGTTTGAGGAGTCAGAATCAGAGTTTGTGTTTTCTGCCGAGTCTGCAACATTTTCATCCAGATTTTCATCTTGAAAGTGCTCCCCCTCAACATGTGCTTGAGGTTGGTGAGTAGAAGTGACATGCTCTGACATTGTCTCAGAGTCAGAGTTTATGAAATCAGAGAATGCATCTTCATCTTCAAATCTCAGTTGCTCATGATCTTCAAAATCTTCCATTCCAGTAATTTTCTTATCATCAAAGGACACATGAATGGATTCCATGATTACCCTTGTTCTCATATTGTAAACTCTGAAGGCTTTTGTTGATAAAGGATAACCAACAAAAATTCCTTCATCAGCTTTTAAATCAAATTTGGTTAGCTGTTCAGGATGATTTTTCAGAACAAAACATTTACATCCAAAAATATGGAAGTATTTGAGATTTGGTTTTCTGCCTTTAACCATTTCAAATGGAGTTTTCCCATGTTTGTTAATCAGACTTGCATTCTGTGTGAAACAGGCAGACTGCACAGCCTCAGCCCAGAAGTAGGTTGGTAACTTTGCTTCCTCCAACATGGTTCTAGCAGCTTCAATCATAGTTCTGTTTTTTCTTTCAACAACACCATTTTGTTGAGGTGTTCCAGGTGCTGAAAATTCCTGTTTAATGCCATTTGCTTTACAGAACTCCTCCATTTTAAAATTCTTGAACTCAGTGCCATAATCACTTCTGATGATCTTTACTGCATCTTTAGAGATTTTGTTCAACTATCTGACATGCTCAATCAATAAAGATGGTGTCTCATCCTTGCTGTGTAGAAAATATACCCATGTATATCTGGTAAATTCATCAACAATGACCAGAGTATATCTCTTCTTTGCAATGGACATTATATTTACTGGTCCAAAAAGATCAACATGCAGCAGATGATATGGCTCAAGAATTGAGGACTCAGTTTTACTTTTGAAGGAAGACTTCCTCTGTTTTGCTTTCTGACAGGAATCACAGAGTCCATCTGGAGTAAAAACTGATTTTGGAAGTCCTTTCACAAGATCTTTCTTCACAAGCTCATTTATATTATTGAAGTTCAGGTGAGATAATTTCTTGTGCCAGTTCCAGCTTTCTTCAATACTAGCTCTGCCAAGTAGACAGATTGCAGAGCTTTCAGAGTTTAAAGATAGCTTAGCTTCATAGATGTTTCCATGTCTGTATCCTTTCAGAACAACTTTTCCAGTTCTTTTGCTAATGACCTCACAGTGTTCTTCTAGAAAATTGACATGATATCCTCTGTCACAGATTTGACTTATGCTCAGCAGATTGTGCTTAAGTCCTGAGACAAGAGCTACAGATTGTATGATGACATTTCCAAGATTGATATTGCCATATCCCAAGGTTTTCCCTATGTTGCCATCTCCATAAGAAACATTTGGGCCAGCCTTCTCCACAAAGTCTGATAGCAGGGCTTTATTTCCTGTCATATGTCCTGAGCATCCACTGTCCAGAACTAGGATGTTTTTCCTGTTGCCCTGCAATCACATACACAACTAATGATTAGTTTTAAGGACCCAGACTTGCTTGGATCCTTTGTTCTTGTTAAGTTTGTTAACACTAGCAGCGGAAGATTTATCAGAGTTTAAATCAGAGTTTGTGCTAACAGACTTTTTAACAGATGCTGAACTAGGAGAATCAATCTTTTTCCTCAAAGAAGGTTTTAATTCATAATAATCATAATATAAACTATGGTATTCCTTACAAGTGTAAATGGAATGCCATAAACTACCACAATGAAAACAAGGATTCTCTGGTCTAAATCTAGTATTCCTACTCTTAACTTCTGATTTTGGAGACATAGCATTTATGTCCTTATTTTTCCTGCAAAAAGAAGCAAGATGATTAGGATTACCACAATTATGACAGGTTTTCCTAGGAGCATTTGGAATAGGCATATAACTGTTGCTTTTGTTTATTCCAACCTTTCCATTCCTATTTTTCCTAGGTTTCTTAATCCTGTTTTCTTTCTTAACCTCCTTGAGCTTATGCTTAAGTTGTTTCTGAGTCATCAAACCAATGTTAACCTGTTTAGGTATATCAGTCTTTGATTCTGCAACAAATCTTACTGGAACTACCCTAGGTTTTTCAATTTTAATGGTTTCTTGTTTATATGACTCAGCTTCATTTTTATCAGAGTAACCTAACCCTTTCTTCCAGTTTCCACTTTCTAAGATATTTTGAGTAGTCTTCCCTGAGTTAGTCCAAGTTCTGATTATCTCTCTTTCCTTTACAAGTTCTGATTCAAGAGAAGCATTTTTCTTTAAGAGTTCATTTCTAACAAAGATAGAGTCATCTCTTTCCTTCTGAACTTCTAGCATTTGAACTAGTTCCTTTTCAAGATAATCATTCCTTTTCTTAACATCCAAGATCTCAGATTTTAGTCTGTCATTTTCTAAAGTCTGATCTCTATAACTAACATGCAGAGTTTTAAGAAACAATCTTAACTCAGTTATATCCTCAGTATCAAAAGCAAGAGTGGAATGAGGTACCTTGGTTTCAATAGTCTCAGTGTTGTTGTCCATGTTTGCCATCAAGGCATAGTTGACTTCTTCCTCTGATTCTGATGAGTCTGCCCAGCTCCCCTTCTTTGTGATAAAGGCCTGTTCCTTTTCTTTCTTAGCTTTCTTGCACTCAGTTGCAAAATGGCCTTTCTCTCCACAATTGAAGCAGGTGTATTTAGACTTATCAGATTTTCCAGATTTTTCTTCTTCATTCTATTTGAAGACCTTCCTATCAGAGTTTCTGTCTTTCTTTGAGAACTTCTTCCCTTTGTTGAAGTTCTTATAAGCCATCTTCTTGAAGCTTTTCACCATCAGTGCTGCCAGCTGCATCATCTCAGTATCACTATCATCAGAGTCTGACAGTATATCAGAGTTTGAGTCATCATCAGAGTTTGATGACTCAGTATCAGACTTTTTGACATGAGCTTTTCCTTTGCTTTTCACAGTTGAATCTTCTTGAACTTTTAGAGCAACTGGTTTGGGTTTCCCACCATGTCGTTTGCTCCTTTGCTCCATTTCAAGTTCATGAGTTTTCAACCTTCCAAAGATTTCATCCAGAGACATCTCTTCAAGATCATGATTGTCTCTTATAGTGGTTACTTTCAAATCCCACTTTTCAGGAAGAGCAAGCAGAAATTTGAGATTTGAATCTTCCAAATCATATTCTTTGTCCACAAGAGACATGTCATTCAGCAGCTTGACAAACCTATCATAAAGATCAGTCAGTGATTCACCAGATTTTGAATCAAAGTGTTCATACTCTTGAGTAAGTATGGTTCTTCTGTTCTTTTTGATGGCTTTGGTTCCTTGACATCTGACTTCCAAAGCATCCCATATCTCCTTTGCAGTTTTGCACCCAATTACTCTATTGGACATCGCATTGTCCAGAGCACTATGCAACAGATGCTTCACCTTTGCATCTTTACTGATAGACGAGATGTCCTCTGGAGTATAGTCCTTCTTTTCTTTAGGAATCATCTTCTGGGGTTCATCTCCCACTGAAACAGAGAGCTTTGTTGGCATGTGTGGACCATCATAAATTCTATCCAGATATTCTGGATCTGTAGATTCCAGAAACATGATCATTCTTACTTTCCAGACAGAATATTCAGATGCCCTGAGGACCGGAACCCTAAGAGACTCATATCTACTGTTTTGTGATTTCTCAGACATGATTGTGTGATTAAGATCTCACTGTAGGTATATCAACAGAGCTCGCTCTGATACCACTTGTTAGGCCGAATAAACTCACTATATATGATAATATAGTGAACACAATCCAAGACAAACACAAGTATACGAGAATAACTCAATAAACTCTTATTCACAAATCATAGTAGCTTACAAATAATCTCTTAGTGATTTATATGTTATCACTAAGAGCTGCTAGGTTACACGAATGATATTCAATTGATAACTCATCTAGAGTAAACCCTAAGCTGTGTTTATATACACAGTTACATGATATCTACTGATTGATTTATAATTATCTGCTTCCTAAAATAATCTAATCAGTAGCTATCCTTCTGCTGTCCTGATCTCTACAATCTCTCTTGATCTTTATCTTCCTTATTTAGTCAGATATGCTCCTGAAAATCAGCCGCCTGCAAACTCTGATCATTGCTTAACCTCTGATCCAGCTGTCAGTCGTTAAACTCTGATTTCGAGCTAAACTCTGATATTTGCTTCTGCACACTAAACAAGTTAGATACCTATGACATCATCAAATATGTAACACGCACCCATTCATTCTCGAGGTTAGCATGACCTTTTCGAGACATCCGATGTGGATATACACTCAGCATCCTTCTTTGTACAGCATCATCATGACATTTCTGCATAAGAAGCACGAATGTGGTTATGAAATCAATATTAATTAAATACCAAAAACTAGAAACAACAAGTATGTTTTAATGCTAACTAGAAACAAGTATGTCATAATGCTAACTGGAAACATACCAAAAACTCAGGTGACGTGCGATCAGCAACAAATATATCCCAATGCGATTTTTCTATGAAAGAGAAATCTGCAAGAGGATAGGCCAACACTTCAGGTTGATCTAGATAAGGGAGAATGTAATTTGTGGTCAGTCGACTTTTGAACTCCCTCCATTTCTGACCAGCGGAACGTAAAACCAACTTTTTCGCAGACGTAGGTAAAATGAAACCCAGCTACATACATAAGAAATTAAAAAGATATCAGATACACAAGTAATGAACATATAACGAAAGATACATAATTATTTGAGTTTGTTATACCAGAACACACTCCCAAAGCTTGTTCTTTGTCTCATCAGGAACACATTTCCAACTATCATGCCAGATTGGTGCTTTGGTTCTTGCCAAAACCCCAATATAGGATTGCATTTCTTCTGCTTCAGGACCATACGGCTCTCCCTTTCCATTAAAAGACACATTAAGTTTATTCCTCTGGATCTTTCGTCTCACAATTCTATGCATCATTACAGAACCTCGCTTGAGTAGTTTTAGTCCTTCATTGTTGTTCGGGGTGGTAACAGGTTTCACTTTTTTCTTCTTATTTTTGGAAATTTTTTTCTGTAAGATTTCAGATATAGGCTTCTTCTTCACAGATTTTGGGGAAGAAGTGGATGGGGTGGGGGTCATAGCAGGGGTCTGGTTGTTTATGGACCTGGTCTTTCGTAAAGCCCTGATCACATTCATGGTAGTTGGTTGGGATGAAGACCTGGACCTTTTAAGCTCTTTCTTCTTTGGCCCTGTTCTCGGTGACTTTCTTGTGTTCAACTCTGTCTTCTTTGACTCACTTTTCTTTTTCGGAGTGGCCATTATCTATACACCAAACAAAAACTAAAATTTAAAACACATGTATCAAATGTATATGGAAGAAAAACCAAATTTCAGACTCACATAATATAGAACATGTAAAATGAGCTGTCATATATCTAAAAGGACTTGGCATATATGCACGAAACATATATACTCAAACAGAGGCAATGTGTTTATGTGTTCCGTGAATCAAACAGAGGCAATGTGGATCAAAATCCACAAAATCTTAAGTGAAACACTAAAATCAAGCATAGTGAAACACTAAAATCAGGGATGCTGAGTGTATATGCAGAGTGTATTTAGAGGAACACTAAAATCTAGAGTGAAACACAGTCATAATAGAACACCCCACAAGCATAGTGAAAACCCACACAATCAACACCCACAAGCAGCATCATATATTCAAAATCCACAAAATGCATTTCTCAAAATCGAAACCCACAACCCCTAAATACATGAAATCAGGGACTCAAAATCGAAACCCACAACCATCATATATTCAAAATAGAAACCCAAAACCCCTAAATACATAAAATCAGGGACTCAAAATCAAGAGTGAGTGACAAAATCTGCATGCAAAGGACGCATATCATCGGAATGAAAATACCCAAAATATCATATACTCTACAACCCCTAAATACATAAGATGAAAAAACCCCAAATACAAAAGATAAAATCAGGGACGCTAGGGTTCTAGGGTTTAAGCCCATACCAGTGATTAAACGGTTGAGTAATCGCCGTTGTCGCGTGTGATGCTAGGTTGAGTAATAGCCGTTGTCGCCTGTGATCGCCGTTGTCGCCTTTTGCTAGATAAAATGAAAATGAAAAATGAAAATGAGAATGTAAACTGGTAAAGTAAACACCGCGAAGCCAAGGTGGGAGACAATTTTTGATTGGGGGGAAATGAAAAATCAAATCAACGGTGCTGATTTGAGATAGTACCTCAATCTAACGATGTGTAATGTCTTTTAATATATTTTAATTTTCAAAAATTAAATTATCTTGTCTGAAAAACTGTTGTTAGACATACTTTGTTACAATTGTTTAGTTAATAATTTCGATTAGAAGATTTTTATTCGGTTCAGTGTTTCGTTAAAAAGATGACTTTATTTTAAATATCTTATATTTTACTACAGCTTTTACCAGATTTCTGTTAAAAAGACGAACAAGAAAAGTTAATTATTTTTCGATAAAATTTGTACATGACTACAATAAGTCGATATTAACATCCGTACGGTTGGATCGTTGACAAATCCATTTCAGAAATTAATTAAGTCAACTGGGTAGTAGTACCCGTGTTAGGGACTACAGCTTTTACCAGATTTCTGTTAAAAAGACGAACAAGAAGAGTTAATTATTTTCCGATAAAATTTGTACTTGACTACAATAAGTCGATATTAACATCCGTACGGTTGGATCGTTGACAAATCCATTTCAGAAATTAATTAAGTCAACTGGGTAGTAGTACCCGTGTTAGGGACTACAGCTTTTACCAGATTTCTGTTAAAAAGACGAACAAGAAGAGTTAATTATTTTCCGATAAAATTTGTACTTGACTACAATAAGTCGATATTAACATCCGTACGGTTGGATCGTTGAAAAATCCATTTCAGAAATTAATTAAGTCAACTGGGTAGTAGTACCCGTGTCAGGGACTACAGCTTTTACCAGATTTCTGTTAAAAAGACGAACAAGAAGAGTTAATTATTTTCCGATAAAATTTGTACTTGACTACAATAAGTCGATATTAACATCCGTACGGTTGGATCGTTGACAAATTCATTTCAGAAATTAATTAAGTCAACTGGGTAGTAGTACCCGTGTTAGGGTCTACAGCTTTTACCAGATTTCTGTTACAAAGACGAACAAGAAGAGTTAATTATTTTCCGATAAAATTTGTACTTGACTACAATAAGTTGATATTAACATCCTTACGGTTGGATCGTTGACAAATCCATTTCAGAAATTAATTAAATCAACTGGGTAGTACTACCCGTGTTAGGGACTACAGCTCTTACCAGATTTCTGTTACAAAGACGAACAAGAAGAGTTAATTATTTTCCGATAAAATTTGTACTTGACTACAATAAGTCGATATTAACATCCGTACGGTTGGATCGTTGACAAATCCATTTCAGAAATTAATTAAGTCAACTGGGTAGTAGTACCCGTGTCAGGGACTACAGCTTTTACCAGATTTCTGTTACAAAGACGAACAAGAAGAGTTAATTATTTTCCGATAAAATTTGTACATGACTACAATAAGTCGATATTAACATCGATAAAATTTGTACATGACTATCCATAAGTCGATTTTTATTTGGATTCAATTGATTTTGACATTTTTGTACATAATTTAAGGATTATTTAAAATTTTAACAACACAATCATTGAGCTTTATTATGTCTGAATGAGAACATAATAATTGAAGTCAAAATTAGGTCATTCGTTACTCCTCATCTTATCCCCTCCTGTACTCTCCATCGTGGCGGATCCATCGCACCTCGACCTCGACCTCAAGCTCCTTCGCACCTCGACCTCCTTCGAACCTCCATCGACCTCGACCTCGACCTCAAGCTCCTTCGCACCTCCTCCATCGCACCTCGACCTCAAGCTCAACCTCCCCCATCGAACCTCGACCTCCATCGCAGAGACCTCCTCCATCGAACCTCAACCTCCATTTTAGGTAAATCCGTAACGTAAATTATCTTTTTAGTGTTTTAGGGTTCCTCCATTGTTTCAGTGGTTTAAGCTCTAACACAAGCTCACCTCTGCAATTAATTGTTTGAAGTGATAAGCTTAATTAGTTAATTGTTTAATTAGTTAGTCATAATCTTAATTAGTTAATTGTTTTGGTAGTTAGTCATAAGCTTAATTAGTCACCTCTGCAATTAATTGTTTGAAGTGATGCACATTGGGAATTTGGGT
This sequence comes from Daucus carota subsp. sativus, assembly GCF_001625215.2. Lineage (NCBI taxonomy): Eukaryota > Viridiplantae > Streptophyta > Magnoliopsida > Apiales > Apiaceae > Daucus > Daucus carota. The sequence goes on from NC_030383.2 coordinate 21,998,301, forward strand.
TTGTGATAAGCTTAATTAGTTACTAATTGCTAATAGTATATGTAGTTGTTGCTGATTGTTTTGGTAGTTAGTCATAAGCTTAATAATTTTGGTTATTTGGGAATTTGGGTTTGTAATTGTTTTGGTAGTTAGTCATAAGCTTAATAGTATATGCTCTGTTTTTGACCATCATGTCACTTTCTTTTTGCAGCTTGTTTTATATCAAAATATGGATATGTCATGGTTAAAAGCTGATAGAAGAACAAGAGAGTTTGAGAATGGAGTGGACGATTTACTTATGTTTGCCTTTGAGAATGGATATAACGAAGACAAAATAAGTTGTCCATGCTTAAAGTGCGCACATAGCAAATCTTGGAGAGCTCGGATTGTTAAAAACCATCTTTTTCAAAATGGTATTGATGAAACGTATACTCGCTGGATATGGCACGGGTAGCCAAATCACTACAAGAAACTGGGCTATCAGCGACCGACTATCAGCGACCGATGTGGGTAGCGAATAAGCAACAGCGACCGAACGCAGTAGCTACATCCTGTCGCATAAAAACTGGTCGCTAAGATGCAAAGCAGCGACTGATACTAGCGACCGCATATTTAGCGACGGCCAATAGCGACCGCCAGTCGCAAATCCGAGTCAGCGGAGCTGTTACGTTTGCCCACGTGTCTGCGACCTGTTTTGCGACCGGCTTTAGTCGCCAATTCAGCGACCGCAAATGGCTACCGAGTATGGTCGCTATATCAGCGACGGAATTTAGCTACAGAACGCAGTATCTAACTATGGCGACAGGTCATAGCGACCGAATTCGGTGGCTGAGTTGTGCTTCAGTCTGCATCAGATTTTAGCTACCACTTGCAGTAGCTAACAGTTGCCACTGGTATTAGCGACCAAATGCAGTAGCTGATGTGTTTTTTTAAGTGCCTGCTAGTCTCAGCCACTGCATTCGGTCGCTAATAATTTTTTCCAGATTTTTATAAAATATTTTCACCTGCTTTCCCAATATACAACATTCACAAAAACCAAACATTTACTTTTGCCTGACATCGTACAATATATATAAATTTGCTCAAATTCAGATAACCAACTCGAATAAAAATTCAAATGCAAAAGTTAACATCATCCAAGACAAAATAAAGAAAAACATAAAATGTTCCAGTTTTGTCCAAGTACGCAATTACAGTCTGGAAATATAAAATACAACCATAACACACTAAGTTCCGCCAGACTCGTCTTCCTGATCATCATGACGAGATCCCTAAGATTAACAGATAAATAAAAGGTTACATTATGCAAGGTATATATTACGAAAAAGAAATTACTCTGACAAAAAATAAAGTTAACTTTACTAAACAATATACCTCAGTATCATCCGCACGACGTGATGCAGCTGCCGCCTCCACTGCACGAGCTAATGCCTCAGGATCTATAGCTCCCAGATGCCCGCCTAGTATAAGAAGAAGCTCTTTATTTTGGCATATGGCTCTCACACAATCAGCCGCAGTATGAGTAGACAGATGGCTCGATGACTGCGAAGACTGAGTGCCACCTGAGCCATTGAATGAGCCACTAAAGGATGGGCGTCGTCGCTGTCCTTGACCTTTGACATAATTTTTCTTCACAACAGAAGCCATCTCCCACAATTCCTGATCAAAATCAGGACGCTCAGTGCCCTCAGGATAACGCTCATCAAACAAACGACGATAATTTTCCTGTTATCACATGAACAATAAAACTGTTATAAACAATTTGACAATATTCCAACAAGTAAATAGCAATTTGATGGCCTAAAAGATCAAATTTTTGTAGTTTAATGACCTTGTTTTAGTTAGCAAGAAACTAATTATAACGAACTTGTGATAATGACACTGAAATACTTTGGGTGCTTTATAGATTTGTAATTATGGATTATAATATAAATAATATAAATGATTGGCAGTCCAGGAAATATAAGATTAATAAGAAAACTAAGTCTTCAAAATGCTAAAACTAAGTCAGGAAATCAAATTGTAATTTACTCACTAAACAAATGATGTTAAACTTATTCATTACGAATTTGGTAAGCTTCACACAATTTATGTGATTTTAATGAAAAGTTTCAGATCTTTTAAAATGTATTACCGCTGTTTTAATAGCATCTGGCAAACCATCACGAGTAGCCACGTAAACATCCACCCAGTCGATAGAAACTCCCGGGGACTGAGACTCCTACACAAAATATAATCAACATCTATAAAGACCGCTACCATACATCTACAACAAGCAAACTACAAACAGTTAAACCAACAGGTCACATATGTACTTTTAATCCCACATTTTCATAATACCATTAGACTATGCAAGCTATCTAATCAAAGCCTTGTTTTAAATACCGATATTACAGTGTAATATATATTGACCTAGACTTCGTGCATACCTTATTAGTGATATGCTGCAACTGAGAAATAATGCCGCCCTTGTAGGTGCCTTTGGCCTTTTGACCACTGTCTGCACCTGCGAATCTGTTACTAGAGGCAGTAGAACTCCTCTTTAGCCAGTCTTCTTCCGTCCATTTTTCACACATCTGAGCCCATATATCAGCGCTGCACCACCAAGGGTTATACTTATGCATATACAACTCTCCTCCTTGAGTTGGATAGTCAATGTTGGCATTGTATAGGGCTTTCGCACGTTCTTTTGACAAATTATCTTTAGTGCGGGCAGCACACTTCTGCCAAAATAAAGTAGAAATTGTTGCACTGTTCTCGTCTTCCCACCTATAACGTTTCTGCATTGATATAACATTGAATAATTCCAATTCAAATTTCAGCATATAAAGTAGAAATGCCTTTTCTCTTTAGTTAGAAAGCTTGAATTAGTACTGTGATAGACAAACAAAGAGGATATATTAAATATACATCACTATAATGCCTTAAAAACCATGATTACATCAGCTTAGAAATAAAAGAAAATGTAGCAAGTGTACTACTTAAAGCATAGTTCTGCTGAAACTGGAATTTGAAGTTCTGAATTATAGCTTGATTTGAAACTTAGCCCACCAAGACATAATAAGCAATAAAATAACAATGAGAGAAAGGAAAGTAGATAAATATCATCCTGTTTAATATCACCATAATTTGGATATTCATATACAGATTCTAAATAATTAACTAGCAAAAAAGAAAAAACCATTCACCCGTGCAAACCATAAGTCTGGATGTCTTGGCATGGCAAAATAGTGTTACCAGTGTTTGTATAGTGACATCTTAGTTTATACTAACTTCTCCCTGGCTCGTAATATTAGTTAATTAGCTTATCTCATGTGCATATTTAGGTACATAGTATTTTGTATTGGCATGTCTCTGATTTTTAATTAAGTACTAGTGCTACTGACCATTGTTTGAAGTGAGCATCTGTTTTGGTGTGATGAACCAAAACATATTTGATACTATTATGTGTTATATTAATGAATTATTATAGATGGTGTTTATAAAGCTACAATAATCTATTATTTGCGCTGTCTTGGGAACCTTCTCAATCATGTTTACTAACCAAATTGGGAATGTATCAACCTGTACTATATTACTATTTACTCCTCCCATAGAAATACTGAACTAGACCAATTTATTAACCAAAACACTGGTACACGCCAAATCAGCTGTAATAAATTATTTATCAGCATCTTACATCAAGAGATGCAATCAAATAAAATAAATATTCTGATCAACAAAAACAGAACAAACTCCTTGGCTGCAATAATCTATTACTAACTCCAGAAATATCACTATTTAATAATGGAATTAAAGAACATGTATAGGGCTGCTTTATAAACCAGTACTTAATTTGGGCCTCAGTATATAAAGTGATGAAAATTATACCTGGAATTCTGCCCACACAGCATCCTTGTGGGCGGAAGGTGTGCTAGCCCACGTAATTGCAGGAGTAGGCCAGTTCTGAAGGCATAACTGAGAGATACACTTCACAATTCTATGATCTGCGAAATCACTATCATATACAACATTTTTTCATTAGAAGTAGATATGTTATAATATTTAAAATGAAATTCTCAGTGCTTGTAAAAACAGATACGTACGTGGTATTAGGACCAGGATGAAGGTGAATAAGAGTCCGCTCGTCCGGGTTAGTAGGAGCCCTTGGGATATGATTGGGGCCCCTACCCATGCCGCGCTTTCTTAGGGCTGTGCTTTGAGAAGCCATCTATATATATATACACACACATATGAGAGAAAAGATAAGCATTAAATTTCTAGCAAAATACTACAAGTAAACTATAGCCGCTGACCAGAAAGCAACCATACCACTTAACTTGATAGTTTCTCTAAAATAGTCTGTAATACATAATTTAACAAAATTTTAACTATTCTGTAATTTAAACATATGGCATCAGTGTTATGCTACTATCAGATAACGATTCAAAATTGGTATCTATATACTTAAACGGTGTCTATATCCTTTTTTTTTAACTATTTGTGTGTTCTTTAAACGGTGTCTATATAATTTTAACTATTTGTGTGTTCCTTAAACGGTGTCTGTATACTTTTTTTTTGCTGAATTGGTATCTATATACTTGTTTCTTTTAATCTGATCACATGATGCCCTATATAAATTATTGTCTGCCTACACATTGATAGAATGTTGGATAAAAACATTCTGAAACAATGTTATACAAAACTACATCAACAAAATTTTGCAGAAAACTGCTCTGCAAATCAACAAGATCTGCAGAAAATATTCATAAATATGATCACCAAAATCTGGACTAGCATGAAGCACCATAAATTATTGTATAAGACAGACTAATTAAAAAAATAACAAATTAAGGAGATGATATTTAAAATCATTAGTTGCTAGTGTCCGAGTCAGAATAATAATCTCCGCCAGATTCATAACCATCATCTTCCTCGCTGTTGGACTCAATGTCACTGTCGGTCAATAACTCTTCATCAGTCATTTCCAAGTCATCTGGCACAAGTATCAACTCAGAATCTATTTCATGTGGATCATCTCCTCCATCTAATTCAATTACTTCATTTTCATCCACGTCTACTACAGTTGGTTTATTAAGCATCTGTTCTTGGTAAATCTCTCCATCAACTACTTCTTCACGTCTACGTGCAGGAGTATGTATTACAACTTGCCAGTCTGCAGGGGGCCTATCCCTTTTTCTACCGGGACTAGGAGTGTAGTATACTTGTGTTGTTTGAGTTGGTAAAACAAATGGTTCATTAGAATATGCACACTTGTGGAGGTCAATATCAACAATTCCATGTCTATCAACGCGTTTCCCTTTTTCTGAATCGAACCAAAGACACTTAAACAGGTTAATTTGACCCCCATATGTGCCCCTGTATGAGAACTCTATGATTTCCTCCAACTCGCCATAAAATGCATGATTCAGCTCATTGTAACAATCTCCTAGGACACACACTCCTGAGTTCACTGTTTTTTTACCGCGCCCATATTCCTTGGTATGAAAATTATACCCATTTACTTTGTAGCCATGACGACTGACTTGATCCTTGTCTGGTCCCATGGCTAGGGCCTGTACATTCGCCGGAATCGTTGATCCAGCCATCAAAGCCTACAAATAATTAATCTTAGTTCATGTATATTATTGCATTGTTAATAAAGTGTGTGTATCTATTGTAATTAAGAAATTGAGCTTACTTTGTTTTTTATCCAAACTGCAAATTGTTTGTAACGATTGATTTCAATATCTTTATCAGTAATGCCTGGCTGCTGCACTTTTAATTCTTCATCGTACAAACTATAAAATCAATACATATACATTATTTATTATATTATGCAGTTATTAAATATTATAGTTTAAATACTATAATCTAAGTTAGTAACATGTGTACCTCACATATTTGTCAATCTCCTCGCTGTTGAGAAGTATATAAGTGTGTGCAGCATGTAAATCTTTCTCAGATAGAAATATACGCTTCCCTTTTCCATAAGCGCGGCCTGATAAACCAAATACAGCAAGGCGGCCATGTAGCTCAACATTTCCCCCATCATCATTTCTCGAGACTCGATTGGCTTTTGTCAAGACTTCATCTGGAAAATAGTCAGAGACAAAAGTTGATATCTCATTGAAACTATAGGCTTCACAAATCGACCCCTCGACACAAGCTCTATTCTTCACCGCCCTCTTAAGCATTCCCATCAGCCTCTCAAAAGGGTACATCCATCTATATTGAACTGGACCACCAACAAGAGCTTCGTATGGTAGATGTATTGTCAAATGCTCCATAGAGTCAAAAAAACCAGGTGGGAAGATTTTTTCCAATTTGCACGTGATCTCTATGATATTCTTCTCAAGTGTAGACACGTCTTTCTCATTTAAAGCTTTTGAACACAAGTCATTGAAAAAACAACTAAGCTCCGTCAGGACATCCCATATTGGTTTATAAAGCACGTCCCGAAATGCTGTAGGCAAGAGTTTTTCCAAGAACACATGACAGTCATGACTCTTCATTCCTTTCAATTTCTCCTGCGGTTTCTTATCTGTAACACACCTAGCAATGTTTGATGCGTATCCATCTGGTAATTTCAAAGATCTAATCCAAGTGCATACTTCTTCTACCTGTTTTTTGGATAACGTGTATCGTGCTTGCGGTTTGAGCTTCTTACCATTAGAAGATTCATAAATTTCTAAAGTTGGACGTTTACAAATTTCTTTCATGTCCAAACGTGCCGCGTCATTATCTTTTGTCTTCCCCGTAACATTCATCACGGTGTTAAATACATTGTCAAACACATTCTTCTCAACATGCATGACATCTAGATTATGACGAATTAAATTTGTAGACCAATAAGGCAGTTCCCAAAAGATACTTTTCCGAACCCAGTTATGAGATTCCCCAAACCCATTGATTTTGTTACCAATCTTACCAAATGGAACAGCCGGTAGTCTCATCACACGAGCTAGCATATCTGTCCCCGACAGTCGTGGTGCAGGCATATCATTCTCCATTTTTCCTTTCCTGAAATTTTCTTTATTTCTACGAAACGGATGATCTACGGGTAAGAACCGTCGATGACAGTCAAACCAGCTAGGCTTTCGACCTTTTGGTAGAGTGAAAGACTTTGTGCGTTCCATACAGTATGGACAAGCCAACTTTCCATGTGTGCTCCATCCGCATAACATACCATAAGCTGGGAAGTCGCTTATAGTCCACATAAGAGCTGTCCTAAGGTTGAAATTTGTTTTTGTTGCAACATCCCAAGTCTGTACTCCATCTTTCCATAATACCTTCAACTCGTCTATAAGAGGTCTCAGGTAAACATCTAAGTTCTTTCCGGGACTCTTAGGACCAGGTATCATGAGTGATAGGAACAAGTATGGTTGTTTCATACACATCCAAGGAGGCAAGTTATACGGAGTAACAATCACAGGCCAACATGAATATGGAACAGACGAGTGGCCAAATGGGTTAAAACCATCGGTGGACAGTCCAAGCCTCACATTTCTAGGCTCCTTTGCAAACCCGGGATGTGCCAAGTTGAAATCTTTCCAAGCCTTCCCATCAGCAGCGACGACTTTTTTGCAACCAACGTCGGTCGCTGATACGGTGATGATGTGGCATTTTTAGCGACGCAATTCGGTCGCTAAAAAAGAAGAGGTCGCAAATAGATTTGGCGCCAATTTTCCCTCCAATATTTCGTGGTGGGAAATTCTTTTGCTACCAATTAGCGACGGCCTGCCGTCGCTGATATTGTTTTAGCGACGACCTGAAACGCGGTCGCTGATGACCGTCGCTATTGTGCAAATTTAGCGACGGACCTTCCGGTCGCTGATGAATTTGGTCGCTGATAGGCCAGTTTCTTGTAGTGAATATTGTAGAAAGTCCTGTATTGGATGAAAGTGACAACTCGGTATCTTCTAATTACCAATTCTGCACAAGAATGGGTGAAGCTGACGATGATGATGTTCTTTCTTCAGATTCTTCAGATTTCATCAACCATGTCAAAGGTGAGCATGAACCTCTTTATCCTGGTTGTGAGAATTACACTAAGATGAAAGCTTTGATTAAGTTATTCAACTTGAAAGTGAAGCATGGTATGTCTGATTCATGTTTTTCTGATGTTCTATTATTGATTGGGTCTTTGCTACCGGAAGGCAACAATGTCCCTTCTTCTTTCAATGAAGCGAAGAAAACCTTATGTGCATTAGGAATGGGTTATGATAAGATACACGCATGCCCGAATAATTGTCTACTATATCGTGGGCCACAAGATGAAGATGAGACTACTTGTCGCATATGTAAGGCCTCTAGATGGAAACTGAATAAGAAAGGAGAAGAACAGGAAGGAGTCCCTGCTAAGGTCTTATGGTATTTCCCCTTGATACCAAGAATAAGAAATTTGTTCAATACACCAGCGATTGCGAAGGACATGACTTGGCATGAGACCGAACGACAACAAGATGGTAAAATGAGGCATCCAGCAGACTCGCAAACATGGAAGGATGTCGATCAAAAGTGGCCTGATTTTGCATCGGAGAGTAGAAACCTCCGGTTAGCTTTATCCGTCGACGGTTTCAATCCTTTTCGTGGAAACCGTACTGATCACTCAAGTTGGCCTGTTTTGCTATCGGTTTACAACCTTCCACCTTGGCTCTGTATGAGAAGAAGGTACATTATGCTTTGCTTGTTAATATCAGGACCGACCGAGGCTGGAAATGATATAGATGTGTTCCTTCAACCACTTATAGAAGATCTGCAGGAGTTGTGGCGCGGGAAACAAATTAGGATTTTCAAATGATCCTTTTGTTCTAGGGAAACATGTTAAGCAAGTTTGCTACATTGATGATACTCTTGAAAAATTTTGGTCTGTGGTGTTGAAAGTCCCGGAAAAGAACTTTTATGACCACTGTGATGATGAAAATGAAGGCTCTGTAGAAATAGAACTTGAGAATGAACTGCAGTTGCCCGTGTTCCCGAATGTTGATGAACTGGACGATGAAAATACTAGCTATATGCGAGAGGAAGAAGAATGGATTCAACTTCCATCGTGGTAATATATATAATTATTTATAGATACTTGAGTCCATGTACCGCTCACTTTATTCTTTTTGTAGGTGAAGCTCCTATTATCCATGTGTACTTCTCGTGAACCCCTTGATGAGATTACTTTTGCCGTGATAAAATCATCATCTAGTTGACTGAGTTTTCAATTTGTGAATGCTGCTGGTTGATGCTCTTGTTATAATAGATGATGATTTTATCATAGCAAAAATAATCATTCGGCGGACATACAAGTATGGCTAGCTTCTACTGCAGAAACAGGGCTTGGAGATATGTTATCTACTGCAGAGGATAAAATTATAAAATTTTCCACATCAAACTTGTGCAAATTAATGTTGATCACTTGTTTTTGTGTTTATGCAGAATTACCAGCATACGGCGGTTGTCAATGCGTGCAAAATTATGGCTAAGTAGCATGCATGTTACCAAAGGCAGTAAACAAGGATTGTGTTTCCATTTTCATTGTAATATTCACTACTAAACAACTCTGTCTTGTATATATGTTGAACAATGTAATTTGAAATCTCTGTCTTGTTTAATTGAAAGTGTATGGTTTGCCAATTTTGAGGAATGGCTTACAATTTTGATTGAGGATCTCTAGTTTGTGGTTGGTTGGACCTTTGGCTGATTTATGGTATTATATCTGTTGGTTTGGGTTTATTCAGATTGGGCATCTTATTGTTGGTTTGTGTACAAGAGGGTTGGGATATGTAATATGTGCAAGTCAATTTTTTTTTCCATCTTTGCTGTATAGACAACGGTTTCTTTTGCTAATCAGTTAACTGTTGTATGAACCCCTATTATCCCATAATGTTAATAACCATTGTCTATGAACTTTGCTTTCTACAATGGTATTTTAAGTCCATTGTTTGATAGAGTCTAAGATATCAGTTTTAGTAAACCATTGTCTAAATTAGACAGCGGACTTGTCAAAAACTGTTGTCTTAAGATGGAATGAATTTTTGTACATACAACATGCATGCAACATTATGTAAAAGGGTTACAAACAACAGCTCGTAAAATAACAGTTGTCTTAAGATAGAATGAATTTTTAGACATACAACATTGGTTCACGCTTGTTTAAAATAGTCATAAACAACAGTCAATAAAATCACAGTTGTCTAAATAAGTCAAATCGAACAGCATAGACAATAGTGTGCAAAAACCTTTATAAACGTTGTTGGATGGAAAGCAAGACAACTGTTTTTTCATAGCGAGAAAAACCCCGTGGTTTGATTTTTTGGGACAACGGGTATATTTTGAACCGTTGTCTCATGACAGTTGTGTGAATGAGAATTTGGTGTAGTGAAGGTATTGATTTTGATGAAACTTATGCACCCGTAGCTAGAATCGAGTCAATCCGTATGTTTTTAGCTTTTGCGTGTCATAAGGATTTCAAAGTATATCAAATGGATGTTAAATCTGCATTCTTAAACGGGATATTAGAAGAAAAGGTTTATGTTAAGCAACCTCCCGGTTTTGAAGATGCAACTAATCCCGAGTATGTATACAAGCTATATAAGGCTTTATACGGATTAAAACAAGCTCTGAGAGCTTGGTATGAAAGGCTTAGTAAGTTCCTATTAGAGAATAATTTTAAGATGGGAACGGCCGATAAAACTCTATTTACGCGACAAGAAAAAGATGATATACTACTTGTCCAAATTTACGTAGATGACATTATTTTTGGATCAACAAATAATGATCTATGTAAGGAATTCTCTGAAAATATGAGTAAAGAATTCGAGATGAGTATGATGGGTGAATTAAATTTCTTTTTGGGTTTGCAAATTAGGCAATCCGATGAGGGCATTCATATTTCTAAATCTAATATTGCAAAGAAATGCTCAAGAAATTTGAAATGGAAAATGCTAGACCCATATCATCTCCTATGTCTACTTCCGATAAATTAACGGAAGATCCTAAAAGGATTCCTGTCGACACTAAGAAATATCGGGGAATGATTGGAAGTTTATTGTATATTACTGCTAGTAGACCCGATATTCAATATAGTGTTTGTAAGTGTGCTAGATTTCAAGTTGCACCAAAGGAATCTCATTTATCTGCTGTTAAAAGAATTTTACGATACTTAAAAGGCACTGTTGATCTAGGCCTTTGGTATCCAAAAGGAGTACCTTTTGATCTAGTATGTTTTTCTGATTCGGATTATGCCGGACACTTGGTTGATAGAAAAAGTACTAGTGGTACGTGTCAATTTCTTGGTGGATGTTTAGTTTCGTGGTTTTCAAAGAAACAAAATTCCGTATCTATTTCTACCACTGAAGCTGAATATATTGCCGCCGCAAAATGTTGTGCACAAGTATTATGGATGAAGCAAACATTAGCGGATTACAATGTTAAATTTGATGTTATATCTATATTATGCGATAACACGAGTGCAATTGATTTAAGTAAAAATCCCGTGTTACATTCAAGATCTAAGCATATAGATATAAGACATCACTTCTTACGTGATCATGTCAATAAAGGCGACATAAAAATGACTCATATTGAAACTGAGTATAATATCGCAGACATTCACAAAGCCTTTAGGTTCCGAAAGATTCGCTAAACTCCGATTGGATTTAGGAATGCTGGAACATAATAAATAATAATTTGGCCTACTATTTACATTAAATATTCTTGGTAGAATATTTATCATGTTTTTAGTCATCTTACGTGTAAGAAATATTGTCAATTAATTTTCTTGTGTGCACTCTGAAAATTCAGATTTGTCAATAAAGAAATTTATTGATCAGATGTTCATGAGCTATCGCTTGGAAATTTTAAGTATTGATAATTATTCTTAGGCGAGCGAATATTTTTTATTTATCAAAAATGTTTTTAAGATACTAATTATATGGCATCTATTATATTTATAAAAGAATTATCTTTTGCCAAAATATTTACTATTTATATTTAAATTTACCATATTTGAAGAATATATTTATCCGGATATTTAATTATTTATTTCAAGTGGATAAATATCGTTTATTATATGGAAAAATATTGGAAGGAGTATTAATATCATTGTGCTAGCAAGTTTATCCAATAATGCTTTAAATATATTATCTTTCGAAAATTGGATAAATTTGTACTGTAAAGCAAAATATTATTTATTCCTGCAATTTCTGTCCATAGATATTTAGGAATAATATCTATAGATTATCGCTCTTTATAACATTTTATCCAGTATTTTCTCAAAATATGTTATTTTTCAAAAAAATTGGATAATTTATTATAATAAGAGGATAATTTATTATTTATTGATATTTTCATCCGTTTTAAACATTATTTTATCCGATATTCTGTTTTTTTTTTCTTTTTTCAAAAAATTCGGACAAAATAATTCTTTTTATTTTCGGGCTTCAATATTTTAAAACCAAATAAAGCCATTCGTCTTTTATTCAAAAATTGCAGCCTGATTCGTTTATTTTGGCCTGGTTTTCTACTGTTTTTGAGTCCTAAACGTTGTGCTAGCCCAGCTCGTCTTAACTCAAACCTAGCCCAATTTGTTTACCCGACCCAAGCAGATCTTTAATCTCGGGCGTTGATTCTAACCCTAAGAAATCGCAGCCATCAAAATGATTTTATATATATATTATACAGTAACTACACTGTAGTCATTCATTCGCCTCCTCTCCTTTTATTTTCTCTCGGCTACTCTCGTCTTCTCGAGCGTTCTCTAGAGAATTCGCGAACCTCCGACTAGAAACTCATGGCGATTCTCTTCTATTTCAAAAAAACTATTTGATTCTACAAACATCTTGAGTCTTATGTTTAGATTTGTAAGACTGTCGAAGGGCTTGGGTAAGAACAAATCGATTCTCGACCACTGAACCTCGTCATCGTCTTAATTGATGATGAGTTATGGTCTGAATCGCACATGTGTGGATAAATCCACTTTGGATTCTTTGATTTCGTTGATTTTACGAAACCCTATTTCTAGGGTTTTGATTTTCGGAAGAATACTAACACGAATTTTGAGTTTTTTTTGTGCAGGGATGACAAATCGAAGCCTACGCCGTTAACATTTTGATGTTTTGCAGATTTTAATTTTAGGTTTTTTCAAACCCTAATCGGCGACGAGTTTGATTGACGCTTCGTTGGTGATTTCTGGGCTCAACAATGCCTCGTAAGCGTTCTCGAGAGCAATTCAACTGCATTTGAGAGTTAGGGTTTACAAACCCTAACTCGATCTCGAGTCGACAGCGAGTACTGATGAGCTCTGTGCTTGATTGATCCTCCGCCTCGTCTTCCTTATCTATCTCGAGGGCGATTCAATCGCTTCGAGGGTTAGGGCTTTAAACCCTAACTCGACCTCGAGTTGAGAAGGGCTGACTCAGGAACCTCGAGTCAATTCGAAGTGAGTCTGAGCGATTTGAAGCCAGTTGACGCGCGTAGCTGGACTAAAAGATTTCTACCTCTCTATCGTTCTAATCTGTTTAAGGGTAAGGATCCAAGAGGCAGTCAAGGCCTTGGACACTGGTGAGGGGTTCCTCGACCTATGTCGACTCTTTTAATTGTTAATGAGAAAATTGCATGCTTGAGATGTGAAATTTTGTGACTTGTTTGTATAAGTCTGCTTATTTGAAAAGTATATGTGCCGGTATGTCAGTTTAGTCAGGATGCTAGATTTTGTTTAAAATGAGTTTTGACTTGTATATCGTAGCTGTCAACAACTTGGTGTTGGATAAATTGCCACTAAATGTGATTCATATATACTTGCCTCAATCTGCTTACAGTATGGTCTTTGGATTCGGTTGGTGATTCGATATTTGTATGTCTACGAGTTGCTGAGACATGTATGTTTAGACTTATAAAATGAATCGATTTAGAACTTAAACTATGTGTAACTCTGCCTAAAATCGCATGTTCGACTAGGAAGCAATCTACTAGATTTAATCAAATTTCATTTGATATGGTGTCTAATTGGTCATATAAAGTGCTTGCAAACATGTTAAGATAGATTTATATAATAACATGGTAAATCAATCATGTTTTTTTATTCAAATCTGGTTCTATGTATGTGTTGCTGGGATGACTTGCACAATATGAAATAAACTGCGGTATCCGTTAACTGAAATAGATTTGCTTTGACGACAACGTGTGCGAAATTGCCTTAAGAGTTTTATGCCCAACCAAATATGTATAAAAGTGCTAGCTGATAATCTGATTATGTGTAACAGATGTATATTGATCTTGGTCTGATTGAACTTGTTGCCATGAATCCATGATTAGTTTGATATATATATATCTAGTTCAATACTCTGCTACTAAATGAATTAGTAAAATGGCCTTTGATATATGTTAATTTCTTATATTATATGATTAATTGCTTCTCTGCCTCTATATGTGATTGCCTGATTCATCTTAAAGAGAAATACATATGGATAAGTCTTCTAACTTAGCTGTCGAGCATTTTTGCAGGTGGTGATTATTGGGAAGGATGGATACTTTCTTGAATTATGCATGACAAGCTCGGTTTCTTAGCTGTGAAAAAATTTGGATTTTCTCAAACTTGTGCTATCTGTTTATTTAAAAAAAAAATTGTTGTTTTTGGCGAGTTATGATTTTAAAGACTTTCTCTTAAAATTCGTTTTTGGTGGATAATTGGATAAAATGCTTCTCCACGATTTTTTAAAAATCCTTAAGTTTTAACCGCAAGTTGTTACTAAATTGAATAATTTTTTTTAAATCAACTTGATACACTCGATATTGCATGATTAATAAAAAGGAAAATTCTAGATTGTGTTTGATATTTGCCTGGATCTATCTATTGCATTATGTAATGTCCTTGATCTATTCAAAACCTGTAACTTGCATTAAATGGAATTCAAATTGGGTGTATGGTTTGTTTTAAAACTGTCTGTGTTAATTTGTGTGTATGCTAGTTTAATACATCGATGCATGTTAAAATGAATACACTAACACACACATTGCCTAACTCCCTAAGACTTGGCTTGGGATCCTTGAGACTCCCAGTATCTGGAACACTGGGGAGTAACATGGCCACATAGATTTAGGATTTATCCCAAGAGCTTGAGCGAACGAATTTTAATTAAAATGGATGGACAAGTTTTTGAAACTTTTAAAACTGGAATTATGTGCTTCGATTCTTATGTGCAAAATGGAGTTTTTCAAAAGTCTTGATGCTTATCACATCAGTCAGTCCAATTGTTTTTCAAAAACTTAATCAGAAGATTTTTTATACCAAAAATGGTTAAATTCCGGAACTGGCGTCTTTGACTTGAGAAGTTTCTCCTCTGTGACAACCCAGAGATGTCCTTTACATCTCACTTGCTTACCTCACCTTGTCCTTAACCTGGAATGCATTTAAGAAGAGTTAATGCATACCTTTTTGGATGGACCCCACCCATGCAAGACAGAGTTTTAAACTCTGTATACTCACCCGGACACTACGCAGTGTCTATTTCCACTTATTCTCTTATTCCCCTCCCAAACAGACCTTAGTAATTGCCTATTTAAGGCAACTGCCCCCATCACTTTCACTTTATACCTTTACACCTAAACACTCAACTTTCCCCTACCTTTTAACCATGGAGTTTAAACAACTCTCCAACCCTAACCCTAACCCTGATCCTGTTTACTACCCTGATCTGCTAGAACCTCAACCACACTCACTTAACCACAACAAAAACTATCATCAACCCCAATCTTCACACCCTAAAAGACACAAGACCAACCACCACCTTAACCCAAATGCTAAACCCTACCACCCCATCACTAACCCAAATCCACTACACAATCACCCTTTCCCCAACTTTTATCCCACGGGATATAATGTCGGGACTCCACCAGCCCCTGCATTTCCTTACTACCCCAACCAAAAACCTCACAAACACAACTACCCTAACCCTTCTGCCCCTACACTGACCTATCAGAGGAGGAAAAATAATCTAAGTCAAATGGTGCCGCGTTTGGTGAACTTGTCTAACGTTGGGAAACTAGGAAAAATGATGAAGGTTGTCCAGCCCGGGATGATGGCTTACGTGCCTAAGCAGTGTCCCGCTTTCAACTTCTTGATGCATAGTAAGTGGGGTAATATTGTTTTTTATCGGGGACAGAGTTACCATCCACATTTAATGGGTGAATTTTATGCTAATATGGTAACTAAAAAGGATGATAACGGGATATTTGATATAAGTTCTGTGGTTAATAATCAAGAGATACATGTGAATTTTCATGTTATGTGTAGAGCCTTACAACTTAGTCCCGAACTATTCCCCCAAACTTGCTCGAATATCTATGAATTATTTAAATTCAATCAAGCTGAATTTGAGAAATTTATTAGCTTTTTCAGTGGGGATGTTGTACCAACTGGATTAAGTGTTGCTGATTGTGGGAAACCTTTTAAGCATTTTCTGCCCGAGTATCAACAACTTGCTATGATTATTAGGGCTAATATTCTGCCGAAACCGGATAATGATCAATATTTCGACTTTGCTGATTTAAAAGTGATGTATCAGTTAGTTATTAACAAAGTTGAGTGCAACATTATCTATGGCTGTTTGTTTCTATTTGTCTACTTTTGTTATTATATCACGATATTATCAGCTCGTGGAGCATTGTATCTATATAACCCATGCAGGTTATTTATTTTTCTTTAATCAGTGAACCACACTGATCTAGAAGAATTAATTTTGGTACTATATATTAAAAATCCTGCATTATATATTTTGTCTTGTTATTTATATTTTACACATGCACACACATTTTTAATATTTCGCATGTGGAAAAATAATGGACGGATTTATTTTGATTGATAGAGAATATATATTTAAATACTCAAAAAGAAAATTCTCTCAATCTTAAACATTATTCGAAAGTAGAATGATTTCCAAGAAAAAGGGAAAATTCGAAAAACAGAAAAGGAAATTCGAATTCTTTATACATATTAGAATATGTTCAAGTAAAAGGAAAAAGGATTATTGGATTATTCTGAAAAATTCGAATTTTTTTTGAAATATCGAAATTTATGATCTGATTTGATTCGAATAAGGGAAAAAGAAATTCGAATGAAATTTAACTTTCTCTTAATACAAATTCCCTTGGCTGATTCCAAGTATACGAATGAAATTTATTTTCTGTACTCTACTCTTGGAAATCAGTTTAAATACTTTAAAATAATTCCCAACCCACCAAAGTATTTTATCTTTATGGGAATATATTTTAAGTATTTATTCAAGTTTTAAGTTTGGCCAAAATCCTTCTTCAGATATTTCAAAAGAATTGTCGTATTTTATTCGAAACCCGAAAGGCTGATTTAATCGTTCTAAATCCAAATAAAATACTTCCACTTGCCAAATTGACTTGAAACTTGATATTAGCCAGTTATATATTATTCTTAATGCATGGTAAAAGTTTCGGAATTTTTCGAGAACTTTCATTTTTCTGCGTTTTCTAGCTGTCTGTCCGAACTTCGACTGAACGTTTGACCAAGCTAGGGTTGACCAAAAATCCCCAAAATTTCCAGAGTGCCATTTTACAATATTCTAAGATTTATCATAATTTTTCTGGAATTTATTTCGCACGTTCGAAAAATCACATTATTTAAGTGTAACGGATTTATTACCGTTATCTCGATTTGCGTGCAACTTCTAGAGCTTTTTAAGTGCTGAGAATTCAAAAGGAAGGTGCTAGTTGGCTTCCTTAATTGAGCACATGGGATAATGGAAGTACTTGGTGGCCAAGGTTTGCTTGTGTCATGGATGACTTCATCTTTTGCTTATGTCATGCATGACATCATCCTCCACCATTTGCCTATAAATACAAGCCTCCCCCCCCCCCCAATTTTTCTTCAAGCTAAGAGCCAAATATATGCTGAGATTTTGAAGTGAAAATACTCTCCCAAAGTTTATTCAAGCACCCACCATATTTACTTCATCTTTAAAACCTTCGATTCTTCATATACTTCGTTATATACACAAGGTTTTAAACCCCGAGGCTTCGTACCACCCAACCTAGCCAAATCTCGCCTAGCTCATTTTCATACCACTCTATTTGTCCTCCTGAAGGGCTGCCCAAAGTTCGTGTGCAAAGCCAAAATCCGGTCGAACCTCCGACGAATTTTTCCGGCGAACTCTTTGTAAGTGGTTATTTTAGCTTCGTTTTTACTCGTGTCTTAACCGACCATTTTTGTCAAAGGGCTTTTGAACAAAAATATTCTTTTCATCTTTAAAGCTCTCTTTACAAAACGCACGAGTTAGCCACTCGTTATATATTTGTGCGTGTGTTTTGTCCCGGAACCTAACTCGTATCCTTTGAGATTTCCTCACCAAACTTTGGAGGGATCTTTGCCTTGGCACGGAAAGCTGGATATAAGGCCAAAGGTAATAAGTTAGTTATTGTTGTGCGTGTTATCCGTGATTAACCGTTATATCCCTACTCCCAACATACCCTTCTTGTTTTAGTGAGACACCCATTTTTCAGCCCTGTGCTCGGTGGGGATATCATTAAGATAAGTTACGTGGTTCCCGATCCCGTGTGTGTGAGTGTGATTATCGACTGCGTCTTATATCTAAAAATCACTCGACACTAATTAATCATAACTGTCGTAGCGTGCCCGTACGTGGCTAGCTCAGGTTATTAAAATCAACTATTTATATTTTCCGCGCGATATAAATTGTTGGACTAATCACCGTTAGTGTTGTTATAATCGACGAACCTTATACCTGACCGTGATTATTGGACTGACTTAGCGGACTAAAATCTTATTAAAACAAGGACATATATTTCATAGATATTGTATTCTAACTTTTGCAGTGAGGTGAAGTGAAGTGAGGTGATCTTCGTTCTAAGACCCAAGTCCTTGATGTATTGACGGAGAGTTAATAGTCATTGCACCGTGAAGAAGAGGAAAGACCCGAGATCTAATACCTAAGACCCGCTTTCAAGACAAGCTTTGTAGGTGTTTTTACATTTATAGTGAGGAGGTAACGGGAAGTTACGCTCCAAGATATATATTTGTAAAGGCTTCTCCGCCTACTTTAAAGGAGTATCTTTATAGTAGAGAAAATCTCGAGTCCGGGGAGGAGCTCGGGGACTGGACTAGGTGTGAGTGGACTCCATCGGTTGAGTTAGCCACCGCGAACCAGGATAAAATCCCTCGTGTGGTATTTTTCTTTCCTTGCTCTTTGCTTCCGCATTTACAACTGCCATTAATTTAGATACAAGCTTTTAAAAAAGGGGATAAACTTTTTAAAACGCCATAAAGTTTTTAAACTGGTGATTAAGCTATTCAACCCCCCCTTCTAGCTTAATTATCCCTCATTTGGGACCTAACATGTTGATATCAGAATAGTTGATTTCTCCAATCACAATCCCCTTTTCTTTTGGTCTTGATTGCTTCTTTGAGGAATCAGAGATTGGTTTCTCCTTATCAGACTTTAGCTTGCTGATCTTCATCTTCTCAGCTGCTAATCTTTCTTCTTCTTGTCTGATGGCTTCAATATCCACTCCTGGATTCTCTTTTTCAAAAAAATTTCTTGCTACAGCTTCATCTATAGCTTGAAGAGATGGAGATTTGTAGAACAAGGTTGTTTCCTTTTCTCTGAACTTCAGAGTTTGACAGAACTTCTGAGATTCTGGATCTCCAGCTTCAATCAATTTATCTGAATAAGAGATCAGATTTTCTCCTTGATGTTCAATCTCTGTCATCACTGGATTAACTGCAGTCAATTCCTTTGAAATTTGCTTTGATTTCTTGACTGTCTCAGAGTTTCCACCCTTATTTCTCCTACTCCCTTCAGCATTGGTAGATTTCTCTTTATCTCTGATCTGTAACACAATCTGCTTCTGTGTATCAGAGTTTCCAGCTCCCTTTCCATCCTTATCATCATCTGGCTTCTTCTTTGACACATGTTTATCATCAGAGCATTTGTCTTTTGGTAGATTCTCCTCCTTTTTGACATCAGTAGAGGTAAGAAGAGCAACCAACTATGCAACAGAAGAACTCAGCTCAGATAATGTGGTGAGCATGGAGTGCTGAGTGGCCTCAATACTAGCAACCCTTGATTTAAGAGATGGAGGAACATCTTTGCACATACTAAAATTATAGACAATATTGCACACATTTACTTTGGTAGAGGTGTGAGGACACTCAGGAATTGGAGACTGAGCTTCAGTGGTGGGAGGCTCAGAGATTGTAGGAGCTTCTGGAGACTGAGTATAGGCAATCTGAGGAACTAGAATAGGTAGAGAAGATACCTCCTCATTCTCATCATCATCAACAACTGTAATGCTGAGAGTATGAGATGCCAGAGCTTCTGTAGCATCCTCAGAAATAGCAGCACAAGGGATCTCCTGAACAGGAGCTGCAACTGAAACTTCCATTTGAATCAGAGATTCCTGATTCATTTCCAATATTGGTTCTGCTTGAGCTTCATCTGTAATCAGAGGATCCTGAGTGAGAACTGGAGTTGCTGTGGTAGCAGAGATATGATCAATCAGTGTGTCTGTAAGCTACAACTCTGGAGTGTTGTCTGATGGAATATCAGCAGCTTCAATCTGGGATTCTGTCATAGGTATCTCAGAGATAGGTACAATTAAAACTGGAGTCTCTGACTGAGGGACTACAGCGGAGATTGGTACCAAGGCTGATTGAAGATCCTCTGATTGAGGCAGAGGATCAATGGTGAGATCAGTGATAGTAGTTGCCTTGATTTTCTTCCTTTGTTTTTGAACCATTGGAGCTTGGACAGGTTCTCCATCAGAATCAGAGTCAGAGATTTTCTAAAGGAACCTTCTTTTTCTGGGTGGAGGAGAAGATCTTGTTGGGGATTTAGAAGATCTTAAAACCCTGGTTGGTGAGGATGTTACAACTGGCCCTTTTTGGGAAGGACCAGAGGTTGGTGGATGGTCAGATTTTACAACTGGCCCTTGTTGGGAAGGACCAGAGGTTTGTGCATCAAGATGTTGAGCAGTGGAGGATGATGGTTGAGGAATATTCTCATCAGAGAATAAAGAATCATATTTGTCTGGTAGGGCCAGTTTCAACTTATCCTGTACAGTTACAGGGATGGCAAATACAGGAGGATTGGGTTTCTTGCTATCCTTTTTAATCAGATCAGTAAAAGCACGTTTTGTGATCTTAAAAGGTAATTCAGTGTCAGATTCAGGTATAGGTACAGTAGGAAAGCAGTATGAGAATATCAATTGACAGAATCTAGCAAAGTAGACAATATTCTCATCCTCTAATTTTCTATCACCAATAAATCTCAGAATAGATGGAGCAATATCAAATTTGAGATTGTGGATAAGAGAATACCCAATTTGCTGACTGAAGATGGGAATGGCATCAAAGTTGCTACATTTTTTGCCAAAAGCCCTGGTGATGCAATCATAGAAGAAACTCCATTCCTTGCAGAGATGTGGACGCTTGAGTTCCCCCATTTTATCAGTGTTACCTGAATAGCCAAAAAAATGCATCATATCCTTGAGAGTTTGAGTTGAGACAAAAGCATTGTACTTAGAATGCTCTGGAAGATGAAGCGCCTTGCGAACTATCTCAGGAGTAACAAGATACTCCTGACCCTCATAGATACAAGTCAGAATTGGGGATCCTTGTTCACAACCATCATTATATCTTGTAGAGCGCCAGAGTGAAAGAACTTGAGCAGGCGATATGACCTCAGGCTGAGTCATAGCGTACATCAGGTCGCTGTGGGCAAGATAGTCTTGAATGAGATGAAACTCTTTTGGAGCTTCATCATTGTTTAGGAGTGCAGCATAATTGTTGGTGACGAACTTGGCACCATCAGACTCGAAAGCTATAGTGGATATTTTCTGTGAAAATTCAAAAATTTTGAGGTGTAGATTAGATGTTTGATGAAATGTTCACTAGAGAAATGAGAGAGAGAGAGTAAGAGAGCAGTGAAAAAAATGCGTGTAAAAAGTAAAAGATAAAAAAATCTTTTAATTATGTATATATATTAACGCACACGACCAGCTGATCTCAACTGGTAGTGGGACACGTGGCAGACTACTAACTATAACAAAACAAGATAGTGGAGCGGTAATTATTAATGTTGCGTGTAAACTTGTGTTTGCATAACCATTTCCGAGAAAACACAATAATTTACCGTGTTTTACTCCACTAAAGAATACAAGCAGATTTTGTACCGTTAAATAATTATTCTGATTTTTACTGAGACAAAAAATTCATTAAATAAATTCAGTAGTCAATCAGAGATTGACTAAAACCAGAATTTAAGTAAATATCAGAATTTACGAAAAACTCAGAATATGCACACAAAATTTGTTTGGTGAGAGAAGACAAATTAAGAAGTCTTAAAATAAGACACTATTTATCCTCAGAGTTTACAACCATATATTTGAATTTCATCAAAAATCACTCGAGTACTAAAAGGTTGTTAATCACATAAGTGGAGTGTTGAGTGTGTGAAAATCTAATTTTGCTACAAAGGTTGACAAAATTCTTAAGAATTTAGAAAGAATCTGTGTGTCAGAAATTAATTTAAACTCTCCAATTGCAACAGAGCCTACTATGGTATGGATCAGAGTTTAGCTTATGTTTCTCGTTAATGATACACTAATAATCTTTAACATGGAAACTTCTCAGGGTAAGTGAGTTATATATAACCATTATCAGATCAACTTTCTTGTCCTCAGAGTATTTCTCCAGTAATCAGAGAATGTGAAAGGTCACCAAGAAAAATATTGCTTTTCTGATGCTTGTTGCTTAATACCAGCAATGCACTTGGATCTTCCCTTCCACAACGTATCTAAGATCTCAAAGGAGTACCTGAGTATGTTTATTTAAACATCGTTCTTTTCTTTTCTGATTAGAGAAAACAAAAAAAATTGATTCATACTTACGATTTAATG
The DNA here is from genome assembly GCF_001625215.2 of Daucus carota subsp. sativus. Classification (NCBI taxonomy): domain Eukaryota; kingdom Viridiplantae; phylum Streptophyta; class Magnoliopsida; order Apiales; family Apiaceae; genus Daucus; species Daucus carota. The sequence continues at coordinate 22,021,194 of NC_030383.2, forward strand.
ACTCTGTGCTCATAGAGGGAATAAATAAAATTCTACAACTGATTACATATCTACAATCTAAGAAGTAAGGCAGTCTAAGTGGCAGACTAAGATTATGAGTGAGGCAAGGTGAATTCCACAGATGTAACTGAACAAGCATCAGACTATTGAGTAATGTAAGACTCAATTCAAAGAGTTGTAGCAATTTCTTCACAGGAATGTCACTCAGCAGAGAAAAGTGCATGCAATCAGAGTTTGTCAGGTCAGAGTATAATCATCAGAATTTATCATATCAGAACATAATCATCAGAGTGTAAAACAGAGAATAACATACGCAGTTATATATCATGCTCCTAACAAATGATAAGTACAAATATGTTTTAGATAATTAAGCAGAGTTTAGAAAGGACCAGAGATCATCCCTAGTTCATTTACAAGTCTTGTAAATGTAGCTTCAGCCAAGGGTTTGGTGAAGATATCTGCCAACTGCTGATCTGTGGGGACAAAATGAAGTTCCACTATCCCTTCCATCACATGTTCTCTGATGAAATGTTATCTGATGCTGATTTGCTTAGTCATTGAGTGCTGTACAGGATTTCCTGTCATGGCAATAGCACTTTGGTTATCACAGTAAATAGGAATTTGAGTTAGAGTTAACCCATAATCCAGCAGCTGATTTTTCATCCATAAAATCTGAGCACAACAGCTTCCTGCAGCAATATACTCTGCCTCTGCAGTAGATGTGGAGATAGATTTTTGTTTCTTACTAAACCAAGAAACTAATCTGCCTCCAAGAAATTGACAGCTCTCACTTGTGCTTTTCCTGTCTATTTTGCATCCTGCAAAATCTGCATCTGAGTAGCCAACTAGAGTAAAGTCTGATTCTCTAGGATACCAGAGTCCCATCTCAACTGTACCCTTGAGATATTTAAAAATTCTTTTAACTGCTACTAGATGTGGTTCTCTTGGATCTGCTTGAAATCTTGCACAGAGACAGGTAGCAAACATAATATCAGGTCTGCTGGCTGTCAGATATAAAAGTGAGCCTATCATGCCTCTTTAGTTAGTGACATCCACTGATGCTCTAGTGTTTTTATCTAACTTAGTGGCTGTTGCCATGGGAGTGGTTGCAGCTGAACTGTCCTGCATACCAAATCTTTTTAGCAGGTTCCTGGTATATTTAGACTGATTAATGAAGATACCCTCATCAGTTTGTCTGACTTGAAGTCCCAGAAAATAGCTCATCTCTCCCATCATGCTCATTTGATATCTGGACTGCATAAGCTTTGAAAATCTTTCACAGAGTTTGGAATTAGTAGAGCCAAAAATGATATCATCCACATAAACTTGAACTAAAAGCAGGTCTTTACCATGGTTGAGATAAAATAGAGTATTGTCAATTGTACCTCTGGTGAATCCACTTTCTAGAAGAAATTGAGCCAGAGTTTCATACCATGCTCTTGGAGCTTGCTTTAGTCCATAGAGTGCCTTATCCAGTCTGTAAACATAATCTGGAAATTTTGAGTCTACAAAACCTGGAGGTTGTTCAATACATTTCTTCCTCCAGTTCCCCATTGAGATATGCACTCTTCACATCCATCTGAAAGACTTTGAATTTCTTGTGAGCAGCATAGGCCAAAAAGATTCTGATTGTTTCTAATCTTGCAACTGGAGCAAAGGTCTCATCATAGTCAATTCCTTCTTGTTGAGAATACCCTTTGGCTACCAGTCTTGCTTTATTTCTGGTAATTATTCCCTCACTGTCAGTCTTGTTTCTGAACACCCATTTAGTACCAACTATTGATCTGTTTTTGGGTCTTGGTACCAGAGTCCAGACTTTATTTCTCTCCAATTCATTTAGCTCTTCTTGCATTGTTGTCATCCAGTCAGTATCCTGAAGAGCCTCCTCCACTTTCTTGGGTTCTGTCTGAGATAAAAATGAATGAAACAGACATTCATTTGATGTTGATGTTCTAGTTTGCACTCCAGCATCTGGATCTCCAATTATCAGATCTAGTGTATGAGACTTTGTCCATTTTCTTGCATGAGGTAGTTGACTTCTGGAACTGGATCCTCCCCCATAATCCATGCTATTTCCATTATTATTTTGATTCTCTGATGCTTCTCCCCCTTGATTCATGCTATCTTCATGAGCATACTGAGTTTCTGTTGCTCCCCCTGAAGATGTGCTCTCATTATTTTCTGATAGTGATATATCAGAGTTTGTTGAATCTGCATCAGAGTTTGAGTTGTCTGATAATTCCTCATTATTTTCTGCCAGATGTTCATGAATATTGTGCTCCCCCTCAGCATGTGCTTGAGATTGATGATTTGGGATAGCAGACTCTGATATTATTTCAGAATCAGAGTTTATTGAGTCAGAGAATGCATCTTCATCTTCAAATCTCAGCTGTTCATGTTCATGAAAATCTTCTAGACCAGTTATTTTCTTATCATCAAAAGATACATGAATAGATTCCATGACCACTCTTGTTCTCAGATTGTACACTCTGAAGGCTTTAGTTGATAGAGGGTAGCCAACAAAGATTCCTTCGTCAGCTTTTAAGTCAAACTTGGTCAATTGTTCAGGATGACTTTTGATAACAAAGCATTTACAACCAAATATATGAAAGTATTTTAGATTTGGTTTTCTGCCTTTAACCATCTCAAATGGTGTTTTCCCATGCTTATTTATCAGAGTTGCATTCTGTGTGAAGCAAGTAGTTTGCACAGCTTCAGCCCAAAAGTAAGTTGGTAATCTTGCTTCCTCCAGCATGGTTCTTGCAGCTTCTATTAAAGTTCTGTTCTTCCTTTCCACTACACCATTCTGCTAAGGTGTTCCAGGTGCTGAGAATTCTTGCTTAATTCCATTTGTTTTACAGAACTCCTCCATTTTAGAATTCTTGAACTCAGTGCCATTATCACTCCTGATGATCTTTACTTCATCTTTAGAAATTTTGTCCAGTTGCTTGACATGTTCAACCAGAAGAGAAGATGTCTCATCCTTGCTGTGTAGAAAGTATACCCATGTATATCTGGTAAATTCATCAACAATGACCAGAGTATATCTTTTCATTGCAATGGACATGATATTTACAGGTCCAAAAAGATCAACATGAAGCAGATGATAAGGCTCAAGAATTGAGGACTCAGTTTTACTCTAGAATGAGGATTTCCTCTGTTTTGCTTTTTGACAAGTCACAAAGGCCATCTGGTGTAAATACTGATTTGGGCAATCCTCTTACAAGATCTTTCTTCACTAATTCATTTATGTTGTTGAAGTTCAGGTGAGAGAGTTTCTTGTGCGAGTTCCATCTATCTTCAATACTAGCTCTGCCCAGTAAGCAGATTGTAGAGTTACAGACTTTAAAGAAAGCTTGGCTTCATAGATATTTCCATGTTTGTATCCCTTCAGAACAACTTTCCCAGTGCTTTTGCTAACCACTTCACAGTGTTCTTCAAAGAAATTTACATGATATCCTCTGTCACAGATTTGACTTATGCTGAGCAAATTGTGCTTAAGTCCTGAGACCAGAGCTACAGATTGAATGATGACATTTCCAAGATTGATATTGCCATATCCCAAAGTTTTCCCTATGTTGCCATCTCCATAAGAAACATTTGGGCCAGCCTTCTCCACAAATTCTGATAGCAGGGCTTTGTTTCCTGTCATATGTCCTGAGCATCCACTGTCCAGAATTAGGATGTTCATCCTGTTGCCCTGCAATCACATACACAACTAATGGTTAGTTTTAAGGATCCAGACTTGCTTGGATCCTTTGTTCTTGTTAAGTTTGTTAACACTAGCAGCGGAAGATTTATCAGATTTTAAATCAGAGTTTATGCTAACGGACTTTTTAACAAGGTTTGAACCAGGATAATCAATCTTTTTCTTCAAGGAAGGTTTCAATTCATCATAATCATAGTATAAACTATGGTATTCCTTACAAGTGTAAATGGAATGCCATAAACTACCACAATGAAAACAAGGATTTTCTGGTCTAAATCTAACATTCCTAGTCTTAACTTCTGATTTGGGAGACATAGTGTTTATGTCCTTATTCTTCCTGCAAAAAGAAGCAAGATGGTTGGGATTTCCACAGTTATGACAAGTTTTGTTAGTAGCATTAGGAATAGGCATATAATTATTGCTTTTGTTTATACCTACCTTCCCATTTCTGTTTTTCCTAGGTTCCTTAATCCTGTTTTCTTGTTTGACTTCCTTGAGCTTATGCTTAAGCTGTTTCTGAGTCATTAAGCCTATGTTAACATGTTTAGGTTTATCAGTTTTTGATTTGTCATGAGCTTTTGATTTTGCAACAAATCTAACTAGTGCAACCTTAGGTCTATCAATTTTAACAGTCTCTTGTTGAAATGACTTAGCTTCATTCTTATCAGTGTATCCTAGTCCTTTCTTCCAATTTCCTGAGTTAGTGCATGTTCTTATTATCTCTTTTTCCCTAGCAAGTTCTGATTCAAGAGAGGCATTTTTTTTAACAGCTCATTCTTAATGAAAACAAAATCATCTCTTTCTTTCTGAACTTCCAGCATCTGAACTAGTTCTTTCTCAAGATAATCATTCTTTTTCTTAACATCTAAGACTTTAGATTTCAATCTCTCATTTTCTAAAGTCTGATCTCTATAACTGATATGCATGCTTTTAAGGAATAATCTTAACTCAGTTATATCTTCAGTATTAAAGGCAAGAGTAGAATGAGGTACCTTAGTTTCAACAGCATCAAAGCTGTTATCAGTGTTTGCCATCAAGGCATAGTTGACTTCTTCCTCAGAATCTGATGAGTCTGCCCAACTTCCTTTCTTGGTGATATAAGCTTGTCCCTTTTCATTCTTGGTTTTCTTGCATTCAGTTGCAAAATGACCTTTTTCACAACAGTTGAAGCAGGTATACTTTGACTTATCAGCTTTTCCAGATTTTTCTTCCTTGCCTTCATTCTTTTTGAAGACCTTTTTGTCAGAGTTTCTGTCCTTCCCTGAGAACTTCTTTCCTTTATTGAAGTTCTTGTAAGACATCTTCTTGAAACTTTTAACCATCAATGCTGCCAACTGCATCATCTCAGTATCACAATCCTCGGAGTCTGAGAGGACATCAGAGTCTGAGTCATCATCAGAGTTTGATGACTCAGTGTCAGACCTTGTGACATGTGCTTTTCCTTTGTTCTTCACAGCAGTTTCTCCTTGAACTTTTAGAGCAACAGGTTTAGGTGTCCCTCCGTGTCTTTTGCTCCTTTGTTCCATCTCAAGTTCATAGGTTGTCAATCTTCCAAAGATATCATCAAGAGACATCTCTTCAAGATCATGATTGTCTATTATAGTGGTTACTTTCAAATCCCACTTTTCAGGAAGAGCCAGTAGGAATTTGAGATTTGAATCTTCCAAGTCATATTCTTTGTCCACTAAAGATAAGTCATTCAGCAGCTTGACAAACCTATCATAAAGATCAGTCAATGATTCACCAGTTTTTGAATCAAAGTGTTCATACTCTTGAGTAAGTATGGTCCTTCTGTTCTTCTTGATGGCTTTGGTTCCTTGACATCTGATTTCCAAAGCATCCCATATTTCTTTTGCAGTTTTGAATCCAATCACCCTATTAGACATAGCATTGTCTAGAGCACTGTGCAACAAGTGCTTCACCTTTGCATCCTTGCTGATTGATGAGATGTCCTCAGGAGTATAGTCCTTCTTTTCTTTGGGAATCATTTTCTGGGGTTCATCTCCAACTGCAACGGAGAGCTTGGTTGGCATGTGTGGACCATCATAAATCCTATCCAAGTATTCTGGATCTGTGGCCTCCAGAAACATAACCATCTTGACTTTCCAGACAGGATATTCAGATGCCCTGAGGATCGGAACCCTAATTGACTCATATCTACTGTTTGAAGTTTGTGATTTTTCAGACATGATTGTGTGATTAAGATCTCACTGTAGGTATATCAACAGAGCTGGCTCTGATACCACTTGTTAGGCCGAATAAATTCACTATACTAATATATATAGTGAACACAATCAACAGCAAAACACTCAAATAAGAGAATAATTTAACTTAACTCTTATTAACACAAATCACAGTAGCTTACAAATACTCTCTTAGTGATTTATAACTTATCACTAAGAGCTGCTGGGTTACAAGAATAATATCTTCGATTTCCAACTCAAATAGAGTAAACCCTAAGCTGTGTTTATATACACAGTTACATGATATCTACTGATTGATATAAAATTATCTGCTTCCTAAAATAATCTAATCAGTAGCTATCCTTCTGCTGTCCTGATCTGCACAATCTTCCTTGATCTTTATCTTCCTTGTTTATCCAGATATTCTCCTAGAAATCAGCCGCCTACAAACTCTGATCTTCACTAAACTCTGATCCAGCTGGCAGTCGTCAAACTCTTATTTCTGTATAAACTATGATCTGCAATTCTGCACACTAAACAAGTTAGATACCAGTGACATCATCAAATATGTAACATAGTTCACATGCCTACAGTGGATTATTAGTCTATATGTACTCATGTTTATTGAGTAGAATTTGGTATCTACACTTACAACTTCAAACTTAAATCATCTCATCATAAAATGTTCTCATCCAGTAGAATTTGGTTGCTACGACAAATGGATGACGACTACTATAGTTTGAGATACACCGATCCCAAAGAGTGTTTCGCTGGAGTGCGGCGAGAGTGGGCATTCTGTCTTAAAGAATCGGATCAGTTGAGAAACGATCTGATTGGTCTCGGTGCAAATCTCCCCGTCCGCGATTCTTTAGCCGTGTATCCAGCTCATAACTTTAACGGTAGTTGGGGTGATTATCGCCGTTTGATCATTGAAGCTGTGGGACTAATAAGGGAAGAGAACAACAGAATGTTGTTGCGTCGTTGTCGTTTCTACATGCTTAAGTTGGCGAAAGATTCGGCAACTGCTAGCGGTAGGGAAATGACTTTTGAAGAAGAATGTCAACTTCTTCAAAATCCAAATTACTTGTCCATTGACCCGATGTCCGATGAAGAGCCAACTGATTCCGATGATTCCGAATAATAGATTTTGTTCTTGCTTTTATTTAAATAAATCTAGTTGTTTGTACTTGTATTATATTTATTTCAATGAAATTGCACTTACTAAGAGCATAAACACAACATTACAACTACTTCAAAATGACTCACGTCTAACATATGATAAAATTCATCACGGATGCTTTGCATACTCGTCAAAATTCGATTTCACAATATCTATCACTTTTGCATCGTATTCTGCCCAGCTCTCTTCCAACAATGCTACCCTTTGCTCCTCCGTGATCTGTCTTCTCAAGAAAGAATTATTTGTATCTCTATTTTTTTTTGAAGTGATATTCTCGCAAGGCCCTGCCTACTCCATACATAACCTCAGTGTGGGTCTCATCCTTGGTCGGCACCCAATGTTTGTCCTTTCTTTCTTCTCGATACTGCAACAACCGCATCTCCGCAACAAACTTCATCTTTCTCGATGCCCTTTCCGCAGCAATTGAAAGCTCGCCTTTCGTTTGTTCACAAGCCCATTCTTCCATCCCCTCGTCTTCCTTTCTCGATCGTTTATGGTTCTCCATTCAGAGCTTTGTTAGTACGAGTCGATCTGGAATATGTGTGTATGTGTGACAATGGCTAAAAAACCTAATGGTATTTTATAGAAACATATAGGTTACAAAAATTCACAATTTTAGTAGTAGGTATGTAATTACAACATTATTAATTAGATACTTACTAAAACTTGAATTAAATACATATATATATATATATGTATATATAATTAATTACCTTTTAAATTATACTTCAATATGAGCTTAAATATTTAAATATTACAATCGATAATATTATATTATATCATTACATAATATAATAATATAAAATATAATATCACAAATAATGTATAAGAAATTATCCGATTATTGAATTTTTTTAAAAAAAAAATAAGCGAGGGTCGCTCGTGTATAGGGCGACCCATATGGCCATGCATGAAAGCATGGGTCGCCTTTTGGTGGGGCGTCCTAACTTGGAAAGCTTCTCCTGCTTGGGTCGCCTGTTTTCAAATTAATTAAACTCCTTAGTTTTGAAAACTCAAAAAAAACTGGTTGTTTTTGAAAAGTGGTTGAACATACTGGTTACTTTTGAAAGGGAGCCCAGCTGAATGCATTATGTTTCTCTTTCAAATCAGACCTGCAGAAAGCATGTAGGAAAGAAATTAATACTCCCTCCGTCCCACCAGATTCTTTACAGTTTCCTTATTTGGCCGTCCCACCCATTTCTTTACATTACAAAATTTTCCTAAAATAGTTAATGGGTCCCACCACTTTCTCACTTTTTCTTCCTTTTCACACTACTTTTACTCCACCAACTCCCTTTTATATATTAAAAATCAATGGGTCCCACCACTTCACCCACTTTTCCTTCTCTTTTCCACTACTTTATACATATTTCTTAACCTCCGTGCTCAAACCCAATGTAAAGAATTGGGTGGGACGGAGGGAGTACATTCTTTTATGCTCTGTACTTGTTGGTAGTCATAAATGTGAGAACAACCTTGATAGTACCAATCACTTAGGCTGCACAGGTGTGCTGAGGCTCATGTCAGTTATAGGACTGCAGTTATATGTACTATCTGTACTTGTAATACTGTACTTAGTAAGTACAGTAGTCTTTAAGTTTTTTTTTGGTGACACCTAAGTGTTGTTGGCTGCTTAGTTCTGTGCAGAACTGCTGTAAATTAAATTAATTCTTGATATATGATTGTTGTTCTTGTGATTAATGATGCTGAGGACTACTGCAACTATTTGGACATCACAACTGATCAGATATGTATGCTGCATTCTGTTTGCATAAGTGATTTAGTGATATAATGCTAGCTGAATTGTATGTTCTGTGCTTCTCATTATTCAATTAGATTTAATATATTAGGCAAATAAAGTTACTAGTTATGGCCTCTTAATCTCATGTTTAAGCTTGCTTGACTAAAACTGTATTAACTGACATCTTGTGGGCAGTTTGCAATAAAAATTTTATAGAGTTAGTCACCTGATGATTAAACCCTTGGTTAGTTTATATTTGATCAAACTCTATGAATATAACTTGCTAAATTTGTCTAAATGATTTTTATTTAATGGTTCTTCCTATATACTTCACTCTTTGCCTGTCTTGGCTGTTTAGAATAGACATTATGCTTAAGCTATTTTTAATCCTTTTTAAATTTTCATCCTGGCATACATAGATTGCTGGACAAATTTACATGACTAGACTGGTATATCACTTGAGTTAAGATATTGATAATAAGATGCAAACTCCTTTGATCTGCCAATTGCCTTCAGTTTATATTGTTTATGCTCAGTATAGTTGTATTTGTAAGATTGTAGGTTGCAGAACATTACAAGGAAATATTTGTTTCTGTCTTAAAAGCCAATCCCTGAAAGCTTGTGTAAAGAGTTTAAGGAAAACTGCAGCTAAGAAGAATTCACAACTGATCAGGTGCATCTACTCAAGCCTCCATCTGTTGGCATATATGGTTAACTAACTCTTTGTACTTGGCTCATCAGATATGTGTACTGCATTCTGTTTGCATAATTAATTATATGATATATTGCTGACTAAAAGCACTTAAAATTTTGTGCTTGTTTCTATCTAATTGGATTTGATACATTAAGCAAGTAAAATTACTAGTTTTGGTCTCTTTAGTTCATAATAAAGTATTTGGTTAAACTAGAACTTGTCCCCTGTGATCTAGAAATTCAAGCCTCTGAAAATTTCTCTATAAACTGATGAATATTAGAGCATTATCTTTATATGATTGCTAGTTCTGTTGAAATGTTTTCTTTGCACAAGATATTCACTTATAAATTCATCTGGTTGAAGTCATTGGAAGTTGGGACTTCTTGTATTAGATGAACTTGTTAAAACCTTTACAGGAACACCTGGTCTTAGTTATCCATTTAGCTAATTTATAATTGAAGAGACTAACATGGTCTTAGTGCTGCTCACTACCAGTTCTTGACTCTCTAGTTGCATGTTTTGATTAAGTCTGAATAGTGGTACCTAGAGGAAATATGGTTGTAATAATCTAGATCTCTCATGATTAATTAGTCCTGATGGTTAATACTTGCTTGAATATTGTCACCGTTGTGTGTACCTCATGCCTTTTACAGGGACTTCCAGCTCTTGGTGTCATCTCTTGATAACTTTATCATATATTTATTGTTCTTGCTTGCTTCCTTTGGCATCTATGTCAAGAATAAACAGGAACCGCAGCCTTGTCTACAGGAGTTTTATGAGTTAGGACAGAGGCTGTTCTAATCTTGGCCTGCAATTGCATATACTCTTGCTCACTTATCTTTGATCATATTCTGTGCTTTAAATAAATCATGAGAAATTAATCTAACAGACTTGAATTAATTTTTTAAATTAGTTTTTTCAGGAAAAAAACCTGTAAATCTTATCCAGTTGAAGAATTTGAACTCTCTTATGCTGCTTAAATCTGTTGTGACAGGACACTAATATGATCACAGGATTGTGAAACGAGCTTGGAATTGATCAAATTAACCAAAGACTTGCGTGGCCTCTTATCAAAATTCTGACTATATGTTATTATCTCCGTAGAAAGCAAACACATAACATGACTTATGGATCTCATTCAAATCAAATCGTTTTCATGATATTGTTCTATTTTTGATTAAAATAAACTAGTGTCTTATCAACAGTCTATTTCTAATCATTCTTGGGATATATCTTTGGCACAAGCTGTCCTTTTGGAACTACTTCAAATTTATCATGCCATGATCATGATAATTTGGTACTCATCTGGTTTTTGTTCGAGACATATGAAATGAGCTATCACTAGTACAAAAAGTGCCTATAGCGTCGGTCAAAACATACTTTTAGCGTCGGTCAAGTGGCGTAGTATATGCAGGCGACACTAAAGGTATATACTTTAAGTGTCGGTTAAACAACGTCACTAAAAGTTGAGTTAAGGCGTCGGGCAATTAAAGAACCGACACCTAAAGTTGTTCAAAGATTATAATGCCATGTCTTACAAAGAAATACTATCTTAATTTTTTTTCGTATATCCATGCTATGAGTTATTTGTGACTTTTTGGCATTTTTCCAATCAAAAGGGGAAGAAGAAATTGGACTCCAATTTTAAAATTTTAAATTTCTTCAATAAATATATTCTTTTTGAGCCCATACTGACAAATTAAAATTGCCTTGTGCAGTAATCAATCAAGAGGATTTAGCTTGTGTGCTCCAAAGTTTTATGTGCAAAAATATTTTCTAAAAACCCATGCATACACGTAGGGGAAGCACACACTTAAAAATTTAAATTTTATGTTTGTTTGGCAAATACCAAAAAGGGGAAGATTGAAAGGACATGTTCGATAAAAATATTATTTTGATATTTGCATAACTTACATAAAATTTAAATTCACTTAGAATCCTCTCCAATAGGATATTTTATTTAATTGATTCCGTCAAAAGTCAAATGGTCAAACTAGCTCAAAAAGATTATCCAAAATTATATTTATATTACATAAATATAAATGATACTCCTTGTTTACAAAAAGATTTTCAATATTTTTCTAAGGAGTATTCAAAGTTTTTATACCGCAATTTATCGGACGAGAAATATCGATTAATGATATCTTCTCGTTTTACAATTGCGAGAGCAAAATACAAAAGAAGCTTGAACAAGGAATATACATTCATTATATTCTTTAGAACACTCTTTTGACATTTATTTGAAAAGACAAAATTTTACTATTCAAGTCTTTTATTTTTAAAGTAATTTATTCCCAATTATTCTATTTATTATTTTACGGAATAAATATTTTTAAAGTGTTTACTCAAGTCAAAATATTAGCCAAAGTTCTGTTCAAACTCGCAACTGGCTAATCGTATTTCATTCAAACCCGGAGACTGACTTCTATCGTTTTAAATCCAAATAAAATACTTCTACTTGCTAGAATGACTTGAAACTTGAGATGGATCATTTGAATAATGTTTTTGGTGCATAGTAAAATTTTCGTAATTTTCTGAGAATTTTGGTCCGGACGCTATTTTTATAGGCTGACTGGGATCTTTGACTGGACGTTTGACCAAGTCAACATTGACCAAAATTGACCAAAATTTCCAGATCACCATTTTCCAATATTCTATGATTTATCATATTTTTGGTGTAATTTATTGGAGGTTTCGAAAAATCATCGCATTTAATAACGATACAAAGTTACGTTATTAATTAATTCTCGGGAAGCGTGTTTGTCTTTTAGTGACACAACTCAGCTCAGATTTCTCCCATAAAGTTGTTTGTCTTCTTGTGCAAGTGGCCAACAAACACAACAAAACCACAATCCACACCTTTTCAATCTCCACCCTTTATTTTCCTTTCATCTCAACCATTCACTCCGCCCACTTCCCTCTATAAATACCCACCTCCCACACACCAAATACTCCCAAGATAAGAGCCAAGAAGGTGCTGAGATTTTTAGAAGTGTTCAAGATTTTCAAGTTTATACTCTCTCTCTCTTTAATACTTCATCTCCAAAACCTTCTCTTTCTTAAATATATATTCATATATACAAGGTTTTGATTCTCAAGCTCTAACCCAACAAGTTAGCTCACCCAGAACCACTTCCAAGCCTCCGTAGGGGCTGCCCAAGTTCGTCCAAGTGCCCAAAATCCGGCCGAACCCCCGGCGAATTTTTCCGGCGAACTTTTCCGGTCATCTCCCGTAAGTGGTTATTTCTTAGCTTCTTATTTGTGTCTTAACCGACCATTTTGTTTCAGGACTTTGTACTTAAACTCTCTTCATCTTACAAGTTCTTCAACAAGGTTCTCTAAACGAGACCAAAAGATCCGGATTTGTTCAAGATATAAAACATAAATATCTTTCTCTTTTTAAAGAGAACAAAGAAAGAACATCCGAGGAAGTACTCGATCTCTTCAAAGAGACAAAAGATTTGAACATAGTTTCAAGAGTACTCAATCTCTACAAGAGATTTGTGATAAAATCATCGTCGTACTTCCATCTATCACCTTTGTATTGTGTGGAAGAAAGATTTACGACAAAAGAGCTTTTAATCACTATAGCTTCAAAAACAAAGTTTAGCAACTTATTTGTTGTTATTATCTTGGCTAAACTTTGAGAAGCTAAAGAAAGCATATTCGATCCCGCACTAACTTAACTTTATTATCTCGGGAAAATATCGAATATTCCGAACCATTGTTTGAGAAGTTAAAGAAGTTAAAGAAAGGATATTTTACAATCTCCGAGATCTCTCATTATATCTTTAAACGGAGTTTTGTAAACCAAGTATTCTTTGATCAACATTTTGAATTAGAAGAAAAGAATACTTGTGTAGCCTTAAGCATATTTTGCTTAAAAGAAAAGGCTTGATTAATTACTCCCAACTTAACTATACTTGGAGTAATTAAACGTATACTTGATCTTATATTTTAGATCCAAAGAAAGTATACTATACTTGACTATAATATTTATAACTTGAATATTATTGTCATCTCCGAACTAGTACAGTAACATACTAGTTCGAAACACATCTTTTATAACTTGTTTGTTTCGTAGATATTGTGTTCTAACTTTTGCAGTGAGGTGAAGTGAAGTGAGGTGATTTTTGTTCTAAGACCCAAGTCCTATACGCACTAACGGGGAGTTAGTCGTCTTCGCACCGTGAAGAAAAGAAAAGACCCAAGATCCAAGACCTAAGATCCAAGACCCGCAAAAGCTTCATCGCGAACCAGGATAAAATCGACCGTGTGATATTTGCTCTTTACTTCCGGACATATAATTGCTAAACAACCCGATAAAAATATTTAAAACTCAGAAAATATTTTTTAAAAGGCAATTATAATTTCAAATTGGACATTAAGCTATTCAACCCCCCCCTTCCAGCTTAATTTACGCCTTATTCGAGACCTAACAATATATATATATATATATATATATATATATATATATATATATATATATATATATGTTAATAAAAATGATAGAGTAACTAATAGAGTAACTTTTATGTTACTCAAGTTACAAAAATGAGTTTGTTGCTCCTTACCTCTTGTATAAAGGCTTTTTGATATGAGCGGGGACGGAATATATAATTGTTTGGCTAAAATTAAAAGAAGTAACTTCTACTTTAAAATAAAGAGGTGAAAGAGAAGTGAAAAGTTGGTCGAGACTTATATGTAATTAAAAATTATTTGGATATTACTTATAAGTATCTAGGTGTTTGGATATTACTTATAAGTATCTAGGTGTTTGGATAACTTGACTTATTATAAATGAGTGAGAAATTTGATAATTTTAAACTTAGAATTTTTATTTCTATTTAAAAACAGAGGTAATTGCATATCGAACCCCTTAACTATCGCTGAAAAACGATTTTGTACCACAAATTTGAATAATTCAAATCGCACCCTATTAGTTTAAACCGCGAAAACAGTTTACACCCCGAAAACAGTTTACACCCCTTCCATTAAATATGCATAAATCTGTATCGTTAATTTTAAAAATCGAGGATCGGCTAAACAGAAAAGCGAAAAAAGGTCCGTTTAAGACTCCACACACACAAGAATCCCGAAATTTTAAAACCCTTTATATATATAGGTATATATGCTAAACATTTTTATGTAATTATATAAAAAATTATATAATTTAAAAAAAAATATATAAAAGATATAGAAAATATATATATATATATATATATATATATATAATTGTTGAAAAACTATATATGTATATATATAAACGGGTTTTGTATGTGTGGGGATTGTAAGTTGTCACTTATTTTGCTATACTGTTAAGTCGTCTCTCGATTTTTAAAACGACACAGATTTATACATATTTAAAGGAAGGGGTGCAAACTGTTTTCGCGGGTTAAACTTATAGGTTGTTATTTGAATTATTTAAAATTATGGTACAAAATCGTTTTTGAACGTTAGTTAGGGGTAAGATATGCAATTAACTCTTAAAAGTATTAAACTATTATTAATGTAAAAACCATTATTGAAATACATATTAAAAAATAATTTACTAACAAAAAGTACTCCATGTGCCCATATAATTGTGTACGCTACTTTTTCGCACGTTTTTAAGACTCCTTTAAAGTATAGTTCCGTAATATTTTTTAATTTTTTTCTGAAAAAAAAGTTTGATATTTAAATTTTTATTAAAAAATAATTTAGAAAAATATTATGAAACTATACTTTATACGAGTAAAACAATAGCACGAGGACCGAGGGAGTAGGTAAGTTTTTTTTTTTTTTTTTTTAATGTTGTTGGAGTAGGTAAGTTTTTGTTTTACATAAACGCAGGCAAGTTTTTCTTTTACATAAAAGTAGGCAAGTTTTTCTTTTACTAGAAAAAGAAGTTGGGAGCCGGGGAGAGAAGTTGGATTTCCTAACTTCTCAATTCTTGTGCAAAAGCTCGAGAAAAGGTGGCATTACCTTTTCTTAACGAAACAATCATTAAAATGTGGAAGTTTCTTTTTCACGGAAAAGAACACCCGTCCGCGAAACCCCACTTCCCGCTCTGTTTCTCAACGCCAAACACATAGTACCCCCTCCAAATTATATGTATCTTTTAAAAAAATTACGCATATTAATGAAACTTTAATTATATAATATTTTCTCATTTATACCCCTAATAAATGCATGAATATAGATTTTTATTCAACCCTTATTAATTATTATATAATTTTCGAGAAGGGTATTTTTAGAATAATGTCAATATATTTGCATTGGAAACTGAAAATGGACGAATATTATGGGACAATTTTTTTTCCCCAAAAGAGACATATATTGTGGGACGGAGGGAGTAATAGATTATCATTAACTAGTCGAGAAACCGCCCGTTGCGACGATCAATAAAAAATATATTAGTTATTAATATTAATATATTTAGATAAAAACAAATTTGTGACGGTTTATAAAACTTATACTAATAATTCAAAATTAACATTTGTAAAATAAAATAAATTCTATATTATAAACATCTCAATGCAATACCAATACTCATATATATAATTGCAAAATTAGACAATAATTCATGAGTGAAAAATGAAAATAAATTTCTATATGTAATTAATGATTTAAAGCATAACGAATCTTAATTTTAGTTTTCTTTGAAAGTAATCATGTTCTTCACTGACATCGTCACATTCCTTCATTTTTTTCGGATTGGTTGTGCACACAAACACTAACATAAATTCATGAGATATTAGTCTATAACTGCTCTTGATTGCAACAAATCTTTATTTTTTTTAATACTGTATAAAGAGCTTTCACTTAAAAGCTACTTGAATCGAGCAAACAGATATCGTGAAAGTGTTGCATCAATAATATTTTTCTTTATACAAAGTAAACTATATAAAAATTAACAAAAACAAACATGTCGATCGGATGAACAAAACAAAATATTATAAAAGAATAATCAACAAACATATATCACTAAAAATTAAAGTAATTACATTTTCATCCATCAATATCATGTCAAGACTATACTCTACTCCCATGTTTGGATTTGCCGACTCCCAGATCCGACAAACTCTTGCTCTCATCGGCCAATCATCTCTATTACTATTCAAAGCATCTAGCATAGTGTAATTCATTATTGTATTAGATAGAAATGATAAGTAGGCAAAAAAAATTGTTTATGTTAAATTTTATGGTGTCTGATCTCAATTTATAGGGGTTGATTTGAGAAAAGTCCAGTTTATCAAAAATATTTTTTGTGTGTTTGATATACACCTTTTTTAAAAATATGGTCAAAGTCTTGGAAGAGAAGTAAGCCGTTTTTTATATCAATATAATTGAAAAGAAGTTTCAAATTCTGATTTGATATTTATTAAGGTAGATAGTTTTTATTTTTGATATATGACAAAAGGTAGTATTGAAACTTTCTTCTAATTGTCCGAAACTAAAAAAGGTAATTTTTATTTTTGATATTTTTAAAATTAAAATCAGAATTTAAAACTTTCTCCCAATTATTATAATACTAAAAAAGGTAGACAGATTTTATTATTGATATTTTGAAAACGGTAGTTATGAAACTACTGGATGGTTACGCTAAAGGGCTGCTACTGGTGTGTTGTGTGACAAAAATGTACTGTTGAAGTTGAAGGGTAACTTTTATCGGTTGGCAATTAGACCGTCATTACCATACGGTTCTGAGTGTTGGCCATTGCGAACGTCGACTAGAGACAGCAGAAATGCGCATGTTGCGTTGGATTTGTGGTAACACCATGACAGATCATATACTGAGTGTTACTTTTCGCTGCCTTTTAGGTGTTGAGTCAATCTCTAAGAAAATTAGAGAGGGGCATTTACGTTGGTATGGACAAGTTACGCGTAAATGCAATTCAGCGCCGGTTCGAAGAGTTGAACACTTATCGATTCGGGGCAAGAGTAAGAGAGGTCGGCCCCATCGCACATGGTCTGATCAATTAAGTTTGGACTTGAGAGCCCTAAATCTCACGGAGATATGATATTTGATAAGAATGATTGGCGACGACGTATTAGAGTAGTTGAGACTCGGTCTCGTGGTTTAAAGAGGTTTTGAGTGTTGGGGTGTGTTATATTTTAGGAAGAGGTTTGCATCAATCTCTCTTCTCCCACGCCTTGCAATTTGTGAAAGTGATGGTTCCTGATTTCTTCAATTGTTTCCTCCACCGGACTTTGCCACCGCTAATGGTAATGTTTCGGTAAGTCTGATGTGTAGAAGGTCATGGGATAAGGTATTGTAGTAATATTGTATCACACACCCTTTTAATTATTGTGCACTAAGCCGATGGTCTTCACGCAAACAGCATTAGTGGTAGGGCTGCGTACATTTTACCCTCCTCTGACCCTGCTCTAAGCGGGAATACTGAGTACGTATGGTATGGTATGGTATGGTAGTTCTAAAACTTGCTTTCAATATATCCGAAACTAATAAAAGTAGTTTTAATTTTTGATATTTTTCATCCAAAAATTTTAGAAAATTAGAAAAATAAAATGAAGCTATTTGAGATGTGCCACCTACACGCCCTCGCTTCTCCTCTATATAAGTATATTGATTTATATTAAACAACTTCCTGACTCTGAGTTTTTATTTATAGATATTTTTCAATATAAATTTTTATATATACACATAATAAAAAGGATTATGTTTCAACTAGCTTAAATTTTAAAATAATAAATACCCATAAACGATTAGCACATTTTCCGTGTCATTCATTTATTTATAGTTTTTTTTAATGTATGTCCCGCATTTTAGAATGTATATAATATAAAACTTTTTATAAATATTTAAATATTAAATTTTTATTCGAGAAGATAAAATAATAAAAATAATTTATAAACAATAAATATGAATCATGTACTTCAAATATATCAAGTTAGTCACGAATTTTAAATTTAATTTTTATTTGATTTTAAATTAAAATAAATTTAATGAATAAATTTGATGATGTTCTTAAAAATTAAATTTAAAATATTTTTTTTTAAATTTCTTAAATATTTTTATTTTTGACTTTTCGTATTTAGACATTCAACTCTTCAGATATCGATTATAAATCAAAAATTAATTTATAATTTTTTCATAAATATAATTCGAATAAATTGATTTTGATTTATAACACTCGGCCAGAAAGACACAATACTATTGGTTTTTTACCTTCCATCGTGACAGCCCACAAAAGTAGATTTTGTCAAAGTGAATGTAAAGTCTGAGCTATCTTACCTATAAAATAATAGTTTGAATTTATATGTATATAAATAATGGTTAACGAAAAGACAGAGTAGTTTAAAATATCATTAAAAAATAAATTTAGTCATTTTTTTTAAAAAAAAAGGAAATCTAGTCTATCTTGATATGTAACTTTCTATTTCCTAAAATAATAAATAAATATTTTTAAATAATTGGTCAAAAATTAGTCAATTTGACTCCTCGAAAAGCAAAAGGGAATGTAAATTGAGATGAAGAGAGTATTTTAACGAAAATTAACGGAGGTGGTGTATATCGTTCTCGAAATGTAAAGATAGGAGCTCCGATTTGAGTTTTCAAAAGTATAGGTACAATATCATTTTTGAACGAAAGTTAGAGGGTCCGAATTGCAATTATCTCCTGCAATAATGCTACCGGTAAACAATCGGACCGCAGTGCATCTAGAAAATCTACCAACCATTTGGGACAAACAAAGTAGCATATCACTTAAACATGTACAGTTTTTTTTTGAAACAACTTAAACATGTACAGTTATCACAATTTATGAATATAAAGAAGTGCAATGTGTATACTTCCAAACCAGCTCTCTTTTGAGGTTTTACACATGGATCTACTTGTAATAGTTCTTCTTATTGCCTCTACCCTGGCTTTCTTATATTTCTGTTTGAATCACATAAAAAAGAAGGATGATCTTCCATCACCACCAGGTCCACCAGGCCTTCCTTTGATCGGGAACATGCACCAGTTATACAAAGCTTCTTCGCATCACGAGGATTTCTATCAACTTTCCAGGAAATACGGCTCTCTCGTAACTTTACACTTAGGCTCTGTCCCGGCCCTAGTGGTATCATCGTCGAAAATGGCGAAAGAAGTGCTGAAAACTAAAGATGTCATCTACAGCAGCAGGCCTGCGATGACTGGTCAGCAAAAAATGTCATATAATGGACTGGAAATGGCTTTTTCGCCTTACAGTGAGCAATGGAGGGATGTCAGAAAGTTTTGTACACTGGAATTATTTACGCAGAAAAGAGCTCAGATGTCCGTTCGGCCTGTTAGGGAACAGGAGGTTTATCGGATGATTGATGGACTGGAGGAGGCGGCTTCAGCTTCGAAAGAGGTCGATGTGCACCGATGTTTTTCGGATTTTGGGAGTTCGGTTATCACTAGAGTTGCGTTTGGAAAGAGGTACGACGAAGGCGGGAAATTCCATCGGCTTTTGTCTGATGTAGAAGCCTTGTATGCCAACTTTTTTGTTTCGGATTATTTTCCAATGTTTGGATGGATCGATAAGCTCACTGGAATGATGGCTAGACTGGATCGAACTTTTCTAGAGTTGGATATGTTCTACCAAGAACTTATTGATGAACACCTTAAACCTGACAGGCCCGCGTCTACGACTGAGGATGTCATTGATGTTCTGCTGAAAAACAAGAGCTCGGCTTCCTTTGCTCTAACGATGAATCATGTCAAAGCGATTCTTATGGTAATTATTACTTATTCTGTCTCAACCGTTTCTTTACCGTTTCCTGTTAAAGGTATTTAATCCAATTATTTAATTTCAAAACTTATCAAAAATTGTTAATGAGTTCCACCACTTCCTTACTAATTTTCTTCACTTTGCACACAACCTTTATTCAACTTACTCAACTATCTCTTTTTGTACATTAAAAGTCAATGTTTCTTATCACTTCACCCACTTTTATTTATCTTTTCTCGTACTTTATATATATTTCTTAATTTTGTGAACAAACCATACATAAAGAATTGACTGGGAAGGCAGAGTATGTTAAAATTTTGACTATTCGCCAAAATATATGTGAAATAATATATTGGCGAATTTTCACATGCATGATTAATAGCTGTCAGTATGGATGTTTGCAGGATATAATAGTTGCTGGAACCGGGACAACTGCAACTGTGCTCACATGGGCCATGACAGCATTAATGCGTAACCCGAGAGCCATGAAGAAAGTTCAAGAAGAACTAAGAACAGTAATGGGACAGAAAGGGAAGATGGACGAAGATGACCTTCAGAATCTCCCCTACTTGAGAGCCGTTGTAAAGGAGACAATGCGCTTATACCCTCCCGGTCCACTTCTACTTCCCCGCGAAACGATGGAAAGCTCTGTCATTGGCGAAGATGATGATCACATGTACAAGATCAAGCCCAAAACCCTGGTTTTTGTAAGCATGTGGGCAATTGGAAGGGACCCGGAGAATTGGAAAGAGCCCCTAGAGTTTATACCCGAAAGGTTCTTGGAAAGGCCTGACATCGATTACAGAGGACAGCATTTCGAGTTCATTCCGTTCGGTGCTGGGAGAAGACAATGCCCTGGACTCAACCTGGGAGCGAGGAATGTGGAGCTTGCACTTGCTAATGCTCTTTACACCTTCGACTGGGAGCTGCCTGATGGGATGAGAAGCCAAGACGTCGATGTGGAGACTGTGAATGGCTTAACTTTGCAGAGGAAAAATGTTCTCTACATTCGGCCTAAAATATATGTTTGTCCATGATTCATCTCGTATCAAGATATCATGTGCCAACTTAATGAAATAATAGCTGTATGATGAACCTGCAGCTTTTCTGTGTAATAAGTGGAACTTAATTATCAATAACAGAGCTTCCCCACTTGGATGCTAAATTGGGAAGTTCAAGCTATTGTTTCCCGGCTGATGTCAATGAATACGATGCATTATTTATATCCATTTCCCCAAATTAGTTATTTTATCATTTGTCCTTTTTTGTCCAATACAAATTTAATACAAGTTTCAATGTTAATATTTATTAGCCTACACAATATTCAAGATTTACAATACTCCTTCCATTTCAATTTACATGTCCACTTTTAAAAAAAAATATTGTTTCAAATTAGTTGTCCACTTCAACTTTCAATGCAAAATCATATTTCCAAAGTCAATTTTAATTCATATATCCCTTATTTATGTTTACTATATCAACCCTGTTCCACATATTATAGCCATTAAATGCAATTAATTTGTGTACATTCATTTTTGTTAAACTGTGTGATTTTTTTTAAAGTGGACGGACATCTGATTTGAGACGTGAGACGGAGGGAGTATATATTATGCTAAATTTCAACAAAATGAATGAAAACATATTACAGCAATAGTTTTGTATAACCAATGCATGATGATAATGATAATAATGATATAAACAAATATTTATTTAGAGAGAATGACAGATTACTTTATTTGTATTCGCAAACTCAACCAAGTACATAGGTTGCTTATATAACCTGTACAAGTGTAGGTTACAAAGAATTAAAAGAGGTGTTTAAAGCTTGTTAACATAAATATGAGTTAAATTAAGAGTCAGCCAATTAATTACATAGCACTCCCCCTTGGATGACCTGCACTAACATCATGCCTCGTTAAAACCTTACTAACAAAAACCCAGTGGAAAAAACCCTAGTGAAGGAAAAAGAGTACATGTGTTGTACATAATGTAATGTAAAAGAAATATTATATCTCCCCCTCATTTCAATATATCTCGAAGTTTACGCATTTCAATCTTGTGTACCATTTTCTCGAAGGAAGATGTAGGAAGCGCTTTCGTGAACAAATCTGCTGGATTTTCACATGATCGAATCTGACAAACATCAATTTCACCTCGTTGCTGAAGTTCATGGGTGAAGAAGAACTTTGGATCAATGTGCTTTGTTCGATCTCCCTTAATATAGCCTTCTCTAGTCTAAGTGATATATGCTTCGTTATCTTCGAATAGAATTGTAGGACTTCCTGATTGAAAGGCCACAAGATTCTCGAATATGGTGGACTAAAGACCTTAGCCACACGCACTCTCGACTTGCTTCATGAAGTGCTAGCAATTCAGCATGATTCAAAGAAGCTGCTGCAAGAGACTGCTTTGTAGACCGCCAAGATATTGCGGTGTCACCATATGTTAATATGTAACCTGTTTGTGATCTTCCTTTGTAGGGATCAGACCGATATCCTGCATCTGCATAACCAACTAATTCCATTCTTGAGTCTTTAGAATAAAACAAGCCGATATCCATTGTTCCTCGAAGATATCTAAATATTTGTTTCACACCAGTCCAGTGTCTTCGAGTTGGAGCAGAACTATGTCTTGCCAA
This sequence comes from Daucus carota subsp. sativus, assembly GCF_001625215.2. Taxonomy (NCBI): domain Eukaryota; kingdom Viridiplantae; phylum Streptophyta; class Magnoliopsida; order Apiales; family Apiaceae; genus Daucus; species Daucus carota. The sequence goes on from NC_030383.2 coordinate 22,044,039, forward strand.
TAAATTAATAGAAAATGAAATATCAGGACGTGTACAATTGGCAAGATACATTAGTGCGCCAATGGCACTCAAATATGGTACTTCAGGACCAAGTAGTTCTTCTCCTTTTTCTTTTGGGCGGAATGGATCCTTATTCTTTTCTAACAATCGTACAACCATGGGTGTACTCACAGGATATGCCTTATCCATAATAAATCGTTTAAGAATCTTTTCAATATATGAGGACTGGTGGACAAAGATAACTTTAGATAAATGTTCAACTTGAAAACCAAGGCAGAGTTTGGTTTTACCCAAGTCCTTCATTTCAAATTCTCTTTTCAAATATCCAATCGTTTCATGAAGTTCATCTGGGGTTCCAATAATGTTTAAATCATCAACATATACTGCAATGATAGTAAACCCTAATTTTGTCCTTTTAATAAAAACACATGGACATATTACATTATTAATATATCCATCTTTCAAAAGATATTCACTGAGACGATTGTACCACATACGACCCGACTGTTTCAATCCGTATAATGATCTCTGTAATTTAATTGAGTAAATCTCTCGGGGTCTTGAACTATATGCTTCAGGCATTTTTAATCCATCAGGGATCTTCATGTAAATGTCACTATCGAGTGAACCATACAAGTAGGCAGTCACAACATCCATTAAATTCATTTGGAGCCCTTCTAGAATTGATAAACTTATTAATAATCTGAATGTTGTTGCATCCATTACCGGGGAATAACTTTTTTCGTAATCGATTCCCGGTCTTTGTGAGAAGCCTTGAGCAACAAGGCGTGCCTTGTATCTCATAATTTCATTTTTCTCATTTCTTTTACGCACAAATACCCATCTATATCCAACGGGTTTCACACCTACAGGTGTTTGGATAATAGGTCAAAAAACTTGACGTTTTTCAAGTAATTTCAGTTCTGCTTCAATAGCTACTTTCCATTTTGGCCAGTCATTTCTTCTTTTACATGCATAGATTGATCTAGGCTCATGATCCTCAATTTCCTCAATAATATCAAGTGCAGCTGCATATGCAAATATATCATCTATAGCAATTTCTTTTCTATTCCACCTTTTTCCTGAAATGATATAATTTATCGAGATCTCTTCATTGTCAACAATTTCAGGTGTTTGATCATCTTTTGAAGACGTCTCTTCAGTGATCAATTTGATTTCCTTTGAAATGATGTCATTTGATGTACCAACTTCTTTATCAATTTTCCTTGTTTTTCTTGGAGTTTTATCCTTGGATCCAATAGGTGTACCACGCTTCTGGCGTGCTTTAGAGTCATTTGCTAGCATGATTTATTTTCTTCATCGGGAAGTTTAATCTTAAAAGGAATATTGACAACTGGTATATGTGACTTTGTCACAGTACTGACATCAGTAAATGCATCAGGCAATCTATTTGCGACATCTTGTAGGTGGATAATCTTTTGAACTTCAAGTTCACATTGATTTGTGCGAGGATCATAATGAGACATGGATACTGCATTCCACAAAATTTCTTGATTTTATTTTTCGAATTTTGTCTTCTCTCCCCCTAATGCAGGAAAAACTGTCTCATCGAATTGACAATCGGCAAATCTTGCATTGAATAAATCACCAGTCATGGGCTCCAAATATTTAATAATCGAGGGAGAATCAAATCCAATATATACCCCTAATCTTCTCTGGGGTCCCATTTTTGTTCGTTGGGGAGGAGATATCAGAACATAAACTGCGCACCCAAAAATTTGCATGTGAGAGATTTTTGGTTCTTTACCATTTACCAGTTGCACTGGGGAATATTTATGATAAGAAGTTGGTCTTAACTGAACTAAAGAAGCCGCATGTAAAATCGCATGCCCCCATGCAGAATTTGGTAAACTTGTTCTCATAAGTAATGGTCTCGCAATTAGTTGTAGCCTTTTAATGAAAGACTCAGCTAGACCATTTTGAGTGTGTATGTGGGCAACAGAATGTTCCACTTCAATCCCAATTGACATACAATAATCATTAAAAGATTGGGATATAAATTCTCCTGCATTGTCCAATCTTATTTTCTTTATATTATAATCAGGAAATTGTGCTCTTAATCGAATTATTTGAGCAAGGAGTTGTGCAAAAGCAACATTACGAGTGGACAATAAACTAACATGCGACCATCATGTTGATGCATCAATGAGTACCATAAAATATTAAAATGGCCCACTGGATGGAGTAATAGGTCCACATATATCTCCTTGAATTCGCTCTAAAAATTTTGGGCATTCGATTGCAATTTTCACAGGAAATGGTTTTATCTTTGGACAATGGAACAATTATATCTTTGAGTGGATGTCCAGTTGAATTTTCAATAATTCTCCTCATCATTGTTGAACCCGGATGCCCTAAACGATCATGCCATATAATAAAATTTGCCGGGTCAACAGACCGTTTATTAATAGTCACGTGTGACTGAACTGGATGTATGAAAGTATAATATAATCCAGAATTATATGATGGGAGTTTTTCTATCACATGTTTCCTCCCTGAGACTATAGTCGTGATACATAAATATCCAGTATCACGTTTATTTGTTGTCTCAATATGATAGCCAGGCGTATATCTTAAAAACTCAAAAGATTTCTTTTTGATCGGGTGGAGAATAGTGCATTTTCAATAAATAAACATGTACCATTAGGTAGCACTAGATTTGCTCTTCTGGAGCCTTCAATTATAGCTGATGCACCCGATATTGTATTTACATTAGCTTTGGCTAATGTTAGATTTAAAAAATATTTTTGATTTTTGAAAATTGTATGGGTGGTTGCACTATCTGCCAAACAAAAAGATTCCTCATCTTTTATAACACATGATGATAGGCTGCCGGCCATATTTCTTTACGAATAAAATAAAATAAAATTAGAAGCAGAGGTAGAACATCTCAAGGACTTCATTAACGAAAAGAAAATTACATAACCAACTGATAAGGATGATTATCATTGTTCAAAAGTTAAAACTGACAATCTAAATAAATAAAGAAAAAGTTCAACAAGGAATGTAAGGCCTTGTTTAATTATTCTTGGGCTCATCACCATCAAATTTAGGCATATTCACATCAACATCTTCAAAGAAATCACCGACTTCCATGTGAGTAAAAGCCGAAGGATCAACTTGATCATCACTTCCAAGATGTTCTTCAAGAGGAGCGATCCCCAAGGGATCATTCTGTTCGGTGAAATTAGTTTCAACATTTTTCAAAGATGCTTGATATAGGTCAGCAAAGTGTGCTTGGAGGTACGACATGTACTTCTCCAATGACCATTCATTCCACAACGACTACAAGTACTTTCACCCCTTCTAACCATCCTACTTCCCTCGGGTTGCCCCTCATTTGTTGTTCGTTTTTGGTAGTACTGCTTTCTTTTAAAGTTGGGGGGATTTTGTTGATTACGGCCTCTACCACACCCAAAACCATGACCACGTGCACGTCCACGCGCACGTCCACGTCCATATCCATGCCCACGTCCACGTCCAAATGATTTATTATCTCTATATTCATTATTAGTCACCGCATTCACCTCAGGGAATGGTGTTGAGCCAGTTGGACGTACTTGATGATTTTTCAGCAAAAGTTCATTATTTTGTTCAGCAAGAAGCAAGACAGAAATCAGCTCAGAGTATTTCGTGAATCCACGTTCACGATATTGTTGCTGCAAGAGCATATTATTGGCATGAAAAGTGGAATATGTTTTTTCCAACATATCTTTATCGGTGATATTCTCCCCACATAATTTCAATTGAGATGTAATTTTAAACATGGCAGAGTTATACTCGCTCACAGTTTTATAATCTTGCAATCGCAAGTGTAGCCAATCATAGCGAGCTTTAGGAAGTATCACCGTTTTTTGGTGGTCATATCTTTCTTTGAGATCCTTCCAAAGAGTTGATGGATCTTTAATAGTCAGATATTCAGTTTTCAATCCTTCATCAAGGTGATGATGGAGAAATATCATAGCCTTTGCCTTATCTTGCTCGGAGGCCTTATTTCCCTCTTTTATTGTGTTACCAAGGCCCATAGCACTTAGATGGATTTCCGCATCCAAGATCCATGTCAAATAATTTTTTCCGGTGACATCAAGTGCGTTGAACTCCAATTTTGTAAGATTCGACATAATCACTAAAAATAAAAGAAACACAAATTCTAATCAACATTAATATTGACACACATAAATATAACATAATATTATAATTTTTTTATGACAAGATAGCAAATAATAAGTGAAAGAAAATAAGTTATCACTTTATCATTAATTAAGGATGTAAGGTCACTAACAATAAATATACAAGATATGACTTGAAAGGCATATGTTTAGCCTATTTGTATTTAAAGAGGTACAACTCAACTCAGATAAGAAAGCTCAGTAAATAGCAAGTCACCGGAATCCGTACGAAGAACGTCAAATGATTTCTCGGAATTTTATGTCAGAAGAATTCCAGGATGCTGCTGCACACCACTGAAAGAAGTTCATTAATATGTTCAAGCCTCAGTGCACAAATAATCTTTTGTGGCACGTCCAGGAATTTAGAAGGTATAAAGTTTCTATACTTTATTTATTCAGATGATTCCAATTTATGAAGTTGAACTTACAAGACGAAGACTCGACGAACAAGCCACAGCTTAATTGTTTTAAATGACGAAGAATATTTTATTTAGCTAGATACAGATGAACCAGACAGTACATTTGTGTGTCAGCTACTCGGATTAAATATTCTACATCAAACAAAGGTGGTAGTTCAATCGACTGACAATTCAAGATGAAGATATTAAAGTTTCAAAGAAGACAGAAGCTCTGCTAAAGAAGGAAAGTGATTAAATATTAAATAGATTATATATATTCACTTCTAATATAATTATATTAGTTTTATATTTTATTTAGTAAATTAATTCACTCTCGAATTAATTTATCTAATGAATATATTCAACTAGTTTAATTAAGTGGATTATATTCTATTTATTATTTAGTAAACAAATCACTTTAAAGCACTACAATATTAGTTAGACAAACAATTGCTTTGTCTAGCTCCTTTAAAGATACTCCAAGACATTTAAATGCTTTGTCCGACCTTATTTCTCATCACATGCCAAGACAAAGCACATGTACTTTGGAAAAGCAAGCCAAAAATACTCCAAGACAAAGACAAGCCTTGTCTTTCTACATGCACCCATCGAATGGAGCAAAGACATGCCATGCCTTGTTTCTCTTTGTCTTACCTTGCTTTCTTTTGTCTTTCCCTTCTTTACTTTATCATGACAAGTACTAAAGTTGTCATGCTTAGCTTTTAGTTGTCTTACCTTGTCTTGTATTGTTGTGACAAAGCTACTAGTTTGTCCTAGCTTGCCATACTTTGTCATGTCTTTCTTTAATTGTCTAAGCCTTAGTTGTCTTAGTGGTTCAAATGGTTTTGCCTATAAATATGGCCACCATTCTTCATTTCTAAGTGTTCATTCACTTTGACAAACACAAGCACTTGTAAAAGCTTTCAAGTTTTGCTAAAACTTGCTATTGTTATATCCACAGTTTTACTGTGCTTTGTTACCGGTTGTTTTAATCACTAATCTACAATATACCATGTCGAATTTATTCTACGAACATTAGTGGACATTAAAACTGAACCCATTTAATTATATAACGACTTCAAACATTGTTATATTAATTAATTAAAATCTGATTAAAAAATTATATTCCAATCAGATTTACTTCCGCGATTATTTTGTGACGATTGTATTCAACCCCCCCTTCTACAATCGCTTCCGGACCTAACAATTGGCATCGAAGCGGTTATACGAATATACCGTGTTAGATCCTATACACACTCTGAAACGTCCAAATAATATTTTATTCGAATTAATTTTATTCTAAAAATTAATTTTAATTTAATATTATTTTTCTTTCAAGTTCTATATCTCATCCAAACACTATACACTTTCAAATCTTCAAAATGAGTACACAAAAGATTAGTAGCATTAAAATCCCACCATTCAACAAAGAACACTTTGGCTTATGGAAGAGACACATGTTATTATTCCTTCGAACTGCCAATATAAAATATATTGGGATATTGAACAAATGTGTTACTACTCCGACAAATGTCATATTATCACACGAAGTAGATGGTGTGGTAATTCCTCATAAAACTGTTCCAAAAGAACTCTCTGAGTATACTGATGAAGAAAATGAGCTAATGAATTTAGATGATGCTATTCAACTAATCTTGGTTGAATCTCTAGACCATGTCATGTACAATGCCGTTGTGAACTGTACAAATGCAAAGCAAATCTGGGACACACTAGAGATCATAAACGAAGGCTCAGAAGAAGTTAGGGAAAACAAGAAAGAAATACTGATGGCTCAGTATGAACAGTTTGGTTCAGATCCCGGAGATGGGATTTCAGAAGTGTTTATCAGATATAATAATTTGATCAATAATTTGAATCTGAATGGGAAATACTATGACAACAAAGAAATGAATCTGAAGTTTCTCTTAACACTTCCTGAACATGTGGAACACAGAATCACTGCAATCAGGGAAAGCAGAGATCTACATGAGATATCTCTGGAGAAACTCTACGGGGTTTTAAGAACTTATGAACTTGAACAATTTCAGACTAAGCAGAGATATGGCTGGGGTAAAACACTTGGGAACTCGAGAGCTTTAATTGTTGAAACACCTCAACTGGAAGAAAAGAAGTGATATGGGTCTGAAATTGGCCCTAAAAATTGTTGGGTTATTTTGAGCCCGGGTCTGATTAGAGGCCTGAGTATAAAGGCCCGGATTCTGGGTTTAACACCCAAAATTTGTAACTAGCAGATTGAGGTTATGAAAAGCCCGTTGGGCATCCACGTTTGGGAAACGTGGGCTGCCCAATCTCAAGGCTCGAGCCCCCAGCCCGGCCAGGACCCAGAATTCGAATCCTAATCCTACTAGGAGTCTGACTGATGAGTCCAGGACTCCGAGAGTCCTACAAGAACTCTGAATTTCGTGGATAACTATCTAGAGTCCTAGATAACCTCCAGTAGCTCAAGATAAGGATCAGGGATCAGTCTTATCCTATCTTTGACCCAAATACCTATTTCTAGTAGGACTCTAACACCAGGGATCCTATTTCTAATCAAACTCTAACCCTGAGACATCTATATAAAGGGCTCAACCCCCCCCCCCAAAATAGAACTACATTTTTTAACTTGATTCTTCACCCCGCTGAAGATACATAGGCACCTCGTGAGGACCCGTCTGAGTTCCGACTCGCGAGATCAGTCAAAAAGCACGAAGCTCACCCCTCGATTTTTAATCCATAACATTTGGCGTCGTATGTGGGAAAAAGACAACAACCATGGTGTCCACCAGATTACGCTCAGAAATTCATGCTCCTTCAAACGGAGACAACACTGCAACCCAGAATCCACCCTCTTCTCAGGTCACCGCTGGAACCTCGAATCCTGTCACCACCACACCACCAGTCACGTTGACCCTTGCTAGCAGTGGCACAACCACCGCTGCTCAAACCTCGATTCCTATGATTTTTGGCACGCTGCCCCCTATGACTAATGTTGTGGCCACAGCCACTGATTTTGGGACTCATTACTCAACCGTTGTGACGACCACAAGAGGACCAACAGATGAGTATGTTGTTTATACGGACGACTCCTCTGAAGATTCAGAGAGGGACTATGATATTCTCCCACGAAGAAGGAGAGATGGAAATCAGAGCCGAGGCTCCGAGCACATCACTAGGCAGAACAACCCCGAGTCCCATCGACCCACGGACCAGGAGTACGAAGCCAGGATTCGAGCTTATGAACAGGAGATATCTCAGTTGAAAAGAGACAGGGCGGCACACCAGACCAGGCAGCCACCGCCCGAACCTCAGCAACAGACTGAAATAAAATTCACTTGTTGGCTGCAGGTGATCCAGATTACCCGATCCCCCCATTCACCGAGGAGATCATCGCAGCAAGGATTTCTCGGAAGTTCAAGTTGCCCACAATTAAGGCGTATGATGGAATGGGTGACCCCGCGAATCATGTACGAACCTTCATGAATGCATTGCTGTTGCAACCAGTCACGGAGGCCATTAAGTGTCGAGCCTTTCCCCAAACCTTGAGTGGGATGACACAACACTGGTATAGTCGACTACCCCCTAACTCTATATCCTCATTTGGAGATTTGAGCCGAGCTTTCATAGGCCAGTTTATTGGGAGTAAGACCCACGCTAAGAGTTCAGCCTCGCTGATGAACCTACACCAAGGCAACAACGAATCCCTCAGAGACTATATGAATAGGTTCACTAAGGAGGCGCTCTCAAGGTCCCGGATTTAGACCAGAAAGTAGCAATGATTGCCCTATAGCAAGGAACCACGGATGATAATTTCCGCCGATCACTAGCCAAGAGGGCCCCTGAAAACCTGAATGAGCTCCAGGAGAGGGCCGGGAAGTATATCAAGGCTGAGGAAAGCCTAAAGAAATCCCAGAATAACCAGGGACCGACCTGGAACCCAAAGAAACGTGGAAACGACACCGAGTACAACACGGATAGTAAGTATTCAAAGACAGGGGATAGTGATAAGTCCCCGACCAAAAAGAGAGCAGGACCGAGGTTCACTGAGTATGCAAGGCTGAATGCCCCTAGGAGTCAGATCCTGATGGAAATTGAGAAAGACGGAAGTGTTCGATGGCCGAAGCCTATTAGGACTAACCCCGAAAAGAGAAACAAGTTGTACTGCAGGTTTCATAAGGATAGTGGACATAAGACCGATGATTGTCGGCAGTTGAAGGATGAGATTAAGTTTTTGATCCAGAAAGGCAAGTTGTCCAGGTATACTAGAGATACAGATAGGAATCCCCGTGACAATGATAATCGTGGAAAAGACAACGATGATAGGGATAAGAGAAATCAGCCTAGAGGGCCTGTGATCAATGTAATCTCTGGAGGACCGACCGCAGCAGGCCTATCTAGTAACTCACGAAAAGCTTATGCTCGTGAAGTGATGTGCATTGTTAGAGAGCCCCCGAAGAGGGCAAAAATTGAGTTTGCTCTAGCATTCGACAATTTAGATCTTGACAGAGTTAAATTTCCCCATGATGATCCTTTGGTAATCACCCCGGTGATTGGAAACTCTTCTGTAAAAAGGGTACTCGTTGACAGTGGAGCCTCAGTAGATATCTTATTTCATGATTCATATGAGAAGATGGGATATTCTGATTCACAATTGACACCTTCAGATATGCCTATATATGGTTTTAATAACGTGGAGATAAAAGATTGAAGGTATGATCCAACTACCCGTGGCAATGGGCACCGAGCCTAAACAGGCCACATGTATGTTGAATTCTTGGTCGTCAAGG